>NC_090650.1:123710693-124910693 GCF_040937935.1 Hyperolius riggenbachi
TGTTGGAGAAGAACCCCAAAGGCTTGAAACTTACATAATAAATAAAACATTACAGCAACCATGTGGATTATTAACTCCAAGTTTTACACTAATAGGAAGACCTCCTCCAAAGAAGTTATCTGTAAATACCTTTTTTTTTAAAAAGGAAGCTTAATTTTTTTTAATATGAGTTTTTTTTGGTTCCATTAGGCCCAACCACTTTCAAAATGGGTATTGTTTTCCATTGACTTGTAGTTCTGGTTCTCCGTGACTTAACTGGGTACACTGTAACACATTCATGCCTGTGGAGTCTTCTTTGCTTTGTAGATCTGCCAATAGACAGATCCAGGCAGACAACTCTGAAGCTGCCTAATGGGAGCAGCAGACTTCGTTTCATGGCAGATCAGGCTTGTGCTTCATTCTGCTAGTTACAAGGAATCTTTTTTCCCCATTAGCCAGGCTTGGAGAGGAAAATAAAATGAAGACAGCACGAATAAGATGAAGTGATCCTATGCTCTTCATTATACAATGACATTTGGAAATAACAGTAAGCTGTGCACAGAACACAGCGACCCTGATTGTGGTATCCTGACCTCACCATAATTCCTCAGGTCACAGCTGATAACTTTTACCTACTTTCTTATCAATCAGAGAGCAAATATAATGCCTGTAATCAGCTTGCAAGCAACTGACATCCTCACAAATGAATCACTGTATTCATTCATTCAACTACACCTGCTGGTGATTGCCAGTCCCATTAAGCTGGAGAAAAGCAGAGCACATTTCCAGTGCATCACTTTGCTTGCTTCTTATGCTCAGAATCAGAACAACTAAACTGTGATGTGCTGAGGAGAAAGAGAGTCCAGACACAACAGACACAAGAAAACTAGACAGTCACATATGGACCAGAAGGACCCATTGCAATGAGGTGTGCTCATGTACTTACAGTGGAAATTATTTGGCAGGCATTTGGTTCAAGAAATTGCTGCTGTTTATATAATGTTCTAGCAGGTTCGGAAATGCACTAAGGCATGGAAGAGGATGAAATGGGGCCCTAGGTAAGATAGCAGTTTTTGCCCACCGCTGATGTTTACCTAGCTTTTTTTCAATAAGATATGGTGGAGGCTAGAATCCACTAGGCCCCTATACTCTCTTCAGGCACTAGGCAACTGCCTAGGATTGCCTTGTGGATAATCTGGCTCTACTAAGACATCATCAGTTACCACTCAGTTGATAACAGTGAGCTACCTTTATGATACACATAAGCCTATTTTCTAATACGTTGGTTTCTTTAAGAAACGTTTATGATGTCTGTCAAACCTATCCTACAATTATAACCAGTTCAGCATCAAGTATTTAAAGCCATAGCCTGTGGCCTGTATATGAGGGCATCATTAAAAGGACATTTTTTTTTTTGGGGGGGGGGGATATTTTTTATATGCTGACAGCGTCAGTTTTACTTTGTGGGCAACATATGGGGTTGAGTTTTAAGTTTTGGATAGGCCCTATTTGTTTTATTGGCGGAGATGCTGTAATTTTTTTCTCTGGGGGTCCCTCCTACAAATGTGTGGGAGGAAATACTAAAGCAGCTCATGATCTGGGACGAGGGTCTTTCTTTTCTTTTTCTTTATTCTTTTTTTTTGGGGGGGGGGGAGGGGTTCAGATCCACTTTCAGCAGATGATTACATCCATACTCTTTGTAAGTGGTTTGTTTCCCTTTAGCTTTTGTAAATCCTGGTGATATGACAATGACAACCAGCTTCATGGTTGAACAACAAACTTCCAGCTGACAGCTTAGGTGGCCACACACCATACAATCTTTTAAATATCTGTTCAATTTAAGAATTGCAAGCAATTTTTCTGAAGGATTGTCACATTTCAAAAATATGACCAATGTACCACACACCTATGTTCAATTTTTCTCCAATTATGATAAAAATGATTGGAAACGCAGAGAAATTTGCTTGGGTGTGTATATTAATAAATTGACAATCTAACACACACCATACAATCTTTAGAGAAATTGAAGAAAAATATCTGGCATTCCGGATAGATAAAAATAAAAAAAAACGGGAAAACCGATCGGATTTTTCAGTCGAATGAAAAAAAAAGCTTTCGATTGTTACGGGAGATCCAATCGTTTTTATTGAATTGCCGTAAATCGGATCATTTTATTGTATCGTGTGTGGCCACCTTAAGCCAGCTGTTGGGCACTCCAAAAACCCTGCAAACATCATACAGCCTTGATTTCCATGACAATGCTATTGTGGTGCCATGAATCACCTCAAGCACCTATGAGGTGTGCTAGAGCATAGGTTCTCAACGTGTGGTACGCGTACCCCAGGGGGTACTTCTGATGGTTCCAGGGGGTACTTGGGCTTAATATATTTAACCAAGAATAACAAATTTAAAGTTTTAGAAAATGATAAATTTTATTTAAACACCAAATCAGTATTTTAGCTGATTAAAAGCATTACTAAATGCTTGGAAATAGTTTAGAACCAATTATCATGTACTACGATTAAATATATATTTGTCAAGGGGTACGTGTGATAATGCTTACTATGCCAGGGGGTACTTGGTGAGTACAGGGTTTTAAAAGGGGTACAGATAAATAAAATGTTGAGAAACACTGTGCTAGAGTATATAACTGAAGCCCCGGATGGGCTGATCAAATAGGAATTGCTTTCAACTACAACATAGTTTTCAAACAACAGAAAGTAGCAAAACCAGCACAATGCCCTGGGTTAACCCAGTTGGATTTTTATCTATGGTACATCACATAATATGCAGCAAGAGGCAGAACACCCTGAGGTGGGCAAATAGAGAGACATTAACTGCTATAAGGAGAGCTCACTACTGAATTCTTGATTTGAAAAAACACAGAGCAACTAAAAATATATCTGAAATAACACATTTGGTTATACTGATCCTTTAAAGGAAAACTCTATTAGCTACATTTAAAGGGAAGGTTCAGGGAGGGTGGGTAAAAAATAGAAATCAATTTCCACTTACCTGGGGCTTCCTCCAGCCCGTGGCAGGCAGGAGGTGCCCTCGCCGCCGCTCCGTATGCTCCCGGTGGTCTCCGGTGGCCGACCCGACCTGGCCAGGCCGGCTGCCAGGTCGGGCTCTTCTGCGCTCCAAGGCCCGGAACTTCTGCGTCCCACGCCGGCGCGCTGTCGTCATCGGACGTCCTCCGGGCTCTACTGCGCAGGCGCAGAACTACTGCGCATGCGCAGTAGAGCCCGGAGGACGTCCGATGACGTCAGAGCGCCGGCGTGGGACGCAGAAGTTCCGGGCCTTGGAGCGCAGAAGAGCCCGACCTGGCAGCCGGCCTGGCCAGGTCGGGTCGGCCACCGGAGACCACCGGGAGCATGCGGAGCGGCGGCGAGGGCACCTCCTGCCTGCCACGGGCTGGAGGAAGCCCCAGGTAAGTGGAAATTGATTTCTATTTTTTACCCACCCTCCCTGAACCTTCCCTTTAAATGTTTTAGGATTGTTTATTCGTATAAAAATTATCTTCGATTTTATATGTCAGCTTCATTTTACAAATAATTTTTTTTTTGAGAAGTGAAATGAATTTTTTGGGATTTACAGAAAGTGTACAAATAAATATTTAATACTGATCGCAGTCATATTATTCATATTTCAGATCATTATAGCTTTTCACAGTAATGGCACCTTTCTGAACAGTGAGTTTAATCAGCAGTCATTGCTGTTACACTGGTTGAAAAATCTCCCACCATTAGTCTGCTAATGGGGAGGAACATCAATGAGATATAGAAATCTTGAAAATATTTGCTGTTAGTTTGTGTTACATACATTTGACTTTAGAGTTTATCAAGATACAAGAAGGGAACAGCCATCTTGCACATACGAGAAGCATAGAGGTCTTAGCCTACACAGCACAGTCTTAGTGTGGAGAACCTCAGGCCCATGGGCTGTTTAGGGGTAAAATATAACTTACTGTTACAAAAATGTTGTGACTGTGAGATTAACTAGTTTATTACTCTGATATGTTAGTGCTATCTAATGACTTCTGTTATCACCACTAATAATAAGCTTCTAATGCTGGGAATACTCTATGAGTTTTTTGGGCAGATAGATGGCTCCATTGATAATTTCTGACAGGTCCGATCTGATTTCGATTGTTTTTCTGATCAATTTTCTCAAAGACTAGGGTTAGCAAACCACTGAATAATTAACAAAACACAACACAAATGTATTGCACTCAGGGGCGTTTCTAGGTTCCTGGGAGATCCGGGGCACCCCTGGGCACCAAAAGGAAATGTTTTTTAAAAAATGGGCGTGGTCATGTTGCAGAAAGTGGGCGTGGTCATAGGTGGGGCCAAATGTACATGAACATAGCAGTGGCATAACTAATATATTCAATAGGCAGTATTTCACATAAATAAGCCCCTCACCTGGCTTCTGTCTTATCTTTGTCTGGCTGGCCTGTGTGCTGTACTCGGCTGACGGTTAGGCTGGGCTGCCTGGCTGGTGGTTATGCTATGCTATGCTGTGCTGGCCTGGTTGGTGGTAATGCTGTGCTGGCATTGCTGGCAGTGATGCTGTGCTGGCCTGGCTGACGGTGATGCTGTGCCAGCTTGGCTGGCGGTGATGTTGAGCAAGCCTGGCTTTGCTAGGTAACTTGCTGGCGGCTTTGCTGGGCTGGGCAATTTGCTGGGGGGCATTTTGGGGGGCTTTGCTGGGCTGGGGGCTTTACTAGGCTTTGCTTGGCTATACGCTTTGCTGGGCTTGGACCAGGAGACTTTGCTAGGCTGGGTGGTTTGCTTTTCTTGGGGCTGTGCTTTGCTGGGGCCCTGGGGCTTTGCTTGGCTGTAGATAGGTAGGTGCCCCCAGTATAGGTTAGATAGGTAGGTGCCTCCAGTATAGGTTAGATAGATAGGCTCCCCCAGTATAGGTTAATTAGGTAGGTGCCTCCAGTGTAGGTTAGATAGGTAGGTTCTCCCAGTATAGGTTAGATAGGTAGGCTCCCCCAGTATAGGTTAGATAGGTAGGTGCCTCCAGTGTAGGTTAGATAGGTAGGTGTCTCCAGTGTAGGTTAGATTGGTAGGTGCCTCCAGTGTAGGTTAGATAGGTAGGTTCCCCCAGTATAGGTTAGATAGGTAGGTGCCTCCAGTGTAGGTTAGATAGGTAGGTGCCTCCAGTGTAGGCTAATTAGGTAGGTTCCCCCAGTATAGGTTAGATAGGTAGGTGCCTCTAGTGTAGGTTACATAGGTTCTTTTGCCCATAGGTAGGTGCCTCCAGTGTAGGTTACATAGGTAGGTGCCTCCAGTGTAGGTTAGATAAGTATGTTACCCCAGTATAGGTTAGATAGGTAGGTGCCCCCAGTATAGGTTAGATAGATAGATGCCACCAGTATAGGTTAGACAGGTATGTTGCCCCAGTATAGGTTAGATAGGTAGGTGCCTCCAGTGTAGGTTAGATAGGTAGGTGCCTCAAGTGTAGGTTAGATAGGTAGGTTCCCCCATATGTAGGTGCCTCCAGTCTAGGTTAGATAGGTAGGTTCCCCCAGTATAGGTTAGATAGGTAGGTGCCTCCAGTGTAGGTTACATATGTAGGTTCCCCCCATAGGTAGGTGCCTCCAATGTAGGTTATATAGGTAGGACCCCCCAGTATAGGTTAGATATGTAGGTGCCTCCAGTCTAGGTTAGATAGGTAGGTTCCCCCAGTATAGGTTAGATAGGTAGGTGCCTCTAGTGTAGGTTAGATAGGTAGGTTCCCCCAGTATAGGTTAGATAGGTAGGTTCCCCCATATGTAGGTGCCTCCAGTCTAGGTTAGATAAGTAGGTTCCCCCAGTATAGGTTATATAGGTAGGTGCCTCCAGTGTAGGTTAGATATGTAGGTTCCCCCCATAGGTAGGTGCCTCCAATGTAGGTTATATAGGTAGGTGCCCCCAGTATAGATATGTAGGTGCCTCCAGTCTAAGTTAGATAGGTAGGCTCCCTCAGTATAGGTTAGATAGGTAGGTGACTCCAGTGTAGGTTAGATAGGTAGGTTCCCCCAGTATGGGTTAGATAGCAAGATGCCCCGAGTAAGGAGCCGGGGTGCTGGGCAGAGTGGCGGGGGGAGCAGGCATAGTTTAGTTAAAGACTCACCTTCCAATCCCGGTACGCACGTACTCTGTATCTCCTTCCTACTTCCTGTCCTGGCGTCCCTCGCATTGGTAACAGCACCCCCAGTGATAACATCGGTCATGTCATCACAGGGGGCGCTGTAACCAAGGTGATGGACGCCGGGGGAGGAAGTAGGAAGGAGATGGAGGCTGTGCCTGCGGGGATTGAAAGGTGAATTTTTAACTACACTATGCCAGCTCCCCCGCCGCTTTGCCCAGTGGCTCCTCCTACCGCTCAGTCTGATCCGGGGCACCATGGCAAAAGGTTCAGGGATGGTGCCCCAGATCAAAGCCCCTAGCGACGCCACTGATTGTACTAACCATGTTTTGATTTCAGAGAATTTTATCCAGTAAATAAAGAGAAAACTGTTCCTGGCATTTTCCATCTTAACTCCCTCTGATTGAAGCCAATCTTGATGTCATTTCCTCCCTTACTTTTTTTCCTCCTAGAAACTGCTCTGTCATAGCTAGCTAGCTTGCTTTGTAAACACATGTGAGCACAGCATAGATCAGATTTCAACAGCTCACTGAACTGCTCTCAGCCAATCAGTGAATAGCAGGAATTTGGGAGGTCGGCAATGTACCAAATAGAGCCAGGCTGACTGAGAAAAGATTTACTACAGCAGAAACATTTCTGAATGGATTAGAGTACTTGCAATGCAGGGTAAAGTTTCAGGCTGCATAATAAACACAAAGCGGTGGGTAAATAGAAATTGATATTGTGGCTGGCAATCCCTCTTTAAAGGGAACCTTAACTGAACGGGGGGTAAAGAGTTTCACTTACCTGGGGCTATTACCAGCCCCCTGCAGCAGTCCTGTGCCCTCGGAGCCGCTCTGGAGTCCTCCGGTCCCCCGCTGTCACTTAGTTTCGTTTTTGACGACTCACCAGTTGCCATGCGTATTATTGGACGCATTCCCTACTGCAATTAGCGCTGTTGCGGACCGCAACACGTACAAAAATACGTGTTGCCGCATTCTGCATGCGTAGATATGCGACAACGCGTATTTTTGTACGCGTTGCGGTCCGCAACAGCGCTAATTGCAGTAGGGAATGCGTCCAATAATACGCATGGCAACCGGCCGACTGGTGAGTCGTCAAAAACGAAACTAAGTGACAGCGGGGGACCGGAGGATTCCAGAGCGGCTCTGAGGGCACAGGACTGCTGCAGGGGGCTGGTAATAGCCCCAGGTAAGTGAAACTCTTTAACCCCCGTTCAGTTAAGGTTCCCTTTAACCACTTAAGTACCACCGGTCTCTGCCCCCTTAAGGACCAGAGACCGCTGGTACAAGAAATGGCGGAATCCTGACGAATACCGACGAATCGCCGCACATACCCACCGCAATCGCCATCACCGCCACACATTGGGATCCTAAGCCACCCACTCTTCCATCTCTATGACGACAGAGTTCCTGTGAGCCAGTCAGGAGCCGCTTTCATTGGCTCCTGACCCTGCCTATCAATGTAAGCCAATAGGAGCTGCTTACGTTGATAGACAGGGTCAGGAGCCAATTAAATCGGCTCCTGACCTGCTCACAGGGCTCTGCCATCATAGAGATGGTAGAGCAAGTGAGCTGCAGCAGGGAAACAGCGTCGAGATCATCGGGAGCGACGAAAGCAGCGAGAATGCGCGGCGTCAGTTGATTGAAATCTACGCCCTGCCAGCCAGATAGCCATCAAAACAGGGCATAGATTTCAATCAATGTGGTCCTTAAGTAGTTAACTAGTGAATATAATGATCACCTTTAAATTCTAAACCAATGGTGGACAACTTGCAAGATTTACCCCCAGTAATTATTAGGAATCCTGCCATTTACTGTTTCACCTGTCGGTTGCATCATCTGATGGGGCATCTTTGGACTTCCACTACTCATTAGCAGGTGGCTCTACACTTTCATCTACAGCTCTCTGTCCCACCAGGTGATGGACGGTGCTAATATTGCCTTGCGCCTACATTTTCCACCAGCAGGAGGACCCTTTCCCTTTCTATTTGCAATTATACAGCAACTGTGGACTGTCTATTTACAATGGGATGCAAATTGAAAACTCTTGTAATTATTGCAAGGTAAAAGAGTAGTTAGTGTATCATAGTTCCTACCCCAAATTTTTGCCTTATAAACCTACATTACCTGTGTCCCACCTGTGTCCTTGAGCAGTGCCTGTGTAGTGGAAGGTGCCAAGATACAGGAAACTCTATTCTGCTTATAGCTCACTCCTTTCCGTCTCCTCGGAAATAGTTGGTCCATACTGTACATGCGCAAGAAGAGAAAGGCCCAAAGCGCAAATACACAAAAAATACTTAACCACTTAAGGGCCGGGCTGTTCTGTCTGATCTGCGCTGCGTGGGCTCTTCAGCCCGCAGCGCAGATCGTGTGCAAGGCAGGGCGATCAGACTTCCCCCCTTTTTTCCCCACTAGGGGGATGACCTGCTGGGGGGGGTTTGATGGCCCCCGCTCCATGGGCTTTGAGGAGTTATCACCGCTTTGTGAATCAGGCCCCATGAGTTAAAACCCCAGCCATTAGTGGTGACTCCAGGTGAAATAAGGGTAAATGTGAATGTGCACAGCCACAGCAATAATTACCAGACTAGTACTTCTTAGCTCTATCTAAAATTGAATAACATGTGTCTGGAATGACCCTTTATTCTATACAAGCCACATAAAAGAGATTGCTCTGCATGCAACCCCTTTCAATGCGTCCCTCATGGTTTAATAGGGCTCTGTTTTGTTGCCATGCTGAACTGTTTCATGTGAGTGTCTCTGTCGCATAAATAATCAAAGGTATTTCTTTTTTGGCAGAAATGCTGTCGTGTTTGCTTTTGAAACTGAAATAATTCATTGAAACAAATTGACTTGGGGCCTGGGTGACCTGTGTTTGAAGGACAACGCAAATTGTGGTAATTGAAAGCTCTTCTATTTTAATTCGCGTTCACTGTAATGGAATCTCATAATGCAATGAAACTTTGTTTTATTGGGAGTTACGGAGCTGACAAAACAAGTGACAGCTGGCATGACAATTCTAAATATGCTAAAAGATTGCATGTATAAAAGACTCTAAAGACGCTATAAAGCAGCAGCATATCTTCCTAATGTGTGAGAAAACGCGGAGAAGCCGCTGCCGGCAAGGCCGCTGATTCCGCGTCCAGCGCGGCGGTTTCCGCGCGGCAATGCATGTCTGGGTCGGCTGGGATCTCTAGTGCACCTGGATGGAGAGCTACGCACGCGCGCGCCAGAAGTCAGGACCTTTATGCCAGCAGGAGATGTGTCAGCTGATCAGGACGATCAGCTGATTCCTGCTGGACTCCTGATTGGCTGAGTGGCTCGGGCAGGGCGGCAGAGTCCTGCAACTATATATACAGCTTGCTTGTCAGTTGCGAACACTACGTGAAAGCACTCAGACCTTAGTCAGATCCAACAGTGTGCTTGAACCAGGAGGACCTGGGAATTCACACTGAGCCAGATTACTACTGTATTATTATTGTGTTATACTTCAGACTAATTCCAGGGTGTAGAGACCACGGACCTCACACCCAAGACTAGGGAACTTGTGTTATCATTCTGTTATACTTCAGACTAGTTCCAGGGTGTAGAGACCACAGACCTCACACCCAAGACTAAGGAACTTGTGTTATCATTCTGTTATACTTCAGACTAGTTCCAGGGTGTAGAGACCACGGACCTCACACCCAAGACTAGGGAACTTGTGTTATCATTCTGTTATACTTCATACTAGTTCCAGGGTGTAGAGACCACGGACCTCACACCCAAGACTAGGGAACTTGTGTTATCATTCTGTTATACATCAGACTAGTTCCAGGGTGTAGAGACCACGGACCTCACACCTAAGACTAGGCATTGTTTGATATCTATTATGACCTATTGCATTCCTGACTATTCCTCTGCTTTCTGATTCGGTACCTACGCATATCTGATTATCTGTTGCCAAACCCTGCCTGCCTTTAGATACCGAATCAGTCTTCTGTCTCTGTACCTTGTCTGTCTGTGTGTTGCCGACCCGGCTTGCCCGACCTCGAGAGCTAACTCTCTCCTTCAGAGATAGTCTCCAGACCTGCTAGTGACATCCACCTTTCAGGTGTCACTCACTCACAGGTCCTTCCTACTTTCAGCCTTGGACTCCACCCCTTTTGGAGGTCTTAGGCTGCTGGAAGGTTTTTGCACTTCCCAAAAGGCGGTGTCGTCCATACTGCCAAAGACCACCTGCTCCTCGGGTGGTCTTACTCAAAGTCATTACTGTTGCACCAAACACTCACACTATAAAGGTGTCCAGAGGTTAGTTACGCTTGGATTATCGGTGATTCTGCAGAGCATCAATAATCAGGTATAATCTGTATTCTTGGTGATACTGCAGATCACCAATAATCAGATTCTCTCTGTGTGCTGACACTGATCGTTACACTAATGTCTATCGAGCACTTTGCATCCTTGCATATGGGGCCAAACAAACATATTAAGTCAAATGACTTAACATATGTGACCATATAGAAATCTCCCCAACCCAGCAGCAGGGAATAACTGTTGGAATATCTGGAATATCTTCATTCTATTGCTTCACTTAGTCAAACCCAGAAACTCACAAGGCAACTAAAAACGGTCACTGAAGATGAGAAAGAGAAGTATCTTTTACACAACCGACTGACATATGTGGGTCTTATTTATGCCTGCTGACCCTCTGCCTCTGATAGGACCTAGATAAGTCCTAGACCCTGCATATATAGATTAGGTGTTTCTGACATTATTGTCAGATCTGACAGGATTAGATGCATGCTAGTTTCTGGTGTTATTCAGACACAATTTCAGCCAAATAGATCAGCAGGAAACTGGTATTGTTAAGAAGGAAACATACTGTATATGGCAGCCTCCATAGTTTTTCACTTCAGTTGTCCTTTAAGCCACCAGCAAGCAAGAAAACCCTCAGATTAATTAAGTTTTTTCGCTGACTTTTTTTTGTAGTTTTTCAGATGTAGGGTGCTCAAAAGTAATTTTTAATAGAAGATGAAAAATTATCCCCTAGAAGAAAATGTAGTAGAAAACCTGAATTGAACAAGCCCAAGTCACTTGTTTGAGTTTTGGCTAGATGTCAGATGGCTCTCCTAACCAGGGCAGTTTCTAGGCTAATTTGCACCCAGGGTGAGGGTGTAAAAACACATAGGTATGTGTCCCCAGTATAAATTAGATAGGTAGGTGCCCCCAATATAGGCAATCTAGGTAGGTGCCACTAGTATAGGTTAGATAGGTAGCTGCCCCCAGTATAGGTTAGCTAGGTAGGTGTCTTCAGTATAGGTTACATAGATAGGTGCCCCAAAATAGGTTAGCTAGGTAGGTGCCTCCAGTATAGGTTATATAGGTAGTTCCCCACAGTATAGGTTAGCTAGGTAGGTGCCTCCAGTATAGGTTAGATAGGTAGGTGCCCCAGTATAGGTTAGATAGGTAGGTGCCCCCAGTCTAGGTTAGATAGGTAGTTGCCCCCAGTATAGGTTAGCTAGGTAAGTGCCTGCAGTATAGGTTAGATCGGTAGGTGTCCCCAGTATAGTTGAGCTAGGTAGGTACCTCCAATATAGGTTAGATAGGTATGTGCCCCCAGTATAGGTTAGATAGGTAGTTGCCTATCTTGCGCCCCCTGTGATGACATGCGATTCTGTCATCACAGGAGGCACTGTTACCAATGCGACGGACGCCTGGGACAGGAAGAAGATACAGGGATCACAGGGGGGTGAGTTGTAACTCCGCAATGCCCGCTCTCCCCCGCCGCAGTGCCCTGGGTGGTCACACTGTTTGCACGCCCGTAGAAATGGGCTTGTTTTGTCAGGCAGATCATTCCCACCTCTCCCCACTTAGTAGTCATATATATGAATTTAATGCTGTCTGCTCTTAAAAGTTGCAGTTGTCTGTGGGAAATGGGCACTGCAGAGCATACATACTTATTATATATGTGTGACATAATCTAGAGTCATGTTCACTAACTCACACATCACTGAAACGGCCCAGCCCTGAGAGCCCATTCGATACAGTACCTTTACTGCAAAAGCATGTTCCCCCCTCATTCAAGGACAAATTCTGCAAAACTGTGTACACTGAAGAGGTAACACTTTACTACTTATTTAGTTTTGCCATATGCTAACATATTTATACCTTTCCTTCTGCTATAAAAACACAGGATCAGCAATGCAGTCAGACAAATATAATTTTTAACATGAAGTTAGCAACTGCACTTTCTGTATTTTTCTAGTTTCAGGTTTCCATTAATCCAATCAATTTGGTCACTTGGTCCCCCGGCATTTTCTCTATATGGGGAATCAGCACAGCCGTTAGAAAAGTTAAACCACAATTTGAAATAGCAGAATGAGAAATGAATAGGACAGCAAGGTAAATCATATCAGTCACTAACTTACTTGTCATTACAGGTGAAAGGTCCAGCTGTTACACAAAATGACATTAATCATGTAAGCTAGTGTAGTAGATGACAGTATAATATAGAAAATCCACAATGCCCATTCACTGAAGATAATAGACAAAACAAGGATTGATGCACTCCAGCACAGTGAAAACAATGCATGTGAAAATAAATGGATCTTTCTCTGAGTTCAGTGCTACACATAAAGGGAAACTCTGCAAACTATAAAAAAAACATACAGTAACAAATCAACACAGAGGGTTAGAGGCTCGTAGGAATGTATAAAACTGAGGTAAAAACAACTAAAAGAGAAAAAGTGGGAGGCGGCTTACCTCAATAATGACACATTCATATATATAAATATAATAAGTTTTTAAATAAGCAAAGGCAATGAGTTTCGTGGGTCTCTGCCCACTTCCTCCGGCCAAGTAACTTTAAGTGCCAACCCTTCAGCACTTCATTTGGCCTGAGGAAGGGGGCAGAGAAGTACAAAACACTTTTCTTGTGTTTATTAAAAATAATTATATATATATAAATTTGTCGTTATTAAGGTAAGCCACCAACCACTTTTTCTCTTTTATTTATTTTTTAACAGTTTTATACACTCCTGGGCGCAGAGCCGGGACAAGGTCTTCCAGCACCCAAGGCTGAGACACCAAAGTGCTCCCCTCCATCCCTCTCACCCCAGTCGTCACACACTGATTGCTAGTAGACTAAGTGGTGCCCCAGGGCTCCCAACACCTTAATCTCTAGTTATCTGGCTTGCAGTCACTGCCATGTATCCTCTTTTCTTATTTCTCTCTGCTTCAAACACCATAGGGGAATGATAGCTGAGTGAGTTGTGTGCCCCCTCTTACACTGCGCCCTGAGGCTGGAGCCTCTCTCGCCTCTGCCTCGGCCCGGCCCTGCCTGGGCACCTCTCTTACCCCCTTTTTGCTTGTTTCCGCCCCTGTGAGTGCCCAGTCAGGTTACCACATGGTTGAAGCCACATGTCAGGACCTTCCTGCTGTTTTTCAAGATTGCGACCATTACCACCCTGTCTGGGTACCCGAGGGGAGTCGGGTTTGTGCATCTCCACCTGCTTCCAGTGGCTGGTTGCTCCCTATGCAGCATCCCTTTGTGAGTATTCATTTTGCCTAATTTTCATTTTATATACTCTGTGATGTACTGCAGCACTTGGGCTCCCTTGTTTCTGTGTTTTCTTCTTATGGTGCATTTCTCAGCTCACCCTTCCGCATAGTAAAAAATCAAAGATTTATCCAAAATCATCACCTAGTTCACACCAAAAACTAAATAAATCACATTAACTATACATTAAATCATTTACATGTTGTGCATGTTTTGAATGTCTTGTACATGCACTTTACACCGAAAACAATGGTTCATGTGCTTTAGATGCAGAAAGAGCTAACATTTCAAGACCTTTCCCAATAAATTACCGGTATGTTACTCGAAACCCAAAATTTGTTGTTTCTTTTTCTAAGAAATTGTTTGTGTCATTGGTTATCAAAGCAATATTTTCATTACAAATGCACTGAAATCAGTGCTGGTGCTTAGTGCTTACAGAAAAACACACACAATCTCCTAAACCACACTAAATACAAAAGCTATGTCAGTGCTTAGTGGATAAAGAATTAAAATATAGAAATGTAAAATTGTGCACACTTTCATAACAGTAAAAAAGTGGATATGCAAAACCAGGGGCATAGCAATAGGGGTTGCAGAGGTTGCAACTGCATCGGGGCCCTTGGGCCAGAGGGGCCCCAAAGGGCCCTTCCTCAACTACAGTATTAGCTCTCTGTTGGTCCTGTGCTCATAATAATCACTTCTATAGATACTTTGAATAGTGGTAATCATTAACAAACTGTTCCCCATTCCCTGCTTGCACCTCTGACACTGTAGTTGCCATTGGCAGGTTTTGGTGCGCCGTCACTGTTGTAAATTACAGAGGCAGAAGAGTCTCAATCTTCCAATTGTAATATTAAATACTTAACGCAGGAAGAAGTGAAAGCAAGACTAAATAAATTAAAAATAGACAAGGCACCTGGCCCAGATGGCATGCATCCTCGGGTCCTAAGGAAATTAAGTTCAGTTATACATAAACATTATACATTATCTTATCTTTTGTGACTCTCTTTCAACTGGCAGAGTCCCAGTGGATTGGCGTACAGCCCAGGTTTTCCCATTATTTAAGAAGGGCAAAAAATCAGATCCAGGAAATTATAGACCTGTAAGCTTAACATCAGTTGTATGCAAACTATTTGAGGGGTTACTAAGAGATACTATACATGACTTCATAGTACAAAATAATCTTATTTCTCAGCATCAACATGGGTTTACTAAAGACAGGTCCTGTTTGACTGACATGCTCAGCTTTTATGAGGTAGTGAACGCTAATGTGGATATTGGGAATGTTGTAGATGTGATATACTTGGACTTTACAAAGGCCTTCGACACTGTTTCACACAAAAGTCTGGTGCAAAAGATGAGGATCCAAGGACTGGGGAAAAGTCTGTGTGCTTGGATAGGGAACTGGCTAATGGTCATAAAACAAAGAGTTGTGGTCAATGGATCATACTCAAAATGGGTGACTGTTAGCAGTGGGGTCCCACAGGGGTCTGTACTGGGTCCAGTGATCTTCAATGTATTTATTAATGACCTAGTAGATGCAATAGAAAGCAATGTTGCTATTTTTGCAGATGATACAAAATTGTGCAGAATCATCAACTCACAGGAAGATAGGGACATATTGCAACTGGATCTGGATAGGATGGCTATATGGGCACATAAATGGCATATTAAATTCAATTTTGAAAAATTTAAAGTCATGCATTTTGGTCATACCAATGGTCTAGCACCATACAAAATAAATGAGATACAGTTGGGGACATCAAACTTGGAGAAGGACTTAGGAGTACTCACCGACAACAAGTTACTTACTTACTTACTTAATCCTGTGCCTCCCACTGGAGCAAAGGGCCTCAACAAATGTGTGCCACCGATTTCTGTCCTGGGTGATTTTTTCTATCTAAGTCCATGATGCCCCCCGACTTCTTTATTTCTTCCTCTACACTTCTTCTCCAAGTTATCTTTGGTCTTCCTCTTTTTCTGCTGCCTTGAGGATTCCATTTTAAGGCTTCTTTCTCAATTGACTTGTCCTTGCGAAGAGTATGGCCAATCCATTTCCACTTTCTGCGTTTGATCTGCAAGTCCACTTGTTGTTCTTGGGTTCTTTCCCACAACTCTTTATTTGAAATTACATTTGGCCACCAGATCTTTAGTATTCTTCGAAGGCAGCGGTTTATAAAGGTTTGGAAGCTTTTTGTAATCTCTGCTGTCACCTTCCATGTCTCACATCCATACAGGAAGACTGTCTTTACATTACTTTGGAATATTCTCAGTTTGGTTTTCGTGGAAATATCATGGGATCTCCAAATTTGGTACAGTTGTACGAAGGCTGCGTTTGCCTTTTTGATTCGACTTTTGACATCCGCACTGGCACCACCATTCATTGTCATCAGGCTGCCCAGATACTGAAACTCAGTCACAGTATCTATAGGTTTTCCATACACCTGGAACTTTCGTTTAGGATCAACGTTGCTGTTTAATCTCATCTCTTTAGTTTTCTTGCAGTTAATCATCAGACCTACCCTCTTGCTCTCCTCTAGTAGATGGGCTAACTTTATTTCCATATGTTGGAAACTTTGTGAGAGTAAGCAAAGATCGTCTGCAAAGTCGAGATCCTCTATGTTGTGTCAGCCCCCATTGTAGTCCAGTTCTGTTTCCAAGACATGTCTTCCTCATGACCAGATCCATTGCTATCAGGAATATAGTGGGGGAGAGGGTGCACCCCTGTTTGACTCCTGTGTTGACTTCTATTGGATCGCTTAGCATGCCATTGTGAACAACTTGGCATGTATAGTCCTCATAAAATTGTTTTATAAGAATTATGAGGTTTCTTGGTATTCCGTATTTCTCTAAGGCTTACCACATAGACATTCTTTCCAAGGAGTCAAATGCTCTGAGAAAATCTATGAAGACCAAATACAGTGGGACTCCTAGTTCCAGACATTGCTCTATTATAATGATCAGTGTGTTTATTTGGTCTGTGCAAGATCTGTTTTTGCGGAAACCAGCTTGTTCTCTCCTGAGTTTTTGATCCACGCGGTCTTTCACTCGATCTAGTAAAATTCTTGTGAATACTTTGCTGGGAATAGATAGTAATGTGATCCCCCACCAATTATCACACACCGTTGTATCACCCTTTTTTGGCAGCTTCACAAGGACACCCTTTTTCCAGTCAGTGGGAATTTGATGCTCCTCCCAGATTTCAACATCTTCTTTTAACATTTCTGCTGTAATGTTATCGAGCCCGGGAGCTTTTCCGCTTTTCAGCTTCTCTATGGCCTTGATGATTTCTTCTTTCCTTGGTGCTTCGGTGTTTATGTTTGGGTCGTGTTCCTTGCATTCTGGGTGTTCTTGTTCAAATCGTTGGCCGCTTTCTCTACAATCCTTATTCAAAACTTCCTGGAAATGTTCCTTCCATCTTTGAAGCTGTTCTCTATCATTTGTAAGGTTTGCTCCACCTTTATCCTTGACATGACTTCCTGTTCTGTCTTTCCTCTTTGAGAGAACTTTAGTTATATTGTACAGTGTTCTAAGGTCTCCTATTTTTGCTGCCTTTTCAGCTTTTTGGGCCTGCTCATCTACCCAAAGCCTTCGGTCTCTTCTGGCACTTTTTTTGATTTCTCGATCTAGTTCGTTGTATTTCCCTTGGAGGATTGCCTTTTGGCCTCTTGTTTTGCAGGGATTTAGCTTTAGCTTTGTTTCTATTCTTGCTTTAATTTTCTGCCACATATCATTTGACATCCAGTCCTTCCTTCCCTGCTCCCTAAAGCCTAGTACTTCTTCACAGGTCTCTGTGTACACTTCCTTTACTTTGGTCCATCTAGTCTCGGCAGTGTTGTTCTCAGCCACCTCCACCAACTCACGAAGTGCCTCAAATCGGTTATGAAGTTTTGTTCTGTACTCTAGCTTTTTGTCCTGGTCTTGGAGTTTTAGTATGTCGTATCTCCTTGGATGTCTTTGTGATAACATCTTTACTGTTTTGATCTTCATTCGGAAGGTGGCAGTAACAAGGTGATGGTCACTTCCCACATCTGCTCCCCTCTTGTTTCGTACATCCAGCAGAGATCTTCTCCACTTCCTAGCGATGGCTATATGGTCTATCTGATTTGCTGTAGTGCTGTCGGGTGAGACCCAGGTTACCTTGTGACATCCTTTGTGTGGAAAGATGGTACCACCTATCACACGATCTTTTTCAGCACAAAAATTTACAAATCTTCCTCCATTTTCATTCTGGTCTCCTACACCATGAGATCCCATAATGTGTTCCATTCCTTCATTGTCGGAACCTATTTTTGCACAACAAGTTAAATAATCGTATTCAATGCCAAGCCGCTGCAGCTAAAGCTAATAAAATGTTGGGATGCATTAAAAGGATAATATCAGGGGCATTCAGGTATGGCTTGGGCCCTGGTCTCCAAATAACTCACGTGCACATGCCAAAAACCATTCTCAGCCATACTCCAGATTAGTTTCTACATCAGGATGGCTTCAGAGGGGGCTGGAGATATTGCTGTCTGGCTGCTCTGCCTGATGTGTCAGTTAAATGGTTATTTACTGCTCTATAACCTGAGTCCACTGCTGCTGCCAGTTTCACCCTTCCTCTCACTAACTTACTGCAGCCATAACGTACAGGAAGTACTCTCGTGTTTTTCATTCCTTTAACAGAGCACATTGGTAGTCACTGTACTTTTTATGTTCTCTGCAGAAGTACTGGTCATTGGGCCATATTTAATTCACTTTTCACCTGGGTTATTTCCTAGGTGATATTTTAAAAACTTGTCATAAAATGAGGCATTTGGGGCATTTGGCATCAACAAAGATGATGGCATGCGGGGAATGAGCATACATAGGGGATTGGTGCAATGCACCAATCTAGGAGTGATATTGCTACAGTGATGATATGGTGACTCTCCTCTTTGATGGAGGCCCAGCCATAAAACCCACGAAGATGCTATCACTGGAACTTCAGGGTCTACACGTAACTGGCAGGAAGGGAGATATGGAGGTAGGAGAGTAATACTTTAGTTTTAGTTCGGGGTGGCAGGAGGGCGTTGAACTGGATTTGATCAAGGTAACGTCCTATCATTGGGATGGTAGCCACTGACAAGACCCATCTCATTATGGCTATCAAATGATTTAAAGAAGCTCATGGTGGCATAATGCAGCACAAGTTTGTTTAAAAAAAAAAAGGTCCAGTCTCTGCACACGGTTCAAGGGTTATTTGGACAGCTCGCTAGCTGCCTGGTTACTGGTTAGTCTTATCAACTGTTGCAAAGTGCCACATCTTCAACAATCACTTCAGCCAACTGCTCAATGGGCTGAATCAATGATTTCTGGCATCTCCGATCTGCCCCCGATCAAAAATGGAATAGATTCTCAGATCATTATTGTACAAAAATGATCCCGTTCTCCATTGGGAGCAGATCAAACATGCTGAAAATTATCGATTCGACCCATCAATCTGACAACATTGTGCCATCGTGCGCATGCACAGAGTACCCTGGTCTGGGTGCCTGTACACTACCGCCCAAAGCGGACGTCAATGGGGTAAGCAGTGGGCATAAGCACTGCATCTAATACATGCCTGCTCCCTCCATTTTTAATAACTCTTTCAGCTCTAGTATCCTTTAAAGGGAACCTAAACTGAGAGGGTTATGGATGTTTCTTTTTAAACAATACCAGTTGCCTGGCAGTCCTGATGATCTCTTTGGCTGCAGTAGTGGTTGAATCAAACCCCTGAAACAAGCATGCAGCTAATCCAGTCTGACTTCAGTCAGAGCACCTGATCTGCATGCTTGTTCAGGGGCTGTGGCTGAAAGTATTAGAGACACAGGATCAGCAGGAGAGTCATGCAACTTGTATTATTTTAAAAGGAAAATCCATATCCTTCTCAGTTTAGGTTCCCTTTAAGGACAAAAGCCATCCCCATCTCTTACTGTACACCATGGCGGCTACTATGATTATTGCTTTCACAGTACACCACATTCCATGACAACTATCTTTAGTTTATACACTTCTGGATAGGTGTACAGCCTTTCTGGATGGACAGTTTGTGGTGTGGGATGAAACCCAATTTATTACAACACCTCGTGGGCCTGATCCAATTCATTTTTTCTCCAAGTTTTCTCCTGGGTGATATTTTCACCACGTCTTATCAACAAAATGCCTTTTAAGCCACCAGCAAGAAAGAACATACGACCCGCGTATAAGCCGAGGTACCCACTTTCCCCTCAGAAACCAGGAAAAGTGATTGACTCGCATATAAGCCTCCTACCCAGATAGCCCCCCCCTCCCTACAGTAACCAAATGTGCCCCCAGTGTAAGTCAGCCCCCCCTTCCCATAGCCAGATGTGCCTTGTGCTGGCACACTCCAATTCACAAGCCAGGGGACACAGGTAGTCTTGAACAGCGCACTCTGCACACCATGTTGCAGGGGATGGAGGGCATGGACACAGCAGGTAGCCAGCTGGCAAGAGCAGGATCACTAGTGCACGATCCTTAAGCTCCTCTGCCAATAACAAAACCTGCTCCTCCATCCGTTCTGCTCCATTGACTCGCATATAAGCCGAGGGGGGTAACTTTTCAGCACATTTTTTGTGCTGAAAAATTAGGCTTATATGCGAGTATATACAGTATGCTGTTTGGTTCTTTTTCAATTTTAGCGTGCTGAAAAGTTATTTTAAACAGAAGATAAAAATTATCTCCTAGGAGAAAACATGGAAGAAAAGTGTGCCTGCGCTGGATCCAGGGAGGTAAATATTTACATTGCCACACTTCAGTGAGCTACAGCTGGACAACGGAGGGATAGAGAAGAACTGGGGAAGCCTCGTTAGGATCCAGAGGCTTCCCCCTCTCGAGGTAAGTATCCCCCAGGGGACTTTTTCAGTGCTTCTGGTGAATTGAATCCAAGTAAAACTTCCGTTTTTTGAAAAAATTTCCATAAGCTGTAATGAAGAAAAAAATTCCATTAAGGTTATCATGCTGTGCATAATCTATTAGAGCATAGAGGAAGTTTTATGTTTATTTCCACTTTAAATATTGGTATAATATAATAATTAATACAATTCTATACCAAAGAAGGACAGCTGAAGTGTAAAGAGGCACAGAGGGATTTGGTTCAATAGGGTCTGTCCTTGGTTAACAGATCCCCATTGTGTTATTACATCAATTTTTTTGAATACAGTGTTGATGCCTTGCTGTATGTTTTAGTCCATTACTGCTAGGTCTTGGTCCATTTGTATTCATTTTCCGCAATCACGTGTAGTTACGGATCCACTAGGAATCGTAACTGTGCATGGTGTTCCATTGGAACCCATTGCACCATTTACACCAAAGTATTTGTATTTGTGCTCAAATGGTGTCCACATTTTTAAAAGAAAGTGCATACAATTCAATGGAAATGACTGTCGTCCCCTTTAAAACCATCTGAGCGTTACGGACGAGCTCAGGTCGTCCAGTAACGCCGTTGTGGATTGCTCAGGCCCTGGTAGGCCGATTTGCATAATTTTTTTTTCAAACACGCAGCTAGCACTTTGCTAGCTGCGTGTTTGTTCCGATCGCCACCGCTCGCCACCGATCCGCCACTACCCGCCGCGACAGAGGGCCCCCCCGCAGACCCCTTGCGCAGCCTGGCCAATCACCGCCAGGCTGCGCTATGGAGTGGATCGGGACTTCCCCTGACGTTGTGCCGTCATTCCGATCGTCGCCATGGTGACGGGGAAGCCCATACAGGAAATCCCGTTCAGAACGGGATTTCCTGTTGGGTATGATCGCCGGCGGCGATCGGAGGGGTGGGAGGGATGCCGCAGGGAGGGGGGAATCATGTAGCTAGCGCTAGCTACATGATAAAAAAAATAGGTCAAAAAACCCTCCCGTTCGCCGCAAATAAACCGACCGCTAGAGAGGTTAAAAAAAAGCTGGTGTGAGTTCACACTATGGGCTTCACTAAACCGTGATAACTAATATCATGGCTAGCGTTTTGTGCGCGATATAACGCACGCAATGTTTTTCGCATGCAATCATAAATTTTTACACACAAATGCAAATTTTTGCATGAAAACGCGGCCGTTTGTGCGCGAAAATTCACCATTGCATGGAAAAAACGTTACGTGCTTTACAACGCGTGCAAAACCTTAACGTGACCTTGATATCAGTTATTACGGTTTAGTGAATCAAGCCCAATGCGTGTTGATGCATGTGAAAGCTAATACATTGCTTCACATTTGTAACTTTATGAACACTGCATCCATCATTTACAATAGAACATGGAACTCAACTAACCCGCAGTCTCAACCAACCAGCACAAATCACTGGCAGTACTCACAGGGGTGAAGACCAACTTTTTAGGCTACTTACACACCAAGACGTTGCGTCGCATAACGTGCCCCTAACGCAACGTATGGTGGTGTTGAAGTTGGACGTCAGATTGAGCTGCGTTGTACAGCTCTCAAAGCAGCCGCTCCAGGTTAGTGATAGGAAGTCCGGATCTTTTTAAGGATTCGGATCATTTGAATCGAATCATTGAAAAGATCCGGATCTTTGAACCGAATCATTTGAATCATTTTACTAGGGAAGCTGACTGGGTGAAATGACTAGCAGGACAGGACTTTCCCTGGACTGTACATTCTGTATGTTCCTGTTTCTTCCAGACAGACATCCACTGTGAACCGAATATTTCATTGTGATGATCCGGATGATTCGACTCACAAAAAAAATCCGATTTTTTTTACCCGAAAAATACGATTCGTTCATGATCCGGACAACACTACAGTCCCACCACGAGTCTCTGCAGTGCAGTGAATATTAATTAGCCATGTAGCTGGCCATGGAGGAGGAGGGGAGACCATCTCCTCCAACATTACTGAGCATGTGCAAATAGTCTAACGCTGCTTAGCCCAGTATAACGTACATCATGCAGCACTTTGTTTAAACGTGCTGCGTTACTATGTAACGCAACGTGGGCACTGTGAACAGCATAATTGATTTTACAGTGCTGTGAGTTAGGCTGCGTTACTGGCTGCTGTAACGTGGGACTTTAACGTCCCACTGTGAAACCAGCCTTAGACTGTATTTGGGCTCTGCTGTGCTTAAAGTGAATCTGTAAGAAAAAAAAGTGTTTCTATGGGGTACGTACCACAGGAGGGGAAAACCTCAGGATCCTAATGAGGCTTCTCCCTACTCTTGAGCCTCGGGGATCCAGTGCTAGCTCCCTTCATATCCCCCCCCCCCCCAACAAGCGCCAACAAGCTGTGCACAGGCGCAATAGCACACAGCAATATTTACAATCTGCGCTCCCGCACAGCCACAGTATAAGCATTCCGATCAGCTCAGGTGGAAATAGCTGAGCCCGATTGAGACTGCTCTACTGAGCAGGCGCGAGCCGCCTGTGCCTTCGCAGTAAAGCAGACCCGATCGGGCACAGCTATTTCCTCCTGAGCCGATCAGAAAGCTGATGCTGCGCCTGCACAATAGCGCATATTGTAAATATTGCTGCACGTGGTGTTTTATTACAGATTTCGATTAACGAGGAGCTGTCAGCCATACTATCTCAAAAACAAAAATCATATATTAGTAGATAAATGCTTGCTCTACTTACATAACATATATATTGTACTGCCCACATTTTGATGTTTCTATAGTAAAAAAAGAGAAAATCCTTCTTAGGATTTTCCATTTTGACTGTGTCTATCTTAAGCCAATCCTGACATCGTTTTCTCCCTTACTCTGTCTGTGTATCACTGCCCGCCCTCCTCCCTGTCTTCAGACACTCCCAGCCAGCTCTGCAGTAGAAAGTGCATTGTCTCAGCATGAGAAATATTGGCCAATCAGAGAGGAACAGAGGTGTGGGAGGGGAAAACAGGAGGGAAAGAGGCATCAGCCAATCAGGCTGCACTAGTTATGTCTGAGGGGAAAGTAAAGAAGAAAAAAAGAAAACCCAGCATGCTCTGCAACTTCCTTTGTGCGGCAGATGTACCAAATACGAGCCAGGGAAACTGGCGAATGATGTTTTATGGAGGAGAAAAGTAAGAGTGATTTTTAACTTTTGGATTGCCTGGTTACCATCCCTATTACTTGTTTAACTAATAACAATAAAGAATTGATTTTTGATTTTATGCCTAACAGTTACACTTCAAAGACCAGGTTCCGCGTCTCCCCCAAGGTTAATATACTTTCAAGTAGTAAATTTCTACATTCAATTCAGAGTTCATGGTGTGTATATAGAGTGGGGTACAGTACTGTATTAGCTTCACCTATTTTGAGTCTCAAGCAACCAGAAAGCACTCTTATTTAGCATCAGCTGATCCCTGAGGGTGCCAGGTAACTGAGACTCTAGTGTATCTGATTTCCAAACGTGACGTCACAAAAAATGCTCTTGTGTAAATTGGTACATTGGCAGCAATGGAGATTTCAAACAAGGTTTTCAGGCGTCAAAAAGTTAGGAAACTTTCTGTATAAACTGTAGTCCTCAAACCCCTGGCCGGTTATGTGAAATCATTCTAGTAAGGACTAGTAAGGACAGATGAACTACACACAGTGTGGCACAGTACTGAAATTATTGTACCGTAAGATGAGAGAGATTTATTTTTAAATCACTTAAACATTAGTCTAAGCTTAGTGCAATAATCCTTTGTCTGTTGTACTACAATCACGATTCTGCTGTTAAGCTGTTTGTTTTATAGCTTAACTGGTTATACCAGTTTTTGTGTGATTACTTATTTTGTTTGCATCAGCACAAATCATTTTTAATGTATTAATGCACCCATACGGTAAAGGCTAATAGAACAAAAAAGGTCTTCTATTTATATCAATGTTTTCCTAAAACTGTTGATTTTTAATTTCATGCAAATCAGCAGTTATAAATGAGAACCTGCCATTGTACAATTACAGTCATAAATATTACATTGGAACAATAGTGGTGAATGCTTCACTTACTCCACCTTCGTATTAGGGCAAGGTCACTTTTTCCTGCTGTTGGTTTTGGAAAAGAAAAAAAAGTAATTATTTTAAGTTTGTTTTTGAGATCTTTGCAATTGTACTTTTCACTACTTTCTTTCTACTGCAATCTTAGTTCTGGATTGATTGAATAAATAAATGATAAAATCAACTATGTCTGGGTTCAGTAATAATTGTATTACTATTTTACAGTAAACAAATGCTTGAAGGAGTAAGCGTGTCCAGTCGCCTTTGCATCTGGCAACGTTTTATAAGGATCACATCCTGCTACTGGAGTTTTGCTGTATGTTGTACTGCTAGAACAAGAATGCCAGACATTTGTCTGGGATGAAATAAATATGGAGCTTTTTCCCATAGTTCCATTACAATCACAGAGGCGCTCACTTCTGCATTTAGACCCATTGAGTTATACTCCTGTTTGCCTGATGAAGCAGGACCACACCTGCGAAACGCGTTGCACTAAGTGGAGTTCAATAAAAAAAATTTGTATTGATATATTGTGACTCAATTGAGTTTTATATTTTTGAGGGAGGTAAGTCCACCTGAACATCCCCCTCTTTTAGACGGTTTTTAAACGTTTTTATTCTACTTTGGCGCCTCTGTACACCAAGCCTTGCTGAAATCCATTGCAATCAGTTTAACTGACACTATGAACGCTGAAACAACCCTCTGGGCTAGTTCAAACTGGTGCGCTTTTCAGCAGCGTTTCAGCGCTTTGCTGATCGCCGGCGAGCAGCAAAGCACTGGGACATGGGCTCAATTCACAAAGCATTACCACGAGGTAAAGCAGAAAACAACTGATTTTACCAAACATATTGTCAAATGTCAAATCACAAATGCTGTTACCGTTAGAAAACTAAAATAATTGACTAGTCAAGGAAAATTATCAAACTTGTGAGGCAAATAACAAACTTGTGAGGTAAATACCTAATAGATGTCAATTCACAAAGGATAACACATGCAGTAAAACAAGTGAGAGGTTCGGTATTTTATCTCTACCCTGGAGCTGTCGGTAAACTACAAACAGCCATTTGGAAGGCAATACAGAAGGGTGTTAAGAAAAAGACAGACAGGGGAAACAAAGGGCAGAGAAAAGTCGAAAGTTTATTAAATTATTCAGGAAAGTAGGATAGTTAAATGTTTTCATTAAAGGGGCACTATTGCTAAAAACCTTGTTTTTAAACCTTTTAGCATACATATTTGTTCATGGAGGACTGTTTTTCCGCATTATGCACTCTTATTTGAATGTTTTTGTTTGCAGGCAATAAACATTTAGAGACTTGTATTTACGTCAGCAGGTGTACCTTTCTGACGCCAAGTTAGTTCAAACCATTCTTCAATAGGGCGGATGATTGTAGTGATGTGAGAGATCTCGTTATAATCCACCCCTCTGGCCATTTCAGTTCCGTTCTCCCACCTCGTAACTGCTCTAAAGAGCAGTTACTGAGCACAGCAGCCGACGTAAAGTAATAGCCGCAGCCTCCTCCGTGCAGGGTGGAACGTTATTCCGAGCAGCTGCGTGTAGTTACGCTGCCCGGCCGCCAAGGACCCTCTTTTCTAAGCCGGCAATGAAACGGACACCTATTGTTGTCCGTTTCCATGGTAACCTGACCGGCTATTTGCTCAGCGCAGGCTTGCGGTGGCGGCATCAAAGAGCTCACACAAGCCCTGTAGCTGTGTGTTGCTCTCGATTGTGCATTGATCTTTATTTATACAAAGTATACATACACATATATATACCTATATATATATATATATATATATATATATATATATATATATATATATATAGGCATATATATGTGTATGTATACTTTGTATAAATAAAGATCAATGCACAATCGAGAGCAACACACAGCTACAGGAAATCTGCTGTTTTCCATTCACCCCATGATCTAAGGAAAATAAGATCTATTTTTGATTTGCCTCTTATCAAGCTGCCAGATTGGCCACTTCATCTACCTGCTTCCCCTAGTCCTCCAAAGGATAGGTGGGAAATGGTGGACAGACGCCCTACCTCTTGCCTGCGAAGGTCTCCACTACAATAGACCTTTCTACTGGAACCCTCCAATAATTTACGCTGTTCATAATGACTCGCTCCATATTTGCTATTGGATTTGAGTGTTCTCAACATGAGGGGACACATCTATAATGCACAATACATGTTATACACAGTGCCAGGCGCTATAATTATTTTTAGTTTTCGTAAAATATGTAGGCTGGTTATTTAAGTTATCTACGTGAAATACCTGAATGACTGCATTATATAATACTGCTAAACCTTAAAGAGGATCTGTAACATGAAAAGATCCCCTGGGGGGTACTCACCTCGGGTGGGGGAAGCCTCCGGATCCTAATGAGGCTTCCCACGCCGTCCTCCATCCGTCAGGGGTCTCGCTGCAGCCCTCCGTGGAGTCCGTGCAGCGGTGACGTCAATATTTACCTTCCTGGCTCCTGCGCAGGCGCTCTGACGGCTGTCGGCTCCGAACTACACGGGAATACCCGATCGCCGTCGGATCTGCTCTACTGCGCAGGCGCAAGTTTCCTGCGCCTGCGCAGTAGAGCGGACCCGAATGAGACCGGGTATTTCCGTGTAGTTCGGAACGGAAAGCCGCCACAGCGCCCCCGCTGGAGCCAGCAAAGGTAAATATTGAACTGACAGTCGGCACAGTCGCCGGCTGTTCGGAGGGCTGCGGCGAGACCCCCGTGGGACAGAGGACGGCGTGGGAAGCCTCATTAGGATCCGGAGGCTTCCCCCACCCGAGGTGAGTACCCCCCAGGGGATCTTTTTAATGTTACAAAGTCTCTTTAAGGCAGGGAACACACTTGACTGTTTTCGTACGCGTTTTCTGCACAGAAAAACTGAGAACTCATGTTAATTAATGGGCTAGTGCACACTTACTGTGTTTCTCGCGCGCAGAAAAAAAACTGACATTCTGCATCCTGATTCTGCACATTTTGTCAGTTTTCTGTATCAATTACATTAGCTGCTGTGAAAAAACGCGCGCCTTTTCCTGCATAGAAACACACTTGGTGTGCAGAAAAAGTATGCAGAAAAACGCGCGCAGAAAACTGAAAGACAAGTGTGTTCCCTGCCTAACAGATGTTTTTCTCTATTAGTTACTTCATGTTATAATCTTTATATGACGTTTATAGCTTTAACTCACCTATGGCTTTACTCATAGTTCGACAGATAGATGTATTAGTCATGCTCTAACTGGAGATTTGTTGCGCGCATAGTGTAGCACTATAACCTATTGGTATAAAATTGTGCATTATTAAAGGTTCCCTCTAGGGGATATATCCCCACTAGTATCATCATATAGGATTACATGAGTGTTTGGCGGGTAGCTCCTGTCCTACTCAAGATGTGCCTCCACACCCCAATAATCAGGGCTGTGGCCCTGGGTGCAACAACTGCCACCCAGAATACAGCTGTTGTTACTCCTGAATACCAATCAATCATACATAGGTTTAACCTATTCTGTGTTTTGTTCTTCAGTATGTCTCTTTTTCCCCTTTTCTCATCTCTATATCTTTTCTATCCTGTTTTAAGTGGGGACTCCATGGCCATTGTTTTGCATACTCTGGTTCTCATGTGCTATCCTTACAGGTGGCTGACATAACAATCACGTCCTACAATGTAAATGGTTTTAATGTCCCTCAAAAGCGCTCTCAGGTTCTGTACTACCTCCATAAATGTAAATCCTCCATAATAGCACTCCAGGAAAACACACTTTAGGTCAAATTTGATTCCACTTATCAAAACTAACTGGTTCAACCGATAGTATCACAGCCCCAACCCTGATGGAAAATCTAAGGCCGTCTCTATTGGTCTTCACAAGAACTTAGACTCTACTTTCATAAATGAACTTAAAGACACCCAAGGCAGATTTATCTTTATTAATATCCAAATAGGTACAACCAAATACACAATAGCCAACATATACTTACCAAACCGCAACCAAGTACAAAAGCTTACCTCCTATCTCAATAAGTTAACCCAATATGCGGAAGGCTATATTATCCTCTGTGGAGACTTTAATCTATGCATTAACCCTACCTTAGACTCTTCTACACAAAGATCTTCTCTACCTAAGTCTGCTCTCCAACAGGCAAAACATAAATTACAATCCCTCTCTCTGGCTGATTCTTGGAGAGTTCTCCACCCAAAGGAACGTGACTATTCCTTTTACTCTCATGTCCATAAGTCTCACAGTCGCATTTACTATGTTTTTCTCTCACAACCCTTACTAGACAGAAACCTAAGGGTGAATATGGGTAATAGGCTGTGGTTGGACCATGCTCCCATACACTGCACCTTCTCCATTGACTTACGCATACATGCTTCTCTCCCATGGAGGCTTAATGATAATATCCTACGAGACGCTACCTGTGTCCTAGACATCAAACGAGCCATTGATAATTTCTCTACAGATCACCAGAATGATGATAGCCCTCATAGCACTAAAAGGGTAGTCTTTAAATGTGTGCTCCGAGGCATTCTCATCTCCCATGGGGCTAGATTAAAAAGAGAAAAGGGGGCTTAAATCTCAATGCTCCTCCAGCAAATCTCGGAACTGGAAGATGCTCTTAAAGCATCTACCTCACCCCAAGTGGAGCTAAATCTTTCTAACAAACGGCAGTCATTATTGTCCCTCCTAGATGAAAAATCCCTTTCAGATAGGGTTAGATTTAAAGGTCTCATGTATGAACACGAAGGTAAATGTGGACGTCTGCTTGCTAGATACCTCCATCCTAAACTCAATAACTCACAGATCTTTTCTATTACACATCATAATGGAACCAAATTACATAAGACCTCAGAGATAGCCAATGCATTCCGTGAATACTACGAGGCGTTATATAATATAAAAGGCAAATTTCATGATATGCAACCCACTGATCTGAAATCTAAAATTACATCTTATCTGGATAAAACAAAGATCCCAACCGTCCCTCCAGAACTGGTCGAATACTTAGATAAAGATTTTTCCCTCCTTGAATTATCAGCCAGTATTAGCTCCTCAAAACCAGGTAAGAGTCCAGGCCCTGACGGGTTCACAAGTACTTTTTATAAAAAAATTCAGAAGCAAACACTTACCACACACATTACAGTAATCCCCAAACCAGATAAAGACCCATTCCAATGTACCAATTACAGGCCAATCTCCCTGATCAATCTAGATCTTAAGTTTTACTCGAAAATCTTAGCCGAGTGTCTAAAACCAATACTCCCTTCAATTATCCACAATGATCAATCTGGTTTTATAATTAAGAGAGAGGCCAGGGATAATGTTCTTAAAACAGTATCATTAATACATAGAGCACATAAGACCAAATCTCCATTATGCGTAGTCTCGGTGGATGCCGAGAAGGCATTCGACAGGGTTCATTGGCAATTTATTGAAGGCTCTCTATCTCAGATGTGGCTTGGACCAAAATTCATAGAGAGAACTATGGCCCTCTATGAGTCTCCTTCTGCCAGAGGAGACTGCATCAATTCAGGGAATAAAGATGGGTGACCTTCACATAAAACTGGCCCTCTTTGCTGATGATCTTTTACTCTACAGTGGGTTGCAAAAGTATTCGGTCCCCTTGAAGTTTTCCACATTTTGTCATATTACTGCCACAAACACGAATCAATTTTATTGGAATTCCACATGAAAGACCAACACAAAGTGGTGTAAACATGAGAAGTGGAACGAAAATCATACATGATTCCAAACATTTTTTACAAATAAAAGCAAGAAGTTTTAAACCAGGATGATACCATTTAAAACTTCTTGCTTTTACTGATGGCTAACACGGTACAATACCCTACTGCTACTTTTTACAAATAAATCACTGCAAAGTGGTGTGTGCATAATTATTCGTCCCCCTTTGATCTGAGTGCAGTCAGTTGACTATAGACATTGCCTGATGAGTGCTAATGACTAAATAGAGTGCACCTGTGTGTAATCTAATGTCAGTACAAATACAGCTGCTCTGTGAGGGCCTCAGAGGTTGTCTAAGAGAATTTTGGGGGCAACAACACCGTGAAGTCCAAAGAACACACAAGACAGGTCAGGGATCAAGTTATTGAGAAATTTAAAGTAGGCTTAGGCTACAAAAAGATTTCCAAAGCCTTGAACATCCCACGGAGCACTGTTCAAGCGATCATTCAGAAATAGAAGGAGTATGGCGCAACTGTAAACCTACCAAGACAAGGCCATCCACCTAAACTCACAGGCCAAACAAGGAGAGTGCTGATCAAAAATGCAGTCAAGAGGCCCATGGTGACTCTGGACGAGCTGCAGAGATCTACAGCTCAGGTGGGAGAATCTGTCCATAGGACAACTATTAGTCATGCACTGTACAAAGTTGGCCTTTATGGAAGAGTGGCAAGAAGAAAGGCATTGTTAACAGAAAGCATAAGAAGTCCCGTTCGCAGTTTGCCACAAGCCATGTGGGGGAGACAGCAACCATGTGGAAGAAGGTGCTCTGGTCAGATGAGACCAAAATGGAACTTTTTGGCCAAAATGCAAAATGCTATGTGTGGCGGAAAACTAACACTGCACATCACTCTGAACACACCATCCCCACTGTCAAATATGGTGGTGGCAGCATCATGCTCGGGGGGTGCATTTCTTCAGCAGGGACAGGGAAGCTAGTCAGAGTTGATGGGAAGATGGATGGAGCCAAATACAGGGCAAACTTGGAAGAAAACCTCTTGGTTACTCCAAAAGACTTAAGACTGGGGCGGAGGTTCACCTTCCAGCAGGACAATGACCCTAAACATAAAGCCAGGGCAACAATGGAATGGTTTAAAACAAAACATACAGTATCTATGTGTTAGAATGGCCCAGTCAAAGTCCAGATCTAAATCCAATCGAGAAGCTGTGGCAAGATCTGAAAACTGCTGTTCACAAACGCTGTCCATCTAATCTGACTGAGCTGGAGCTGTTTTGCAAAGAAGAATGGGCAAGGATTTCAGTCTCTAGATGTGCAAAACTGGTAGAGACATACCCTAAAAGACTGGCAGCTGTAATTGCAGAAAAAGGTGGTTCTAGGAAGTATTGACTCAGGGGGCAGAATAATTACGCACACCCCACTTTGCAGTTATTTATTTGTAAAAAATGTTTGGAATGATATATGATTTTCAATCCACTTCTCACATGTACACCACTTTGTATTGGTCTTTCACATGGAATTCCAATAAAATTGATGCATGTTTGTGGCAGTAATGTGACAAAATGTGGAAAACGTCAAGGGGGCCGAACACTTTTGCAACCCACTGTATATATCTAATCCCCATGTAGCATTTTCCAATATTCTTTGAGAAATGACTGAATTCGGCCACATGAGTAATTTTAAGATTAATCTCAACAAAACTGAGGTTCCTAACATGTCACTAGCTCTGGAGGTAGTGCAGAACCTGTCTGGCTCCTTTCCTTTTCGATGGCAAAAGGATAAAATCAAATACTTGGGGGTACATCTGTCACGCAACTTCGATGATCTCTTCAGTTTGAATTCCCCCCCCCCCCTTCCCCCCCTGGTTTCAAAAATGTTTAAAGATCTGGATGGGTGGAGGTCGCTTCACTTGTCTTGGTCTGGCAGAATCAATGTGCTTAAAATGGATGTTATGCCTAAGCTCTTATTTGTTATGCAAGCCCTACCGGTATGGCTTTCAAGCTCCTTTCTGGCTAAATTGCACACAGGATTTATGAAATTTGTATGGAATGGAAGAGCACACAGAACTAACTATAAATTGCTTAGTCGCCCTAAGGGACAGGGTGGATTGGCCCTGCCATACATCCGTACCTATTATTATGAAACTCTCTTGACTCAGATCCTCTATTGGTTCCAGAGTAGGGAAACTAAGCAATGGGTTATTCTGGACACTGCCTTTTCAGATGTAGATCCCAGAGTGTTATTATGGACCCCAACATCTGCCAGACCTGACGGAGAGGCGATCTCCTATGCTCCTCAAATTCTACTGAAGAGTTGGGATTCCATTAGAAAGCGCTATGGAATCTCCTCAATACCCAGCCCCCTCACATCTCTCTTGGACAACCCTCAATTTGCACTAGGAATGGAATCACCCTCAGTTCTGGGTTGGAATAGAGCCTTTTGGCCTCAGGTTAGACATATTGTTAACAATACCACTTTGTTGGAGAGAAATGTGATGGGAAATCCTGATCTTCAGCCCAATATTGGTTGGTTCTTGTGGAGACAGATTAAAGGATTCTACTCTTCACTGACCCCTAAGTCTAATCTTCATAGACCACTTACCTCGTTTGAATCTTTATGCTCAGCTTCAATCTCCAAAGAACACAAAATCTCGGTAATTTATTCTGATTTAATTTGTTCAATCCCAATTGGAACATCTAACATCCAAGTGGGAGAGGGACTTTGGCTATGAGCTGGAGGGGGAGAAGTGGGAAAATATTTTTATTCTGTTACATAAATCCTCCACTGCAACATCCTTCCAAGAACGTAATTATACAATTTTTGCACGTTGGTATAGATGCCCGACCCAGGTGGCTAAATACAAAGAAGACGAATCTAACCTGTGCTGGCGATGTAACTCTGAAGTAGGTACATATATCCATATTTGGTGGCAGTGCTCTCTTATTAAAGGAGAACTGTAGTGAGAGGTAGATGGAGGCTGCCATATTGATTTCCTTTTAAGCAATACCAGTTGCCTGGCTATCCTGCTGATCCCCTGCCTCTAATACTTTTTGCCCTAGACCCTGAACAAGCATGCAGCAGATCAGGTGTTTGACATTTTTGTCAGATCTGACAAGATTAGCTGCATGCTTGTTTCTGGTGCGATTCTGCAGGCAGATAGCTCAGCAGGGCTGCCAGGTAACTGGTATTGCTTAAAAGGAAATCAATATGACAGCCGCCATCTACCCCTCACTGCAGTTCTCCTTTAAACCCTTCTGGGAAAAAGTGTACGACCTAGATGAATCCCTATACCTGACCAGGCTCCCCTTGACTCCACAAGTGGCTCTGCTAAACCAAATACCCGGAAAAATATCTAAGGTCAAGAAATGTCTCTCCAGCTCCCTCCTGATCATAGTCAGACTTCTCATTGCTACAAATTGGAAGAGTCCAAATATTCCAACCATGCTACAGGTGTTCTCAAAGCTTAAAAATATATGTAGGTTAGACGATATATACTACAGTGCACATGTTGGCATTCACAACCAAATGGGCAGTGTGGTACGACTTTATAATAATTAATAATAATTGCAGTATTTGTATAGCGCCTTTCTTCTGTCGGACTCAAAGCGATTATGAGGCAGCCACTAGAGCGCACTCAGTAGGCAGTAGCAGTGTGAAGGAGACTTGCCCAAGAAACTCCTTACTGAAATAGGTGCTGGCTCACTGAGCAGGCAGAGCCGAGATTTTAACTCAGGTCTCCTGTGTCAGAGGCAGAGCCCTTAACCATTACACTATCCAGCCACTAGAGACTCAGATAATGCGAAACTGATGATAGATTGATTTGGCAGATTTAGCAGATATCACCTCTATGTCTATAGTCTTCTACATAACAATAACAATAACAATAATATTTATATGGCGCTTTTCTCCCTGGGGACTCAAAGCGCTGTGACCCTGCATTATGCAGTCTCAAAGCTGTCCAGAGAGGGAGCCTCTCGTACTGATTCAATAAATACTTGTTGAGTACCATTGAATGGATCCCCACATGTTCCCCTACTTCTTTCTTCTTACCACTTCCCTTCTTCCCCATCTTCCTTTTCCCTCTCTATATGTTTTCTTTCCTTCCTTTGTCTTTTATGTGTTTACCTGATGCAGTATACTTGCATATCCATGGATAAGTATAAATTCAGCTGCTACTTTCTATTTGCATTTACCCCAAGCTTCTGGTAGTAAGATTCCACCTTTTCAATCTGGCTGATTTATTTATACATACAGTACCAAGTAATTGGCCTTGTACATCTGATATTACTACTGTCCATTTGTATAAGATTATCTGTTATTTTTAGTCCTTACTGGATCACGCTACCTTTCAACTTTGAAGTGTACTGCTTATTATCTTTTCTTATGTTGACATGTTATTTTTGTTGTCACTTGAAAAACTTTTTTTCATTAAAAAGTTTTAATACAAAGATACATAATGAAATACTGCATGAGGTAAAACTCTTTGTGAATTGTCATGAAGTTGTTTGATACATTAACAAACTATAACTGCATGTGGAAAATCTTAGCAAAAACTCAAAAAATATTTGTTTTACTGCATGAAGTACAGCACCTCACATCCCTTTGGAACAATTCTTACTGCACTATTTGCGATTTGTATATATCGCAAACGTGTGGCATGCAGCATTTTGGCCATGATTGTGATAAGAATCTCGTTTTCACGAACGAGAATCATACAGTGGAATTACCAAGAAATCACCGAAAATTTGCACTGCAAAATCATTTTGTGCTCCCAGTGTGAAATGGTCCTCAAGGTCTGTGGCCAGGAATAGAGGCTGCAGTTAACAACTCAGCATTGACAGCACGGAAAGCGTCCAGGTGTCACAAGTGAGGGATGAGGACATTAGGATGATTCACAAAGCTTTTCACATGTTTTCACCTGTTTTCTCTTTATCTATGTTACATTTTAAGCTCCTAAAGAGCAAAAATATATTATAATCAGGGTAAGAAAAGTAATATTGAAAATAAGTTAATCAAGAACAATTTACTTTGAGTGATTATTTTGCTTGTGAATATGCTGAAAGGTTATTTGTATTAATTAGGTGAAAAATAAGTCATTTATGAGAAGTTTTGTGAATTGAGCCCATTGTGGGACCTGCCAGTCATTTTCTTTTTGGCTGAAATTATACTTTACAGTGATGTTTGAACAAATGATTGAAACAATTCACATTTCTTTTGGTTTTATTCCCTTTTCAATACAATATCTCACTGTTCCAATCCTATGAAATCCGTTGCAAGAAAACACATAAGATTGTTTGAAACAATTAAAGAGACACTGAAGCGAAAAAAAAAATGATGATATTATGATTTGTATGTGTAGCACAGCTAAGAAATAAAACATTAAGATCAGATACATCAGTGTAATTGTTTCCAGTACAGGAAGAGTTGAGAAACTCCAGTTGTTATCTCTATGCAAACAAGCCATTAAGCTCTCCGACTTAAGGGGCCCATACACTCAGCCGATTTTCTGGCCGACCGATCAATCGATTGATCGTTTGCAAATCGGTTGGCCAATCGACCGATCGATGGCCGATTTCGATCGATTTCGATGGATTTCCATCGAACTGGCAGGGTGGAAAATGTAGGTCGATCTGATGAGATTGCTTATCAGTTTGCATTGGCCTTAATGGAAATCTGATGGCAAAAAAATGCCATCAGATCGAATTTCAATAGATTTCAAACTGAAATGTATTGGAATTCTATCCTGGTAAAAAATGTTCTAAAAACGCATCAGATCATCAGATGCATTTCTTATCTATCTGCTGCCAATCTGACAAGTGTATGGGCACCTTAAGTTAGTCGTGGAGAGGGCTGTTATCTGACTTTTATTATCTCAACTGTTCCTGGACTATTTACTTTTCCTCTGCTAGAGGAGAGGTCATTACTTCACAGACTGCTCTGAAAGACTCATTTTGAATGCTGAGTGTTGTGTAATGTGCACATATTATAGAATGATGCAATGTTAGAAAAAACACTATATACCTGAAAATAAAAGTATGAGAATAATTTCTTTGCTGCTAATCTTCTAGTAATTATTCATAGTACACAACCAATTCACTATATCATATATTTTTTTTTCGCTTCAGTGTCTCTTTAAATAAACAGAAGAAGAAGACTTTCTGGGACAGCATATCAGCAAGTGGTCATATTCTATCAATATTACATCAATTCCAAGGTGAAGTGCAGCCATGCTAATTTACTATCTCCTGGACAACAATCAACCCACAACAATGTGGAGTTACTGAAATTGTCTTAGAGCAGCAAAAATATGACATTCTGGTGAAGATAAAAGGAAATGAATACATAGGTGGAGAGTTATGCATGATTTGACAGGTAATCTGATGGCAAGCTGTCTTATGTCCAAACTGCACCGATCGATAACAGGATTAATTAATTTTCCCATGATAACTACACAAATCATTCCTGTTATCAAATGGGAGCAGATTAGAGATGTTTGAAATAATCGTCCAATTCCTGTCAATCGAACAGGAAATTGCAAGTGTATCTAGCATTAAAGAACTACATTTTCACCAAAATAAGCATTTTGATATTTGAGTAGTCTGTGGCTGACTAGGACAAGTGCAACCCATGCTCACTGGGAAGGATGCAGAGGTTTCAGGTTTCACATGTTTGGTGCCATTTCCTGCCACCTCACCCTCAAATGTGTATCCCTCATTTTCTGTCCCAGTCTCATTGCTGTCATGAACAAACCTGTGGCATGTTCTATTGGTTGCTGATGAGATGTAACCAGGCAGTTATGACTTCCCTGCACATGTGCAGCAGCTGCAGAGTGTTGCATGCTTTCGTAATGAGTATCATCTGAAATCAGTTTGCAATCCTCAGTCAGAGTTGCACAGGATTGATTAATTACCATGTGTCACATGCCCCCTAGTGGGCAGACCGCTCAATGCCTTCCAATCTATTTCATCCCACAGACCGTCCAACCTGGTGGATGCAAATGATGTGCTGAAACCGCTGAAATTGGGCAGCAGACAGGCTAGGAGGGAGCGTGCGAGCGACACAAATACTTTCCTACACAATATTTCAGGTACAGGGCAGCCACCACTCTCATTTACAGGCTGAGAGAAACATTCTGACTATTCTAAACCTGCGAAAGAAAACTGTTAAAAACTCTGCTCTGGCTAAAACAACACAATACTTCAGGGTAGCGATTCTTCATAAAGCCTTTGATTCTTTCTGCGTGACTTAAAGCAGGTTTGCAGCTGAGAAAATTACTTAAAGTAATTTATTAGAAATGCAATATAGATAATTAATATATACAGAAAATTATTAAAAAATAACAATTATAAAGAGTAGCCCAGATAAAAAAAAAGGAAAAACAACAAAAAAAACAGAATATTTAAGGTTTTGGAAGAAATATGTCCCTTGTGGAAAATCCAAGCAAATGGAGGGACCCTTTGTTTAAGGTTCAGGAAGCCAGCCCTACGGCCCTCTGCTAGCTTCAGTGATGTTAAAAAAATGGAGGACTCAGGTTAAATTTCAGCCTGTCCCTTTTATACAGACCTACTGTAAAGGGCAGATCTCAGAGCCAGCCCACCGGGCTGGGGATTTATTTTTGGCGGGAATTTTAAGTCCAAAATATATGACATTTTTAATTTCATACATCAGACCATGTTCATTGCACACAAATAATAATAACACATTTACAATCCCCAAAGAAAATAGATCATATTGATATCAGACATGAATATTATAGAACATTCTGTTACTGAGAAGTGTAATAACTTGGTTGTGTCTTACACCAGCTCATTAACCACCCTGGCGTTCTGATTAAATCGCCAGGGTGGCTGCGGGAGGGTTTTTTTAAAATAAAAAAAAAACTATTTCATGCAGCCAACTGAAAGTTGGCTGCATGAAAGCCCACTAGAGGGCGCTCCGGAGGCGATCTTCCGATCGCCTCCGGTGCCCAGAATAAACAAGGAAGGCCGCAATGAGCGGCCTTCCTTGTTTTGCTTATATCGTCGCCATAGCGACGAGCGGAGTGACGTCATCGACGTCAGCCGACGTCCTGACGTCAGCCGCCTCCGATCCAGCCCTTAGCGCTGGCCGGAACTTTTTGTTCCGGCTGCGCAGGGCTCAGGCGGCTAGGGGGGCCCTCTTTCGCCGCTGCTCGCGGCGAATCGCCGCAGAGCGGCGGCGATCAGGCAGCACACGCGGCTGGCAAAGTGCCGGCTGCGTGTGCTGCACTTTATTTGATAAAAATCGGCCCAGCAGGGCCTGAGCGGCAGCCTCCGGCGGTGATGGACGAGCTGAGCTCGTCCAGACCGCTCAGGAGGTTAAAAGGGGTACAAAAATGTCCAGCAACGTTGCATAATTTTCATACCTGTCATAAGTACGGTATCTCTTAAAAAGGCAAAAATAATACAATACAATGATTCCCAGTCAGCTACAATGGTGTTAACAAGTCTGCTATCTTCTGCCCTGTATCACCAAATGGTCCCTTCCAGGTTTGCAATTCACACAACTGTGAGGTGCTCTTCTACATGGTCAATCCTTTTGTTCCCTGTAATTAAAGAAAACATTGTAATCCACAGAGGATATCTTCTTTAAAGTAAACATTACATTTATAACTTAATTATATATTCTCAATGAAAATACTATGGGGCTGATTTGTCAAGGAAACTGAACAAAAATGTAGAAGTCACACAACGTTACCAGTCAATATTTTTGTTTCATATAGCAATTGAAATGAGATTGGTTACTGTGAAAAAACTGCTTTATTTGTGCCCAAGTTATCTCTGTACCTACCTCGGGAGATCACTCCCAGTATATGTTATAATTAGCATTTTATGTAAGGACACACTTCCAGTACATACAATGAGAGCAGGCTGGCAAGTGTGAATTAGGCGATAAGAAGTCTATGTGATGTTCACAGTTCAACGTTAGCGTCTCATTGTAACGTGTTGCGTTATGGTAATGCACTGCTGCAGTGTGTTACCTCTAAACGTACACGTTACCAGGTACAGTGAAGCATACTTTTCATTGCCCGTATGCTTCTCTGTACACACTTAATGCAACGGTAACTCAGTGTTAATGTGTGTTACCACTTTTTTGTTGTGTTGCATTGTAATGTTGCATTGTGACTTTAACGTTGCATCACAACACAACGTCTGACTGTGAACCTGGCCTAAGAGTAGAAAAAAAATATACAGATTTGTGCTTTATAGCTTACAGTGACTTCTGTGGCAGAAAACATTTTACAGCTTGTCCTTTTGCTGCATCCTCTATATTCTCCTTATCATTTGTTTCCTCATTTCACAAAAGTTTGGAAGCACATTTTATTATAATATTAATAAAGCACACTTGTTTCAGTCTGCACTGCAAGCCAGCTTGTCAGTTAATAAATTACCCCAGAGAGCCTATTTTCTAAAATGTGGAAGTCATACATTCTCGTTACAACCTTAAACAGACAAAACATTGCACTCCACAAGGCAAAGTTTTCTCATTTAAACTATTCCCTTCAATTTCGGATTTAAACACGGACGTTAACAGGAAAAATGCTCAGCGGAAAAGTAATAAATATGTAAATGGTTTGATGTTGTTTCTGTTTATTGCTGGATTTACTGTTAATCCTTTAATTTTCAAACACGATCCCACTGTGCTTAGTATTGCATGCTGCACATTCTTGGAGTGACGGAAATGACTTTATTGCGTTTATTTGTACAGCATATAGCTAGGGGAAGTATCAATAAAATATTCCAATGGAAGATGTGATATGTGTAAAAAATTGTCCTAGGAGAGATATTTATAAAATACTGCTGCTTAAAGGACACCTGAAGAGAAAGGGATATGTAGGCTGTCTTATTTATTTCCTTTTAAACAATGCAAGTTGCCTGGCTGTCCTGCTGATCCTCTGCCTCTAATACTTTTATCCATAGACCATGAGCAAGCATGCAGATTAGAAGTTGGACTTAAAGGGAAACTTAAGTGAAGCTAAGAAAAAAAAGAGTTTCACTTACCTGGGGCTTCTACCAGCCCCCTGCAGCCGACCTGTGCCCGTGCCGTCCTGAAACAATCCTCTGGTACTCCGCAGTGACTGAGTTTCGATTTCGGTGACAAAGCCAGTCGCTGGCCACTGCACCTGCACAGCCATGGCCGAGTGCATCCTCGATCCCGCTTCCGCCGCCGTGAGCGTCTTGCTTATGCGCAGTATGAAATTTTCTCTTACTGTACATGTGCAAGACACTCCCAGCATGGGAGCCTCGACCCTGCAATGGTGGGATCCTTGCCAGGCAGGCGGGAAACATGCCTTGTACATATGTACAAGGCTTAAAGGGACTCCGAGTTCTAATTAAAATCAAAATCTGAACTTACCTGGGGCTTTCTCCAGCCCACCATAGGTCGGGGGGTCCCTCGATGTTCATCTAGCTTTTCTCCCAGGGCCTGGTCAGAAATGGCTCCCTGGCAGCTCCCAGCGACACTGGGCCTGAGTGTTGGGCTCCTCTTCCTGAAAAGTGATGTCAGTCGTCACCACCCTGGCCGCCTCGCGTCATCACGGCGGCCGGCGTGACAGTACTGCGCATGGGCGGTTTAATCGCTGGTGACAATTCAGAGTGGTGTTTCTCTCCACACTTTTAATGGTAAAAGACTCGGTCTCTCTGAGATGCTCTATACTAAATAATGTTACTGACCTGTTGCAAATTACCTAATTAATTATGAAATGTTCCACCAAGTGGGGTTATTTTTAGCGTTTCACTATTCTAGTCTTTGTAATATGTTGGTGGAACAGAAAATAAGCATGTATTTTTAATTGTTCCTAGAAGCTATAACATTTTTCAGTTTCAACAATGAATATCTTGTTTTTGTATAGTTTTTCATTAAAGTACTTGGTTGACTTTCAAGTCGTTGCATTCTTTTTTTAATCAAATATTATACAGCATCCTTTTGGAAATGGGTTTGTAATATGGCAAGTTACAAATTATTTTCACATAAGTTTCCCTCTACAATACAGTAAATCTCAGAAGGCAATATGTGATTTTAGACTCTGCAGGTACCAGTGGATTGTCCTCTATTCAGGTTCTGCTTATATGCTGAAAGCCTGTAAATGCCAAATGCAGGTGTGACCAGTTGACAGTTGTGGAATCCAGTGCTGTCAGCCATCCCCTGAACTACCATATTTTTCGTCGTGTAAGACGCTGTAAAATATAAAACGCACCTAGGTTCAGAGGGCAAAAGGCAGGGAAAAAATATACTAAACCTGGGGCTTCCATGGTCCAAGCGCATCTTGTAGATGTGTTCTCTCCCAATTATTTTGTCCTCCTGTGTCTCTTTCTGTTCCCCATCTCTCTCCTTCTGTTACCATTTGTCCCCTTTTGTGCCCAATGTGTCCCCTTCTGTCCACAGTGTGTCCCCTCCAGTCCACCATTTGTCCTTCACTCCCCCCATACATCCTCTGCTCACCCACCCCCTGTATCCTCCTCTGCCCCCGTGTATACCTTTCAGAATCTGCAGATTTGCTCACCTAATCCATGGCTCCCCCGGCGATCTCAGACCTCTCCTCTTCTTCACTGTGCCTCTAGTGCTGACTTCTGCTGATCATGTCATCAGCAGAAGTTGTCACTAGAGGCACAGTGAATGAGAGGAGAGGAATGTAATTGCGCCGGGAGCCAAGATGCTGATTCTGATATTTATACACGGGGATCGAGAGACACATAGGGGAGTGGGAGACACACCAGGGGACAATGCAGGGAGTCACTGACATTGCAACAGGTCGGCAGTTCATATCAGTGGGTTTCATAAGTCGGGGACTCTCTGTATTTGGTATATAAGATGCGGGGACTTTTTGTCCCCATGTTTTGGGGAGAAAAAGTGCTTCTTATATGCTGAAAAATATGGTAAGTCTTAAGGTGCCCATTAACAGTACAATCTCCAGAACGATTGACCATATGCATGATGGTATTGGGTACCATTGAAAGCTCTGATCAACAAAGAACAATCATTCAATCAATTGTAATGTCGATCAGAATTTTGGAACAATATTTTTAGTCTGATCAGATTACTTATCAATTTCCCCTTCGTTAGTAGGCCTGAACAATCGTTTCTGATTAATCGCAACGATCGGAGTGCACGGTCAAACGTTCTGGAAATTGGATCATTCATGGGCACCTTTATTAGGCTAACCATTAACGATCCCAATTAATAATCCAATTTTGCGACCATCCAATCTGATCACTGCAATGGATGGATTGAAAAGAATGGTTTGGGCCCGCCAATGAAGGGGAAAATAATAAGCAATCAGATCAGACTGAAAAATCCGGATGAAAGGAACGATCAATAGAACGTTTGTTCGTTATTGAACAGCGCCATTAATGGTCGGTTGTTTAGGAGATTGTACCATTAATGGGCCCTTTTAGACAGGGGAAAATGCTTGCCAGACTGGTGTCCATTTTGTTATACAATATTTATATAAAAAGAGGCAATTTCCTTTGTCTATACATGTTGTACTTTTTTGACTTACACAAGTGATGGTGTCAGAAACCACTGAAATGATGCGTCCAGAGAGCAGAAATATCCATACAGTAAGTATTTTCTGACTTTGTTTTTACCTTTCAAATGCACACATCTGAAAAAGACTGTTTGTAATATAGGATATAAATGAAAAGTTCCAGCAGTGTTCTCATGGTGCTAGTCAGTCTGAAGGGCTGCTCTACTAAATGAACAATTAATTTGTCTAAAGTAAATGACCAGTCAGTATGAAATTGAACATTCCTCCTCAGTCATTCTCTATATGGGTACTTGATGGCTGGCTCCACTTTCATTTTCTCAGTTAACTCTAGAATAGAAAAAAAGGCCCCAGCATGATAGATTTCTGTGGCTAAAAGTATGAAATGTTCACTATCAATTATGTTCCATGCTCCTCCAAATTATCATATATGTCAATCAAATCTCCATCACGCCAACTAATCATGGGGCCACCATTAGTAATTTTCTGCAGAGCATAGTAATTAACCAATGATAAAAATAGGATAGGCATAGCTATTACTGCTTGTATCAGTGACAGATGGACAGCTTTAGAATGATCTGACTTCATGCCCTCGCACAAAAGTGTAAAAATGAAAGGGTAACATTTTTACCTTTGCTGCTCTACAGGAACGCTACAAGCAGCATCTCTCATGCACAGGACGTAGTGCAATATTCCCCAAAATTACTTTCAGGGCCCTTTTCCACAGGCAGTTGAGCTGTGCGCTCAGACAGTGAGCAGTTACCAAACAGCAGCAAGCAGTTACCTGGCAGCAGCGAGCAGTTGTGAGAGTTTGACCATCTTTTCACTGACTATCAACTGCTTGTGGAAAAGGGCCCCTAGTGTGTGAAAAGGAAATCATGAGGGAATGATGGGTGGTTCTAACATTCAGCCTTAAAAAATAGACCAAAATGCAGAAATCACTTCTTGAAAACAGAAAGTAGCCATTATTTCCAGAATCAATTAAAAAAACAAGAGATTTATTTTTTGCTGAAGGACAGTCGATGAGACCACGTAAATATGGTAGTTCATTTATACCCTGTTGGATGACTGTACATTGAGAGGCAATAGCACAGGTACAGCTAATTATAGCACAGGTACAGCTATCATAAACCTGACACTTTCACACTTTCACTGTCAAAATAAACAAAAGTTTATACTACATAGTACATACGTTATACTTGTATAAGTGGGATGAAATCAAAATTAAATTTCTAATCTAAAACATTAAGAACAGTAAAAAAATTTGTAAGACAGTATTAAGCTGGCCACTAACGGTCCAATTTCTAGCGAAAAATCGTTCGAGCGATCAGAAATTTTGATCGGAAGTGAAATATTGTAATACATCGTTCACTACACCATCAACGAACCAATCTCTGCTTCCTATCTATCACAACCAACAAGAAAATCCAAATTTTGGTTCGACGAAAATTCATTCGGACGACATTTTTTTCACTCGTTTATAATCGATTGTGTCCACCAATGAAGATTATTTACAACCAATCCGATCAGAATTTCTGATCGCTCTAACGATTTTTCCCTAGAAATTGGACCGTTAGTGGCCACCTTAAGACTGATCGAATGTCATTTAAATGCATGTTTATACTTCACTGAAGCTAACTGATAACATTACTGGTCTCAGGACAAATCAGACTGACTTGTAATTAAGTAATTGCGGAGTAAATAAGGGAAAGACAATTCTTTGCTTCCTCTTTGATTCAGCAGATTTTTTTTTCTGCACTCTTAACACAGTTTAGTACAATTTGATAATTATGGTCCAGCATCGGCAAAACTGGTCATTTAGCTTCTAAGTGAAGGGAAAAGTTTGAGTATTAACCCTTCGAGTAACTTGGAACCCAATATTATGTTTTCAGCTATTAGTTTTATGCTGTGTTTAAGCATAAACCATAGTTATTATGCAGTGACCTACTGTATACACTTGTGGACAGGGCCGATTCAACGTCCGATAGGGCCCCGGGGAAAAGGTAAACCGGGACCCCCCAGGGCCCCCGAGCTGGCTGCTACCCCTAATCTTCCCCCTTAACTCTTCTGTGCTCCCCAGGGCCCCTGCATGATAGCAGCATTGTATTTCACCTGTCCCTGGCAGCTGGCTCACTGCTCCTCATCTTCTTCCCACTGTGTAAGCACAATGAGATTTGCTGGGTCACAGGAGGCAGGCAATGGGATGAAGACTCGAAGCACGAACATATGGATCAGCATGCCGGCTGCTGGGACAGGTGAGATACAATGCTGCCATTGTGCAGGGCCCCAGGGAGCACATAAGGGTTAAGGGGAGGTAAGGGTCCAGCAGCATGGGGGGCTCTGCAGCACTGGGGGGCCCTGGGGAAATTGCCCCTCTTGTCTTAACGCAAGCTCCGGCCCTGCTTGTGAATTAGTAATATGTCAGTCCTGTGTTTTTGAAAGTTTTAAATAACAGTATTCCATAAACGTAAGAACCTTGAGTGTTCTCCATTTCCAGGGGCTTGTCAGCTGATTGTGTGATTTTTCCCATAGATATGGCAGACAGCAAATTGCTGAGGACAGAGTAAATATCTTTTTAATACAAAAGGTATTTACATGTCACAATTTGCTGTACTAATCAAGAACCAAAGTTATTTATTCTTCTTTAAAGTCAATGGGAACTATAGAAAAAAAAATCTGACAGATACTTACCTTAGGAGAGGACCACACAGGAATCTCTCGTTCCAGTGCTGGCTCACCCAGTAGCAGTATCCATCCAAATTGTGCCATACTGCGAGCGCTCACTTTATGTCCAGTTAGCCTGTTGAAGCCCACAATTGCTGAAACTGCTGTTGGCTTAACATAGCCCAAAATAGTAGTTGCATCTATACATATGTCTGTCTGTTCTCATTTCAGACCACATGGACAGATATAAATGATTGATGCAAGGATTTGAAATACTCCAAATGTGTAGTTTTCCTCTATTAACCACTTCAAGACCAAATTAATTTTCACATATCAGCGCTACTCCCATTCCTTCGCCAATAACTTTATTACTACTAATCACACCTAAATGATCTATATATTGTTTTTTTCAGGACAAATGTGTGATAATTTTAGAGTGTGATAATTTTATTTTAATTTAGCAATTACCTTATTTTCAATGCATTTTAAAGGGAAAAGTAGAGAAAAAAATGAAAAACACACTATTTCTCCATTTACATCAATTATAGCTTTACAATAAACAGTGCTAACTATAAGTTAAACCCACTAATTGTATTTGCTAATTCATCCTGGTTATAACAACATTTAGATTATGTTCCTAGCACAATGTATGGTGACAATATTGTATTTGAAAATAAAGATGTCTTTTTCTGTTTTTCATTTTTGTTTTCTTATTGAAACACTATTGATGATTATAAGACCTTATTTGCAAAAATACCCTATTTTTCAGACTACAAGATGCACTTTTTCTCCCCCAAAAGTGGGGGGGAAAAGTCAGTGCATCTTATAGTCCGAATGTGCCTAAAACCAGAAGGTACTTGCCAAGTACTGGTAGCGCGATCCCAGCATCTCCCCCTGTACTTGCGGTGGCGGGCAGGTACAGCGCGATCACAGCATTCCCCCCTTTACTTGCAGCAGCGGGCAGGCTCAGCGCGATCCCAGCATCTCCCCCTGTACTTGTGGTGGCGGGCAGGCTCAGCGCGATCCCAGCATCTCCCCCTGTACTTGCGGTGGCGGGCAGGCTCAGTGCGATCCCAGTAATCCACCCTTTACTTGCATCGGCGGGCAGCCTCAGCGCGATCCCAGTATCTCCCCTAGTACTTGCAGCAGCAGGCAGGCTCAGCACGATCCCAGTATCTCCCCCGGTACTTGCATTGGCGGGCAGGCTCAGTGCGATCCCAGTATCTCCCACAGTACTTGCAGCGGCGGGCAGGCTCAGCGCGATCCCAGTATCTCCCCCGGTACTTGCATTGGTGGGCAGACTCAGCGTGATCCCAGTATCTCCCCCGGTACTTGCAGCGGGACAGAAGAGGGTCAGTCCCAGCTCTAGCTGCAGCCGCTATCAGGAGTCCCGATGCCTCTGTACTTCCGGTACTTGCGTCCCACGTCATTAGGGGGTGCAAGTACACAAGGAAGTAAAGAGCCTAATAGTGGCTACAGCTAGTGCTAGGATTGACCTTCTTCTGTCACGATGTCAGGATCACGCTGATGCTGCCCGCCACCCCAAGTACCAGTGGGGAAGATACCTGGGTCGTGCTGATGCTGCCCGCCATTCCATGTACCAGGGGAGAGATGCCTGGGTCGTGCTGTTGCTGCTCGCCGCCGCAAGTACCAGGGAGGAGATGCCTGGGTCGCGCTGATGCTGCCCGCTACTTCAAGTACCAGGGGGGAGATGCTTTGATCATGCTGATGCTGCCCTGCTACCCCAAGTACCAGGGGGAGATGCCTGGATTGCGCTGCTTCTGAATAGGTGTCTGGACATCTGGATAGGTGAGATCATCACCCTGTAATGTTTAGTTAATGTTACTGGTGGGGAAGTAGGAGTTACTTTAGTGTAGTGTAGTGTAGTAAAACTGGTGGTGGAAACAGGGATTAGTTTAATGTAGTGAAGTGTTACTGGTGGGGTAAGCAAGGGTTAGTGTAGTGTGTAGTGTAGTTACTGGTGGGAGCATCAGGGGTTAGTATAATGTAGTGTAGCTCAATGTTACTGGCAAGGCATCAGGGGTTAGTGTAGGGTACTTAGTCTAGCTAGTGGTGGCAGCAAGGGTTCGTGTAGCTGGGCAGTGTAGCTTAGACAGAGACGGCTTGGGGAAAAATGGCTACAAGATGTCCCTGCACTAAAGACGCATCAGGTTTAGAAAATATTTTTTCCTGGTTTTTGTCCTCTAAACCTGGGTGTGTCTTATAGTAAGGGGCTTCTTATAGTCCGAAAAATACAGTAATACTAATATACCCGTATGGCATACATATTTAAAAAAGCCAAGTTTCTAAGGTAACAATATATGTTGATTCTTTCATATTCTGTCACTTTGCTTTAATTTTACAAGTCTTTTATTTTGGTTCAGCATTGTAACGATTGGTGTCAGCAAAACAGATTTTCTGATTATTGGTGATCTGCAGTATCACCAATAATACAGATGCTATACCTGATTATGTGGTGATCTGCAGAATCACCAATAATGCTAGTATAGCCAGACACAGGACAACCAATGTGAGATAGTGTTTGGTGCAACAGAAATTGGTAAGAGGAGATCTCCCGAGGAGCGGGTGACTCAGACAGTACTGCAGCCAATGATCACCTGAGGAGCAGGTGATTAAGACTGTACTGCAGCCAGTGGACACCTGAAGAGCAGGGACCACTGACTGTGCTGCAAGGATGATCACCTGAGGAGCAGGCGATTAAGACTATACTGCAGCCAATGATCACCTGAGGAGCAGGTGATTCAGACTGTACTGCAGCCAGTGGACACCTGAGGAGCAGGGACCACTGACTGTGCTGCAAGGATGATCACCTGAGGAGCAGGCGATTAAGACTATACTGCAGCCAGTGGACACCTGAGGAGCAGGAACCACTGACTGCGCTGAAAAGGATGATCACCTGAGGAGCAGGCGATTAAGACTATACTGCAACAAGTGGACACCTGAGGAGCAGGTGTTACAGACAGTGCTGCTAAGGCTGATCACCTGAGAAGCAGGTGATTAAGACTATACTGCAGCTAGTGGACACCTGAGGAGCAGGTGTTACAGACAGTGCTGCAAAGGCTGATCACCTGAGGAGCAGGTGATTAAGACTATATTGCAGCTAGCGGACACCTGAGGAGCAGGTGTTACAGACAGTGCTGCAGCTGAGCTTCACCTGAGGAGTAGGTGAAAGCTACTAGAGATCCCTCACCAGTGGCTAGGCCCACCGGTGAGGACAGGAAGGTCAGACGAGCAGAGTAGGCAACGTATGGACAGATAAAGTACAAAGACAGAAGGCTGATTCAGTGTCACGCTCAGGCAGAGTCGGCAACAGGAATCAGATGGGCAGAGGTACAGAATCAACAAGCAGGAGAATAGTCAAAGGAAGCAGAAGGTCATAACAGATAATGCAATGCAATTAGTACTTTAAGCTATCAACAGAATCTGGCTAAGTGTGGATCCCCAGCTCCAGCTGGTTCTAGCACACTTTGGGATCTGACTGGGGTCTGAGCGCTAACACGTTAGCATTCGCAATAGCAGACACGGGGCAACTGACAGACTAGTACTATATATACAGAGATGCCCCGCAGCGCCGCCCCCATCACTCAGCCAATCCAAAGTACCATTGGAGTCAGCTGACTTGGCAGATCAGCTGACTCCCCTTCTATTCACATAAAGGTCCTGTGGCCTGGCGCGTGCGCGTGTAGCCCTTAATCTATGTGCAATAGAAGGACCAGGCAGAGCAGCAGCATGTAACTGCGCGGCAGAGGCCGCCGGCTGATACGCGGAGATAGCCGCCATGCCGCTTGCCTCTGTGGCGGTATCTCCGCTATCTATTACAGTACCCCCCCCCTGAGGAGTGGACCCCAGACACTTCCTACCCGGCTTCTCAGGGTGTAACTCATGAAACTCTTTCTTTAAATCCGCAGCATGCATGCGACAATCCGGCACCCAAGTTTTCTCCTCCAGACCATACCCCTTCCAGTGGACCAGATATTGTACAGAATTCTGCAGCAATCGAGAATCTAATATCTTCTCGATCTCATACTCAGGTTGGTCGTCAACCATCACAGGGGGGGGGGGGGAGAGGAATCCATGTGCACCGCAGGCTTTAACAGAGAAACATGGAATGATCTCACACCTCTCATGCTGGCTGGGAGATCAATCGCATATGTGACATCATTAATCTTTCTGGACACAGGGTATGGGCCTACAAATCTGGGTCCTAACTTAGGTGACGGTTGTTTCAACGCCAAATGCCGAGTAGATACCCACACCATGTCCCCTGGGGAAAACTTCCACTCTACAGACCGTCTCTTATCCGCCTGTTTCTTCTGAGTCTGGAAAGCCTTTCCCAAATTCCTCTTAACTAACACCCAAATCTCCTTTAATACCCTTTGCCAATCCTCCAGGGCTGGGAACGGAGTAGATGCCACAGGCAATGGAGAAAACTTGGGAGATTTTCCCGATACCACCTGAAAAGGGGAAAATCCTGAAGAGGCACTCTTCAGGTTATTATGCGCAAATTCCGAGAATGGCAGGAACTTTACCCAATCTGACTGTGCATCTGCCACATAACACCTGAGGAATTGTTCAAGGGACTGGTTAACTCTTTCGGGCTGACCATTGGTCTGTGGGTGGTAGCCTGATGAAAATGAAAGGTCCATACCTAACTGATGGCAAAAGGCTCTCCAGAATTTAGACACAAACTGGACTCCCCTATCTGACACCACATTCTCCGGAATGCCCTGCAACCGGAAAATGTGCTGAATGAAGAGATCAGCTAACTCCTGGGCCGAGGGGAGTCCTTTCAGAGGGATGAAATAAGCCATCTTACTGAACCTATCAACTACCACCCAAATGACCGTCTTGCCCTCAGACCTTGGGAGTTCTCCTACAAAGTCCATAGAAAAATGAGTCCAGGGTTCATTTGGCACTGGTAAGGGTTGTAATGTACCCACTGGTGCCTGCCGAGAGGGCTTACTTCTAGTGCAAACTGAGCACTCTCTCACAAACTCTTCACAATCAAGTGCCAGCGAGGGCCACCATACACATCTGCCCAATAGATCCTGAGTTCGGGCAGCTCCGGGATGCCCAGCATTCTTATGGGAATGGAATAATTGTAAGAGTTGTAGGCAAAAAGGAAGTGGTACGAACATAACCCCCTCAGGCTTTCCTTCTGGAATGTCCTGTTGGTAAGGACCCAGCGTAGCCGTCCAGTCCTCCCAGGTTTCAGTAGCTGCCAGCACCACTTTTTGAGGTAGGATGGTCTCAGGGGTTGAAGGCTGAACTGTCTCTGGCTCGAAACACCTAGCTGGAGCGTCTGCTTTGACGTTCTTACTACCTGATGTATACGTTATGATAAATCTGAACCTTGAAAAGAATAGGGATCAGCGGGCCTGTCGGGGACTAAGTCTTTTGGCCCCTTCTATGTACTCCAAGTTTTTATGATCTGTATAGACTGTGATGGTATGTTCTGCCCCTTCCAGCCAATGGCGCCATTCTTCAAAGGCTTACTTAATGGCCAAGAGCTCTCGATTGCCAATATCGTGGTTCCTCTCGGCAGGAGAGAACCTACGAGAAAAGAAGGCACATGGGTGTAGTTTGCCTTGCAGACCGGAGCGCTGAGACAGTACAGCCCCAACCCCAATTTCTGATGCATCGACCTCAACAATGAAGGGGAAGTTGACATCCACATGTCTCAGAATGGGAGCAGAACAGAACAATTTTTTCAATGTGGCAAAGGCAGACTGTGCCTCTGCCGACCAGTGGTAAGGGTCAGCCCCCTTTCTGGTAAGATTGGCCCGGGGTGACACTACAGAGGAGAACCCCTTGATGAATTTTCTGTAGTAATTGGCAAAGCCAAGAAATCTTTGGAGTGTCTTCAATCCTACAGGTTGGGGCCACTCCAAAACAGCAGAGACTTTTTCTGGATCCATGGAGAGACCAGAAGTGGAGATAATATATCCCAAAACTTCTCTAGCTTTGCGTACAGCGAATTCTGTCTTAATTTTCTTAAAACAAACTTGAGGTGCTTACGATGCTCTGTTAAATTAGGAGAGAAAATCAGTATGTCGTCTAGATACACTAGCACAAATTTTCCCAGCACCTCCCTGAAAACTTCATTGATTAACTCCTGGAAGACGGCATTGGCATTACACAACCCGAAGGGCATAACCAGATACCCATAATGCCCGTCGGGCGTGTTGAACGCCGTCTTCCATTCGTCACCGTCCCTAATGCGTACCAGGTTGTATGCCCCTCGCAGGTCTAATTTGGAGAAGATACTGGCATTGGTCACCTGAGCAAACAAATCGTCAATCAGAGGCAACGGATAACGATTTTTCACAGTGATCTTATTTAAACCTCGATAGTCAATACAAGGTCTAAGCCCACCGTCCTTTTTCTGTACAAAAAAGAACCCAACCCCAGCTGGTGACCGGGAAGGACGGATAAAGCCCTTGGCCAAATTTTCTTTAATGTATTCCTGCATCGCCAGTTTCTCGGGCCCTGACAGATTATAAAGATGACCTCTAGGGGGCATACAACCAGATCTTAATTCTATGGGACAATCGAAACTCCGGTGGGGCGGGAGTTTATCTGCAGACTTTGGACAGAACACGTCAGCGAATTCTGCGTACTGTACTGGCACCCCTTTGACATGTATCTTGGTGGCGCAAAAAGCAACCCTCTCCAAACAATGATGATGACAATGGGTTGACCAGCTCTGTAGCTGACCTGAAGCCCAGTCAATCTGAGGGGAGTGGAGTTGCAACCAGGGCATACCAAGAATAATAGTAGAGGTTGCCATTTGCAGGACAAAGAACTGTAATTTCTCTTTATGTAACACCCCTATATTACACAATAATAAGGGGGACTGGGAAAGAGGCTGTCTACACTGTAATGGAGAGTCATCTACCGCTGTGACCAAAATCTGCCGGTCTAAAGGGAGTAAGGGAATCCCCAATATTTTTACAAAGTCATAGTCTATAAAATTGGCTGCAGAGCCGGAGTCCACAAAGGCTTCTGTGGGTGTGGTCTGACCTTCCCAGGTAATGGAACAAGGAAGGAGCAAACGATTATTGTTTAGAGATAAAGACTGCTCGCCTAGGGTATTACCTCTGACTACACCTAGGCGGCAGCATTTCCCGACTTCTTAGGGTAATTCTGGACAATGTGACCCTCCTCAGCACAGTGTAGACAGAGTCTTTCTGACCTTCTGCGATTCTTTTCCACTTGCGTCAACCTAGAGTGTCCGATTCGCATCAGCTCGTGCAGGGGTGATGAGGGTGGAGAAAAGGCGTAGGAGGCAGATCTTACAGCATTTCTGCCACGGGTTTATTTCTGATAGCGTAGGCGGCGATCTACCCGTACTGCCAAAGAAATTGCATCGTCTATGGATTTGGGCTCAGGATGTCCTAACATCAAATCAGCAACTTCATCGGACAATCCTGACAGAAAACAGTCTAGCAATGATGGTCTTTAGTTTCCTTTCAGCAGTGGTTGCAATATCCGGATCATCATATATAATGGTCATGGCCTTAAAAAATTCCTGAACTGAGGATAATGCCTCATGCTCTGAATGAAGACTATATGCCCATGTTTGTGAATCTCCTGACAAGAGGGACTTTTTAAATGTTACCCTCTGGTGCTCTGTTCCTGACAAGTTAGGCATCAACTCAAAATAAGATAGCACACGATTCCTAAAGTTCTGAAAGTCAGATTTATGCCCCGAAAACTTCTCGGGTACGGACATGCGAAGGTCCGTGACTGGAGAGGATCGCACTGTATCAACAGCCGTTTGAAGTACCCGTACTGTCCCAGACAGTTGTGTGATCTGAGTCTGTTGGGTATTAATAACCCCGATGAGATTATTCACCGAAGTGGTCAGGACTTCAACTTGGCTGCGCAGTGCGTCCATAATGTTTGGTCTGCTGTTCTGAAACGATTAGTGTCAGCAAAACAGATTTTCTGATTATTGGTGATCTGCAGTATCACCAATAATACAGATGCTATACCTGATTATGTGGTGATCTGCAGAATCACCAATAATGCTAGTATAGCCAGACACAGGACAACCAATGTGAGATAGTGTTTGGTGCAACAGTAATGAGTAAGAGGAGATCTCCCGAGGAGCGGGTGACTCAGACAGTACTGCAGCCAATGATCACCTGAGGAGCAGGTGATTCAGACTGTACTGCAGCCAGTGGACACCTGAGGAGCAGGGACCACTGACTGTGCTGCAAGGATGATCACCTGAGGAGCAGGCGATTAAGACTATACTGCAGCCAGTGGACACCTGAGGAGCAGGAACCACTGACTGTGCTGCAAAGGATGATCACCTGAGGAGCAGGCGATTAAGACTATACTGCAACTAGTGGACACCTGAGGAGCAGGTGTTACAGACAGTGCTGCTAAGGCTGATCACCTGAGGAGCAGGTGATTAAGACTATACTGCAGCTAGTGGACACCTGAGGAGCAGGTGTTACAGACAGTGCTGCAGCTGAGCTTCACCTGAGGAGTAGTTGACAGCTACTAGAGATCCCTCACCAGTGGCTAGGCCCACCGGTGAGGACAGGAAGGTCAGACGAGCAGAGTAGGCAACGTATGGACAGATAACGTACAAAGACAGAAGGCTGATTCAGTGTCACGTTCAGGCACAGTCGGCAACAGGAATCAGATGGGCAGAGGTACAGAATCAACAAGCAGGAGAATAGTCAAAGGAAGCAGAAGGTCATAACAGATAATGCAATGCAATTAGTACTTTAAGCTATCAACAGAATCTGGCTAAGTGTGGATCCCCAGCTCCAGCTGGTTCTAGCACACTTTGGGATCTGACTGGGGTCTGAGCGCTAACACGTTAGCATTCGCAACAGCAGACATGGGGCAACTGACAGACTAGTACTATATATACAGAGATGCCCCGCAGCGCCGCCCCCATCACTCAGCCAATCCAAAGTACCGTTGGAGTCAGCTGACTTGGCAGATCAGCTGACTCCCCTTCTATTCGCATAAAGGTCCTGTCGCCTGGCGTAGCCCTCAATCTATGTGCAATAGAAGGACCAGGCAGAGCAGCAGCATGTAACTGCGCGGCAGAGGCCGCCGGCTGATACGCAGAGATAGCCGCCATGCCGCTTGCCTTTGTGGCGGTATCTCCGCTATCTATTACAAGCATATGCAAACATTGAATTGCCTTTGATTCAGTTTGCAACTAAAAAGAATACACAAGACATGGGTGTAATGATCCGCTCAGCTGGCTGCACAGGCTGACAGCTGTTTGACCATTCCTCAAGCCTGTGGGATTCAGGTCTCTGGATAATAGACCTGTCTTTGCTTTGCAAACTTCAGACCTGCTCTGCTGCTGAGGAATTTGCATACACTGATTATGCAAATTACCTGGTCGCCTCCCTTGGAGGCTTGCAGCATAAATACCATGTGATCCCACAATCCTTGGCTGGTCATCATGGTTTGTTACTGTTGAAACACTCCTGAAGTGTCAGCCTTGCTATTGTTTGCTAAAGATTATCTTACAGTATTCCTGGGGACTGCATTAGGCATCCCTCTAGTACAGTCAGGTTGTATTATTTGTATTGCCTGTTCTGTCTTCTGTTTGTCCTTGCGATTGCACTGTCGCCAGCGGTGGGCGATGGTGAATCGTTTGTTCCAGAACTTGGATCACACTTGCTCTGGCGGAAAGAGCAGTGGATCCTGCTAGCCTGCTTCTGTACTTGGATCACACTTGCTCTGGCGGAAAGAGCAGTTGATCCTTCCTGTCCTGTCTCTGAACTTAGATCGCACTCGCTCTGGCGGAAGAGCGGTGGATCTTATTTGTCCTATTCCTGTTTCTGTACGTTTGTCTGTCTGGATCGCACTCGCTCTAGCAGTAGCAGCGGTGGTTCCTTTTGAACTCTGTCTGGGAGTGTAGGCCAGAGCTGCGGTTGGTGCTGGCTGCTCCTTCTCTCTGTCTTGTCTGATACGAACGCTTGCTGTAGGCTCGGTGGGGTAACCGTTGAGCAAGCGTTCGCTTTCTCTGTTTCGTGTTTGTGTGGCGTTGGTTAGTTAGGGTGGCGTGCTTGTCTCTGTTGCGCTTATCGTGCGGAGACCGCGCAGTAAACGCGTTCGCTGTTGCGAATGAGTGCGGTGTTCGCGTTTAGCTAGCGTTTGTTATTTTCCTTATCTTCTCATTGTTGTTTGCTGCGCCTTTGCTACTCTCGTGCTCTGTCTTGCTCAGTCTTGTGTCACTTCTGGCAATCGCTTCTCTCGCGATTGCGTTCCTACTTTGTTTTTGCTGTTGTGTGTTCTTTGTCGCGGGTTGTCGACTAGATTGGTGCACGCACATACATTCTGTCCCTGTGCTCTTTCTCATTGACAATCGCGATTGCGTTCTCACTTGGTTTCCCTCGTACAATTCCTATCTGGCATCTGTGGCTGGGCAGAGGATCTGTTCCTCCGCACTCCACGGCTCCATCTGCCGGCAGGAATTTCCCTCTACAGGTGCATTGCACCATTGCTGGGTTCTCTCAAATTATACGCTTGTGGAGGATTTCCGCAGTGTCAGCGCGCATCCTGTGCGCTGACCACGGAGAGAATTCCACAATCGTTACAATGGGCCTCAACTCTAAAACTTTCAAAACTCTATTCTACTACTTATCACGGTTAAAATGTTACTACATATGTCTCTTGTAGTTTTGCTAAAACTTTCCCAAATTTGATCATAATTTAGAAAATGACTTTTTTATGTTGGATTGAGATTGTCCGTATCTATTTTTTAGGTGATGTGTGTCTAGGCTTGAAGACACACCAAAATGTATTCTACAACTCGTCTCAGTTAAAAATGATACCATATGTGCCTAATTTAGTAACAAACTGGTGGTGCACTCTCTACAAACACACTGTACGTTTATAAACGTCCAGTTGTCATTAAGTGGTTAAATTGAGATATTCATTGATATTTACTGTATCATTCATTATGTGTTATTTGTATGTATATATATATATATATATATATATATATATATATATATATATATATATATATATATATCAGTTTCTATCTGGAGATGAGATGGCAGCCTCCATTGTGAGTCTGGTGTGTTTATCTTTTGGAATGCGTACCCTGCTTGTTAGGATAATATAAGTACAGTAAAATGCCCATTATCCAGAAATCAGGTAACCCGAAGCCTCAAGCAACCAGAAAAAAAAAGTCCTGGCCTTGCAGGATGCATAAATCCACTTTTACACTTCTTTATAGAGAAATGAACCTCTGTTACATTAAGTTAAGTCAGCCCTTTGTCTTACTTTGAGTTTAATTACATTATTTCAACATTAATACAGAGTTTATGGTAAGTATACCATGCGCGGTATAGTATTGATTTTTTTTTTAGCTAGGCCTATTTTTAACACTAACTCTCAAGCAACCAGAAATTACAGTTATCCGGCATCAGCCAATCCCTGTTGGTGTCAGTTAATGGGGATTTTACTGTATGTAGGTTTAAGCTCCTCCCAACTCTTATCATGTATTTGCAAATACGCGTAACCAATAACTGTGGTTTTATGCCTGGTACACACAATGAGATTTTCTGGCAGATTTACTGCCAGATTGATTATTTCCAACATGTCTGATCTGATTTTCCATAGAAGTGAACGGAAAATCAATCAGAAAATCAATCAGGAATAAGATTGGACATGTTGGAAATACTCAATCTGGCAGTAAATCTGCAGAAAATGTAATCGTGTGTACCAGGCATAAATCACCATTTGGGATAGGATTTTCTGCTGGGGGGCAACTTAGTGGTTTTTTTTTAATGTTTGAATTGTTGAAGATGTGGGCTCTGGTTGTCACCCCCAGTATGTTGCATAAGAATGTTCTGATAATCAATATATATTTTGAATACTTCAGATGGCTTTGGCAGAGCTGGAATTCTAATAATAGCTGTAATTGGAACCTCCATTGTGAGTGTTTGGTATGTTTAGCTACTTGCAATGCCCATCTTCCTTTTCAGGACTAAAAGTAGGAACCATGGTGCTCACAGGAAGGTTAATATATACAAAGGAAGGTTAATGGGCACTCTGGTTTCTCCTATATCCAAAAACAAGTTAATTGGCTTCCCCCTAAAATTGGCCCTGGACTACCATACATACACTACACAATACATACATAGACATATAACTATGGTAGGGATTAGATTGTGAGGCCATCTGAAGGACAGTTAAATGACAAATGTACTCTGTACAGTGCTGAGGAAAATGTTGGCGCTATATTGTTGGAATTTAAGTATGCTATGCTTGAATTTGGAGGCCTCAGTTACCTTAGATAACTAGTTTTAGGAAAAGGACTTGCTCTGCAGAGTTTCTCTTTAAGAAGGATTTCTCTTAGAGAGAAATAGAGGCATTTATGGAAGCACGATGTAGAACATTGTGCTGTGTGTTTTTCACAAGGCCGGAGCTCGTTTTCAGCTCAAGATGTACCGACCTCTAGTCTGCCAGGCTTATTATTTGTATAGCGCCGACATCTTCCACAGCGCTGTGCAGAGTATATTATCTTGTCACTTAACTGTCCCTCAGAGGGGATCACAATCTAATCCCTACCATAGTCATATGTTTATATTGTGTAGTGTGTGTATTGATGTCTAGAGCCAATTTTGGGGGAAGCCAATTAACTTATCTGTATGTTTTTGGGATGTGGGAGGAAACCTGAATGCCTGGAGGAACCCCACACAGATAACACAGATACAGTGAAAACATACAAACTCCATGCTGGTAGTGGCCTGGCTGGAATTTGAACTGGGGACCAAGCGTTGCAAGGCGAGAGCGCTAATCACTTTACCCATAATATAAATACTAAATAATAATGTTCCTCCTCGCTAATAACATATTTCTTTAAATACACATAACTAATACCTGTGACTTTAACTATAATTGGAAGCAGGTATTTTTTGCATACCTGCTGGGGCACCCTGGAACCTTTTGTTTCATGTCTGAAGAGTTTGACATACCGCCAAAGGGTATTTCTTTCCTATATTAAATTGAAATAGTCTCTGATATTCATTTTATCCTTCAAAATGTGTTTGGTTATTGGTGGAGACAAAAGATCAATACTCCAGGCAAATTATTGTTTTTCTGCTGGAAGGAAGAGAATAATCATGCTGAAAACAATACAGCATATAGCAAGCTACATTTGTATCCACAGCATGTTGCTCAACAAGAGGGTCAAAGCCCTTAGATATGACTTGTAAGTATTGTTAGTGCGATACAATCAATGAGTTCTATCTTTAATACTATACATTGATCATCATTGTAAATAATTAGAATTAGCTCATAATTAACACAGATATACATGAAAAATGAACCTTCCAGTTCTAGTTTATTAATAGATCTTTAGAGGCTATGGGTTTAAAGGACATCATCTGAAGATGTAAAAGAAACAGCGTAAACAGCTGTTAAACTATAAAGTATCTGAACAGGTCATTTTAAAGAGAACCAGAGATGATTAAAAAAAAGGTTTTATACATACCTGGGGCTTCCTCCAGCCCCATACGCACGGATCGCTCCCACGCCGCTGTCCTCTGCTGCCTGGATCCGCCGGTACCGGGTCCCGTCATTGCCGCGAGTCGGCCAGCGGAAGCGGCCGATTCTCCACATCACACGGCGCTCCCTCTATACAAGTACGCATGAGGCTGCCTACTGCGCAGCCGCATGCGTAAGGGTATGGAGGAAACCCCTGTGATGCGGACAATTGGCTGCGTCCGCCGGAAGTGACGGGCCCGGTACCGGCGGTTCCAGGAAGCTGAGGATGGCGGCATGGGAGCGATCCAGGCTTATGGGGCTGGAAGAAGCCCCAGGTATGTATAAAAGCCTTTTCTATTTTTAAATTGTATTCCTCTCTGGTTCCCTTTAAGGGGCAAAACAGAGAATGTCAGACTTACCATTATATTTTAGTTGTACTATGCATTTTATATTAAAGCGGTTCATTTGCTATATCAGTGTTTCAACTGCATGTCCCAGATACTTTTAGCCCTGGTTTGTATCTATCACTATAAGAACTGATTAAAGGGATACTGTAGGGGGGTCGGAGGGAAATGAGTTGAACTTACCTGGGGCTTCTAGTGGTCCCCCGCAGACATCCTGTGTTGGCGCAGCCACTCACCGATGCTCCGGCCCCGCCTCCGGTTCACTTCTGGAATTTCTGACTTTAAAGTCAGAAAACCACTGCGCCTGCACGCCCGTGTCCTCGCTCCCGCTGATGTCACCAGGAGTGTACTGCGCAGACACAGACCATACTGGGCCTGCGCTGTGCGCTCTTGATGACATCAGCGGGATCGAGGACACAGGAACGCAGGCGCAGTGGTTTTCAGACTTTAAAGCGATCCTTAAGTCAACTAAAAAAATGAGATGAACTCACCTGGGGCTTCCCTCAGCCCCCAGCAGACGATCGGTGCCCTCGCAGCTCCGCTCCGATGTCCCAGGACCCGCCGGCGACGACTTCCGGTTTCGCCGTCACCGGCCGACAGGCATGGGAACGCGAGTGATTGTTCGCGTTCCCAGCCTGTATATCGCCCCCTATGCTGCTATTGCGGCCAGGAGGCCGCAATAGCAGCATAGGGGGCGATATACAGGCTGGGAACGCGAACAATCACTCGCGTTCTCATGCCTGTCGGCCGGTGACGGCCAAACCGGAAGTGCTCGCCGGCGGGTCCTGGGACATCGGAGCGGAGCTGTGAGGGCACCGATCGGCTGCTGGGGGCTGAGGGAAGCCCCAGGTGAGTAAATCTCATTTTTTTTTGTTGACTTAAGGTTCGCTTTAAAGTCTGAAATTCCAGAAGTGAACAGGAGGCGGGGCCAGAGCATCGGTGAGTGGCTGCGCGGGCACAGGATGTCTGCGGGGGACCATTAGAAGCCCTTGGTAAGTTTAACTTATTTTCCCCCGACCCCCCTACAGTATTCCTTTAAAGGATACCCGAAGTGACATGTGACATGATGAGATAGACATGTGTATGTACAGTTCCTAGCACACAAATAACTATGCTGTGTTCCTTTTTTTCTTTCTCTGCCTGAAAGAGTTAAATATCAGGTATGTAAGTGGCTGACTCATTCCTGACTCAGACAGGAAGTGACTACAGTGTGACCCTCACTGATGAGAAATTCCAACTATACACTCTCCTAGCAGAAAATGGCTTCTGAGAGCAAGAAAGAGATGAAAAGTGGAATTTCTTATCAGTGAGGGTCACACTGTAGTCACTTCCTGTCTGAGTCAGGACTGAGTCTGCCACATACCTGATATTTAACTATTTCAGGCAGAGAAAGAAAAAAAGGAACACCACATAGTTATTTGTGTGCTAGGCACTGTACATACCCATGTCTCATGTCATTTCGGGTATCCTTTAATTATGCCTTCAACATTCACAGACTTGAATGAGCATTCAGCCAATATAAGTGTTATTAAACTGTTTACATTTATTTACCCTACTAGCAGGGCTGGCCCTACCATGCAGCAGACTGAATCAAGTGCTTCAGGGCAGCAGACTTTAGGGGACAGCATCAGCTCTCGATTCAGCTGATCTTTTTCAGTCTCCCCCTCTGCTCTGCTGCTTCAGCTTGACTCAAGCTGAACTGAGCTTGCCTGCTGTGAGTCTGTGTGTGCTGGCATGGCCCTCAGTTAAATATGCACTGTTCTTTTCTATCTTCGTGTCACGATCCCTCCTGTAGCATGTCCTGTTGGTTGCAGTGGAACTGCAACCAGGCTGTTCTGATTTCTCTGCATGCATTCAGTTGCATAGTTTTGATTGCATTCGCACTGAGTGTCATTGCCATCTGCAGTTCAGAGCAGCTCAGGATGTTGTCATGTTGTGAGGAAACGCGGAAAGCCGCCGCGTGTGCCAAGAGCTAGGCGGCTGACTCCGCGTCCTACGCGGCGGTTTGCACGCGTCTGGTTGTATGGTGGATCGCGGAAAAGCCGCCGCATGTCCTGACAGCAAAGCGGCTGTTTGCATGCAGCAGCGTGTGCTTGGTGTGGCTGGGTCTGTTTGTGCACCTAGGCAGATGGAGAGCTATGCGCGCGCGGGCCTGAATGCAGGACCTTTATACCAGCAGGGGAAGTGTCAGCTGATCAGGAAGGTCAGCTGATTCCTGCAGGACTCATGATTGGCTGAGTGGTTCGGGCGGGGCGGCAGTGTCCAGCAACTATATATTCTGCTGCTTGGTCAGTTGCTGGTTGCCTGTCGTTGCGATCACAATGTGGGAGCACGCAGACCCTTAGTCAGATCCTTAAGTGTGCCGGGACCAGCTGGAGCTGTAATCCTACACTTAGCTAGATTCTGTTGATAGCTTAAAGTACTAGTTTGATTGTGATTATCTGTTATGACTTTCTGCCTGTCTGACTACTCTCCTGATATCTGATCCTGTACTTTGTTTGTCTGTGAGTTCTCGACCCTGAGAACTATCTCTATCGATAGGAGATAGTTCATGCCTTGTATGTGCTAGGCACCTGCTCCACAGGGCCAGCGCTGTATTTCCCAGAGCCAGCGCTGTATTTGCTGGGCACCTGCTCCCCAGGGCCTTCCCGACCCTGAGAACTATCTCTATCACTAGGAGATAGTTCATGCCTTGTATGTGCTGGGCACCTGCTCCACAGGGCCAGCTCTGTATGTGCTGGGCACCTGCTTCACAGGGCCAGCTCTGTATGTGCTGGGCACCTGCTCCACAGGGCCAGCTCTGTATTCGCTGGGCACCTGCTCCCCAGGGCCTTCCCGACCCTGAGAACTATCTCTATCACTAGGAGATAGTTCATGCCTTGTATGTGCTGGGCACCTGCTTCACAGGGCCAGCTCTGTATGTGCTGGGCACCTGCTTCACAGGGCCAGCTCTGTATGTGCTGGCCACCTGCTCCACAGGGCCAGCTCTGTATTCGCTGGGCACCTGCTCCCCAGGGCCTTCCCGACCCTGAGAACTATCTCTATCACTAGGAGATAGTTCATGCCTTGTATGTGCTGGGCACCTGCTCCACAGGGCCAGCTCTGTATTCGCTGGGCACCTGCTCCACAGGGCCTTCCCGACCCTGAGGACTTTCTCTATCACTAGGAGATAGTTCATGCCTTGTATGTGCTGGGCACCTGCTCCCCAGGGCCAGCTCTGTATTTGTTGGGTACCTGCTCCACATGGCCAGCTCTGTATTTGCTGCCTCAGGGCCCATCCTGTATTCATTTGGAACTCGCTCCTCAGGTTCCCCAAGCTTGTTACTATTCTTCTGTATTCTGATCTTGTACCTTGTCATTCTGATTCCCTGTTGCCGAACCCTGCTTGTTTATTAGACTCCGCCTCTGCTTTCTTAATCTGTACTGTATCTGTCCGTGTGTTGCGACCTGGCTTGCCCGACTTCGAGAACTGACCTTACTGTTAGAGGCAGTTTCCAGATCTGTTAGTGACACTCTCTCGTAGGTGTCACTCACGTTCTGTCCTTCCTACACTCCGCCTGACTCCTCCCCTGGGAGAGTCCAGGCCTTCGGAAAGAATCTGTATTGCTGCAGTACTTCATACTGTACGGCACTTGTTTCTGAGGCTTAGTCCTCACGGTATTACTGTTGCACCAAGCACTCACACTACTCAGGTGTTCAGAGGTTAGCGTTATATCGGATTATCGGTGATACTGCAGATCATCAATAATCGGATATATATCTGTATGCCCAGTGATACTGCAGATCACCGAGAATCAGACCCTCTCTGCTACACCGAACGTGACACATGTATTTACCTGTGGCTTGCTGCAGCTGAACTGCAGCCAGGCAGCACTGAATTCCCCACTTGAATGTTGCTACATAATGTTGCATGCATGTGTAATGAGAGTTCTATCCATCTGTAATCAGCCTGCAGCCTTCAATCAGACTAAAGGTGGCCACTAACGGTCCAATTTCTAACGAAAAATTGTTTGAGCGATCAGATTGGTTGTAAATAATCTCCGTTGATGGACACAATTGATTATGAACGAGTACAAAAAATGTTGTCCGAATGAATTTTCGTCGAACCAAAATTTGGATTTTCCTCTTGGTTGTGATAGATAGGAAGCAAAGATTGGTTAGTTGATGGTGTAGTGAATGATATATTACAGTATTTCACTTCCGATCAGAATTTCTGATCGCTCGAACGATTTTTCGCTAGAAATTGGATCGCTAGTACAGGTTTTAAGTGATTACCATTCAGCTGTGTAGGAATTTGCATGCCTGCTCTCATTGGGTGATGTTCATAGAAAAGCCTCGTCCTCCACTGATACCGTGCCCTGTCATAGCATTTAGCTCTCCGCAGCTGTCTGCTGGGTCCCATGGTTAAATCGTGTATTACCTTGACTTGCCTTGCTTCGTATTGCCCTTCAGTGGTGTAGCAATAGGGGTAGCAGAGGTTGTGACCGCGTCGGAGCCCTCCCTCAAGAGCACTATAAGCTATTTATTGGTCCTGTGCTTGTAAAAATCACTTCTGTAGATGCTTTCAATGCTAGTAACCATTTACAAACTGTTCCCTACCCCCTTCTTACACCTCTGACACTGTGATTGTCTTTGGCAGATATTGGTGCGCCGTATCAATGGTTATGTATAGAGTGCTTGGGAGAGGGGTCAATGTAAAGCTTGCACGGGGCCCAGAGCTCCTTAGCTACGGCACTGTTGCCTTGTATTACTTGTGGACGGTTGCTGTACTCGCATGGGCAAACAGCAAAGTCCTTCCAGACCTGTTAGTCCGGACAAAGTGATTAGCTAGCGATCCTACTAGTTCTGATCCTGTGGACGTGACTATAGCTGCGGTTTCTATTAGTTACCCTTCTTCCTGTTCTGTCTTGTTTGTGCTTGTGTGGATGTTTGCTATCACTGGGGCAGCGATTAGATTGGCAAACATTCCTTCCTGTTTGTCTGTTCAGTGTGGTGGACATCAGATGCTCAGCGCTGTGGTTGCACTGAGCAACCATTGTGTCTTGTCTATTGTGGCGGTTATCAGAAGCTCAGAGCTGCGGTCACTCTGAGCAATCTAGCTCTCTAGTCTATAGCTCCTGTAGAGCTGACAGCAGTCTGCTCACTACCATGGTGTATCATCATAGTTCCTGTAGCGTTGACAGCTGCCTGCTCACCACCTTGCTTTATCATAGATCCTGTTGTGATCTGTGTAGTCTCTTCCACTTGTGCATCCTGCACTACTACAGTCGGATATTATCCAGCCTCCTTGTTTTGCCTAGTGAGCTCTGGTGGTACTCTTGTCTTCCCGGCCACAGTCTCTATACCTTGCACGCTGAAGTCCTGCGGGGTAACCATAGTCGGGTAGGCATACTGGTTTCCTGTTTACGTGGGTGCTTGGCATATAGGTGAAGAGCGTGGTATTAGATTGGGGTACAGAGGCTGAAGGAAGACAAGAGATCTGTCAGGCCCGACCTCGTAATACCCGCCTCCTTTCTGTGTGCTTTCTTCCCTCTGGTTTTGGGGGAAGAGGGGTGGGTTATCCTCACAATTCTGCTTAAGGCAGCAAAATGTCTTTAACCTGTCCTGGCTAGTGGTGACGTACCAAGACACCTGTAGGGTGTGGACGCCCAGTTTAGACCCTTACAGGGTAGCATCTCTATATTCTATAACTTTCCAGTTGAAATATCTAAGATTCTTTGCTCTGTGAATTCTAAAGTTTTTCTGAGTTACAAACCTGTGGCTCTGATTGTACAGTTTGGCTCTTAAAACATAGCTCTTTTATTCAAAATCCATTAAAAATAGTAAAAGTGGAGAAAAAAGTGCATGGCTGATGTCCAGCGACAGCCCACTGTTTCAGGCCAAGCAGCCTTTCTTCAGGCTGGTCAGACCCACAGTAGGTCTGGGTGTGGGTCGGCCAAGTACGGAAGGATGGCCAGGTCATAGCACTCCCCTTCTTTCTGAAATACATAGATGCTAATCACACAAGGAAGATTGTACAGTTTGGCTAGCAGTAGCACAAACGACAGTGGTATAAGTTCATCTAGTGTTCAAAAATGAGGCTACAATTGTTGATTTTAACACCTACACTGAATGTGATGACTTCTAGTTTAAGCAGGCATTACTGTTGTAAGTTGCCAAAGACAATAAGATTTTATTTTTGTGGCTGTTAGAGCAGCAGAATCTTATTTTATGTTGCAGTTTTCCGCCATTATCATTTTAAAATAATACATGCTACCATAATTAAAACCCACACATTTTATTTGCCCATTTGTCACAGTTATTGCAATGTTTAAAATATTTCCCTAATACAATGTATTGCGCCAATATTTTTATTTGGAATTAAAGGTGCATTTTTTCAGTATTGCATCCATCACTATTTACAAGCCTATATTTTTAAAATTAACAGTAATATACCCTCTTGATATACATATTAAAAAAATTCAGTCCCTAAGATAACTATTTATGTATTTTTTTAATTGTCATTTTTTTATGTAAAATTTTTATTTGGGTAATTATGGGATAGTGTGGAGGTAAGGTGTTAATTTTAAATGTATGTGTGGGTGTTTTTATTAAAATAAATGTATGTAGGTGTAATTTTACTGTTTGGAAACAAGATGTCCTCGTGCATTATTTCCTATTAGCAAACTATAAGTATGTGAACAGGAAGTAATGTGTGGATGTGTTCCTTAGTTACAATGACTGCAGGCATCTCATTGGTGCCCGCGATCATTGACAAGGGGACTTAGATCAATGAATGGGAACAGCATTCCCATTCATCACTCCTCTAACGGCAGTGGTGAAAACACAAGCAGGAGTGAGCATGGAAGAGAGTGGCAGCCGTTGGATTCAATAGACAATTATCTACGCCCCTAGGCAGGAACTGAAGTCCTGCAGGACATAGATAATCTGTCTCAAATTACACAAGTGGCTTAACAATACCAGTTGCTAGGAGGTCTTGCTGACCTTTTTGGCTGCAGCAGTCTCTGAATCACACCAGAAACAAGCATGCAGCTAATCTTGTCAGATTTGACAAAAATGCCAGAAACAGCTGATCTGCTGCATGCCTGTAGCGCGGATCGGGGGCGGGAGGCCCTAGAGCTAGCCAGCTAAGGTGGCCATTTTACTAGAGGCAGAAGAGCCCGACCCGGGCTGTTGGGTCGGGAGCAGCCCGGGGAGCGATTGAACTGCGGGGACCCGGCGGAACTGCACAGAGAGCGTGTATGGCGTCCTCCGTGCATTCAAATTTCATGCAGGTACTTAACTTTTTTTTTTATTTGGCCTCGTAAATCCTTTAAGCCTCAGTTATTATGTCATGCAGCCTTCTGTCTCGAAGCAATCTAGGAGGTCACCGATGGGGTGGGGAATACACATTGATTCACTTTGACAGCAGTAAAGATGCCAACATCACTGGTAACTTTAAGAATGTAAATCATGGTGAGGTAAGATTTTACAATGGGCAAACATTGACTAAATATTTTATAGATGAATATTATAAAATATAAGCAACTTTATTCATTAAATAATATTTAGTAAAGATCCTCCTTAAAATTGTGATCAGTTTTCTCTCCCATTTTATAGCACCATGAGGGTGAATGATTCACGAAGCACCATTATGTCCTAACACATGGATTGATGCATGCTATTTTAAAAAAAGAAATGCTTACATATGTAAAGTTTTACAGCTTAAAATTTATTTTCTGCTAAATATATCACACATAAAATAGATGGTGAGTCAGTAGATAATGCATGAGCAGGCACAAACCTTGCACCAATTACCTGCTTACTCCACTTATATTTTGGGCCTGATTCACAAAGCGGTGATAACTCAGTTATCACGCCTAAAAGACTTTAGGCGTGATAACCTTTGCACCTCTGAGTTAGCACCGCTTTGTGCTGGTTATCGCGCTCAAAGTCATGCGCGCAAAGTTTTGCGAGCGCAATCGCGCAATTCCGTGCACATCGCCCATAGGGCTTAATGGGCGCATCGCGCGCACTGCACCGTGCGCCGCGCGATTGCGTGCGCAAAGTTTTGCGCGTGTTTCATTTTATCTCGCCTAAACTGAGTTTAGGCGTGATAAAGGGCTTTTCACAGGCGTGCAAACACTTTGCACCGCTTTGTGAATCAGGCCCATTATGTGTTATGTTCTTAAAGGGACTTCGAGGAGTGCCCGAATTTTAAAGAATACACCTACCTGAGGCTTCTTCCAGCTCACCGTAGGTCCCGCGCCATCCTCCTGGCTCCTCTCCTTCAGCCTCCACCGGCCCCCTGTTTCCGGCATCACCCGGCGACACCCGGTGTCGGCCGGCTCTTCCTGGTTAATGACGCAATGCGTCATCACGCCGGCTGCTTCGCATCATCATGGCGGCCGGCGTGACGGGTCTGCGCCTGCGCGGGTTTTCCGCGCATGTGCCGACCTGTCATGCCGGCCGCCATGACGACGTGAAGCGGTCGGCGTGAATACGTATTGCATCATTAATCAGGAAGAGCCGGCCGACACCAGGCCCAGGTGTCGCCGGGTGACGCTGGTAAAGGGGTGCCGGCAGAGGCTGAAGGAGAGGAGCCAGGAGGATGTTGCGGGACCTCGCCGCCTACCCTGAGCTGGAAGAAGCCCCACATAAGTGTATTCTTTTAAATTCGGGCACTCCTCGGAGTCCCTTTAATAGATTTTGAGTTTTAAGCAGTAAGATGTTACGTGTGTGAAATAACGTGCATAAATCTATGTGCTACAGCATAACTCGGCTTTGTGTTGAAACACCTTTTGCATTTGTTAAAGGACAACTGTAACGGGAGGGATATAGTGGCTGCCATATTTATTTCCTTTTAAAACAATACCAGTTGCTCGGCTGATCTATCTGGCTGCAATATTGTCTGAATCACACCAGAAACAAGCATGCTGCTAATCTTGTCAGATCTGACAATAATGTCAGAAACGCCTGATCTGCTGCATGCTTGTTCAGGATCTGTGGCTAAACGTATTAGAGGCAGATGATCAGCAAAACAGCCAGGCAACTGGTATCGCTTAAAAGTAAATAAATATGGCAGCCTTCATATCCCTCACTTTAGTTGTCCTTTAAGTTCAATTCTATACATTGCAGGGATTAATGGCAAGCATTTCAGCTGGATTCCATGTAAAACAAAGTCATTTAACACAGTTCCTAACACAGACTATGACACAGGAGTATTCAAGTTTCTTGTTAGTCACACATGATCTGCAGGAATAAGCAGGATAGCCAGGCAACTGGTATTGTTTAAAAGGAAACAAATATGGCAGCCTCCATATCCCTCTTGTTACTATTGTCCTTTAACCACTTCACCACTGAGGGGTTTTACCCCCTGAGCACCAGAGCAATTTTCACCTTTCAGCGCTCCTTCCATTCATTCGTCTATAACTTTATTATTACTTATCGCAATGAAATGAACTATATCTTGTTTTTTTCGCCACCAATTAGGCTTTCTTTAGGTGGGACATTATGCCAAGAATTATTTTTTTCTAAATGTGTTTTAATGGGAAAATAGGAAAAATGTGGGGAAAAAAATAATTATTTTTCAGTTTTCGGCCATTATAGTTTTTAAATAATGCATGCTACTGTAATTAAAACCCATGAAACGTATTTGCCCTTTTGTCCCGGTTATAAAACCATTTAAATTATGTCCCTATCACAATGTTTGGCGCCAATATTTTATTTGGAAATAAAGGTGCATTTTTTTCAGTTTTGCGTCCATCCCTAATTACAAGCCCATAGTTTATAAAGTAACAGTGTTATACCCTCTTGACATAAATATTTAAAAAGTTCAGTCCCTAAGGTAACTATTTATGTATTTTTTTTAATTGTAAATTTTTTAATTTTTTTTTAATTACAAAAAAAAAAAAAATGGGGAGTGTGGGAGGTAATGAGTTAATTTTATGTGTAAAAGTCATTTATTTGTATGTGGAAAATGTGTAGGGTGTAGTTTACTATTTGGCCACAAGATGGCCACAGTAACTTTTTGTTTTAATGCGACCTCCAAGCTTCCTTCCGGAAGCTTGGAGGAAGAATAAGGAGGCTGGACACGTGAGTTTTTTCTCACAATGATCGCGCTGCCCATAGGAGAGCAGCTGATCATTGCGGGGCTTAGATCAACGAACGGGAATGGATTTTCCCGTTCATTGATCTCTGGGCGAGCGGGCGGCGGCGTGTTTACTAGCGGCGGGCGGCGTGTTTACGAGCGGGAGTGCGGGCAGCGTCGGGAACGCGGAAAGTACGTGTTTCTCCGTCCCTGGTTTTTAAAGGATGGAAAAAGGGGCGGAGAAATACGTACGTGCGGGGGTAAAGTGGTTAAAGGACACCCAAAGCGAAAATAAACTAATGAAATAGACGATTGTATTTATCTTCCTTCTCCTAAAAATGACTTTTTAAGGTATCCCACAGTTTTATTTTATGCTTAAATCTACTATTTTTAACAGTTTTAACTGTTTATTGTTTTTGCTCAATGACACATTCAATGAGGTATGCCAGAGCTAAAATCTATGAACTATTGACCCTATCTCTTTTCTGCTCTCAGAAGCCATTTTCTGTTTTATAGTTGGAATTTCTTATCAGAGCGGGTCACACTGTAGTCACCTTCTGTCTGAGTCAGGACTGAGTCAGCCACTTACATACCTGATATTTACCTCTTTCAGGCAGAGAAAGAAAATAAGGAACACAGCATAGTTATTTGTGTGCTAGGCACTGTACATACCCATGTCTATCTCATCATGTCACATGTCACCTCGGGCAGGGCCGGCCCTAGACTTTTTGCCGCCTGAGGCAAATTTTAAAAAAAAAATTGCCACCGCCGCCCCTCCCCCCCCCCCCTCGGGGGGGGGGCCTCTCTGGGGGGCCGCCGAGCTGGAGGGGTAGCTGGCAGGACGGGGGTATTGGGCCAGCGGCGGGGAGGGGGGTCGGACCCCCCCCTCCCTCGCCTGGGTCCCCCGTCCTCCGCTCCCCTCCAGCCTAAATAGACGCAGCCGTATATGTAAGAGGCACGGGCGGGGAGGACACTCACCTCTTCCCAGCATGCGCTCCACTGACATCACTTCCTGCAGCGTTGCAGGAAGTGATGTCAGTGGAGCGCACGCTGGAGCGAGGAGGAGGTGAGTGTCTCCCCGCCCGTGCCTCTTACATATACGGCTGCGTCTATTTAGGCTGGAGGGGAGCGGAGGACGGGGGACCCAGGCGAGGGAGGGGGGGGTCCGACCCCCCTCCCCGCCGCTGGCCCAATACCCCCGTCCTGCCAGCTACCCCTCCAGCTCGGCGGGCCGGGTCCCCGCACCCACGGACGGGCGGGTGCCGCCCCTGGAAATTTGCCGCCTGAGGCAAAAGTTTCACCCCGCCTCATGAGTGGGCCGGCCCTGACCTCGGGTATCCTTTAACTGTTAAAAAAAGCATTATGTGGATAATACAATAAAGCATCTTGTAAAAAAAAAAAAAGTTTATTGTATTAGTATTATCAGGAGGAATAATCTCCTAAGAAATAGCCATGAAAACCATTTACTTTAATGTGTGCATGTCTCATCTCAGGCATGCATGTATCGTACACATATCTGATATTTGGATTTACCATTCATTCTAATGGTTCTGCAGTGATACGGGAGTGCAAAGCAGTCATATTAAATAATTGCATTTTTAGGGTCTCAGAAATAATTTTAAATATATATATTTAAACCTGTCACACATGTTTCATTTTTGTTACTGTATGGATTGTGTATTTCTGTTAAAAGTTAAGAAAATACCAGATGACAGCTGAATCAATTTATTAAGGCTTTTAATTATCAAAATGATTACAGGCTGCAGTGATAAAGATCTTCCATATAAAATTCATGGTTACACAATCCAGAACTAAATGCTATCTGCTGACAATCACTGCAGCCTTCTCTACACCACAGTGGTGTTTGGCTAGCAGTTACAGAATGCCCAATGTGATATTGCACGGTTGTTGGGCGCTTTTTGATGGTAAATGGGACAAAAGATATTTGTGGCATCACAGTAGATTGTTGTCCTTTGGGGTTTTAATAAATCAGGCCCAGAAACTTACCAAGTACAGAAAATACCAGCACTGACCTAATTAAGTAACCTAAAAGTCTGCATGTTTTCTGGGTGACTACAGTAACTACAGCTTGGACTGGTCTGTATTATTTTCTCTTCATTGCAATACATCAGTACTGTATGTTTTGTTGGCACAAGTGCACCTGTACACGTTGCCTGCTGGTCTGCTGTGAGAGGTGAACTGTTAACTTGTGCCATCTTCAGTCAAAAGACACTGGAAATGCTGTTTACCTGCAGTACATTTTAATTTTAGCAGTATACTTTTATTTATCAATTTAAAGCACTTTTGACTGCAAAACTGATTTCTGAAATAGGATGAAACTGAAATAATTAAAATAATTATCATCCAATGAGAAATTATTTATTTAGCCTACCTATCCTGTTGTTTTAGTGTTAACTGTCAGATTTAGAAGAAATGTGGTGTTAATAAAAGAAAATAATATTTCTGCTGGTTTTCTGTGATGCCAAAAGGAGCATCACTTCTACCCTTTTCTGCCCTAGATAACAAGCTTACATCACTGTGTTAACTCTTCAAAGGGTTAAGAGAGGTTTCAATTACTTTCTTCCTGCTATAGTCTCCTTATGTTAACAATAGGATGAGGATGCTTTCTGTTATTTGCATGCTTAGATAAGCTTGATAGCTAAAAAAAAAAAAAAAAAGTCAAAGGCACACAAGCCAGGTAAAAAGAAAAGAAATTGAGGGACATATTTTATTATTTATTGAATGTATAAAGCGCCAGCATATTACACTGCACAATAGATAAAGGGAATAACATACAGGGTAACATACGTAACAGGTGCACAGAACAATATACAAATAGCATGATCCTGCCGTTGGGCTGAATGCCAATGGAAGTAATAGTTTCATGTCTTTGGTAAAACTAGATCAAGTTCACTCAGATTCTAAAGTTCAATGTTTTGGTAAAAACAGATCAAGTCTGCTCAGTTCTCGGAAAGAAGAGACTAATAGTGAGGATACATGATAAAGATGGAGACGCTGGGGCAGGGCTGTGACAGAGGCTTACAATCTAAAGGGTTGGGGGTGAGGACACAATAGGTGTTGAGAGGGTGCTCAGCAGAACACATTATAGGACTGATGTTGGGGGGTAGGCAATCATGAAAAGGTGAGCCTTGCGTACTCGTTTAACTACTTCCGTACCACTGGTACGTACATACAGTATACGCTCCTGTTTACTTCACTTGCGGATCCGGGGCATGTACATACGCACTGTTTACTTATTGCCACCGCTCTTGATCGCACATCGCTCCCGTTCACTCTCGCTGCTATGCCGTCTTTCTGGGAACGAGAAACAGCTTGTCCCAACCCTGGTCACCATGCCTGTGATGAATGAGAGCTATGTCTAGTGAGACGCAGCCTCATTCAGCAAAATTGAAAGTAAACAGATGCACTCACTACTTCCCTTCTGCTGTTTACAGTAATCAGGAACTATGTGCAGTGCCATCTTGTGGCCAAAAAGTAAACTACATTCAAATACACAATTATATACATTTACATAAAAAAACATATATATTTTTAACCCCTTCCACCCCTACCCCATAGTTACCAAAATAAAGCACTTGTTAAAAAAATATATAATTAAAAAAAAAAACTACATAAATAGTTACCCTAGGGACTTTTTTATTTGTATGTCATGAGGGTAAACTACTGTTATTTTTTTATGTAAAGGCTTGGAACTATAATTATAGTTTAAAAAAATGGAAATTTGGAAAAAAATGGAAATAAAATATTATCGCCATACAATGTACTAGGGACACAATTTAAATGTTGTAATAACCGTGACAAATGGGCAAATAAAAGGTGTGGGTTTTATCTACCATAGCACATTTTATTTTAAAACTATAATGGCTGAAATAATAATTTTTTTAATTTTTTTTCTTCTTCTTCCCTGTAAAATGCATATAAAATAAAATAATTCTTAGCAAAACATACTGCCCAAAGAAAGCCACGTTCGTCCTGGAAAAAAATAATATATAGATCATTTCACTGTGATAAGTATCGATAAAGTTATTGGCCAATGAATGGGAGGAGTGTGATGTGAAAATTGCTCTGGCACAGAAAGGGGAAAAATGTGGTAGTGAAGTGGTTAAAGGAATTGAAGGAAGTGGCAAGTCTGATGGGTGGTGGGTTCCAGACCATAGGGTCCACCCTAGTGAAGTCTTAAAATTGTGCCTGGGAGTGAGAAGTGCGAGATGCGACCAGGCATAGGTCATTAGAGGACTGGTGGGGATTGACCTGTGTGTGCCTGTGGACAAAATCAGAGATGTAATTCAGGCACCTATTTTAGAAAAAACAGTGTTAGGTAAAAAAAAATTTGGGGCACTTTTTTTTTTAGATGTTACAATTCCCAATTAAGATTACATTTGACTGTGTTTTGTACAATTAAAACAAATCAACTAACATAACTAGTTATAGCTACCAGGATCCCTGGTACTATTCAGCAGCGCAAACTTAAGCTTGTCAGATGAAGATAGCTTATGATCTTTTACTGTATTCCACAGAAATGTGGTGATGTTTGGGGTCCAACTGCAGTATTTGATCGATCCATTTACAAGTTACATGCTAAAATAAACATAAAAATAAACCAAGAGAAAAAAAAATTGAAAAATTTACTTAAATTACTTAAAATCAAGATCAAATCAAACATTTTATATAGATCTTCAAATATACATTGTTGTACACCTTAGTAAAATGGAAAGCCACTCAAGGATGCCTAGAAACAGGACGACTGTTAACATTTTTCAAACATTCAAATGTATTCTATTTGTAAAGGTTAAGTAAAGAAAAAAATCTCTCTCGATCTTATCCGCTCTTATCCATCTATGCCTCCATATCACGTTACTGCTTGTGTTTTTGGTTTTCTGTTTTTGTCTAATCTGATCTATCTCAATTAAATATTTGATACAAAAGCTCAGATGGATCATAGATGCTGGTGCAGAAAATACCATAGCATTCTGCAGCAAGAGATATAGAAAATAGCTATGCTAACAAGAGAGAGAGAGAGAGAGAGGGTTGCAGTATCTATAAAGAACTCTATGGCATGTACAGTCTCTCTGCTAATGTCAGCGGATGCACAAGAAAAATGGGTTACGTTAGATCAACACAGCTTGTTTTCCTTACACTTTATAAACAACATGTTGTGCTGTTAAATCTGGTTTATAAAAAAACAGTAAAAATTATTTGAACAAGAAGAGAGGCTTCCAGTGCTTACAATGTAATTTAATATGAAATAACCACTTATCCCTACATACCCACATCTCCCCCCATATCTGGAACTTCCTCCCTAAATCAGTTTGTCTCACTCCATCTTTGGTTATATTCATTTTTCCAAGCAAGCTAATACTATATCCTAGGCCACTTTACCAGGTTGCTTAAAGCAAATCTGAAGCGAAAAAAAAACGTATGAGATAATGAATTGTATGTGTGTAAATGAATTGTATGTGTAGTACAGATAATGAATAGAACATTAGTAGCAAAGAAAGGAGTCTCTTATTTTTATTTTCAGTACTAAAGAAAATAGTGCGAGTATCCTCCTGTTAATCGCTCTATTTCCACAGCGTGCTTTAATTGTAATGTGCTGAACGCTACGTGCGCTATAAGCCGCTAAGCACTCATATCCATAGACGCACACGCTATGCTGCGGGTAGTGCAGCACAGCGAATGATATTAACTTAAGCCTCCTTCCTGCTAATAAGGAGCACTCCTCTCTTCAGGTCCAATCACTATAAAGGATGTGTTCCCCACACTCTGATTGGCCCAATAGGCTGCCTGTCACTTTTATCCATGGGCTCTCCCCCGCTCGGTCTCTCAGGCTGACCAATCAGTCAAGGTTTCCCTGGCTTCCCACATGTTGCCTTTCCTCTTGCTTGCTTCCTGTATCTCCTTAGCCATCTGCAGTCCTACCCTATCGATTTAGTCATTTAACACATGACTTTTCAGGGTTAACTTCTTTAACCACTTGCCAATCGCTCCACGCCAATTGGCGTAAACGCGGCAGCTCCCCCCAGGACCACTCAACGCCGTCATCAGTCTCCCAGCGGCGATCACCATTAGGAGACTGTTAGATGGGGAAACCGCTGTCTATTTACATTGTATAGCGCTGTGATCACTGCAGTGTTATACTGGGGACAGTATCACTTGGGAGGCTCAGGAGCGATCAGCTGTCATAGGCTGATGCCTATGACAGCCAATCGCTGTCATTGACTGGCGAGGGAGGAATGGTGGGGAAAAAAATACATTTATTAAAAAAAATATATCAACTAATAAAAATACACAAACATGCCAGCAGCGATCAGAGCCCACCAACAGAGCTTTCTGGAAGAAAAGGAGGGCATCACTTGTGTGCAGAGTTATACGGCCCTGCTGTACAGCCCTTAAAGCTGCAGTGGCCTGAAGTGTAAAAAATAGCCTGCTCACTTAGGGGGAAGGGGGGGGGGGGTTGTAAGCCTACGAACCTTAACTGGTTAAAGTGGGATTATACTCAAAATCATGTTTTTATGAAACACTATGAGACTGCTTTGATGTCATATTTGCACTTCACTGAAGCTAACAGATATCATTGACAGCTACAGAACAAATTATTAGATACTATATACTCCTAGTGAAGTAATTAGTGAGCAAATAAAGGAGAAAAAAGTTCTCTGTTTCCCTCCTGAATACAGCAGAAAAGTTTCTGCCTAGTTTGCACAGTATACTCTACTAGCATAATCTGATAATTCTGGTGGGCAAAGGCAGACTTATCAATTAGCAGCTAAATTAAGTCAAAAGGTTGGGTTTTAACCCTTGAAAACCAGTCAGGTCATTTTAGCTGTTCATTTTATGCTGTATTTAATGCTTTGGACTATAGATGAAATTTGAATATAATAACCACTTTAAGGGTTCCCTGATTGGGTCTTATTGCAGTCCAAGGGACTTTCAAAAGTCTTCTTCAGCACTGCAATTCGAAGGCGTAGATTCTTCAGTGCTAAGCTTTCTTTATGGTCGAATTCTCACAATCATCCATAACTACTGAAAAAAAAATCTAATTTCTAATTATTAATAGAAAAATATTGATCCTGAAATTTTATTCAGTTTTCATACAGAGTCAGGAGGTTTTTTTTTTATTAAAATTGATTGAACTTGTTAGAGACATGGCTTTATAATGTAACTGTGGGTCTGATTAACTAAGGTTCTCCTGAGCTGCGAGGTTAAAGAACAGGAGTGATCCTGCAAACCTAGCCTGGCCTTATTAAAAATCTCTCATATTCCCTGGCCCAGGAGATTCATTGTAAATCAAGCCTCATGTAACATAATATAAATGTAGGCGAAAAGTGGATAACTATAACGTAGTCAACTTTGACATTAATTTTTCATTATTTTGTTTGAGCGGTAGCTCATTAATAAACAGTCTTCCTTTTCCTTGATTATTGTTTCCATCATTATTTCCCCTCCGGCATAAACAAACATAAGCAGCTAACTGTTCAAGTGAACATACAGTGCTACTATGAAGATTTTACATTTGGTTCCATTGTAAAAAGCAAGATAAATACTATATTTGTCACGCAGAAGAATTCAGCTAGTTTCCAATCACATCCACTAATCTGGTCTCGCAGCCATTTAAAGAGATCCAGATCCTGTTACTTTTTAAAGATTTTATTCACGTGCCAATTTGGTGAGTTTGAAAGAACTGTTATGCTAGTCATACACGTTTCGATTTTGCCGCTCGATTCTACCGCTCGATCGATTCCCCCCTTGATTCTCTTATCTTCCACTCGTTTTTCTTATCTTTTTGCATTGTCCTCAATGCAGAATCGAGCAGCGAAACGATCGGGCAGGAGATCGGACATGTTGGAAATTAGCTATCAAGCCATCTAAATGGCTCAGAATCGAGCCGTGTATTCCCAGCATTAGAGCTGTGGAAATAGAGCGATTAACAGGAGGATACTCGCACTATTTTCTTTAGTGAATCAACCCCAATGTTTGGTTTGTAAACTGCAAATATGACAGAATGATGCAATGTTAAAAAAAATTCAGATCGGTCTTCTAAGATCACCATATTTATTAGTTGGCAATCTGATATTTTACAGTGGTAATCAGTGCTCTGGAATGGCTACCACAATTATCCTAAAATGGCAATTTTAGTTGAACAGAGCCTTGGCAAATGCTATCCTTTCACACATAACATAATTCTTGTGCTATTCGCATTTTTTGCAAATTCGCATTCACCACCCATCTAATGTAAGTCAATTGCATTACATTTGACTTGAATTATTGTTTGATATTTTGGACGCGATTTTTCTGCAGAAAAAATTTGGCAAGCAACTATGAAGTTTTGCGCAATGACAGGCAAAAATGAAAAACAAGGAAAACGCAGACAAAATTTGCAGGGATAAGTATGAAATCTGCCTTAAAATTACTCTTCTTAAAGAAAACCTGAACTGAAAATTAAAAGTCAAAATAAACATAAACACGTCATACTTGCCTCCCGTGCAGTCTACTCAATCTCTTTCTCCTGTCCCACGTCCTGTTTATCCACTGCGATCAATAGAATTCTCCGTCCTCCATTTTGAAAATGGCCATTACCCCATAACAGTTTCTAGGTCAGCACACTGTTAAACTGTTACATTGCCCGCTTGAGCCATAGGGAAACATAGACATTACCTGGCACAACAGTTGTCCTATCAGCTATAACTGACAGCAACTGATATATTTCAGTTCTGACAAAATATTGTCAGAACTGGAAGGGATCATTGTTAGAAGAAAATGGTGAGCTTCTGAGAGGAACTGATGGCAAGGTAACTATGTAATGTTCATTTGAAGTTACCTCATGTGTTTGGTTTAAATAATTTTACTCAGTTCAGGTTCCTTTTAAAAAAGAGAGGTCATTATGAATTGGTTTTGTGGATCACAACTTTTTAAAGTGCTCTATTCAAACCAATATTTTTTAACCATAGTGGCAGTCTTTAAAGGATAACTGAAGTGAGAAGAATATAAAGGCAGCCGTTTCAATTTTTTTTAAAATACCAGCTGCCTGGGAGCCCTACTAATCTTTTTAGCTGCAGTAGTGTCTGAATCACACCAGATACAAGCCTGCAGCTAATCTTGTCAGATGTGACACTAATATCAGAAACACCAGATCTGCATATGCTTGTTCAGGGTCTATGGTTAAAAGTATTAGAGGCAGAGGATCAGCAGGATAGCCAGGCAACTGGTATTCCTTAAAGGGAAATAAGTATGGCAGCCTCCATATCCCTCTCACTACCGTTGGTGGTGATTATGCTGATCAAAGTTTTATAAATACTGTACAGCAATTACCAATTATTATACCAATAATATTCAGCAATAATGGTGACCAGTGGAAGTTGGCAATCGGTTATGAAAGCAATGATTAGAATCAGAATCATTGATTTCGCCAAGTACAGTGGAGGTTGTACCCGGAATACATTTTTGGCACATACAGGGTCGGTGATGGTACAGTAACAGCAGAATAGTAGAACTATACAAGGTAGTTGCACACAATAGTAGAGATATACAAAGCAGTCATCATGTTACATTACATATTGCAAATTACACAATACATTTGACTAGATGGGTCCATCTGAGTGCTATGTCGAGCGGAGCTGCCACACTTGGTGCAGCGTTTAGCTGCTTTGCAGCAATACAGACACCCCTCCACATGTCTTGGAAAAGTGCAGGTGGTGAAAGAGAAGGAAGAGAGAAAGAGAAGGAGCGATAGGAGAGAGGTGAAGAGTCCGAGGGTCCCCATAGGTGGAGGGCAACAGTCTAGGCCATGCTTGCAAAAATGTAGCCCTAGGCTTGCAGCCTGGTCCGGTGCGGATGGTGGGGAACGACAAGCCTGGCTGTGCCTCTTGCCCCTGTGGCTATAAGATTTAGCTGTGCTTTCTGCATTCCAGGGCAAGTGGTCGGGATGGGAATGGCTGGCTGCATTGCAGTGCATCCAGGAAGGGATGGCTGTGATGGCATTGCAGCATGCTGTGGTGACCTGAGATTAGGGATCTAAGATCCTGGCTCGCGTGGAGGCTTCTGTCTGGTGCTCAGCTGGCCTCGTGATGGAGCAGCTACATGCTTATAAAAGGGCTGCAGGAAGAGAGGCCAAGGCTGGTGGTAGCAGTGCAAAGAGGCTTGGCTTGTGTTGCAGCCAGCTGGCGGCTCTCCTGTGTTGTGGCCAGCATGCGGAGCGATGGTGCCCGACCCCTCTACATGGCAGCGGTGATAGCTGGTCTGTTCGAAGATCAAGAAGGACTGTGGGGAGGAGAGGCGTGCACAGCAAGGGCACACCTGGCTGGTCTGATGAAGTGGGAGCTCCTGCCCTGGTGGCTCCGTACAGCTGGGGGATCGGCGGTAAACAGACTACCTCTAGGCCTCCTGCTCATTCCATGTCTCCTGCTTAATACGGCGGTGTCCTGGTCTCCCTTGGCAGCAGCGGTGTAGTAGTCCATGTGATGAGGATCACGTGGACGCTGAGATTGGGTCGGCAGCTCTCCCTGCATGGATTCCATGGCCTTATACTCCAAGGTGCCTCCAGAATCCAGCTGCCCATGTGCAGCCCAAGAATATCGGGTGTTGGAAGGATGTTTCCGGGGCGACCAAGGTTGCATAGCAGAATGGGTAGCTGCAATCTGTCAGTGAGTTGTTGCCTGACCAGGGAAGTCTAGGGGAAAAGTACAGAAATAAAATATACAAAATAAAAAGAAGAGCTGGAGTCCTGTATGATTGTGGCTACCCTTCAGGCGCCATCCACATAATACTGTGCATAATTAAAGGCAATTCCTCATCTTTGCTGACACAACAATTGTGATTTCTATCAGTTCACAAAATCCAATAAACACCTACTATTCAAATCATTAAAAAGCTGACAAACCATCTTTTCCAAATAATAATGTACAAACGTCACAATCATAGTGTGGAAGTCTAGCTCTTACCTCCAATCTCCTGATACTGTCGCTTTCACTATTTTGGATCAATTTTAGGCCTCTTGCACACTACATGCGATTCCGATTTTTTATCTGATCCGATTTTTGATTCTGATTACAAAACGTACTGCATGCAGTACGTTTTTCAAAAATCGAATCAGATAAAAAATCGGAAATGCATGTAGTGTGCAAGAGGCCTTACTTTACCATTCGTAGGTATGAGGACAACCGTTTTACGCACTTTCTTGTCTAGTCATACAGATTAGCTTATTAGAGCACTAGCACTTCAGCTAATTGGGCAGCTTTGTACTCCTGTTGATGTGGCTGATGTGTTAATATGACTTAATAGGTTCTGACAGTGTTATTTATTTGATTGATATGGCATTACAGTATATACTATAATTATAAATTTGATACCTTGTTATATGGAATAGGAAGTGGTTTGTCAGTTTTAAATGCTTTTAACTGAAGGTTATTGGATTTTCTGAATGGATATATGTCATTATTACTATATCAATAGAGATAAGGAATTACTCAAGTCTTTTGCAGTACTATTTGGACCCTCTTTTTTCCTTTCTTTGGGGTTAGGGGTTGCATACAGTGTTCATTCCTGAACAGCATTTTAAAACAAACCTGAGTTCTCAGGCCAAATTGAAAAAAAAAAGTTAGATTTTTTTTAACAGACAGGTTTCATTAAAATTTACAGGCAGTAGTATTCTGACAACGTACAGTACTCCAGAAAACTCTCCCCCACCTCCCAACCCTCCTGCGGTCTGGAGAAATCACAAGTATCATAGGGCTGAACAATATATTACACTAGAGATTTCAGAGGTGGATTCATAAGCAATACCATGGTCAATAAGGTAGGTCAACCATTGGGTCCACACTCAATCAAGCCTAGTAGGATAGTTTATTTGCAGGTAGGTTAGTTTATACATTTGAAGAGATGCAATCACCAGCTTAACCCAACCAGCCGCAGTGCTTGCCTGCCGCTGAATCCAGTGTAATACCACCGTTTTTCTGGCATAAAACATAGAATGTTCCACAATATTACTGCCTTCCTGACAGATAAGGTTTCTCGCACAATTCCCAACAACTGCTGTTGGAGCACAACGGCAACCGGCCTCTCAAACACCTTATGAAGTACCTTTCTCACTTGACCCAAATAAGCCTGTATATGCGAACATGATATCATATGGATACAATCTCCAACTTCTGTAGTTAAGGACGGATTTATAATGTAGTAATAAATAAGTGTTTTGTGACTCCCTTTCCTTGTGCAGCAGTGCCCCTCCCATTCCATGTCCAGCCCCAGTGGCGTAGCTAAGGAGCTGTGGGCCTAAATGCAAGTTTTACAGTGGGGCCCCCCAATCACTCTGTACATAATAATTGATACAACACACCAAAACCTGCCAATGGCAACTACAGTGTCAGAGGTGCAAGAAGTGGATAAGTGGATAGGGAACAGTTTGTTAATGATTACCACTATTCAAAGTATCTATGGAAGTGATTATTACCAGCACAGGACCAGTAGAGAGCTAATACTGAAGTTGAGGGAGGGCCCTGTGGGGCCCCTCTAGCCCAAGGGCCCCAATGCGGTCACAACCTCTGCAACCCTTATTGCTATGCCCCTGTCCAGCCCCTTTTCCATGTTTAACATCCATGTGCTGCAGCACCACTCTTTCATGAACCACTCCCTTGGGCATTAGCTTCCATTTTTTCATGTGTTGCTCCCCATTTGCATCCTTCTCTTTCATATGTAGCCCCTATTCCATGTCCAGATGCCCCCTTAGGCTGCAGCTGCCCAAGACCTGGGCCTTTGTGGCATTTCCAGAAATCCAGCCCTGTCTATAGCGCATCTGTCCTCTGTACAACTGAGCCAATCTATGGGGGCTATAATAAATTATCTTTCTCTATCTCCAGTACCTTCTAAAGTAGTGTTCCCCAAACCTGTCCTCAAGTACCACCAACGGTTCATGATTTGTAGAAATCCACAGAGGTGGTTAACCACTTGAGGACCTAGGGCTTTCTACCCCTTAAGGACCGGCCACTTTTTTTCCATTCAGACCACTGCAGCTTTCACGGTTTATTGCTCGCTCATACAACCTACCACCTAAATGAATTTTGGCTCCTTTTCTTGTCACTAATAAAGCTTTCTTTTGGTGCTATTTAATTGCTCCTGCGATTTTTACTTTTTATTATATTCAGCAAAAAAGACATGAATTTTGGCAAAAAAATTATTTTTTTAACTTTCTGTGCTGACAGTTTTCAAATAAAGTAAAATTTCTGTATACATGCAGCGCGAAAAATGTGGACAAACATGTTTTTGATAAAAAAAAACCCCATTCAGCGTATATTTATTGGTTTGGGTAAAAGTTATGGCGTTTACAAACTATGGTGCAAAAAGTGAATTTTCCCATTTTCAAGCATCTATGACTTTTCTGACCCCCTGTCATGTTTCATGAGGGGCTAGAATTCCAGGATAGTATAAATACCCCCCAAATGACCCCATTTTGGAAAGAAGACATCCCAAAGTATTCACTGAGAGGCATAGTGAGTTCATAGAAGATATTATTTTTTGTCACAAGTAAGCGGAAAATGACACTTTGTGAGAAAAAAAAAAAAAAAAAAAAGTTTCCATTTCTTCTAACTTGCACCCAAAAAAAATGAAATCTGCCACAGACTCACCATACCCCTCTCTGAATACCTTGAAGGGTCTACTTTCCAAAATGGGGTCATTTGTGGGGTGTGTTTACTGTCCTGACATTTTGGGGGGTGCAAAATTGTAAGCACCCCTGTAAAGCCTAAAGGTGCTCATTGGACTTTGGACCCCTTAGCGCAGTTAGGCTGCAAAAAAGTGCCACACATGTGGTATTGCCGTACTCAGGAGAAGTAGTATAATGTGTTTTGGGGTGTATTTTTACACATACCCATGCTGGGTGGGAGAAATATCTCTGTAAATGACAATTTGTTAATTTTTTTTACACACAATTGTCCATTTACAGAGATATTTCTCCCACTCAGCATGGGTATGTGTAAAAATACACCACAAAACACATTATACTACTTCTCCTGAGTACGGCGATACCACATGTGTGGCACTTTTTTGCACCCTAACTGCGCTAAAGGGCCCAAAGTCCAATGAGTACCTTTAGGATTTTACAGGTCATTTTGAGAAATTTCGTTTCAAGACTACTCCTCACGGTTTAGGGCCCCTAAAATGCCAGGGCAGTATAGGAACCCCACAAATGACCCCATTTTAGAAAGAAGACACCCCAAGGTATTCCGTTAGGAGTATGGTGAGTTCATAGAAGATTTTTTTTTTTGTCAAAAGTTAGCGGAAAATTGATTTTTATTGTTTTTTTTCACAAAGTGTCATTTTCCACTAACTTGTGACAAAAATAAAATCTTCTATGAACTCACCATACTCCTAACGGAATACCTTGGGGTGTCTTCTTTCTAAAATGGGGTCATTTGTGGGGTTCCTATACTGTCCTGGCATTTTAGGGGCCCTAAACCGTGAGGAGTAGTCTGGAAACGAAATTCCGCAAAATGACCTGTGAAATCCTAAAGGTGCTCATTGGACTTTGGGCCCTTTAGCGCAGTTAGGGTGCAAAAAAGTGCCACACATGTGGTATCGCCGTACTCGGGAGAAGTAGTACAATGTGTTTTGGGGTGTATTTTTACACATACCCATGCTGGGTGGGAGAAATAACTCTGTAAATATACAATTGTGTGTAAAAAAATCAAAAGATTGTCATTTACAGAGGTATTTCTCCCACCCAGCATGGGTATGTGTAAAAATACACCCCAAAACACATTGTACTACTTCTCCCGAGTACGGCAATACCACATGTGTGACACTTTTTTGCACCCTAACTGCGCTAAAGGGCCCAAAGTCCAATGAGTACTTTTAGGATTTCACAGGTCATTTTGCGGAATTTGATTTCCAGACTACTCCTCACGGTTTAGGGCCCCTAAAATGCCAGGGCAGTATAGGAACCCCACAAATGACCCCATTTTAGAAAGAAGACACCCCAAGGTATTCCGTTAGGAGTATGGTGAGTTCATAGAAGTTTTTATTTTTTTGTCACAAGTTAGCGGAAATTGATTTTAATTGTTTTTTTCACAAAGTGTCATTTTCCGCTAACTTGTGACAAAAAATAAAATCTTCTATGAACTCACCATACTCCTAACGGAACACCTTGGGGTGTCTTCTTTCTAAAATGGGGTCATTTGTGGGGTTCCTATACTGCCCTGGCATTTTAGGGGCCCTAAACCGTGAGGAGTAGTCTGGAAATCAAATTCCGCAAAATGACCTGTGAAATCCTAAAGGTACTCATTGGACTTTGGGCCCTTTAGCGCAGTTAGGGTGCAAAAAAGTGCCACACATGTGGTATCGTCGTACTCGGGAGAAGTAGTACAATGTGTTTTGGGGTGTATTTTTACACATACCCATGCTGGGTGGGAGAAATACCTCTGTAAATGGCAATATTTTGATTTTTTTACACACAATTGTCCATTTACAGAGGTATTTCTCCCACCCAGCATGGGTATGTGTAAAAATACACCCCAAAACACATTGTACTACTTCTCCCGAGTACGGCAATACCGCATGTGTGGCACTTTTTTGCACCCTAACTGCGCTAAAGGGCCCAAAGTCCAATGAGTACCTTTAGGATTTCACAGGTCATTTTGCAGAATTTGATTTCCAGACTACTCCTCACGGTTTAGGGCCCCTAAAATGCCAGGGCAGTATAGGAACCCCACAAATGACCCCATTTTAGAAAGAAGACACCCCAAGGTATTCCGTTAGGAGTATGGTGAGTTCATAGAAGTTTTTATTTTTTTGTCACAAGTTAGCGGAAATTGATTTTAATTGTTTTTTTCACAAAGTGTCATTTTCCGCTAACTTGTGACAAAAAATAAAATCTTCTATGAACTCACCATACTCCTAACGGAACACCTTGGGGTGTCTTCTTTCTAAAATGGGGTCATTTGTGGGGTTCCTATACTGCCCTGGCATTTTAGGGGCCCTAAACCGTGAGGAGTAGTCTGGAAATCAAATTCCGCAAAATGACCTGTGAAATCCTAAAGGTACTCATTGGACTTTGGGCCCTTTAGCGCAGTTAGGGTGCAAAAAAGTGCCACACATGTGCTATTGCCGTACTCGGGAGAAGTAGTACAATGTGTTTTGGGGTGTATTTTTACACATACCCATGCTGGGTGGGAGAAATACCTCTGTAAATGGACAATTGTGTGTAAAAAAATCAAAAGATTGCCATTTACAGAGGTATTTCTCCCACCCAGCATGGGTATGTGTAAAAATACACCCCAAAACACATTGTACTACTTCTCCCGAGTACGGCGATACCACATGTGTGGCACTTTTTTGCACCCTAACTGCGCTAAGGGGCCCAGAGTCCAATGAGTACCTTTAGGCTTTACAGGGGTGCTCACAATTTAGCACCCCGCCCACTTGCCAGGACAGTTAACAAACCCCACAAATGACCCCATTTTGGAAAGAATACACAACAAGGTATTCCATGAGGGTTATGGTGAGGTCATTGAAAATCTTATTTTTTGTCACAAGTAAACGGAAAATGACACTTTGTTAGAAAAAAAAATTAAAAAAAAAATTCTGCTAACTTGTGACAAAAACTAAAATCTTTTATGAACTCACCGTGCACCTCACATAATACTTTAGGGTGTCCTCTTTCCAAAATGGGGTCATTTGTGAAGTCTGTCCTGGCATTTTAGGGTCTCTGCAATCATTACATGTATGGCCAGTATTAGGAGTTTCTGCTATACTCCTTATATTGGGTATACGGGTAATGCACTCTGGGCTGAAAGGAAAAATGAACGGCAAACATACCTTGCTCCACATCAATGGCAGATCTTCCTCCACATCAATGGCAGTGATAACCTCAGGAGAGAGACACCCCGTGCCACCCTGCACTCAGGGTGAGCCACCAACTTATGTGACTGGGCCTCAGAACTTTAGTATACAGCATTATGCCTGTAGGATACAGCAATATGCCTGCCAATAGAGATGACTCTGTGTGGCATTAACCACTTGCCGACCGCACACTCATAACGTGCGTCGGCAAAGTGGCAGCTGCAGGACCAGCGACGCAGTACTGCGTCGCCAGCTGCAGCTTAATTAATCAAGAAGCAGCCGCTCGCGCAAGCGGCTGCTTCTTGTCAAATCACGGCGGGGGGCTCCGTGAATAGCCTGCGGGCCGCCGATGGCGGCTCGCAGGCTAGATGTAAACACAAGCGGAAATAATCCGCTTTGTTTACATTTGTACGGCGCTGCTGCGCAGCAGCGCCGTAAGGCAGATCGGCGATCCCCGGCCAATCAGCGGCCGGGGATCGCCTCCATGTGACAGGGGACGTCCTGTCACTGGCTGCACAGGACGGATAGCGTCCTGTGCAGCCCAGATCTCCCGGGGCAGCAGGTAGGAGATGGAGGGGGGGAATTTCGCCACGGAGGGGGGCTTTGAGGTGCCCCCCCCCGCCACCCACAGCAGGCAGGAGAGATCAGACCCCCCCAGCACATCATCCCCATAGGGGGGAAAAAAGGGGGGCAATCTGATCTCTCTGCCTGCACGCTGATCTGTGCTGGGGGCTGCAGAGCCCACCCAGCACAGATCAGCTAAAACAGCGCTGGTCCTTAAGGGGGGGTAAAGGGTGGGTCCTCAAGTGGTTAAAGCATCATCATAGGCCCAAATCACATATAAACCGGGGGTGTCCACACTCAAGGGAAATTCAAACATGCCGTCTTATATCGCCAACCCAGGACAGATCAGCAATATCAAGCATGGAAACCGATCCTTCTTGCCACTTTTATGCTTACCCGTTTGGTTTTCAAGCTTATCTCTCCTCTCCCTGCGACAATGTGCGAAAGACCACTGAGTGTGTGCCTACTCCTGTGTCTGGAGTTCCCTAGGTTCTAATAGTGTACCTGCTCGTGGTACCTCTCAAAACACGGCCCTACACATAGGCCAGGCTGGTCAGGACAGCGGGGACAATAATAAACGGTGTCAGTCCTTGTTCCAGCCCTGCTGCAGACACGGCAACGTTTTCTTCGGATGCGTTGACCTGGGGCACACGGAAGCTGATAGGCGTAATGCCTTCCATGCAGTCGGCTAGTTGCATCTGGGGGGGGGGGGGGGCCTGGCACCTCCTGAATACAGGATGTCCAGAACGATCTGTTCCTGAAATTGAAGGAAAGATCCAGTTCTCCCAGCCTTACTGTAGAGAACAAAGCTGTTGTAAACTGCCAATTGAATCAGATAAAAAGACACTTTCTTATACCAGCGTCTTGTTTTCCGGGAAATTAAATAGGGCTCTAACCTCTGGTCATTGAAGTCCACCCCTCCCATGTTGACATTATATTCGTGGACGACAAGGGGCTTTTCAATGACCTTAGTTGCCCGTTGAATTTGGACTGTCGTGTCTGTGTGAATGGTGGACAGAAAGTAAACGTCCCTCTTGTCCCTCCATTTCACCGCGAGCAGGTCTTCAGTACGCAAGGCGGCCCTCTGCCCCCGTTGAAGTCTGGTGGTAACGAGCCGTTGGGGGAAGCCCTGGCGACTAGGCCGCGCAGTGCCACAGCATCGGATTCCTTCTAACTTTAAGTGCTGAAAGAGGGCCACACTTGTGTAATAATTGTCCACAAAAAGATGGTACCCCTTCTGGAACAAGGGTGACACCAAGTCCCACACAACCTTTCCACTGCTCCCCAGGTAGTCAGGGCATCCGACCGGCTCCAATTTTGAGTCTTTTCCCTCATAGACCCTAAAACGACATGTATAGCCTGTGGCCCTTTCACAGAGCTTATACAGTTTCACCCCATACCGGGCGCGCTTGCTTGGGATGTACTGTTTGATGCCAAGGCGCCCGGTAAAGCGTAAGAGGGACTCGTCTACGCAGATGTTCTGTTCAGGGATATAAGCATCTGCAAATGTTGATGACAGGTGGTCTATGAGGGGCCGAATTTTGTGGAGCCGGTCATAAGCAGGGTGGCCCTTTTCATGACAGGTTTTGTCGTCGTTGAAGTGCAGGAAGCGCAGGATGGACTCAAATCGTGTCCTGGACATGGCAGCAGGGTACAAGGGAACATGATTTACTGGGTTCGTAGACCAATACGACCGCAGTACATTCTGTTTCATTAGTCCCAAGTGAAGGATAAGGGCCAAAAAGATTTTAATGTCGGAAACTTGGACTGGTTTCCACCCGAAAGGCTGGGCATACATGCTCTCCGGGTGCTCGGTGATGAATTGTGTGGCTTTACGGTTGGTCTCAACCACAATTAAGTCCAGGAGAACCTGGGTGATGAACTGAACAGCTGCAAAAAGTCTAGGGCCGTTCCTAGATGAGCTGTCGCCACCTGGACTCCAGACTGGGCGGTGAAAGCGGGCACTACGGGTGCGGCGGAATCAGGGGATTGCCAATCTGGTTGTGCCAGCACCTCTGGGAGTCTATGGGTACTACGGGCCCGTCTTCTTATTGGTGGCTGCGATGGGGGTACTACTGCACTTGCCACCGTACCAGTTTCAACTTCCATGCTGACGCTCACCACTTCGCCAGGGTCTACGGAAGCACTGGCACTAAGTCCAGGAGATGCTGCGCTGCTGGTGCCTGCCTCACCAAGAAAACTATCATCAGCGCTAGCACCACCCTGCTGCCCTTGAGGCAGATCCTGCGCCACCTGCGGTCTAACGACTTGGGGTCTGGTACGCCTGGCTCTAGCCGGGACCATAGCCTCGTCATCACTTTCGGTCAAGGAACCACTGCTTTCTACAGGTTCAAATTCGGACCCGGAAGATTCGACGGATGATTCTTCCCAAAAGAACTCATCCGACTGGTCCATGTACCTGTATACCTCGTCATCGGAAAGCCCCCTTCTTGCCATTGTGGATTACTAAATTTATGGGGGTTTCCTCCGAGACTACCCAGAAAAAAAGAGCACCTACCTAGCAAAAAGGGAGTATTTGAGAGGTATTGGGGTTGGTGGGAAGTGGGGTCTCAGAGGCAATCAAACAATCACGGGACAATCAAATACAATTACAGCACAATCGAATCCAATCACAGCACAATCAAATCTGATGCACTCGGAAGGTGATGGGGGGAGGGTGGGATTGGGTGTGGCGGGAAGTGGGGTCTCAGGCAATCAAACAATCACGGGGCAATCGAAGTCGATCACGGGACAATCAAATACAATTACAGCACAATCGACTCCAATCACAGCACAAGCAAATCTGATGCACTCGGAAGGTGGTGGGGGGGGGGGGGGGTGGGGTTGGGTGTGGTGGGGGGAGGGTGGGGTTGGGTGTGGTGGGAAGTGGGGTCTCAGGCAATCAAACAATCACGGGGCAATCGAAGCCGATCACGGGACAATCAAATACAATTACAGCACAATCGAATACAAGCGCAGCACAAGCAAATCTGATGCACTCGGAAGGTGATGGGGGGAGGGTGGGATTGGGTGTGGCGGGAAGTGGGGTCTCAGGCAATCAAACAATCACGGGGCAATCGAAGTCGATCACGGGACAATCAAATACAATTACAGCACAATCGACTCCAATCACAGCACAAGCAAATCTGATGCACTCGGAAGGTGGTGGGGGGGGAGGGTGGGGTTGGGTGTGGTGGGGGGGAGGGTGGGGTTGGGTGTGGTGGGAAGTGGGGTCTCAGGCAATCAAACAATCACGGGGCAATCGAAGCCGATCACGGGACAATCAAATACAATTACAGCACAATCGAATACAAGCGCAGCACAAGCAAATCTGATGCACTCGGAAGGTGATGGGGGGAGGGTGGGATTGGGTGTGGCGGGAAGTGGGGTCTCAGGCAATCAAACAATCACGGGGCAATCGAAGTCGATCACGGGACAATCAAATACAATTACAGCACAATCGACTCCAATCACAGCACAAGCAAATCTGATGCACTCGGAAGGTGGTGGGGGGGGGGAGGGTGGGGTTGGGTGTGGTGGGGGGGAGGGTGGGGTTGGGTGTGGTGGGAAGTGGGGTCTCAGGCAATCAAACAATCACGGGGCAATCGAAGCCGATCACGGGACAATCAAATACAATTACAGCACAATCGAATACAAGCGCAGCACAATCGAATACAAGCGCAGCACAGTCAAATACAATGCACTTGGACGGTGATTAGGGGGGGGGGTCTGAGGGCGATTTGAGGGGGTGGGGGGTTGATCAGGAGCCTGCACGGGGCAGACTGAGTCCTGATCTGATGAGAGGCAGACACAGGGGGTTACTGATCGCAGATCAGTTAGTGATCGCTGGGGAGGACAGATGTAAACAAAGAGCAGGGGATGTAATCAGGCGGGGGGTATGAGGGCAATCGAGGGCCTGGGCAGGTGATCGGTTACCCCCGCGGGGCAGTTAGGGTCTGCTCTGATGGGTGGGGGTGCTAAGGGGTGATGGACAGGTGATAGACAGGTGATCAGAGGGGGATCAGAGGGGGATCAGGGGATAAGGTAGCTGTATACAGATGTATACAGTATACAGGGGGGTAGTCTGGGATGGGGTCTGGGGGTGATCTAAAGGTAGGGGGGGGGGATCAGGGGTGATTAGGTGGCAGTTAGGGACCTAAACTAAAGGGCAGCGTCGCTAGTTAGTGGCAGGTGGGGGGGGGGGGGGGGGGGGTTTGCAGGGGTGCAAGGGTGCTGGCAGGGGTCTGCTGGGGTGATCAGGGGGGGGTATGAAGGCTGGGGTGGGAGGTCAGGGACTCTGAGCAAAAAAAAACAATGTGTGCTGGATACTCACAAAGTGGTTCCTCCTCGCTGGTGGTCTCTGCAACAATGAGACCACGAGGCGAGGAGGAAGCACGTATAAGGCACTTTGTTTACCTAACAAAGTGCCTTATACTCCCTGATTGGCTCGTTCTGCGGATTCCTCCGCTCGCCGGCTCTGCTAAGTGGCCGGCGAGCGGAGACAAAATGCCCATGTAACGATCCCGGGCGGAGGATCGCGTCACAGATGACGCGATCGCTCCGCCCATGCCCTTAGAAGGACCGCCGCCTCTGTGGGTGAGCCGGTCCTTCAGGGCTTCACTTCCCAGCCGCCTCTGTGCGTTAGGCGGTCGGGAAGTGGTTAATCAGGTCTGCTGCAACACTACCTGTGAATGTTTGTGGTTTTCTGCAAAACGAGTACTGTTGGTGGTAATTGAGGACAGGGTTGGGAAGTCCTGTTCTAAAAGATCAGTCCGCTCATCCTCTTTCAGCCCAGTGACATCAGTCCTCCATCTATCAAATGGCTTCTGTTCTCTATCTGATGTGGCAACTAATAATTCCCCATAGATAACAGGAAGGGTGTGGTCTAAAGGTTTCTGAATCAGTAGCGATTCCAAAGGGTCAGACTCAAGAGTGATCTGCAGAAGGAATTGAGCAGCCGTTGCATGCTGCATCTGAAGGTACCTAAGCAGTATCCTGTTAGGTAAAGAATAATTCATGTTTAAATCATTAAATATAGCAAGCTGGCCATCAGGAGCCAAATGCTGCAGCCATTTAATGAACTGTCTTGCCCAAAGTATAGGATAAAGAATGTCTTCTAAATGAGTGGCATAATGGCTCTTTCACATTAGACAACGCGTGCAGGAGCCGTTCTCCTGCACCTGATGAATGGCCTGCGGCGTGTCGTCGGGATGTTGCAGTGTGACGCAATCAGCGGCGGTAGCTATTATTCACCCGACGGGAAAACGCCGGCTCCCGGTGGTTCAACGTTCCCTGGTGCGTTGAACCACAATGCACCGAAACAAAACGTCGGGTGTGAAAGGTAAAATGAAAGTCTATGGACTTTAATTTTACCTTGGTTAACAGAAAACTTAGCAGTATCACCTATAATGCAGATATATACCTGATTATATGGTGATCTGCAGAATCACCTATAATACAGATATACAAGAGCTGAGGAGGCAACCAATAGCAATCCGTGTAGATAGGTGTAGTGCTTGGTGCAACAATAGTACTGATAGGTTTGACTATGCCACACCAGAGGAGCTGGTGGGCACTAACAGTACCAGACCCCTCACCAGAGACTAGGGCCCTCTGGTGAGAGTAGAGTGGTCAGACTAGAAGAGTTTGGCAACAGGCTGGCAGATACGGTACGAAGTCAGAAGCCAAAGACAAGAAGGTTATAGCAGGCAGAGTCGGCAGCAAGATCAGATGGGCAGGGTAGTACCTCTAACTACACCTAGGCGGCAGCGTTTCCCAACTTCTTAGGGCAGTTCTGTACTACATGACCCTTTTCTGCACAATATAAACAGAGTCTCTCTGTCAGTCAGGGCCGGTTCTGGACTTTCTGCTGCCTGAGGCAAAGATCGTGAAGGCGCCCCTCCCCCCCCCCCCCCCGGGCCCCAGGCACCCCCACCCCCCCTCAAAGCAAAATTAAAGAATTAAAAAAAGACCGCTTCAGTTTCTGCTCTACAGTGAATTAACTATCACATACCTTGCATTACTGGAGACCTGTAGGAAGAGTATGCTTTGAAGGAGAATGAAAAGTTTGGTTTCAGGGCTCCAGATTGGCAATCCTAAAAAAAAAAAGTCAAGTTTAATTCAATAGTCCATGAGAGGGAGAGAAAGAGAAAAGACCAAGCCATATCTTAGGAACAAAGACCTCTAGAAGTTTTCTCCCCAGGGCCAGGCCTCCACATTATTGAAGATTGGTGTGGCAGAACCCCGTCTGCGATCCAAACACACTCAATAGGCCATAAAGTAAAATCATGAGTACATTTATTGAATACAAAACATAACAAATAGTTAAAAGTCAAATATAACCTGTAGCAGGAAAGAGGTATGCAGTCTAGTAACCAAGCAATATCCAACACCATAAGTTCTTGTGATTCACAATATGCATAGCTTGCCAGAAAGCTAGAGATTAGGCTGACCTTTAGCGCCACCTAAAAAAAACTCAGTCTCTTTATCAGAGTAACGTAGCCCAGTCAGGGCAAAAATTCTAGTCCCTTAATCCAGATAGCTTTTTCCTCAGTAAAGGACACTTCATATAGCGTGCATAAGACAGATGTCCAATTGCAACGTCTAATCAGATTGTACAGTCTCTTGTTAGATTTTATGGAGACATCTCATGTATTAAATCCTGTTGAGCGGATATTGAAGAGAAGGGGATGCCCATTTGCAGTAACATGATTCCTCATATGCAGATACCTTTTGCATAGCTGGATAGGGCATCGCATGCATACAGGCTGGAATATTAGCAGGCAGGAAAGAGCTTGTTCAGCATAAGGTCCAAATTATTGACACCTATAAAAATAAATGGAGAGTCAAATAGTAAACCAGGAGAGGGAAGAGGGAAGGGGGAGAGAAGGACACATTGTCTGTTTACCTTGCATGCATGTTAGGGAAATCCAGAGTGTAACGATGAAGCCATATTGTAGGACTAAAGACCTCTAGAAGTTTGCTCCCAGGCCTCCAAATTGAAACCTATAAGAAATAAATGGAGTCAAATCGTAAAACAGGAGAGGAAAGGGGAACTGAAGGGGGAAAGGAAAAAGGAAAGAGGAAAGGGGAACTGAAGAGGGAAAGGAAAAAGGAAAGAGGAAAGGGGAACTGAAGGGGGAAAGGAAAAAGGAAAGAGGAAAGGGGAACATGACAAAGGAAAGAGGAAAGGGGAACTGAAGGGGGAAATGACAAAGGAAAGAGGAAAGGGGAACTGAAGGGGGAAATGACAAAGGAAAGAGGAAAGGGGAACTGAAGGGGGAAATGACAAAGGAAAGAGGAACTGAAGGGGGAAATGACAAAGTAAAGAGGAAAGGGGAACTGAAGTGGGAAATGAAAAAGGAAAGAGGAAAGGGGAACTGAAGGGGGAAATGACAAAGGAAAAAGGAAAGGGGAACTGAAGTGGGAAATGAAAAAGAGGAAAGGGGAACTGAAGTGGGAAATGAAAAAGGAAAGAGGAAAGGGGAACTGAAGGGGGAAATGACAAAGGAAAAAGGAAAGAGGAAAGGGGAACTGAAGTGGGAAATGAAAAAGGAAAGAGGAAAGGGGAACTGAAGGGGGAAATGACAAAGGAAAAAGGAAAGAGGAAAGGGGTACTGAAGTGGGAAATGAAAAAGGAAAGAGGAAAGGGGAACTGAAGTGGGAAATGAAAAAGGAAAGAGGAAAGGGGAACTGAAGTGGGAAATGAAAAAGGAAAGAGGAAAGGGGAACTGAAGTGGGAAATGAAAAAGGAAAGAGGAAAGGGGAACTGAAGTGGGAAATGAAAAAGAGGAAAGGGGAACTGAAGTGGGAAATGAAAAAGAGGAAAGGGGAACTGAAGTGGGAAATGTAAAAGAGGAAAGGGGAACTGAAGTGGGAAATGAAAAAGGAAAGAGGAAAGGGGAACTGAAGGGGGAAAGGAAAAAGGAAAGAGGAAAGGGGGAACTGAAGGGGGAAAGGAAAAAGGAAAGAGGAAAGGGGAACTGAAGTGGGAAATGAAAAAGGAAAGAGGAAAGGGGAACTGAAGGGGGAAATGACAAAGGAAAAAGGAAAGGGGAACTGAAGTGGGAAATGAAAAAGAGGAAAGGGGAACTGAAGTGGGAAATGAAAAAGGAAAGAGGAAAGGGGAACTGAAGGGGGAAATGACAAAGGAAAGAGGAAAGGGGAACTGAAGGGGGAAATGACAAAGGAAAGAGGAAAGGGGAACTGAAGTGGGAAATGAAAAAGGAAAGAGGAAAGGGGAACTGAAGGGGGAAATGACAAAGGAAAAAGGAAAGGGGAACTGAAGTGGGAAATGAAAAAGAGGAAAGGGGAACTGAAGTGGGAAATGAAAAAGGAAAGAGGAAAGGGGAACTGAAGGGGGAAATGACAAAGGAAAAAGGAAAGAGGAAAGGGGAACTGAAGTGGGAAATGAAAAAGGAAAGAGGAAAGGGGAACTGAAGGGGGAAATGACAAAGGAAAAAGGAAAGAGGAAAGGGGTACTGAAGTGGGAAATGAAAAAGGAAAGAGGAAAGGGGAACTGAAGTGGGAAATGAAAAAGGAAAGAGGAAAGGGGAACTGAAGTGGGAAATGAAAAAGGAAAGAGGAAAGGGGAACTGAAGTGGGAAATGAAAAAGAGGAAAGGGGAACTGAAGTGGGAAATGAAAAAGAGGAAAGGGGAACTGAAGTGGGAAATGAAAAAGGAAAGAGGAAAGGGGAACTGAAGTGGGAAATGAAAAAGGAAAGAGGAAAGGGGAACTGAAGTGGGAAATGAAAAAGAGGAAAGGGGAACTGAAGTGGGAAATGAAAAAGAGGAAAGGGGAACTGAAGTGGGAAATGAAAAAGGAAAGAGGAAAGGGGAACTGAAGTGGGAAATGAAAAAGAGGAAAGGGGAACTGAAGTGGGAAATGAAAAAGAGGAAAGGGGAACTGAAGTGGGAAACGAAAAAGAGGAAAGGGGAACTGAAGTGGGAATTGAAAAAGAGGAAAGGGGAACTGAAGTGGGAAATGAAAAAGGAAAGAGGAAAGGGGAACTGAAGTGGGAAATGAAAAAGGAAAGAGGAAAGGGGAACTGAAGTGGGAAATGAAAAAGGAAAGAGGAAAGGGGAACTGAAGTGGGAAATGAAAAAGAGGAAAGGGGAACTGAAGTGGGAAATGAAAAAGAGGAAAGGGGAACTGAAGGGGGAAATGAAAAAGGAAAGAGGAAAGGGGAACTGAAGTGGGAAATGAAAAAGAGGAAAGGGGAACTGAAGTGGGAAATGAAAAAGAGGAAAGGGGAACTGAAGGGGGAAATGAAAAAGGAAAGAGGAAAGGGGAACTGAAATGGGAAATGAAAGAGGAAAGGGGAAATGAAAGAGGAAAGGAAAAAGGAAAGAGGAAAGGGGAACTGAAAGGGGAAATGAAAGAGAAAAAGGAAAGAGGAAAGGGGAACTGAAAGGGGAAATGAAAGAGAAAAAGGAAAGAGGAAAGGGGAACTGAAAGGGTAAATGAAAGAGAAAAAGGAAAGAGGAAAGGGGAACTGAAATGGGAAATGAAAGAAGAAAGGAAAAAAGGAAAGGGGAACTGAAAGAGGAAAGGAAAGAGGAAAGGAAAGAGGAAAAAGGAAAGGAAAAATGAGAGAGGAAAGGGGAACTGAAAGAGAAGAGGAAAGGAAAGAGGAAAAAGGAAAGAGAAGAGGAAAGGTGCAGAGGACGCATGGTCCGTTTACCTTGCATGCATGTTAGGGAAATCCAGAGTGTGACGTTGAAGTCATATTGTAGGAGTCGGACCAAAGACCTCTAGAAGTTTGCTCCCAGGCCTGCAAATTGACACCTGTAAGAAATAAATAAATGGAGTTAAATCGTAAAAGGGGAGAGGGCAGAGAAAAGGGGAGAGGGCAGAGGAAAGGGAAGGGGGCAGAGGAAAGGGAAGGGGCAGAGGAAAGGGAAGGGGGCAGAGGAAAGGGAAGGGGGCAGAGGAAAGGGAAGGGGGCAGAGGAGGACACATTGTCTGTTTACCTTGCATGCATGTTAGGGAAATCCAGAGTGTGACGTTGAAGCCATATTGTAGGCCCAAAGACCTCTAGAAGTTTGCTCCCAGGCCTCCAAATTGACACCTGTAAGAAATAAATAAATGGAGTTAAATCGTAAAAGGGGAGAGGGCAGAGGAAAGGGGAGAGGGCAGAGGAAAGGGAAGGGGGCAGAGGAAAGGGAAGGGGGCAGAGGAAAGGGAAGGGGGCAGAGTAGGACACATTGTCTGTTTACCTTGCATGCATGTTAGGGAAATCCAGAGTGTGACGTTGAAGCCATATTGTAGGCCCAAAGACCTCTAGAAGTTTGCTCCCAGGCCTCCAAATTGACACCTGTAAGAAATAAATAAATGGAGTTAAATCGTAAAAGGGGAGAGGGGAGAGGGCAGAGGAAAGGGGAGAGGGCAGAGGAAAGGGAAGGGGGCAGAGGAAAGGGAAGGGGGCAGAGGAGGACACATTGTCTGTTTACCTTGCATGCATGTTAGGGAAATCCAGAGTGTGACGTTGAAGCCATATTGTAGGCCCAAAGACCTCTAGAAGTTTGCGTCCAGGCCTCCAAATTGACACCTATAAGAAATAAAAAATGGAGTCAAATAGTAAAACAGAACAGGGGAGGGAAGGAGGAAAGGGAAGAGGAGAGGGAAGGTAAGGAGGAGGAGAATGGAGAGGGAAGAGGAGAGAAGGCCACATGGTCTCTGTTTTATAAAGGTGGAATCAAAATACCTTAGATGCATGTGAAGGGAATCCAAGGATTCTTCCTCTATTACACATTCTTCATCTACAATCTGAAACCGGTTTATGGGTGATAGACGACACCTCTGTGTTCAATGGGCACAACATTCTCAGTGGATTCCCTGCAGCTCTGTGGGGAGTGCATACGTAGAGTACAGTACTGCTGTGTAACAAAGTAAACCTGAGACAGATTAAAGTTTTATACATACCTGGGGCTTCCTCCAGCCCCCTTCAGGCTATTTAGTCCTTCGCTGTCCTCCTCCATCACCTGGATCTTCTGCTCTGAGTCCAGGTACTTGAGGCAGTCTGGCGTAGTGCGCATGCACACACTCCGCCGCCGGGAGCGTACTACACCTGCGCAGCACTATTGCGCAGGTGCATAACGCTCCTGGCTGTGGAAGCGGCATGCGGCCAGACTGCGCTGACTGGCTGAATTACCAGGACTCATAGCAGAAGATCCAGGTGGCAGAGGTGGACAGCGAGGGACTGATTAGCCGGAAGGGGGCTGAAAGAAGCCCCAGGTGTGTATAAAACTTCTCTTTTCATCCTTCTCAGGTACCATTTAATTTGTAGCCACCAAACCAAATTTTACCGACATATCAAATTATTTGATTTCATGAGCAAAGAGAGTGCATACATTTGCATAAATCAGCATCAGCATCAACGCAGAATTATTTCCATCTCATTGACCATCTCTATTAGTGACACGGCTGCACATCAGGCTTTATTCTTACAGCGTAAATGATTTTTAGTATATATGAGATTCCTGTGTACACATCATATATACAGTCACAATCAGATGTGTATACCTGACTTTAAAAATACAGGGACTGTCTGCAGCACAACTAACTATTAATTGATTGGTTTATTTCATTTTTGTGGACTAAGCACAGATATATATACACACACACACACACACACACACACACACACACACACACACACACACACACACACACACACACACACACACACACACACACACACACACACACCTGTATATGCAGGGCTGGGCCTGCATACCAATACCACTAGTCTAGGCACTGACGCATAGGGCCCAACCATCCCGTTTTCCGTAACTGTCACGATTTTGGGGGGGGAGGCGGCCCCCCGCTATCACGGTATGAGCCCCCAAGTCCCGGGGGGCAGTGGGCAGTGATGGTAGAAAAAAAAAGGATCGAGGCACCAGCCGCGGGTAAGTGGGATGCGTGCATCCCATTACTACCTCCCTCCCTCCCTTGGAATCTGGCCCCTGTGTGTCCCCTGGTTAGAGTGCGGAGCGGGCTGTCATTACCTGCCTCCATGCGTACCGATGTCCAGCTTCATTCTGCTTCCTGTGACGTCACACGAAGCAGGAAGAAGGCTGAATGAAGCTGGACATTGGTACGCATGAACGCAGGTAATGACAGCCCGCTCCGCACTCTGCTAACGGGAGGACACACAGGGGCCATATTCCAAGGGAGGTAGTAATGGGATGCACGTGTCCCGCATCCCACTTACCCGCGGCTGGCGCCTCGATCATTTTTTTTTTTTACAGTGGCACCCATCCTCACCCTCCCCACCACCCACCGGCACCCTCACCCTCCTCCCCACCCACGGCCATCCTCACCACCCACGGGCACCCTTACCCTCCTCACCACCCACGGTCATTCATCCTCACCCTCCTCCCCACCCACGGACACCCTTACCCTCCTCCCCAGCCACCCTCATCCTCCTCCCCAGCCTTGGCCATCCTCATCCTCCTCCCCAGCCATCCTCATCCTCCTCCTCCCCAGCCACAGGCACCCTTACCCTCCTTCCCACCCACGGGCACCATCACCCTCCTCCCCACCCACGGCCATCCTCACCCTTCTCCCCACCCACAGCAGGCACCATCACCCTCCTCCCCACCCACGGCCATCCTCACCCTCCTCCCCACCCACAGCAGGCACCCTTACCCTCCTCCCCACCCATGGGCACCATCACCCTCCTCCCCACCCACGGCCATCCTCACCCTCCTCCCCACCCACGGCAGGCACCATCACCCTCCTCCTCACCCACGTCCATCCTTACCCTCCTCCCCACCCACAGCAGGCACCCTTACCCTCCTCCCCACCCACAGCAGGCACCATCACCCTCCCCCCCACCTACGGCGATCCTCACCCTCCTCCCCACCCACAGCAGGCACCATCACCCTCCTCCCCACCCACGGCCATCCTCACCCTCCTCCCCACCCACAGCAGGCACCATCATCCTCCTCCCCACCCACGGCCATCCTCACCCTCCTCCCCACCCACAGCAGGCACCATCACCCTCCTCCCCACCCACGGCCATCCTCACCCTCCTCCCCACCCACAGCAGGCACCATCACCTTCCTCCCCACCCACGGCCATCCCACCCTCCTCCCCACCCACAGCAGGCACCATCACCTTCCTGACCCACGGCCATCCCACCCTCCTCCCCACCCACAGCAGGCACCCTTACCCTCCTCCCCACCCATTCCAAATAATAAATATATACCCACAACCTCTTCCACCAGTCAGTCTGACTGACTACTACAGCAGACTGACTGTCACTCACAACATTAAAATACGGAATCCGACCCCGGACCGACCCCACCGCTAACAGCCAGAGCCAGCCGCTGCTGAGCCGCAGCAAAGTGACTCACCAGGGTCCAGGGATGGTGGGGTCCGGACCGGACCGCGACGACGGCGGGCAGAGGGCAGCAGGCGGGCAAGGCCGGGGGGCAACGCGGGCTCTTTATTGTCACGGTCACGAGCGGCAGCTCTCAGTGACCGTGACTATCATTGGCGGCGGGCGGCTGTCAGAGGAAGCGTGCTGCGTGCAGTTACTTCCGTTCCCGCCGGATTCTGCAGGCGGAGCGGAGGCAGCGCAGCGGAGCAGCCAGGCCCAGGACGGACAGGACAGCCTCAGTCAGAGAGGCCTAGTAGGCGGCAGAGCTCGCCTCGGAAGTCCGGCATGGTGGGTGGGCGTGGGCCGCCCGTCACGCAAGTGGCAGGGGCCAGGCTGGCGCCGCCGCCGCGTCACTGTCCACACAGGAGGCCAGCCAGGGTCACTCACCGGGAGATTTCACTGCAGCCAGCACTTGAGGCGGCCAGGCAGGCGGGCGGCAGTAGCTGGTAGGTAGTGACACTCCAGTCTCTCCTGTCCTGAGGGCGGCAAGAACCAGGCGCAGCCGGCACTTCCTCTTAATGCCTGGTGCCGCCCCTCCACTTCCTGCCGCCTGAGGAACCCGCCTCACCCCGCCTCATGGGCGGGCCGGCCCTGCTGTCAGTCTGTGGTTTTTCTCTACCTCTGATAATTTTGAATGTCCGATTTGCATCGGTTCATCAGGAGGAGGAGAAGGTGATGGATAGACTTTAGCAACAGATCTCACAGGGTATCTCCCACGAGTACGGTATGGTACAAAGTCAGAAGGCAAAGACAAGAAGCTTATAGCAGGCAGAGTCGGCAGCAAGATCAGATGGGCAGAAGTACAAAATCACTGAAAGTAAGAATAGTAAGAACAAGCAAGAGTCATAACAGATAATACAATTTTCTATTATAATTATGGCTATCAAACAATCCTATCACTGTTTGAAATCCCCGGTTTCCTCCCAGATCAAAGCACACCGGATCTATCTAAGGTCTGAGCGCTAACACGAAGTATTCACAACAGCAGACAGGTTGCTACTGAATCCGCCGTGCTTAAGAAGTGGAGGAGACCCCTGAGGCACGCCCACCGCACCTCAACCAATCAGCGGCGGCGAGCGTGCCCTGTGACGTCAGCCGACCAGCCGATCAGCTGACGCGCCTCCTCCTGGCATAAAGATCCTGACGGTGAGCGCACGCGCTAATGCACCCCTGTGAACAGCAGAGACACCCGTCCTCGGCATGCTAGACGCCTGAGGTGCAGGAAGACTGGCAGGCAGAGAATCAGAAGCATCTGCGATGGTAACACCATTCACCGCCGCTGCTATGTCGCTATTCATTACAGTTCCCCCCCCCCCTTGAGGCGTGGACTCCGGACACGTACCACCTGGCTTTTCAGGATATAATTCATGAAACATCTGCCTTAATTCTTCAGCATGCATGCGATGACCTGGCACCCAGGGTCTCTCTTCAGGCCCATACCCCTTCCAATGAACCAGGTACTGTATAGAGTTGCATACCTGACGAGAATCCAAAATCTGCTCAATCTCATACTCAGGCTCACCATCAATCACCACGGGGGGGGGGGGGGGGGGGGGGGGGGAGGGGGGGAGGAATCCACATGCACTGCTGGCTTCAAGAGTGACACATGGAATGTTTTTACGCCTTTCATACTGGGTGGCAGAAAAATGACATAAGAGACATTATTAATATTTTTAGAAACGGTATGGGCCTATAAACCTGGGGCCCAGCTTTGGTGAGGGCTGCTTTAGGGCCAGATGACGGGTAGAAACCCACACCATGTCTCCTGGCACGAATTCCCATTCCACCGACCGTTTTTTATCTGCCTGCTTTTTCTAAGTCTGAAAGGCCTTTTCCAAATTCCTTTTAACCATAATCCACATCTCCTTTAAAGCTCCCTGCCACTCCTCTAGAGCAGGAAAAGGAGAAGAAACCACTGACAACGGGGAAAACTTTGAAGATCGCCCCGTTACCACTTGAAAGGGAGAAAAGCCAGAAGAAGAACTTTTCAAGTTGTTATGCGCAAATTCTGCTTATGGCAAGAATTTTGCCCATTCCAATTGCGCATCAGCCACATAGCATCTAAGAAACTGCTCTAAGGACTGGTTAACCCTTTCAGTTTGCCCGTTGGTCTGTGGGTGGTAGCCAGAGGAAAATGACAGGTCCATTCCCAGATGATGACAGAAGGCTCTCCAGAATCTGGACACGAACTGAACTCCCCTATGTGACACCACATTCTCCCCGGGATGCCATGCAACCGGAAAATGTGCTGAATGAAGAGATCCGCCAATTCTTGGGCAGAGGGGAAACCGTCCAGAGGCATGAAATGAGCCATCTTGCTGAACCTGTCGACTACCACCCAGATGACCGTTTTTCCCTCGGACCTGGGGAGTTCCCCCACAAAGTCCGTGGACAAATGGGTCCATGGCTCCTTAGGCACTGCCAATGATTGCAGAGTACCCACAGGAGCCTGACGGGACGGCTTGTTCCTGGCACAGATGGAACAATCCTTCACAAACTCTTTACAATGAAGAGCCAAAGATGGCCACCAGACACATCTGGAAAGCAAATCCTGTGTCCGAGCTGCCCCGGGATGCCCAGCATTCTTGTGTGTATGAAACAATTGCAAAATCTGTAGGCGAAAGGGAAGTGGTACAAATAGAACCCCCTCAGGTTTCCCCTCGGGAACATCTTGTTGATAAGGGCCTAAAGTGGTTGACCAATCTTCCCAAGTCTCTGTGGCTGCTAGGACCACCCTCTCTGGAAGAATACTCTCAGGGGCGGTGACTGAACTTTTTTAGGCTCAAAACATCTAGACAGGGCATCTGCTTTAACATTTTTACTACCTGGCTTATAGGTAATCACGAACCTGAATCTTGAGAAAAATAGGGACCAGCGAGCCTTTCGGGGACTAAGTCTCTTAGCCCCTTCTATGTATTACAAATCCTTATGGTCTGTATAGACCGTGATCATATGTTCTGCCCTTTCGAGCCAATGGCGCCATTCCTCGAATGCAAGTTTAATGGCCAACAGCTCCCTGTTTCCAACATCGTAATTTCTCTCAGCGGGGGAGAACTTACGTGAAAAGAAAGCACAGAAGTGCAACCTGCCTTGATAACCAGAGTGTTGTGACAGTACTGCCCCGACCCCAATCTCTAATGCATCCACATCCACAATAAAGGGAAGAGTGATATCCACATGCCGCAAGATAGGAGCGGAACAAAACAGCTGCTTTAATAATGAAAAAGCAGAGTGAGCTTCTGCTGACCAGTTATACGTATCCACCCCTTTCTTGGTGAGCTGGGTGAGAGGTGCTACTACCGAAGATAATCCTTTAATAAATCTTCTATAGTAGTTAGCGAAGCCAATGAATCTCTGGAGTGCCTTCAACCCCACGGGTTGTGGTCACTCCAGAACGGCAGAGACTTTTCCTGGATCCATAGAAAGGCCAGAGGTAGAAATGATATATCCCAAAAACGGGACTTCAGTCACCTCAAAAAGACATTTCTCTAACTTAGCATATAGGGAATGCTGTCTAAGTTTCTTCAAGACAAACTTTACATGTTCCCTATGTTTAGTTAGATTAGGTGAAAAGATCAGTATATCATCCAAATATACCAGAACGAATTTCCCTAAAACTTCTCTAAACACTTCATTGATGAACTCCTGGAAGACGGCAGGGGCGTTACACAACCCGGAGGGCATGACAAGGTATTTGTAGTGCCCGTCGGGCGTGTTAAACGCCGTCTTCCATTCGTCACCCTCCCTTATGCGTACCAGGTTGTATGCCCCTCTCAAATCGAGTTTAGAGAAAATGCTAGCATTAGTCACCTGGGAGAATAAATCATCAATCAAAGGGAGTGGGTAACGATTTTTTACGGTAATCTTGTTCAATCCCTGATAATCAATACATGGTCAAAGGCCACCATCTTTTTTCTGAACAAAAAAGAAACCTGCCCCGGCCAGAGACCTGGAATGACGGATAAACCCTTTGGCCAGGTTTTCCTTAAAGTGAACCTCCGGACTAAAAATCGACTCAGCAGCACTGAAAAGGCTTGGTGTTTCTTTAACAGTTTCACAGCATCAGAACTTTGTTTCTCTTATACAAGCCTCATTTTTAGCTGCACAGAAGAAAACTGCCCGGGCTTTTTTCCCCTGATGCTGTGCAAAGCATGATGGGATTTCTGATTTTGTTGTTCTCCTTCTGCTGTTTTGGTGCAATTTTTTTTTTTTTACATTTTCAATTTGACATTTGAAGCCTAGCGTGTGCAGCTTGGAGGGGTAATCACGACACAGGACAGTTGGAACTGTGTCTCCTGCTCCTTGTCACCTCCTTTCAACCAAAAAGATGGCTGCCCCCATGACAAAGATGGCAGCCCCCATGAATCACAAACATTTGCCTGTTCTTTTAAAACAGGGTGGGTAAGAGATTATATTACCTATCTATTCTAATTAACATAACTAATGTAACTTGATGACAGTATGTTTGTTTAGGCTGAAGTTCCCCTTTAATATAATCCTGCATAGCAAGTTTTTCAGGACCAGAGAGATTATACAAGTGACCCCTAGGGGGCATACAACCTGATCGTAACTTGATAGGGCAGTCAAAACTTCGGTGCGGGGGAAGTTTGTCTGTAGACTTGGGACAGAACACATCCGCAAACTCTGCATACTGCCTAGGCACCCCCTCCACCTGAACCTTGATGGCGCAAACAGCAACGTTCTCCATGCAATGATGATGACAAAAGGAGGACCAGTTTAACAACTGGCCGGAACTCCAGTCAATCTGAGGAGAATACTTTTGCAACCACGGCATCCCAAGGATCACAGTGGAGGTTGCCATTTGAAGCACAAAAAACTGTAATTCTTCTTTATGTAATACCCCCACCTGACACAGCAGTACAGGGGTCTGAGAAAGAGGCTTTTTACACTGCAGAGGAGAATCATCCACAGCTGTCACCAAGATCTGTCTGTCTAATGGAATTAGGGGAATCCCTAATTTTTTAGCGAAATCATAGTCAATAAAATTGGCTGCAGAGCCTGAGTCCACAAAAGCTTGAGTGGACAAAACTTGACCCTCCCAGTTGATAGAACAGGGAAGGAGTAAACGATTATCGGTTAGAGGTAATGCTGGCTCGCCTAGGGTAGTACCTCTAACTACACCTAGGCGGCAGCGTTTCCCAACTTCTTAGGGCAGTTCTGTACTACATGACCCTTTTCTGCACAATATAAACAGAGTCTCTCTGTCAGTCTGTGGTTTTTCTCTACCTCTGATAATTTTGAATGTCCGATTTGCATCGGTTCATCAGGAGGAGGAGAAGGTGATGGATAGACTTTAGCAACAGATCTCACAGGGTATCTCCCACGAGTACGGTACGGTACGAAGTCAGAAGGCAAAGACAAGAAGGTTATAGCAGGCAGAGTCAGCAGCAAGATCAGATGGGCAGAAGTACAAAATCACTGAGAGTAAGAATAGTCAGAACAAGCAAGAGTCATAACAGATAATACAATTTTCAGTTATGGCTATCAAACAATACTATCACTGTGTGAAATCCCCGGTTTCCTCCCGGATCAAAGCACACCGGATCTATCTAAGGTCTGAGCGCTAACATGAAGTATTCGCAACAGCAGACAGGTTGCTACTTAATCCGCCGTGCTTAAGAAGTGGAGGAGACCCCTGAGGCACGCCCACCGCACCTCAACCAATCAGCGGCGGCGAGCGTGCCCTGTGACGTCAGCCGACCACCCGGTGACGCGCCTCCTCCTGGCATGAAGATCCTGACAGTGAGCGCGCGCATGCGCTAATGCATCCCTGTGAACAGCAGAGACACCCGTCCTCGGCATGCTAGATGCCCGAGGTGCGGGAAGACTGGCAGGCAGAGAATCAGAAGCAGCTGCGGTGGTAACACCGTTCACCGCCGCTGTTATGTCGCTATTCATTACAACTTTGCATTAAAATGCAGGAAAGGGGCTCTAGTGCGAAAGAGCGCTAAGGGGTGAGAAACAATCTAACAAATCTTTTTTCTAGCTACTTCCCAAATGTTAAGTTTGCTTCATAGTAGATGGCAGCTCACTTTATGCTTTAAAGTTAGGTACTTGAGTGCATCCCCTAGACCCCACTATTGCAGGACAAGGACCCTCTGAACATAACCGACAAGAACTTGTTGTATATGTCCTTGTTGCCATGCTCCCCTTTGTGTACAAACATGACTGTACTGTGCAGGCATGAGTATGGCAGCACCTGCACAGTAAGCCAAAACTAAAAGAGGGTCCTGTCCTACAAAGGTCATGTAAAGTAACTCACCCCAAGTGCTCAGGTTTGGTTTAAGGGTTGTGCAGTTTACAAGTTGGATGTGCTATGTCACTTTTGTGTCCATCTGCTACTGTGGCCAACCTTGCCTCCCACCTCTACTACCACACACACAATACAAATTCAAATTTCTAAAGGATAAAATAATGACACAATAGAAACATACTACATGCCTGCATTTACACAGGAGCGTTGCCTGTTCTTTAACAATTGAGTAGTGCTGTCACCACTGGCAGCTTATAATCAGTTAGGGCCTGAGCCGACTGACGTAGTTGTATTCTCTTCTGTCTGCTTTCAGCATCTCTAACATTGATGTGTAACCTAAAAGCGGACACAACTGTGTCAGTGGACTCAGGCTCTTAGTGTATTCCAATATTCCATACATTGCAAGCTGAATGCATGCACAACACATACCCATTTTTCACTTAATCTAATTTTTTTTGCCATTTATACTTTTTTACATTTCTTGTATTACCGGTAATTACATTTAAGGAGTGGGAATTTGTAAGTATTCTTTAGCTCATGCATAGATTTTCTTTGCACGTCTTTTAATTGTACTGCTACCTGAGTGCCTGGAGATCATCTAATATTGGCTCTTGGACTTGTTTCTTGCATACAAAGTATGGTATTCTCTGAATGATTTCATGATACTATGTAGTGTAGTGTACATCAATAGTTCTGAACGTAGCCAAAATTGAGCTCAGGTGCATTCTGTTTCCTGATCATCCTTGAGATGTTTCTGCCGCTTAATTGGAGTCCACATGTGGTAAATTCAGTTGCTTTGACAAGATTTGGACACACTTGTCTATATAAGGTCCCAAGGTTGACAGTTCATGTCCGTGCACAAACCAAGCATGAAGTCAAAGGAATTGTTTGTAGATCTCGGCACAAATCTGGGGAAGGTTACAGAAAAATTTGTGCCCCAATGAGAACAGGGGCCTCCATCATCCATAAGTGGAAGAAGTTCAAAACCACCAGGACTCTTCGTAGAGCTGGCGGGCCATCTAAACTGAGTGATCGGGGGGAGAAGGGCCTTAGTCAGAAAGGTGACCAGGAACCCGATGGTCACTCTGTCAGAGCTCCAGATGTCCTCTGTGGAGAGAGAACATTCCATATGGTAAACCATTTATTCAGCTGACCTGTACAGTAAAGTGGGCAGAAGGAAGCCACTCCCTAGTAAAAGGCACATGGCAGCTTACCAGGAGCTTGCCAAAAAGCACCTGAAGGACTCTCAGGCCTTGAGAAACAAAATTCTCTGGTCTGATGAGACACTGATTGAATTCTTTGGTGTGAATTCCAGGTGACACATTTGGAGGAAACCAAGCACCACTCATCACCAGACCAATACCATACCTACAGTGAAGCATGATGGTGGCAGCATCATGCTGTGGGGATGTTTTTCAGCAGCAGGAACTGGGAAACTAGTCAGGATGAAGGGAAAGATGACTGCAGTATTGTACAGAGACATCCTGGATGAAAACCTGCTCCAGAATGTTCTTGAACTTAAACTAGGGCGACGGTTCATCTTTCAGTAGGACAACTGCCCGTAGCACTCAGCCAAGATATCAAAGGAGTGGCTTCAGGACAAGTTTTTCAGGACAACTCTGTGAATGTCCTTGAGTGGCCCAGCAAGAGCCCAGACTTGAATCCATTTGAACATCTCTGGAGAGATCTTAAAATGGCTGTGCACCAATGATTCCCATCCAACCTGGTGGAGCTTGAGTGGTCTCAGAACTACAAGTTCAAGTACCCTCTGGGGCATAGGATGAAAAAGGGCAGCACTCAGTGGCGTAGCTAAGGAGCTATGGGCCCCAGTGCAAGTTTTACATGGGGCCCCCCAAGCAATTTATACATAATTAATACGGTGCACCAAAACCTGCCAAGGACAACCACAGTGTCAGAGGTTCAAGAAGGGGATGGAAAACAGTTTGTTAATGATTACTACTATTTAAAGCATCTTTAGAAGTGATTATTACCAGCACAGGGCCAATAGAGAGCTAATATTGTGCTCGAGGGAGGGCCCTATGGGGCCCCTCTGACCCAAGGGCCCCCGATGCGGTCGACCTCTGCAACCCCTATTGCTACGCCCCTTGCACCACTGTAATTTGTGCACGAAGTAAGCCGCAAGTAGCATATCGGTAATATTTTAATGTACCTATCAGCTTGACCCAGATGCCAAATTAACTTGCACCTAATTTAAACATATGCATGTATCTTGACTGTAGATATGTATATAATAAAATCCCCGAATTCTTAGCAATTTTACACCGAGGAATATTATTTGTTAACATTTGCTTTATATGCATTGTATAAGAGTGAAATAACTCGGCTTCTCTGGGTTGCTCTTTTTATTTCCAATTACATTACTGACCTGTTATCAATTAACCATAATTGAAGCTGTTCCACCAGGTTCTTTCTTGTAAAATTACATATTTCCTGTTTTGATGCATGTTGCTGTCATCATATTAAAAATAATCTTATGTTTTCATAAAACAATAAATGTTCGTAGTTTCAACATGTTACGCTGTGTTTGCCTTATTTTCTATTGAAAACAGAGTCTGAATAATTTTCATTTAACCAATTCGCACTACGCTGCACTTGTGGCTGCCTAAGCCAGATGCGGTGTAGTTTTAATGCCGCCCAATCCCATGCACAGGACGCAATTGCACGTCACAGCTGGCACAGAACTCAGCTCTCTAAAGACAGCTGAGCTCCATACCTTGGTCAGGAGCCGATTTCATTGGCTCTTGACCCCCTGATCACTGTGAGCCAATCCCAGTGATCAGGAAACGTAATATAAAAAAGGCTCTAGCCCTTATACGTGAACCTGAGGTGAAAATACACTGATGAGATAAACAATTCCTAACAATTACCTTTTTTAGATATGCCATGGTTTTATTTTATATTTAAACATTTACAAACTAGATTGAATGTTTTGTTGCCGCTGCTCATTGGCAGTCTATTAAATGTCCCAGAGTTAAAATACATGAACTATTAACCTTTTTGTATCTCCTCTCGCTCTCAGAAGTTGTATTCTGCCAGGAAACTTTTATGGCTGTAATTTGCTTTCAGTGATGTCTACTATATTCCTGACAAGGTACCGACAAAACAGAAACTGTCACTTCCATGCCTGAAAATTAACTCTTTCAGGCAGAAAAATACAACAAGTAAAGCAACCTCGTTATTAATATGTTTCACATTGTACATACACATGTTTATCTCATCATGTCACACGTCGCCTCCTGTACACTTCAAAGGGGCCAGTGCCTGCGGTCGGTCATAAGTAGTTAATCAGATTCTGTTTTATTTACATTTTACGCACCATCACAGCTTTCTTTGGAAATGGGTTGTAAATCTTTTTTTGACCTCAAACTCCACTCCTTTTTGGCGGCGTTACCTGTTTATTCACGCTCCTGGCAGGCAACTGGGTCAGAATTTTGCGTGCCACTCTGTAACTACCATTCAGAATTATTCTTTCATTTAAAAAATACTGAATTGCTCCAAGGAACTGCTCAACAGTCTTCCTAAATTAGACCACAGGACTGGCAGGAATGCCCACTGAATGGTCTCCTGAAATGTCCATGTGAATACATCCTTACCGGAGAAGCTAACCATTCTGCTGTACTTGTTGGAATTTGGCACCTTTACTTGTGCTGTATAAAAATAAATATATATTTAATTATTCCTCCTTGAACACATTGCTGGATTCTGTAATTTTTCATATTTGACTAGAGTTCAACCCAGCAGAGACACAGCAGTAAAAACACAAAAGGCTTTCCAACCATCTAAATTAAAATATTACTTTCCTGCAGTGGTGCTTCAATAAAAGCAATCATCACAGATATGGTCACTTATGCAACACTCCAAAGAACAAGTAGGCAGACTATAATATAAAGAGTGGAAAACCGACATGCTAGTATATAGCATGAAATGTAAGGCTCTTTGGTTATAAAGGTGTTGTAACCATCTTACATTTATTGCACATTTGTAAATTTCTAAGGCTTGACAGGCAAGTTAAGTCTCAAACATTTACAACCCAATCATAGTGAATCACATCATGCTATAGAAAACATAGGTAGAATTAGGAGAATGAAAAAATGGAGGAGGCACAGTCCAGCAGAAAGAAAACACATGATTTCATATCTCTTATGTGGTAGCCATGTGTCCTCTTCTGCTCCTATTTCAGATTTTCTATTGATGTCTTGATTAGAGGTGTAGCGAACGGTTCGCCGGCGAACGGTTCCAGGCGAGCATTGGTGGTTCGCGTTCGCCTGCGGCAGGCAAACTTTTACGGAAGTTCGATTTGCCCCATAATGCACTATGAGGGTCAACTTTGACCCTCTGCATCACAGTCAGCAGGCACATTGTAGCCATTCAGGCTACAGTAAGCCCTGGAGCCCCACCCCCCTTTATATAAGGCAGGCTCCGGCGGCCATTACACTCACTTGTGTGCCTGCTAGTGAGAGGAAAGGGACAGCTGCTGCAAACTTGTTCTTCTAGGGACAGATTAGTTAGGTTCTTGGCTGCTTAGTTTGCTCCTTGGCTGATTGTTATTGCTTTATAGCACCCTAGCTTTTGTCAGAGCTCATCCTGTACTTTTTTGTTTTTTTACTGTGTGTCAAACTGACACTTTTGTTGCATGCACAGCCTTGCTAATTGATAGTGTGTGTGTGCCACTGCCAGCAGCCCAGCACATTCAGTGACTGACTGCCTGTGTGTGTGACAGGGAGCTGCACATTGTACTACCCAGTACTGCATATACCCCCAGTACCTGTTGTGTTTACTTAACCCACCTCATCACTGCACATAACTACCTGTAGTGTTGAGTGAACCCAGCTCACTGCATCCTACTACTACCTGTTGTGTTTACTTAACCCACCTCATCACTGCACATAACTACCTGTAGTGTTGAGTGAACCCAGCTCACTGCATACACCTAATACCTGTTGTGTTTACTTAACCCACCTCATCACTGCACATAACTACCTGTAGTGTTGAGTGAACCCAGCTCACTGCATATACCTACAACCTGTTGTGTTGAGTGAACCCAGCTCACTGCATCCTACTACTACCTGTTGTGTTTACTTAACCCACCTCATCACTGCACATAACTACCTGTAGTGTTGAGTGAACCCAGCTCACTGCATATACCTACTACTACCTGTTGTGTTGAGTGAACCCAGCTCACTGCATCCTACTACTACCTGTTGTGTTTACTTAACCCACCTCATCACTGCACATAACTACCTGTAGTGTTGAGTGAACCCAGCTCACTGCATCCTACTACTACCTGTTGTGTTTACTTAACCCACCTCATCACTGCACATAACTACCTGTAGTGTTGAGTGAACCCAGCTCACTACATATACCTACTACCTGTTGTGTTTACTTAACCCACCTCATCACTGCACATAACTACCTGTAGTGTTGAGTGAACCCAGCTCACTGCATACACCTAATACCTGTTGTGTTGAGTGAACCCAGCTCACTGCATCCTACTACTACCTGTTGTGTTTACTTAACCCACCTCATCACTGCACATAACTACCTGTAGTGTTGAGTGAACCCAGCTCACTGCATACACCTAATACCTGTTGTGTTGAGTGAACCCAGCTCACTGCATCCTACTACTACCTGTTGTGTTTACTTAACCCACCTCATCACTGCACATAACTACCTGTAGTGTTGAGTGAACCCAGCTCACTGCATATACCTACTACCTGTTGTGTTGAGTGAACCCAGCTCACTGCATCCTACTACTACCTGTTGTGTTTACTTAACCCACCTCATCACTGCACATAACTACCTGTAGTGTTGAGTGAACCCAGCTCACTACATATACCTACTACCTGTTGTGTTTACTTAACCCACCTCATCACTGCACATAACTACCTGTAATGTTGAGTGAACCCAGCTCACTGCATATACCTACTACCTGTTGTGTTGAGTGAACCCACCTCACCGCATCCTAGTACCTTTACTGTTCAGTGAACCCAGCTCACTGCATCCTACTACCTGTTGTGTTGAGTGAACCCACCTCACTGCATCCTAGTACCTTTACTGTTCAGTGAACCCAGCTCACTGCATATACCTAGCATCCCCCCGAGATGGACAAAATGGACAAACCAGGTAGAGGAAGAGGTAGAGGCAGACCCAGAGGAAGGCCACCAGGCACCGGCAGGTCTGTGCGAGGTGGTGTTGCTGTGATTTCGTGCGGACCTGCCCCAAAATACAGTGCTCAGAAGAAGGCACGTGCCATCACTTCCCAAAATCGTGAGGAGGTGATTGAGTATTTAACACAGAACACCTCATCTCCCGCAGCCACCAGCGCTACAACAAGCACCACATCCGCTGGATTTGACACTTCGCAGGAGTTATTTGGTGGTGGTGGTGGTGAAATCACCGATTCACAGCCACTACTACAACAACAAGAAGAAGGCGCAGGTACACCACCTCCTACGTCTGAGTTAGGTGGCGATAGTATGGACGTAACGTGTGTGGAGGGGGCTGATGAAACACCTGAAGTTGGTGCAGTTGAGGAGGTGTCTGAGGAAAGTGCAGCTGGCCAGGAGGATTATGATAACGATTATACGGATACCACATATGTTCCCGGTAGAGGAGATGACCAGGGGGACAGTTCAGAGGAGGAGTCAGAGAGGACTAGGAGGAGACGACTCCATGATAGAAGCAGAGGGAGCTCGTCCTCAGAAACAGCTGGGGGCAGTGTCCGGCGCCATGTATCGCCCGCTATGGCCAGACAGCCAACATGTCCTTCAACGTCAGCTGCTGATGCCACCGTAGCACCATCAGCCCAGGGGGGCTCAGCGGTTTGGAAATTTTTTAACGTGTGTGTCTCAGATCGGAGCAAAGCCATCTAGTGTCTCTGCCAGCAAAAATTGAGCCGTGGAAAGGCCAACTGTCACGTAGGGACAAGTGCTATACGAAGGCACCTGGAGAGAAGGCACAAACAGCTATGGCAAGAACACCTGAGGAAAAGCAGCACCCCTCAAAAGACAAGCCGCAGAGAACAACCGCGGCAGCCGTCACAGGGGGCTTCTGCTGCTCCACGTTCCCATGGTATTGTTCGTGGCTGGGGGGAGGAAGAATGGCTAAACTTAAACAATTTAAAAATACAACCATCTAAACTTTCAACCAATTTAAAAATACAACCATCTAAACTTTCAAACAATTTAAAAATACAACCATCTAAACTTTCAAACTATTTAAAAATACAACCATCTACATTTTCAAACAATTTACAAAAATACCAACAAAACTTGTCCTCCGTAAAACATTCTTGGCAAATGCTTTCGACTTGGTTTGTCTTCCGCTGGCTCAAGGGTCCATCTGACCACAGATGCCTGCAGGGGAGGACTGGGACCTTTTGGCCTGGGGGAAAACACAAACTAGAGGCCCATTTTCACAGAAGTTCCAGCCCTAATGACATCACATATATGCTGGTAGTCACGTGGGAAATACAGCAAGGACACTCGAGGGACAGCGTGACAAGTAAAGTATAAATGCACTTGCAACGGGGGCACATAATACATTTTGAGTTACAACGGCCAGGGTTTTCATCTCTCACACAAGTTCTGCAAACAGCCCTCCTGGAGTCTAGGGACTGTCTGCCAGCAGCCCTCCTGGAGTCTAGGGACTGTCTTGTAAGCAGCCTTTCTGGAGTCTAGGGACTGTAAAAAACGTTTTAACCTAGACAATATCTTATGTAGCTATGCACATGCAGTTAACAATGGGCAGAGACCAGACATATTTTTTTCCCATGGAGCCTGTAGGCAGGCGTCTGCTCTGCATCATGCTGTGTATATTTACCAGTTTTCCCGCCCTCTAATTGTTCTGTAATTGGGCGTTTATTTCCCTCAGCCAGCCTAGCGGTTCACATTGCCTTATACAAAAACCTGAATGCCCCAGGCATTGTACCAGCCCTAAATCATTAAATGAGAGGCAGCCTGGGGGGAAATCTCCTCCCTTCCCCCCTGGCCAGTCCTCCCCTGGATGCCTGGTCTGCAAAGCACGGTCAGGGCAGCTACAGCATGGGTCTCAGCAGGCTCCCACTTCGGGCCAGAATTCAACCTTCATTCCCCGCGGTAACAATGGCAGACTTGCCCTCCATAACGGATTCCCGTTAAAGAATTTAAAGTTAATTCATTTCAAATACACAGCAGGGCCTCGAAAGTCCGCCTCCTGTATTGTTATTTTTGGTCACTACCTCGGGGCGGGCGTGCATGCCTCCCTGCTGCCCTCCTTGGATGTGTAGTGGTAGCCGTTTCTTAGGCTCCACACCGGATTCCATCCCTCATTCCCCAGCCATTACCCGGGGTCACAAATGGCAGATTTGCCCACCTCCATATGATTCTCGTGAAAGGAATGTGGTGTCATCTTTGCCCGCCATAACTGGTTCTCGTTAAAGGATTTAAAGTACATTCATTTCAAATACACAGCAGGGCCTCGAAAGTCCGCCTCCTGTATTGTTATTTTTGGTCACTACCTCGGGGCGGGCGGGCGTGCATGCCTGCCCGCTGCCCTCCTTGGATGTGTAGTGGTAGCCGTTGCTCAGGCTCCACACCGGATTCAAACCCCTCATTGCACGGCCATTACCCGGGGTCACAATAGCAGACTTGCCCGCCTCCACAGGATTCTCATTGTAGCAGTACTGAACAAGTACACAGCAAGTAGAAAATGTAATTTAAAAACAAAATGTAAGCTTTTTAACAATGCCATGGAAAGTTGAGAAGGAAGTCACACATTACCTGACATCACTGAGTGAGGAAGAGCAATCTCGCCATGTTGCGCAGTAGTCCAGCATGGCCGTCACTACACAAACAGCTGTTTGCGGTGCGTTACACAGTGAGTTTGGTGTGTCAGTGTGACAGTGGCGGATCTAGAGGGGTGCAGGCATGGCTAGTGCCATGGGCGCCAGTGCACCATGGGCGCCATGTCTGCCCCCATGTTCCCCACCACCTCCGCATCGTGTGCCCGATTTCCGATGCTCGATTCCTCCGGTCTCCCCCACCTCCACCCGCCGGCTCTCAGTCCCTGCTTTTAGCGTTTACATTAGCGGCAAGAGAAGAGACACGGAGTACGCACACCATCCACCCGTGCGTGAAATGCGGAAGTGACATCATCAGTCACTTACTGCAATTGAAGCGCATTGGGTCGGAAGTGTGCGCCCTCTCTGTCTCGGGTCTTGCAGCTAATCTAAACTCTAACAGCAAGGACAGAGATCCGGCGAGCAGAGGCGGGGGAGACCGAAGGAATCACCATAGCAACACAGCCACAACTGTGATTTGGAGGTCTGCTGCAGAGGGCCCCCTGGAGATCCGCGACGGGTCCCCCCAATGTGCAGATCATCTGCAGTAATGATGGAAGCCTTCAGCTGGAGCCGAGTCAGTCAGAATCTCCAGCGTGCATGCAGGCCACCCCGCCCCCCTTCCTCACCCAGCGTGCACGGAAGCTCTCCAGTCTCCAAGTTTGTCATTTGGCAGCCTCAGTGAAGACAGAGCTGCGGCTGTTAGATCTGCCTGCTCAGGTCAGTGTCCCAGCAGGAGAGCAGAGAAAGAAAAGCAGTAGCAGCCCGGACAGCTTATCGGTGAATGTGCAGGGGTCATCTGGGGAAGTAAGTGTGTGCGTGTGTGTGTGCGTGCGTGTGTGTGTGTATATGTGTGTGTATATGTGTGTGTCTGAGGGGGAGGTGGTGGTCTGGGAGACGCATTCTTTTGTAAAAGTGCAGTGTCTGGGGTACACTGCATCATCACTGTTTTTAATAAAAAAAAGGAAAACTGTTAAAAGTGATCTGTGCCAAATATTTGATTAGTACCGTATATGGTTCAGGGTCCCCTGATCTTTATTTACCTTACAAGAAGTGATGGCCCAAAGTGGAGGTGTGTAACTACTTAATATTTAATTGGGAGGCAGTGACTACTTGATTAATTATCTGGAGGCATGTGACTACGGGGGGGGCGCAATTTCAGTGTTTGCCGCGGGCGCTATATTGCCTAGATACGCCTCTGCAGTGTGAAGCAGTACTCTAATTACACTCCCTGATTGATGTATACACATGCAAGATGTTTTAAAGCACGCTAGGCCTGCAATTTAGCATTCAATGTGATTTCTGCCCTTAAAACGCTGCTTTGCGTCACATCCAGATTTTTCCCCGGGACTTTTGGCATGTATCCCACTCCGCCATGCCCCCCTCCAGGTGTTAGACCCCTTGAAACATCTTTTCCATCACTTTTGTGGCCAGCATAATTTTTTCTATTTTTCAAAGTTCGCCTCCCCATTGAAGTCTATTGCAGTTCGCGAACTTTTCCGCGAACCGAACCTTCCGCGGAAGTTCACGAACCGAAAATCGGAGGTTCGCGACATTTCTAGTCTTGATCTTTATATAAAGGCACTTTATTAAAGCAACCCTGTATTGTTAAAAAAGAAGTAGGATAATCCAGAGGCTTCTTGAATACTTCTCCAGGCCACTGTTCCAGCGATGGTTTTTTTTTTGTTGTTTTTGGAGGGGGGAGCCAGGCTGAGAATGAGCGCATGCGTACTGGCTTCTACTGGGGTCAAATAGGTATAGAGGGACTTGGCCCTATAACAATGGTCTGCAGCAGGGCCAGTGCTACCAGTCAGGCAAAAAGGGCAATTGCCCCAGGGCCCCTGAGCACTACTGAGCCCCCTCCAGGTCTCCCCCCAGCTGCTCACATGTCCTGTCTGTGCTTCCTGGCTTCATCCCTGCTGCTTTACTCTCTTCAGTAACCTGACACATGTTAGGTTCCCCAGTACTGTTTAGCCAGGTCGGTTTCCTCAGTTTAGCAATCCTAACCTTCCCCCCCTTCCCTCACACCCGGCAACCGCTAGTTTACCCTCTTGAAACAAGCGGTGGTTGCCTCTTGCAGCAGGACAGTCTCCCCGAGCCCCCCTCGTCTGCTTACTCTCAGACCAGCGGTGACCCGCAGCGCCGCAGTGAGGAAAGGAGAGCGGCTCCCATAGCAGCGCATATACCGGAAGTAAACTAGCGGTGGCTAGTGGAAGAGGCGTGGGCGGGATGCTGTCTGACGCATGACGATGCCTGATGCACATCATTCAGGTGGCGTCATGGGCAGACGACTCCTGCATTCAAAAATGGGAGGCTGTAAAATACAGAAACAGCTCATCACTTAACAGCGTGGCTATAGCTGCAATGCTATAGTCCGCAGCCGCGCCCCGGTAATTAAGGTTCCTTAAAACTAAGAAGTTTGGCTCCTATACCCACTAGTGATATATTAACCACAAAGCAGTTTCAGGGATGGCTCACACTTGTCAGTGCGCATTTTTTCACACCCACTTTTTGAGAGACTAAGGGTGTTCATCTGCATTTTTCCACAGTGGTTAATGATTGCCAATGAGAAAAGAGAAAACACACATGGGGCTTGATTCACAAAGCGGTGCTAACTGTTAGCACGCCTGTGAAAACCCCCTTAGCACGTCTAAACAAGCTTTTTGCGCGCAAAACTTTACGCATGCAAAACTTTATGCGCGTAAAACTTTACGCGCGCACTGCACAGAGCACAGGGCGCACCGCGCTAAGTGCCCATTAAAGCCTATGGGACTTAGCGGGCGCATAGGACTTTGCGCGCGTAAAACTTTGCGCACGGTACTTAGCGTGCGATCTGATTGAGAAAACCGGTGCATCAGTGTGTATCAGCCGTCGCGTCTGAACAGGTAACTGACAGCGACAGCAGAGCAAGGACCAGAGATGTCTACATAGGCGAGTATTTTGTTTTACCACCTCCATGTAACATGAGGGCCAAAAGATTTTGAATACCATTAACAGATTGTGTAGGTAGGCCATCATACTATGTGGAAGTGGTAAAATTGGCCAATCAAAATTACATGTGTGTACCAGGCTTAGGTCAGGTACTCTGACTAAACTTTGACCGTACTGGCTGCATCCTTATTTCTGGTGATTAATTCAGACACTACTGAAGTCCAAAATCAGAAGGACAGCAAGATATATCACATTTTTAACCACTTAATCCTATCTGGATGATTATAGTCATCCAGATAGGAGCCGCACTAGTCTGTCTGGATGCATATCCGCGTCCAGTGTTGTTGCTGCGGGACTTACAGGGGATCAATTGATGAAGGGGAACATGTGTTCCCAGAGCCAACCGAAACACCTGTGAATGAATAATCATGTCTCAATTCACTAGGCATGTTGATTCATAAAAGTGAAAGTACAAATGTAGTTTAAAAAAAAAAAGATTGAGCACTTCCTTGTAACTTTCACAATAGTTTATAACACCATGTAGCAGCCAAAAAGTAAAAGTAAAGTAAACAAATAAATAAATACATTTTATATTTAATTAAACCTTATTAACTCCCACCCCTTTCTCGCAACTACCAAACATAAATATATGTTAAAAAAATAAAAGTGACAGTTAAAAAAAACAACATAAATAGTTACCTAAGGTTCTGAGCCTTGTTTGTAATGAGGGTACATTATTGTTATTTTAGCAAATAAGGGCTTGTAATAATTGAAAAACAACAAACACAAAACTGAAAAAATATACTTCATTTCAAATAAAAAATACTGTATTTTTCGGAATATAAGACGCTCCGGCATATAAGCGCACCTAGATTTAATGGGCAAAAATCATGGAAAAAAAAAATCAACCAAACCTAGGTGTGTCTATGGTGCAGGGGCATCTTATGGACTTTTACCACCCCCCCCCCCCCCCCCCAACTGTCTCTATCTAAGCTACACTGCCCATCTACACTAAATCCTGCTACAATACACTTCACTTCCCCCACCAACTACAATTCACTTCACTAACCCCTGCTACCACCACCAACTACACTACACTACACTTCATTAACTAACCCCTACAGCCAACCCAAACTACATTACACTACACTTCACTAACTAAATCCTGCAGCCAACACAAACTACACTACACTTCACCCCTGCTGCATCTCACCTGATCATGCCGCTGCGATCCTCTCCTCTGCCTGACTGCTGTCATCCGAGGGTCATCCAAGGGTCCCAGCTGCGGTCATCTGAGGGTCCCAGCCATCCCATCCAGTATCCCAGCTCTTGAGTGTCCCGCATGGCTACAGTCTTCAGTGAAGAAAGTCCGGCGGCTGGGACACTCAAGAGCTGGGATACTGGATGGGATGGCTGGGATCCTCGGATGACCGCAGCTGGTACCCTTGGATGACCCTCGGATGACGGCAGTCAGGCAGAGGAGGAGAGGATCGCGGCAGCAGGATCTGTAAGTATGTTTTGGGGCCAAAATACCGTACTTTTAGACTATAAGACACACCCACTCCCCCCCCCCTGGTTTTGGGGAAGAAAAAGTGTGTCTTATATTCCAAAAAAATAATATTTTGTCGCTATACATTGTGCTAGGAACATAATTTAAATGCTATTATATCCGGGACAACTAGGCAAATAAAATGTGTAGGTTTTATCTATTGTAGCATTGTTTATTTTGAAACTATAGGGGATGAAAGTAATTGTGTATTTAATTTTTTCTTGTACTTCCCTATAAAATGCATAGAAAATAAAGTAATTACTTAAATTAATTACTGAAATCACTGAAAACAAGTATCACCTTCAAAAATCCGAAGTTGTGGCAAAAAACAACAACAACAAGTTATAGATCATTTAGGTGTGATAAGTAGTGATAAATGCATTGGTGAATGAATGGAAGGAGCTCTGACAGGGGAAAATTGCTTCTGTTCTTAAAGAGGACTTTAACTAAGGATTGAACGTCATTCCAATCAGTAGCTGATACCCCCTTTCCCTGGAAAAATCTTTACCTTTTCTCGAATAGATCATCAAGGGCATCTGTATGGCTGACATTGGGCTCTATTCATAAAAGGATTTAAAGAGAATCTGTATTGTTAAAATCGCACAAAAGTAAACATACCAGTGCGTTAGGGGACATCTCCTATTACCCTCTGTCACAATTTCGCCGCTCCCCGCCGCATTAAAAGTGGTTAAAAACAGTTTTAAAAAGTTTGTTTATAAACAAACAAAATAGCCACCAAAACAGGAAGTAGGTTGATGTACAGTATGTCCACACATAGAAAATACATCCATACACAATCAGGCTGTTTACACCCTTCCTTTTGAATCTCAAGAGATCATTTGTGTGTTTCTTTCCCCCTGCAGTTCTCATGCACTGAAGTTTCAGGCTGCTCTTTTCTTCCTGCAAACAGCTTTGCCCTTGTCTGTAATTCTTCAGTATGTGAAAGCCCAGCCAGCTCAGAGGACGATTTATCCAGCTTGTAAAAGATAAGAGAGAAGAGAGTAGCTGCCCTAATGTAAATAATATACAGGCAGTGTGCATAGAGGGGCCTGGAAGGGGGAGTTCATAGCAGAACCACAACACTGAAGAACTTGGCAGCCTTCCAGACACAGGCCGACAAGTCTGACAGGGGAAAGATACATTGATTTATTACAGAGACTGTGATAGTAGAAAGTGCTGCAGTAAGCCAGAACACATTAGAATAGCTTTTGGAACTTGTAGGATGATAAAAAACAGGATGCAATTTTTGTTACGGAGTCTCTTTAAGGTAAAAATATCTTGGAGGGAAAATACTGCATCTGTATTGTAGACGTTTATGTGCTAATTCCTAAAAACGTTTACAGTTGCAATAAAAGGTCGGGGATTTCCCAAACTAGGCTGGCGGTAACATGAGAAGCTGCCTGAGTTGATACATTTTCTCTGTATAGAAACAGCGTTGCAATAAAAGAGGCAGCCCCAACTTCCCTTTAGATGTGTATTTTTTTAAAAACTGCCTCTGTTTGCCCTGAATCTGCGCTGAATCTGTCTTTTAGTCTTTTTAAACAATCTATTTAACTGCCACAGCTTAGAAGAACTTTAAGAAATGTTACACATGCAGGCTTTCTGATATGAGGTACCCAAGAGGTTAAAAAACACAGCCTGGGTATTCCGGAAAGCCTTTTTTGTTCCCTCCTTTCTGCTGCTGCCTGGGAGATCTGTCCCCGTTAGCTTGGCTGTTATCCACTCTCTTATTTATTTATTTATTTATTGTACTTATAAAGCGCCAACATATTACATATAGCAGCGCTGGACATTAGTTTAGGTTACAGACAATATTTAGGGGTGACATACAGCAAAATGACAATACATGAATACAAGAAAGACCAGATCATGCAGCACAGTATGAGTACAAGGTAATGCTTAGTCAGCCACTGGATGGGAGCATGGAGATTAGGCAAGTTAGGTTCACTCAGATGCATAGCATGGGTTCACAGTAATGGAGAAGCATAATCAGGTAGGACACAAAAGGAGGAGGACCCTGCCCAAAGGCTTACAATCTAGAGGGAGAGGTAAGGACACGAAAGGTAGGGGACCAGAGTTCAGCTGTGGGTTTAGAGCACTTGTGAGGGGTAGTAGGTCAGAGTGAAAAGGTGAGTTTTGAGGGCTTTCTTGAAGATGTTGAAGGAGGGGCTGTCCTAATGGGTGGAGGTAGGGAGTTCCATAGTGTTGGAGCAGCTCTTGAGAAGTCTTGGAGGCGTGCATGGGACTGGGTGATGCGGGGGGCGGTTAGGCGAAGTTCATTGGAAGAGCGGAGTGAGCGGCTAGGTGTGTACCGAGTAAGATCGGAAATGTAGGTTGGACAGGTTTTGTGGACAGATTTGTATCTCTTATACCACCAACAAGACAAGATGTTCCCTGCAAAAAAACGCACCACTCCATATAAATCAATATAAATTCATCTTTATTCAAAAAAGCAAGGTAATAAAAACACTAAAAACTGCAAAAAAAGAAGAGCACATAAAATAAATATGAATATATAATAAATTCACTCAGGGAGACCTGGGACACTAGCAATGCTAGGACAGACAAGCAAAAATAACTCACACACACACACACACACACACACACAACACTACAGGTGAAGTGTTAAAAGAAATTCCATAGGTTCAGCAGAAAAAGTAGGGTCACCAGATTAATTAAATAAAAAATGAAATGAAGGACTACTCACTAAATCCTCCACAAGGGTAAATTAAAGAGAACCCCTACACAAGAGGTCAGGAAGAACACCCCAAAGGAGAGGCAACATGCACACCCAGTAAATGTAATACATTTGGTGGGGGGACCCACTCACCACGGATCCCCCAAACACCACCATTCAGTGTAAAAAAAACAGTAAAAGAAAAATCCTCATTAAGTCCTACCGGGGATCTCGAGCCCAGATCATAGATCCATTTGGTTTCTTGTCTCAGAAGTGATGTTACAATATTACCACCCCTGGAAGATAAAACAATACGTTTAAGGCCACAAACAGTTCAACCGTTGGTGCTACCCCCATGGACTCTAAATACATGTTCTGCCACAGGAGTAAGTGGTTTACCTTCCTCAACATCTCTCTCTGCCAACCGTAAAGTGGAGAAATGTTTTTGCACATGTTGTTTTGTTGACACTTACTTTGATGTTACCCACATTGTGCTGGGGATTTTTATTTATATATATATATTTTGTGATCAATTTTATTCACATTTTGTGGATCTATTGTACTTATTTACTGTATATTTATACTTAGGTGTATTTGATCTTATTTTTAGCACTGTACCCTTCATGAATTTATATATATGGTGATATTGTTCATACTTAGGTGCATTTGATCCAATTTTTGCACTGAACCCTTCATGAATTTATATATATTTATATATACAGTTGTCAGGTACCCTCTTCCCCCCATATGGCTTTTGTTTTTAGTGTTTTTATTACCTGGCTTTTTTGAATAAAGATGAATTTATATTGATTTATATGGAGTAGTGCGGTCTTTTGCACGGAACATCTTGTCTTGTTTGTGGTATATGCTATATTTAGTTACATTCTGCACATTATGTACAAATCACCTGGCAGAACTAAAGATGTCACCACCAGTGAAAAATTTCAGAATGTAAATCAGAGCAAGAGGAAAGATTTTACAATGGGCAAACACTGACTAAATAATCTATAAATGAACATAGTATACATTAAGCAATTTTATTCATTATATTATTTTCACTACAATTCCTATTTAAGGTGAAAACATCCCACAGACTGAAGTGATTAAAAGAAAATACATATGGCACCCTTATTATCTGTCTTACTACAAGGTCATTTCAGGACTCTGTTTGATGCTTTTTCATATTCATTTGTTAAGCCATTGATTGTACTGTTTATGAAACAGTAGAATAGGAGACTGTTTTGTAGATAGAATTCAGATTCAAGTCACAACATTTCAGCAACAAATGAATGTGTGCAATATTGTGTTTGCTATCAGGAAGTGCAATGTGAGTGCACTTTACCAGTATTGTAAAAATTAGTTGTGTTCTCAACATGACAGGCTCACTTTAAATAATACTGCCATTATGCTTGCAGTACCAAATCCTAATGAATATAGATAGGTATACAATTACATGGCATGAGAGATGTTGTATTTGCTCAGCACACATCCACATCTATAATGTAGGCCACTGCATGATGATTGCTTTGATTCCGCTATTTCAATGACATTTGATGGACTGTTCATAGCCTGAATATTAATTGAAAGACATAAAGTGATACATACAAAATATTCAACTTCAGGCTTTACAGTCTGGATTATTAAATATTCTCCTTGTGGTTGTTTTATCCTCCCTTATCACCAGAGGAGTAGCTATGGGTGGGCAAGGGGGGACATATGTCCCTGGGCGCAGCACTGTGAGGGTGCTTAGCATGGCCATTGCACCCCCACGTGCATGAGAGGTGGCTCGCTGGCTGCTCGAAGTGCCCCTGCTTCTCTCCCTCCCTCTGCAGAAGCGTTAACAGCAGCAGAATAAGCTGGGCTAACTAAAGGGGCACACATTTGTCTATTTAAAGGGGAGCACATCTGGCAATCTGAATGGGGGGAAGGGGGCACATATAGCTACTTAAATAACATTTGACTCCACCCATGACCACATTCTGATGTGTGGCCACGCCCATTTTGTCCAGAGGGGGCACAAAAACTGTCTTTGTCCCCGGGCGCTGAAAACCCTAGCTACGCCTCTGCTTATCACTTTAGTTACTTAAAGGCAAACTCAAGGCACACATTTTTTCTAGTTCTGTAGAGTCACCCAGTGACATATCTCCTTTTTTCATATGTACAATCTCTCGAGTCAGCTAATATAAAATACATCTCTCGTAAAAATACCTGGTCAGAAACATAACCAACAGCTACTTCCTGCAGCCTAGACTTCATTAGAGAGAACTGCAGTCTTTAAAAAAAAATACTATAGCACATTCTCTGCAGTACAAAAATATTGACAAAACTTTATTGACACAATACAAAGTTCAAAATTAGTTGTAAAAACTTTTTTCATCCGTGTACATGAGCAACCAAAAGAGGCTTTCATGAAACCAATAAATTGTAATGCTGGGGGTCATACTTTCTGCCCACCCAGCGCAACAAGGCTGGAAGCTGAATAATGGAAGAGGCTGCACAAGTTGCCCAGAGCAACTGCAGCTCTGGGCTTCCGATATCGCAACAAATAAAACACAATGGCAGCGCAGTGCGATGTTGCGCTGCCTTAGCGATAGCAAGTATTCAGACAGGTACAAGACAGGACTATAGATTGGAGCGTAACTCCAATCAGCTCACAGTCACGTCCACAGAAGCAGAGCAAGCAGGCTAACAACAGTCACCAGCAAGCATCCACCCAGGCAAGACTACAGGATAGAACATAACTAATAGCAACTGCAGCCTATAGTTACGTTCCCAGAAACTAGAGTAGCAGGAATACTACCAATCACCAACGTGGTGATGGCAGAATCCAAGCTATCTGGATAATGGACTTCACTGACCCACCGCGGATGCAGCGAACGTCCATCAAGCATAGAACTAGGCAATACACAATAATAAGAAAAATAACAAACAGCTCAACTAAGGGATAAATATATATTAGCAAGTCTGCATATAAATTTATCAAGAGACTAGCTAAAGCACAAGTAATAAGGTCGCATAGAACTACAATAACAGAACTATACAGAGGAACAAGGTGCCCAGCAGACACGCGTACTGACCGCTATGACGGGCATGGTCTAAAATGGGAGGCAGACTTTTATGTGGACCTCAGCCAATGAGTGCAGGCATGCAAACTCCCACACAGCTGAATGGTAATCACTCAATCCTGAGTTAGTGTGTTTACCATTTGCTAGCTGGCTGTGAATGCAAAGGACTCCCATAAGGAATACATGCAGGATTATGTAACAACATGCAAGCAGAAAATCCAGGGCTATCTGCCGCAGCTCAGCTGCAACAAGCAATTGGTGGAATGATTACAGCATCCTGAGATGCCCAGAACTGCAGAGCGATTGCAAATGACAATGAGACTTATTGCGAATGCACAACCGAATGCAAGCAGATAAGCCAGAACTGTCCGTTTGCAGCTCCACTGCAACGGACAGAACACGCTACAGGAGGAATCCTTACATAAATATTATGGTCTGGCTTGACGTGATGAGCAATGAACATTTGGGTTAGGCAATGACAAACGTTTCGTTTCAGACTTTTTCAAAGCCCTTCATCAGGCCACCATATACATATAAATAATAATTAAATAAAAAAAAAAAAACAGACAAAACACATATTAAAATCCAGGCTCATAAATAAACTCCATGAAAAGAGCCTCAATACCTTGGAAGAATCACCGAAATAAAGAAAAAAAGGATATGTGAGGTGTGTTTTTCACAGAGTCCATTAGAAAAAACTTTGGACGCACACACCTATCATTAGTATCAAGTGCCAAGAGGAGAAAGATACAATAGGAGAGGCCAAGCTTGAGTATACACAAAGGCTATCAAATCTTTACCCTCATACCACAAATATAAAGAGGTATAGTATAGTACAGATCAGGTCCTAATAAAGAGAACCTCATGGTAAGCACAAAAAATAGAGTATACACCAGGGGTGTTCAAATCACAACCCCTATACTCTACAATGAGGCATCCTATTACAGACCAATAGAACAGTAATATAACATATCAGTAAAAAGTACTGTACATCATAAGAGCAATAGAAAAAGTGTATGAAATGGCAGGGTGATGTTAAATTTACATCCCTAGTGCCCTATTTGACAAATTCGGCATGGTGGAGTTTGTCATTACTCAAACAATTTTCATATTTGATGCAGCAGTTCCACAAAAATCCCCTTAGGAACAGTCAGTCAAAGGGCATGGAGATCTGTGCACAAAGCACAGAGCTACCAGTAGAGTGAGTTTCATCCTCTAGAGCAGGGGTCTCAAACTCGCGGCCCGTGGGCCATTTGCGGCCCTCGATACAATATTTTGTGGTCTGCGCCGGCAAAAGCTTCCTTATAGTTCGCTTCAGTGCTCCCAAGTAATCCGCCGCATCCCCGCCGCTAAACGAGGGCTGCAGAGCCCCCAAATCGCCCGGGGGGCAATCCGCCGGCATTTCCTGGAAGGGGCAGAGCTTTCAGCTTCAGCTCTGCCCCTCCTGACGTCATTTGCAGCACGGATCGCCGCCTCTCCCCGCCCCTCTCTGTGAAGGAGGAGTGAGAGGGGCGATTTGGGGGCTCTGCAGCCCTCGCTTTGCGGCAGGGACACGGCGGATTACTTGTAATGGGAGCACTGAAGCAAACTATAAGGTAAAATAGGCAAAATAGTTTGCTTCAGTGTGAATTTAATTTTGAAATAAAAATCAAATTCACACCGGGGGGGCTATGGGAGCGGGAGCTGCTGATTGTGAAATCCCTTATGCGGCCCGGCCTCATCCTGACTTTGCCTCCTGTGGCCCCCAGGTAAATTGAGTTTGAGACCCCTGCTCTAGAGAGAGCCATCACATGACCCCAGACTACTATTCAGTAGAGAAGGTCAATGAGATGCAAGGAATTCCAGCTTGCATGCTCATTGAATAAATTGAATTGAAATTGCATGCAGTTGGAAATGGACCAGTCGAATGCAATTTTTGCTGAAATTTCCAACCCAGAGTGATTTGCATCTCATTGACCATCTGTATGGTTCAGCCAAGCCAAGCAGTACATGACATTAGCACAGGATGTCAACACAGCAACCCCAGCCAGCATGAAATATAAAAAGAAAGAGCCTAAACTAGGGCTTTAAAAGGAACCTTAACTAAGTAAAAAAAATAATAATAAGTGTCCGGTGCAGGCGCAGTATGAGGTTTTCTCTTACTGCGCCTGTGCAGGACACTCTTGACGACGGGAACGCGAACAAGGATGCGTGCAGCCAGGGCCGCCCAGGCGCAGTGGCCTGCTGACTCTCAGTAGGCCGAAATCTAAACTAAGCCACGGTGGGAGCATCGCCGAGGACCGGTGAGGGCACATGACGGCTCAGTTAAGGTTCCCCGCAATAAATATGACAGCCATCTTCAAGCACCTGAGCATTCCAGTGCAATAGCTGAAAGTAATTGAGCAGATAAAAGTTGAATAGTGTTCCTCCCATTGAAGTTCCATGCTTTTCTAGGGCTTTTGTTGTACCTCAGATTTTGGATTATATAAAAGTAGATATATCCTTGTAATAAAGCCTGATTGGGAAAAAAAGTGACTATTTGATAATTGATTTATGTTTGTCTTTGTTTACAAGGCGATATACTGTATTTATAACAGAAGTCTATTAAATGGAAGGAAAAAAGCCCTGAGTTCAGGTGTTACTACAGACAGATTTGCTCAAGATCTTCCATCTGGACAGGAACTAAAGGCTGTAAAAACCATACGTTACGCAACAGGACAAAAATCTGTTGCAGGCTGGTAAAGCTTCTCTCTTTACTTTTGTAATGGAGATTCAGATTGTAAATGCTTCACAATTACATTTCTAGATAAAATGAAGCTTTTCTGGGTTAAAGAACGTGTGCAAACTAGTACTCAAGTACAGTTCCATTCACCGTAGTCTCATTTAGTCCACAGTAGTAATGGTCAAGTCTAGGAAAACTTCTGATCAGTTCATTTCGCGCGCGGCTCTGAGAGCCAGGCGACGAAACTGGGTGCCGTCACAGAGAAGCATGATCAGTTTGATCAGGTGACAGATGTGCAAGTCTTTGATTCTCTATTCAGGATCATGTGCTAAAGCAGGCTGTGATCACCAGCGCTGGCCTTAGGTTTCACAACACGCTGAGTGAAACTTTACTTTTCTATTAGCCCCCATTTGCTCCATTCAGATCTTTTCCCCCGCTTTAGAGGTACTTCAAAATCAATGGGAGCAGAAGAAAATCACACACCAAACATAGTGCTATGTTATTTTCTTGCGATTTCAGATTTACTTTCTATGAAAACAGAAAACACAAATGCATGTTCAATCTATTTTGCACAGTTTATGGAACAAAAGTCTAGTCAGATATTTTGGAAAGGTGGCAGCGGGGATGTCCCACAGCCAGGGCCGGGCCGAGGCAGAGGCGAGAGAGGCTCCAGCCTCAGGGCGCAGTGTAGGAGGGGGGCGCACAACTCACTCAGCTATCATTCCCCTATTGTATTTGAAGCAGAGGAGAAGTAAGAAAAGGGGATACATGGCAGTGACTGCAAGCCAAATAACTAGAGATTAGGGTATTGGGGGGGGGGGGGTGTCTGGCTGGGGCACCTCTTAGTCTAATAGCACGGCTGGGAGGGATGGAGGGGCGCACTTTGATGTCTGCCCATAGCACCACACTGCTTCAATCATTCCAACGCTTGTGATTTAAATAATGCTTGATAGATTTTTGATGTAATATATTAAAGCTGAATTTGTTGTGTAGGGATTATGCAGATAGCTCATGGTGATCCAGAACCACCAGGAATGTACCGTAGTGCTACATCAATCCATACCATGCACTGATAAGGACCAATAAGTCTACAACAGGCTGTATGCATGTTGGAATGATGTGGCTCTGTAAAATATATTAGCTACAGGCTCACTATGCACCAGCGGTTCTGGAAGTGCAGCCTTTCCAGGGTCATAAAGAGATGATTTGCATATTAAGGAGTGATGCATGGTGGAAAACCATAGTTGCTCACTTAAAGCTGAATTATCGCAAATACTTTCTGTTTTAAAGGAAACTAAAGCTTACTAAAAGAAAAAGATTTAGGCTTCCTGCACACTGCAAATCTGTTTTGCGATTCCTGAATACATTCAACAGAAAAACGGATCAAAAAATGCAGCATGCAGTAAAGATTAAAAATCGGAATCGGATGTAAAAAACGATTAAAACGTGGAATCGGAATCGCATGCAGTGTGCAGGGAGCCTTATACATACCTGGGGCTTCCTCCAGCCTCATCCGCTCGGATCGCCGTCCTCTGATGTCTGCAGCTCCTGTACTGGGTCCCCACACTTCCGTCAGTCAGAGCTATTCTACGCAGGAGAGGTGCGTTTTTTGCATATCTCTCCAGCAGCTGCTGGAGAGATACGTACAGGGCGCACTTCTCTTACGCCAGACTGACGGAAGTTCAGGGACCCGGTACCAGAGCTGCAGACATCGGAGGACGGCGGCGTGGGAGCGATCCGAGCGGATGGGGCTGGAGGTAGCCCCAGGTATGTATAAATATTTAGCTTTTAGTGAGCTCTGGTACACTTTAAGGGAGTTATCAGCAGAAATAGCAAAAATGAGCTTTACTCACCTGGGGCTTTCTCCAGCCCCTTGTAGCCGACGCAGAACTATTGCGCCTGCACAGTAAGCCATGTACAACGTGGGCTTGAGTGACAGCGGCGGTTTGCGCAGGCGCAGTGAGGACGACCTCGGGCGTCGGCCTCCAAACCGAGCGTGGAGACCGGGACGTCGGCGGGGAGCGGAGCGATCAGCGTGGGACAGTCGGCTGCAATTGGCTGGAGAAAGCCCCAGGTGAGTGAAGCTCATTTTTGCTATTTCGGCTGATAACTCCTTTAAGAAGGCAAAATCACATTTAGCTGTGTAAGGAAAGAATCGATCCCTATCTGATTGAATTCCAATCCAGAGCTCGGCATATAAAGCCATAATCAGCCAATGGATGGCCATCTTTAGTGATGCGAATTGTTTTGATGTTGTCTGTAAACTTCTATAAAAATGTTTCTATGCTATATAAATGCATATTGATACCGTAATATAGAGCCACTTGCCAGAAAGGTGGGGGTTTTTTGGCACTGTTCTGCTGTCACCTCTGCATTAATCACACAACAAAAGGCAGGATTCAAGTTCCTGTGACACCTACAGCAATAACCACACACATTACCTTGCAGTCATTGTTCGAGGCAATAGGTAATAATAGACGCTTTGTGGAGAAAGATTGGACTTTTCAGAGCTTTCCTTCCATCTGACAGAAGAGCTGACAGAATGTATATGGTCTTTTTCTGTTACAGCATGCTGAATGCACTTGCGTCATTCACTGGCCATCTAACGCCTCTCGTTATGGGTAATTCAGCATGTATGATTATTTATGCATATCCTTGTCAGCTCGCACTTGTTACAAAATAGTCTTATCTGTCAGCTGGGTTTCCACAGAAAACTTGCCTAAAAGAATGCGTCTTGAGTTTTGTCTTCTGTGTCATGTCTCTCCATAGCAAGCACCCAGCTGTATTTAATAGCCTGGACCTATATCATCCAATAATGTTCGAATCTAGTGCCTCCTAGTGCCTAAAAATATCTTGGGCTGAGCATTATTAGATAAATGTTAAAAGCTCTATGCTCAAATGCCTGTGCTAAAAACAAATTACGTAACAGCATGTATCGCCTTTCTTTGCAGCTCTTGCAGAAGCTAATAAGTGGATGACTAAAAATAGATGGGGAATTACACTGAGGACTGTCAGTCATGAACTGCAGCACTTCACTGCAACATAAGAAATCACTCAGGAGTAGATGAACATTAACAAAAAAAATATGTAAAGTCAGGGTGACATCCTGACACATGCTGGATGCTAATCCAAAGACTCGCTTCAGAGAGAGTCCAGGAAGGGCCCTTTCGCATTGTGTCTAGTATGATACACACCAGGCATGCAGATCATGTGTTCCTGTTTGCTGTGGTAAAGTACTGCAGCGGATGTGTTACCATTCATCAAGTGATTGACACATATCCATGCCGGACCGCAGCTGGCCCTGCAACCGACACATGTATGTGTGTATGATAAATGAATGTGTTAGAGCAATACATATACCGACTCCAGACCTAAAGCAAATCTCATCTTCTGCCTTCTTATTGCTGCTGGAAGCTAGCATCTTTTTTAAAGATTTCCCTTTGTTTAGCTAAAATGGTTGACATTGACTGAAAAGTAAAAGACAAAATAAACATACTCACATCATACTTACTTCCCGTGTAGTCTACTCATCAATCTCTTTCTCCTCTCCTGCATCCTGTTTGTTCACTGCACTGTGATCAATGGAATTATCCATCCTCCATTTTGATAATGGCCTTTATCCCATAACAGCTTCCTGGTCAGCACACTGTTAAACTGTAATATCACCCACTTTAGTTATATTGGAAACATGGACATTACCTTGCTCATTAATTGTCATTTCAGTTATAACTGACACAAATTGTTATATAATGGACAGCAACTGATATATTTCAGTTCTTACAAAATGTTGTCAGAACTGGAAGGGATCATTGCAAGAAGAAAATGGTGAGCTTCTGAGAGGAACTGATGGCGAGGTAAGTATGTAATATTCATTTGCAGATACAGTGCTGCCAATAATTATTCATACCCCTGGCAAATTCTGACTTAAAGTTACTTGTATTCAACCAGCAAGTTATTTTTTTAAGGGAAATCACACGGGTGTGTAACGGTTAGTGTCAGCTGGTGACAGGATTCTGATTATTTGGTGGTCTGCAGTATCACCAATAATATAGAAACTATATCTGATTATGTGGTAATCTGCAGAATCACCAATAATGCAGAGATAGTAACAGAACTGTCAGTACTTTAATCAGAGTGATCACACGTGTTTAGGTGCACAGTAGGTCAGGAGCACTCCCAAGTGATAGCCCCTGGCTGTGGGACTATCACCAGAACAGGAGAGGTCGTACAGGCAGGGTCGGTAACTGGTCGGTCAGGCAGCAGAACAAAATCGGCAAACAGTACGTAGTCAGAGGATAGCTAAGGTCGGCAGCAATCAGATATGTGGAGGTACAGAATCAGAAGGCAAGAGCAGAGTCGAGGTCGGGTCGGGCCGGGGTCGGCAAATAGACAGATAGGCAGAGTACAGAATCGTGAGGCAAAGGATAGTCGAGAGTTCAGGCAAGGTTCATACACATAGAGACAATAATATCAATTATAATTATAGCTATCAAACAATTCATATCTTGTGTGAAATCCCCAGTTTCCTCCCGGATCAAAGCACACCGGAACTATCTAAGGTCTGAGAGCTTAACTGCAAAGTTTCAGCAACAGCAGACAATGTTAAACTGACAGACCGGGACTTAAATGCAAGGGAAATCCCCGCAGTTCCGCCCACACCTCTCAACCAATCAGGCGGGAGAGGTCAGTTCCCAGGCGTCAGCTGACTGGCCGGTCAGCTGACCTTTCTCCTCAGCGCATAAAGGTCCTGTCTCTGTGTGCGCGCGTGCGCCCTTCTGCTGAGATGCGCCCTGGAGAAACCTGACCTGGTGGGAAGCGATGCCGAGGAGGTGGCGGCGGCATCCGCCGTGACGTCAGACACGAGAGCGGCGGTCGCGACGCTCTTAGCTGCTGAGGTAATTTAGATACTACTGACAGGGTGTCTCCCAAAAGATAATAAGACGATGTACAAGAGGCATTATTGTAGAAAATAAAAATGTCTCAGCTTTTATTTACATTTGAGCAAAAAGCGTCCAGTCCAAAGTTATTCATACCCTTCACAAACTGTCTGTTGGAAAATCCAGAGTTCTATACCATTCCTAATAGTCCAATTACCCTGCATTACACTTCCAAAGCATCCTAATTGCCCTTATTAATTGGGAACAGCTGTTTTAATCCACTCAACAGGTGAAAAACAACAGCTCTCTGCAGTTGGTTTGTGGACTGTCATGGCTAAGACAAAGGAGCTCAGTGAGGACCTGCGGCTGAGCATTGTGGCTGCTCACAAGTCAGGAAAAGGCAATTTCTAAATGTTTTCAAGTTGCAGCGGCTACAGTTCAAAGTATTATTAAAACATACAAAATGTTCCGGACTGTGGGAAATCCCAGAGGATGTGGTCGGAAGCCAAAAATGACACCTATGCTGGCCAGGAGGATAGTGAGAGAGGCGAAAAAGAACCAAGGCCATTCTGGTGAATCTGGGCTCTGCTGGTGGCAATGTCTCGAAGCAGAAAATTCAACGGACACTGCACACTGCTGGGTTCCACAGATGCAGACCAAGGAGGACGACACTTCTCCAGATAAGGCACACAAAATCTTGCTTGGTCTTTGCAAATGCTCATCTGTAATGGTCAGATGAAACGAAAATTGAATTGTTTGGTAACAATGATGTTTCCTTCATTTGGCGTAAAAAAGGAGACGCCTCCAACCCAAAGAACACCATCCCCACTGTCAAACATGGTGGTGGGAACCTACTGCTTTGGGGGTGTTTTTCAGCCAATGGACCAGGGAACCTAATCACAGTAAACGGCACCATGAAAAAAGAGCAATACATGAGCATTCTCAATGACAACATCACGCAGTCTGCAGAGAAACTTGGCCTTGGGCACCAATGGACATTTCAGCATGACGATGACCCAAAACACACAGCAAAAGTGGTGAAGAAATGGTTAGCAGACAGCAACATTAACGTTTTGGAGTGGCCCAGTCAGACTTGAATCCAATCGAGAATCTGTGGAGGAAGCTAAAGATCGGGGTGATGGCAAGAAGACCCTCCGGCCTGAAAGATTTGGAGCTCAATGATAAAGATAATTGGGAAAAAATACCTGTGGAGACATGCAAAAAGCTGTTCTGCAATTATAGGAAGCGTTTGATTGCTGTAATAGGCTTTTCTATTGATTATTAAGAAGGGCATGAATATTTTTGGACTGGACACTTTTTGCTCAAATGTAAATAAAATATAAGAATTTTTTTTCCCCCACAATGCCTTTTTGTATGTCGTCTTATTATCTTTTGGGAGACATCTATGTCATTTCCCATCAAAAAAATTACTTGCTGGTTGAATAAAAGTAACTTTAAGTCAAAATTTGCCAGGGGTATGAAAAATTATGGGCAGCACTGTACATCATGCGCTTATTGTAAATAATTTTACTCGGTTCAGGTTCACTTTAAAGCAAACCTGTGACTTGTAAAAAGAAAAAAAGCTACATACTTACCTCGGTAGAGGAAAGAGTCTGGATGATGCAGAGGCTTCTCCAATCCTCTTGCAGACCACTGCTTCTCGCCGGGCCTCTTCTTCTTCGTAGCCGTGCTCCCATACATGTAGAAGCTGTTCGTGCACGGAGGAAGAAGCCGTGCACAAGCGGCTGAGTGCTACTGTGCTGCTTTTTGGGAAAAAGTCATCCTGTGTAATACAAGTAACTATGGAAAGATGCATACCATTTTGAAGCTCTCTTTCTCCTCTTTCCAATGACACATAAACCGCCGCCCTACGCCTTTTAGTTTTTTGTTATTTTCGCAATCGAAATTGTGTTTGCCGCGATTTCGATCACGAAAATAGAGAAAACTAAAATGCATAGGGCGACGGTTTATATATCATTGGAAAGAGGAGAAAGAGAGCTTCAAAATGGTATGCATCTTTCCATAGTTTCTGCACTGCTCGGAGTCCCTTTAACATCGCACTGTGAAAGAGGCCTTAATGTTATTTGCTGTTGAACTAATGCATATAAGCTTGTTTCACCAGCCACTGTTCTACAGTGTCTGTAGACTAGTTTGCAGATGGTGGGCCAGCCTACCATCTGCCATCTAAAGTTTCAGGTTTATGGTGGAAAAGCACGATCACCTGATCAGAAACACTGATCAAACATAAAAATCAGGCTCTTTTCTAGTATTAAACATCTATTACTGATGAACTTTTACGTAGCAAAGCAAACCTTATGCTTGCAATCCATTGTGAGAGAAATGCAAACAACTGAGGAAGATTTACAAAGGTGACCTACACAATTGGCCAATGTCACTTTTTATTTTGGTGCAGTGAGAGAAGAGGGAGGTTCATGAATCATACTCATCTACCACAGTAAAATTTATTTACAGTTACACAATGTTCTAGTCTGCACTGTGTGCTGTTCTGCGCTTGAAAAATCTCTCATCAGTGATGTGTTGTACTTTGAACTAGTATACAGCTGGTTAGCCTAGTAAGGGCAACTACTAAACACCTGTAAACCCTGATGATAGTCCACATGGAAGCATTTTCTGACAATTATTTTTTTAATTTGCAGATCATGAAATCATAATTATTTATTGAGCTGGAGAAAACGACTTCACCTCATGTAGAAGTCAGTGACCCTGTTACACTTGTTGAATGATTTGGGAGTTGGTCCAGTTTTCTGAGCTCCTAACGATGGCCACACACTGTCAAACTACTTGGCAGAGGTTTTTTTCAAATCAACAAAACATACTAAGAGTGCATGTGTACTGATGTAAAATGTGCATCGATGCTTGACTGCGATGATTTCAAACATCCTAAGAAAACATGAATTCTGCTCCTCATGACAGGGCAACGTCCCAGCTCTTCAATGCACATTCCTTTCATCGATAACCTGCACTATCGATAAATTCTATTGATCTGCTTGATATACTGTACCCCATTCTGGACTGAAAAAGAAGGATGTCCAGAATTTAAGCTTGCATGAGGACCCTGAAATGTACCTTGTATGGGGCCAAGATTGTTTTTTTATAGATTCTGATGGTAACTCAGATAAACATAGAGAGTGGTGGACATAAAAGATTGTTTTATGGGAGAAAAGTGCTTTTACTGCTGTACAGTTTGCTCCCTATCCTCTCTCATGGGCGTCGACAGAAAATTTTCCAGGGGGGGGGGGAATTTTTCCAGTGCGGCGGGCCGAAAAAATATAGGGGTTACGTTGTGCCGAAAAGAGGGTGTGGCCATGGACAAGAATGTGGGTGTGGCCACGGGTGAAGACAAATTTACATGAATTTAGCAATGTGGGACATTAGATTAGTACAGTGGTGGCGAACCTTTTGGAGGCCGAGTGCCCGAACTGCAACCCAAAAGTCACTTATCTATCGCAAAGTGGCAACAGCAATTTAAACTAAATAGAAACGTTTTAACTCATACATGAACATTATGGAAAATCCAAGTTGAAAATAAACTGTGAAGATCAATAATTTCATCCATCCTACTCCTGAAAAATATATTCTTTTTTGAGTACCTCCCAGTTTTATTTTCGGTTTTAAAAAAGCTAAAAAAGTAGGTTTAATGCTATTGTCTCATGATGATGTTTCAGCTTTTCCCATAGTCTCACAGTTAGCAATCATGTGACCCCCAACAAGACAAATTCAGCAATCATGAGGCCCCCAACAAGACAAATTCAGCAATCTTGAGGCCCCCAACAAATCATGAGGCCCCCAACAAGACAAATTCAGCAATGATGATGCTCCCAACTAGACAAATTCAGCAATCATGAGGCCCCGAACAAATCAGGAGGCCCCCACCAACACAAATTCAGCAGTCATAAGGCACATAAATAGGCAGAATGCCCCCTTAATATGGTAGACACCTCTCACCTGGCTTCTCAATTCTCCTCTGCTGGCTGCTGTGCCTGGCAATACTGTTTTTGGCTGGATTAAGGATGATGTGTGGGCTGAAAGGCCTTGCGGTGATGCTGTGGCCGGGCTGGCTGGCAGTGATGCTGTGGCTGGGTTGGCTGGCGGTGATGCTGTGACCTGGCTCACGGTGATGCTGGGCTGTGCTTGGCTAGTTGAAGTAAATGCTGGCCTGACTGGTGGTGATGCTGTGGCCTTTTTGACAGTGATTCTGGGCTGGTTGGCTGGTGGTGATGCTGGGCTGGCTGGCCTGGATAGTTTAGGTAGTGACAGGTGTCCCCCAGTTTAGGTAGCGCCAGGAGCCCCCCAGTTTATGTAGCGCCAGGAGCCCCCCAGGTTAGGAAGTGACAGGCGTCCCCCAGGTTAGGAAGTGACAGGCGTCCCCCAGGTTAGGAAGTGACAAGCGTCCCCCAGGTTAGAAAGTGACAGGCGTCCCCCAGGTTAGTGATAGGCGTCCCCCAGGTTAGTGATAGGCGTCCCTCAGGTTAGGAAGTGACAGGGACCCCCATTTAGGTAGTGAGTGACAGGGACCCCCGTTTAGGTAGTGAGTGACAGGGACCCCCATTTAGGTAGTGAGTGTCAGAGACCCCCATTTAGGTAGTGAGTGTCAGGGACCCCCATTTAGGTAGTGAGTGAAAGGGACCCCAGCTAGGTAGTGAGTGTCAGGGACCCCCATTTAGTGAGTGAGTGACAGGGACCCCCATTTAGGTAGTGAGTGACAGGGACCCCCAATAGTAGTGAGTAACAGGGACCCCCAATGGTAGTGAGTGACAGGGACCCCCATTTAGATAGTGAGTGACAGGGACCCCCAATGGAAGTGAGTGACAGGGACCCCCATTTAGATAGTGACAGGGACCCCTAATGGTAGTGAGTGACAGGGACCCCCAATGGTAGTGAGTGACAGGGACCCACCCCCATTTAGAGAGTGACAGGAACCCCCATTTAGATAGTGAGTGACAAGGACCCCCAATGGTAGTGAGTGACAGGGACCCCCAATGGTAGTGAGTGACAGGGACCCCCCCAATGGTAGTGAGTGACAGGGACCCTCATTTAGATAGTGAGTGACAGGGACCCCCAATGGTAGTGAGTGACAGGGACCCCCATTTAGATGGTGGCAGGGACCCCCAATGGTAGTGAGTGACAGGGACCCCCATTTAGATGGTGGCAGGGACCCCCAATGGTAGTGAGTGACAGGGACCCCCATTTAGATAGTGAGTGACAGGGACTCCCAATGGTAGTGAGTGACAGGGAGCCCCATTTAGATAGTGAGTGACAGTGACCCCCCATGGTAGTGAGTGACAGGGACCCCAATGGTAGTGAGTGACAGGGACCTCCATTTAGATAGTGACAGGGACCTCCAATGGTAGTGAGTGACAGGGACCCCCATTTAGATAGTGAGTGACAGGGACCCCCAATTGTAGTGAGTGACAGGGATCCCCAATGGTAGTGAGTCACAGGGACCCCCATTTAGATAGTGACAGGGACCCCCAATGGTAGTGAGTGACAAGAGCCCCCGCCGCCGCTCCCACCTTGCAGCCAGCAGCGTATCAGACCTCAGCGGGTGACCCGACCAATAAGAGCGGGCGCACGGACGTACCACGCTCAATATGCGGAAGTGATGTCACTTCCGCATATCAGTGCGTTGTGCTAGGTCCTAGCGCCCGCACTATTGGTCGCCGCCTGATCGAGGTCTGACACGCGGCTAGAGGAGGAGGGGGCGACGGCAAGAGGGGGAAAGTGAGATTTCAAGACTCCACTCTCTGAACACTGAAAGGAACCCAAGGTGAGAGATACAGTATAAGCAGGCTGCTATATTTATTTCCACAATTTAAACAATACCAGTTGCCTGGTAGCCCTGCTCATCTTTCTGGTCAGTGGTGCCTAAATTACACACCTGAAACAGGCATGCCGCTAATCCAGTCAGACTTCAATCAGTGCACCTGATCTGCATACTTGATTATTTTACCAGAGAGAAAGAGTGAGTGAGAGTGTGTGTGTGTGTGTGCGTGCGTGTGTGTGTGTGTGTGTGTGTGTGTGTGTGTGTGTGTGTGTACGCGCGCCCCAGCAAGCAAGAAAATACTCCAAATAATGTTGATAGAACGTTTATGTACTATTTCAACTGTAAAATGCTTAAAAGTTATTTTAAAGAGAATATGAAAATTGTCTCCTAGGAGATGACTCAGGAGAAAAAGTTAATTACATATGGGCCATAATGTGTCGAGATCATACAAATTTAACTGAATACAGCAGAAACTGGACACTGCATCTGATTAAATGACACTGCAGGGCAGCCAATGGTGTAGGTACAACCAATTACATTCAGGGCAGTTCCTCAGCTGGCTGTCACACAGGACCACCAACAAAATCAATAAAATTAAAATGTTGGAAGACGCATACCATGCACACTTCATTTGGGCCCCACCCCATGCAAATGAACATTCTGGATCTCCCACCTTAAAGGGAACCTGTACTGGGTAAAAATGTTTAAAATAAACACATGGGGCTTGATTCACAAAAGAGTGCTAACTGTTAGCACGGCCGTTTTCACGCGAATTTTCGCATTGCGCGCGCTCGCGAATTTTCGCGCGAAACGATAACGTTTTCGCGCGCAAACATGAATTTTACCGCAAAATCGATATCGTTTTCGCACAAAAATTCGCGTTTGCGCGCGAAAACGTTATCGTTTAGCGCGAAAATTCGCGATCGCGCGCAATGCGAAAATTCACGCGAAAACGGCCGTGCTAACAGTTAGCACTCTTTTGTGAATCAAGCCCATGAGGTAACTTCAAATGAACATTACATAGTTACCTTGCCATCAGTTCCTCTCAGAAGCTCACCATTTTCTTCTGACAATGATCCCTTCCAGTTCTGACAACATTTTGTCAGAACTGAAATATATCAGTTACTGTCAGTTATGTATCAGTTGCTGTCAGTTATAGCTGAGAGGACGACTGATGTGCCAAGTAATGTCTATGTTTCCCTATGGCTGAAGTGGGCGATGTTACAGTTTAACAGTGTGCTGACCAGAAAGCTGTAATGGGGTAATGGCCATTTTTAAAATGGAGGACAGAGAATTTCCTTGTTCACAGTGGACAAACAGGAGACGGGAAAGGAGAAAGAGATTAAGGAGTAGACTACACGCGAGGTAAGTATGACTTGTGTATGTTTATTTTGACTTTTCCTTTTTTAGTTCAGGTTTTCTTTAAGCCTCATACTGAAAGCGGAATATAACCCTGCATTTCAACTTTGCTCTAAAACATTATTTACAGTATATTATATGCAACCAGCATTTTTTTTTACTAGACCAGCATTGGAAGGGTTACACAGGGCTTTAAAGTTCCTGGAGATTTCTGCAGACGCATCCGAAGCTGACATAGATACATTTTGTTTACATAAATGTATCTAAGTGTTGAATGTGACTCACTCTCTCTGACTGAGGAGCTGGAGGACAGCGAAAGAGTGTGCAACATTTCTCAATAGATACATTTAACCAAATAGAATGTAACAATCTGAACTTCTGCATATCTCTCCACAGAACTTTAAACCTCTGTGTTTAACCCTTCCAATGCTGGTCTAGTAAAAAAAAAAAATGCTTTTTGCATATAATATGCTGTAAATAATGTTTTAGAGCAAAGTTGAAATGTAGGGTTATATTCCGCTTGAAGTATAAATGAAATGTTAATTTTCCAGGTGTGGTGCAAATCCGTTGCAGATAGCACAAAAACCTGAAACTTATGCAATTGAAATCAGCAGCTACTCAGTTTCAGGTTGCATAATATACATTTTTGCTTCAGCCAATTTATCCTTTTTATATCAATAGAAAGTGTCAATCAGAGTGTCAACCCATATTTCTGGTTGTGTATCTTCTGGGTACTCCAGTTTCCACTCGCATCCCCAAAACATACATAGGGCTTCCCCCTAAAAAAAATTGGCCCTAGACTACGAGACATAGTACAGAGAAAAAAAACTAAATATGTTCCATAGACACCGCACCACTCAAATAATACATTAAAAATTCCATCTTTATTAATGTACATGAGCACAATAAAAACAACAATAGAATAGGAGTAAGCGCAATAAATATAGTAAGTAGAATATAAATAGTCCATCATAAGCCAATAATCATAATATAATATATTTATAAACAGACATATAGCCCAAAAGGGTAAAAATATAATAACCCAAAAGGGTGAAAAGAAATTCCGGAGATCATACACTATATAGGTAGGCTGGTTAACAGTGAAATGAGAGTGCAATAGGTATAAAGTGTATTGTATGGCAGAGGTCAGTATATAGAGCAGTAAATAAGAGGCCTCCAGACCAGTAATGAAGACCCCATCAAGTGAAATTAGTAAAAAATATGAAATGGAAAACAGTGAAAAAAAAAAAACAACAAAAACAAAGCGGCAAGAGCCTGTGCCAAGAAAGCTTAGCTACAAAGTGTGACAAGAGGCATGTAGGGCAATGCACACTTCAAGAGCCGTCGCGACTCGCCGCAAAGCTAAAGCGGCTTCCTCTGGGCAAGTAGGAAGCCCAGAGGAAGCCGCTTTAGCTTTGGCTCCATTAAGAGGCACAACTTGTGCAAATTTGCATTTGCTTGCCAGAAAATGCAGGGTATTACAATTAACTGTACTGCAAAATTTTGCACTGTGGGGATTAGTCCGCTGTAGGGGTCATCGGGACTGGGTGCTGGAAAGGAGGTACATTTCCCCGTTATTTGGACTGTGGTCCCTTTAAAATTAGATGTGTACCTGGAAGGGGAGTCCGGGTATTGTTGGCAGCAAGCCAGCTTGCTGTCTCTGTTATTTTTTCAGGGCCGGACTACCCGAATGGGAGGGAAGGAAGGGCGGGCCTTCCCATTCCACCCAGGTGCACACCTGGTTTTCTATAGAGCTGAAGAGAAGCTCTAAGAGATTTGGATATCAGGAAGCAGCTCACATGCAGTCAGGGTGGAGTTAAAGTGGAGGAGCATGTGTGCTGCTGAGCTCCTGAAAAGTCTGTTAGGAGATATTGCTGGAAGCCAAACCATACTTTGGACTGCTGTGTGTATGGCTTTGGCCTAAATGAACTGTATCTGATTAAGCTGGACTATTACTACTGTTATATGGACTACAGAGCTGAAGTAAGCTTACCATTTATTTTCTAATTTATGCTGGAGAAAAGCTGTTTAGACTACTTATGCAAAATAAACTGACTTTGTTTTTTATACAACTGTGTACTGCGTGCTGGCTGGGATCCCCTAAACTTCACACCACGCAAAACATTTTGCACATTAACAGGGGCGTAGCAGGTAGGCCCTCATACAACGGGAAGCCACTTGAACAGAGCACCAAGCCCTCTCACTGCTCAGAAGCCCTACAGATGCACCCAGGGAGGGGAAAGCTGAAAAGTGCAGGTGAACACCCTCCCCCCCCCCCCCCCAAGCGTGGCCACCACAAGGGAGAGCCATCCACACCCGCCCCCCAAAATAGGTATTTACCTTGTAACACATTGGGCCTGATTCACAAAGCGGTGCTAACAGTTAGCACGCTAGTGAAAAGCCCTTTATCACGCCTAAACTCTGTTTAGGCATGATAAGTTTAGGTGTGATAAGTTTAGGTGTGATACGTTTAGGCATGATAAGTTTAGGTGTGATAAGTTTTTAGGCGTGATAAGTTTAAGCACAAACTGGGTTAGCACCGCAGTGCACAGCTGATCAAAAGTTTTGCGCTAGCAAAGTCTGGTGCACTTTGCATAAAGTTTAATGGCGCTGCTTTGCGTGCGGGACTTTGGGCGCGATCTAAACTTATCTAAACTTATCATGCCTAAACTTATCATACCTAAACTTATCATGCCTAAACTGAGTTTAGGCATAATAAAAATGGTTATCACGCCTAAAGTCTTTAACTGGGTTATCACCGCTTTGTGAATCGAGCCCATTGTGTCCAATCGAGCCCATTGTGTCCATCTGTATTGGTAAAAAAAACTGCAAAATAGCATGACTTGGGTGCACCACTGACAAAGGGGAGCAATGAAGGTGTCACCCCAAGCCTATCTTAGCTCAGGGGTGGCTCCCATACATCACACCCTTGCAGTGATTATTTCACCTCACTTTAACTGAAGAAGTTACTTTTACTAATGAGAAAAGATCTTCCACAAAACAAAAAATCTGACAAGAAGAAACTACCCACTTTTTGTACTTTGGATACAACAGTAGAGCAGTGCTCTCCAATTAATGGGAGTGGAGGGATACATTTTTTAGAGCATCGATGCAGGGGGGGGGGGCAAAACTTTCCCCACCAAAGACACATTTCTGCTGCTTCAAGATATGTGTCTCAGCTTCCCAGTGCCTCTATCATTGTATACTATCGTCCCCCCACCCCCCACTGGTGTTTCCCATCTTACAGTTACTTGAAAAGTGTTTGTAACGGACAGAGCAGCTTGCACAACAAAATTTGCCAAACCAGCTCTTCTTCCCTGGCTTTTATATTTAGCACTGTTCAACCTGTGGGCAATCTGCTCTGATATCTGCAGTGCCAGTACATGCATTTTTTCTGATAGCAAAGGCATTTTCAATGTAAATTGCAGTACAACATGCGTACTACTGCAATTCAGTTATATGCGATTTACAACCAAATACACTGCTTGCGGTAAAGTCTATACATCACCTGCAATTTCCTGCTGTAAGGTCGCTTTCCCTATCCCGAGCACTGGTCACAAAAGTGAGACTAGGAGGGAGAGACCCCCAACCAGGCTGCATGGCAACAAAACAAATGTTCTCTACTGAGGACCTGACAGTAAAAATACAGGTCCACCCTGAGCTCTATGGCAAGAGCCCTAAGTTGTATAAAGACAGTCAGAGGGTAAACATTTTATGGGTGGCTATTGCCAGTGAGCTTTCTGAGGATGACTGGTTACATTGACAAAGAAATAAAAGGAAACGTAACCATATATGTACATGCCTGCACATGTACACATCATTGTGAAAGTGTTCTCTCTTTTCTTCTTTCTTATTTTGGAGGGTGGGGTGGAGTACCACCTAGACCAGCGATGTTCCTCTGGATACATTACCTACTTCATAGCAGATGCATATACTTGCATAAGTAATTGGAACTTTGGATTTCTAAGCTATATTTTTCAGGCTTGTTTTTTTAATTAAAGTTTCCTTTACAATATGCCTATTTCCCAGTATTACAAAGCACCATCAATACTGCCCCACATCACAGAAGTAATTGAACTCAATTGAAGTGAACGAGAAAAACTGCAGCCAGTATATATATATATATATACTGACAAAGCACTGTAACGTATTGCCTTTTTTTCTTTTTTTTATTTACAAATCCAAAGTCTACAAAATTTGATAGCATGACAATAGCAGAGTAAAAGTGCTTGTTAAACTGCAAGTTTACAGTGTTGCTGTGGGCTTTCACCATACACTTCCATGTTTTCTCTGCGAATATGGCTTTACAAGATTTTGTAGACACCTGTTTTTAAAAAGGCGGAAAAAGAAAGGACAAATTTTTATTCCAAGTCCAGCTTTGTTCTGACTGCAATTTTGCCTAAACAATGAAGACATTGCAATTTGTTGAATGGAATTATACTTTAATTTGTTAAGAAAAAAACAACAATGAAACCCTATTTATACTTTACCTAATTGTAACAAATAGACATTCAGTAGGGATGACTAACCAACAGAAGTTCACATCTGATCTCTGTTAGAGATGTCGCGAACCTCCGATTTTCGGTTCGCGAACCGGGTTCGCAAACTTGCCCTTTTTGCCTGACTGGTAGCACTGGCCCTGCTGCAGACCATTGTTATAGGGCCAAGTCCCTCTATACCTATTTGACCCCAGTAGAAGCCAGTACGCATGCGCTCATTCTCAGCCTGGCTCCCCCCTCCAAAAACAACAAAAAAAAACCATCGCTGGAACAGTGGCCTGGAGAAGTATTCAAGAAGCCTCTGGATTATCCTACTTCTTTTTTAACAATACAGGGTTGCTTTAATAAAGTGCCTCTATATAAAGATCAAGGCTAGAAATGTCGCGAACCTCCGATTTTCGGTTCGCGAACCGGGTTCGCGAACTTCCGCGGAAGGTTCGGTTCGCGGAAAAGTTCACGAACCGCAATAGACTTCAATGGGGAGGCGAACTTTGAAAAATAGAAAAAATTATGCTGGCCACAAAAGTGATGGAAAAGATGTTTCAAGGGGTCTAACACCTGGAGGGGGGCATGGCGGAGTGGGATACATGCCAAAAGTCCCGGTGAAAAATCTGGATGTGACGCAAAGCAGCGTTTTAAGGGCAGAAATCACATTGAATGCTAAATTGCAGGCCTAACGTGCTTTCAAACATCTTGCATGTGTATACATCAAACAGGGAGTGTAATTAGAGTACTGCTTCACACTGACACGCCAAACTCACCGTGTAACGCACCGCAAACAGCTGTTTGTGTAGTGACGGCCATGCTGGACTACTGCGCAACATGGCGTGATTGCTCTTCCTCACTCAGTGATGTCAGGTAATGTGTGACTTCCTTCTCAACTTTCCATGGCATTGTTAAAAAGCTTACGTTTTGTTTTTAATTTACATTTTCTACTTGCTGTGTACTTGTTCAGTACCGCTACAATGAGAATCCTGTGGAGGCGGGCAAGTCTGCCATTGTGACCCCGGGTAATGGCCGGGGAATGAGAGGTTTGAATCCGGTGTGGAGCCTGAGCAACGGCTACCACTACACATCCAAGGAGGGCAGCGGGCAGGCATGCACGCCCGCCCGCCCCGAGGTAGTGACCAAAAATAACAATACAGGAGGAGGACTTTCGAGGCCCTGCTGTGTATTTGAAATGAATGTACTTTAAATCCTTTAACGAGAACCAGTTATGGCGGGCAAAGATGACACCACATTCCTTTCACGAGAATCATATGGAGGCGGGCAAGTCTGTCATTTGTGACCCCGGGTAATGGCCGGGGAATGAGGGATGGAATCTGGTGTGGAGCCTGAGAAACGGCTACCACCACACATCCAAGGAGGGCAGCAGGTAGGCATGCACGCCCGCCCCGAGGTAGTGACCAAAAATAACAATACAGGAGGCGGACTTTCGAGGCCCTGCTGTGTATTTGAAATGAATGTACTTTAAATCCTTTAACGAGAACCAGTTATGGCGGGCAAAGATGACACCACATTCCTTTCACGAGAATCATATGGAGGCGGGCAAGTCTGTCATTTGTGCCCCCGGGTAATGGCCGGGAAATGAGGGATGGAATCCGGTGTGGAGCCTGAGAAACGGCTACCACTACACATCCAAAGAGGGCAGCAGGTAGGCATGCACGCCCGCCCCGAGGTAGTGATCAAAAATAACAATACAGGAGGCGGACTTTCGAGGCCCTGCTGTGTATTTGAAATGAATTAACTTTAAATCCTTTAACGGGAATCCGTTATGGAGGGCAAGTCTGCCATTGTCACCGCAGGGAATGAAGGTTGGATTGCGGCCCGAAGTGGGAGCCTGCTGAGACCCATGCTGTAGCTGCCCTGACCGTGCTTTGCAGACCAGGCATCTGTGGTCAGATGGACCCTTGAGCCAGCGGAAGACAAACCAAGTCGAAAGCATTTGCCAAGAATGTTTTACGGAGGGCAAGTTTTTTTGCCCTTTTTTTAAATTTTTTGAAAATGATAGATGGTTGTATTTTTAAATTGTTTGAAAGTTTAGATGGTTGTATTTTTAAATTGTTTGAAAGTTTAGATGGTTGTATTTTTAAATTGTTTAAAAGTGTATCCATTCTTCCTCCCCCCCAGCCACGAACAATACCATGGGAACGTGGAGCAGCAGAAGCCCCCTGTGACGGCTGCCACGGTTGTTCTCCGCTGCTTGTCTTTTGAGGGGTGCTTCTTTTCCTCAGGTGTTCTTGCCATAGCTGTTTGTGCCTTCTCTCCAGGTGCCTTCGTAAAGCACTTGTCCCTACGTGACAGTTGGCCTTTCCACGGCTCAATTTTTGCTGGCAGAGACAACAGATGGCTTTGCTCCGATCTGAGACACACACGTGAAAAAATTTCCAAACCGCTGAGCCCCCCTGGGCTGATGGCGCTACGGTGGCATCAGCAGCTGACGTTGAAGGGCATGTTGGCTGTCTGGCCATAGCTGGCGATACATGGCGCCGGACACTGCCCCCAGCTGATTCTGAGGACGAGCTCCCTCTTGTATTGCGTTCCGGAGTTGGAGCCTGATCAACGTCTACCACCACACATCCAGGCAAGGAGGGAAGCAGGCAGGCATGCACGCCCGCCCCGAGGTAGTGACCAAAAATAACAATACAGGACTCAGGAGGACCTTTTGCGGCCCTAATTGAAATGAACTAACTTTAAATCCTTTAACGGGAATCCGTTATGGAGGGCAAGTCTGCCATTGTCACTGCGGGGAATGAAGGTTGGATTCCGGCCAGAAGTGGGAGCCTGCTGAGACTCATGCTGTAGCTGCCCTGACCGTGCTTTGCCGACCAGGCATCTGTGGTCAGATGGACCCTTGAGCCAGCGGAAGACAAACCAAGTCGAAAGCATTTGCCAGGAATGTTTTACGGAGTGCAAGTTTTTTTGCCCTTTTTTTAAATTTTTTTAAAATGATAGATGGTTGTATTTTTAAATTGTTTGAAAGTTTAGATGGTTGTATTTTTAAATTGTTTGAAAGTTTAGATGGTTGTATTTTTAAATTGTTTGAAAGTGTATCCATTCAAGTGCAAGTTATGCACTGACTGCCAGGTATAATGTGCAGTCACAGATGCAGTGAAAGGTATGCAGTGACTGCAAACAGCCGTTTGTGTAGTGACGGCCGTGCTGGACTGGTGCGCACCGTGACGAGAGTGCAGGTGATGGTGGCTTTTCAGCCCATATGCTTGCCCGGCTGATGTAGCTGAATGACAGAACAGTGACTTTGCAGCTGATCAAATTTGGTCTGACCACAATGAAACAACGACCTTAATATCTTTTGTGTGCCACCCCCACCCGAGACACTCAAATAGCCGGCGGTCATTGCTTCATTGTGATGCGCAAGCCCCTTCACCGCGGCAAGGTAATGATCACGAAGGGGGATGGGCACATGTACACGCACCAGAAAAATTAGTGTAGCGGCCGCTGCTAGCAGCGGCCTTAAAAATTCAGGAATCCGCCTAGAGTCCTGGACCCTGTTGGTAGTGGCGGAGAAGGCAGTCAAGCGGCCTGCAGGCAGAGATGCTGTGTGTGGGGAGTGGACTGACTTAGTCTTCGGTCGTGCAGTAGCCCTCCGTGATCCATTCCTCATTCATTTTGATAAAGGTCAGGTACTGAACACTGTCGTGACTTAGGCGACTTCTCTTCTCAGTAACTATGCCTCCAGCTGCACTGAAGGTCCTTTCTGACAGGACGCTTGCGGCAGGGCAAGAGAGGAGTTGTATGGCAAATTGGGACAGCTCTGGCCACAGGTCAAGCCTGCGCAACCAGTAGTCCAAGGGTTCATCGTCGCTTTTCGCAGAGTCTACATCCACACTCAAGGCCAGGTAGTCGGCTACCTGCGGGTCCAGGAGTTGGTGGAGGGTGGATCCGGAAGGACTATGGCGAGGAGTTGGACTAAAGAACGTCCGCATGTCCGACATCACCCTGAGATCGCTGGAGCGTCCTGTTCTTGCCTGCGTGGACTTGGGAGGAGGAGGGTTACTGCCAGTGGTACCTTGATTGCGTTGTGCAGCCACATCACCCTTAAACGCATTGTAAAGCATCATCGACAGCTTGTTATGCAAGTGCTGCATCCTTTCCGCCTTTTGTTGAGTTGGTAAGAGGTCCGCCACTTTGTGCCTGTACCGAGGGTCTAGTAGCGTGGCCACCCAGTACAGGTCATTCGTCTTGAGTTTTTTGATACGGGGGTCCCTCAACAGGCTGGACAACATGAAAGAGGACATCTGCACAAAGCTGGATGCAGAGGTACTCTCCATCTCCTCATGCTCTTCCTCAGTGACGGGACGCAACTCCTCTTCCTCCCCCCAGCCACGAACAATACCACGGGAACGTGGAGCAGCAGAAGCCCCCTGTGATGGCTGCCGCGGTTGTTCTCCTTCCGCCGCCTCTTCCTCCTCCACAGAAACACCTTCCTCATCATCACCATCATTAGAGTCTGACTCCTCTCCTTCCCCACACGACTCCTCTTCTTCCTCCTCCTCCCCCCTCTGTGCTGCCGCCGGTGTTGTGGAAACATCGGGTTCGTGTGTAAATGGCTCCAATGAATCCTGCTGCCCTAACTCTTCTTGTTCACGCTCCTCCACAGCTGTATCCACCACTCTACGCACGGCACGCTCCAGGAAGTAGGCGTAGGGGATCAAGTCGCTGAAGGTGCCCTCATCGCGACTCACCAGTTTGGTCACCTCCTCAAAGGGCTCCATGACCCTGCATGCATTTCGCATCAGTGTCCAGTTGTTGGGCCACAACATCCCCATCCTCCCAGATTGTGTCCTTGTACTGTAATGATACAGGTAGTGGGTGACGGCTTTCTCCTGGTCTAGCAGGCGAGAGAACATCAGCAGGGTGGAATTCCAGCGAGTCGGGCTATTGCAAATCAGGCGTCTCACCGGCAAGTTGTTTCTACGCTGAATCTCTGCAAAGCGTGCCATGGCCTCGTAAGAGCGCCTGAAATGCCCACACAACTTCCTGGCCTGCTTCAGGACGTCCTCTAAGCCTGGGTACTTGGACACAAATCTTTGCACGACCAGATTAAGCACATGTGCCATGCAGGGTATGTGTGTCAGCTTTCCCAAATTCAACGCAGCAATGAGATTGCTGCCGTTGTCACACACCACGTTGCCGATCTCAAGCTTGTGCGGGGTCAGCCATTGCTCCACCTGTTTGTTAAGAGCAGCCAGGAGAGCTGCTCCAGTGTGACTCTCCGCTTTCAGGCAAGACATGTCTAACACTGCATGACACCGTTGCACCTGGCATGCAGCATAGGCCCTGGGGTGCTGGGGCTGTGTAGCTGGGGAGGAGATGGCGGCACCAGCCAAGGAGGAGGAGGATGATGACAGCGAAGCGGTGATAGCAGGTGGAGAGGAGGTGGCTGGAGGCCTGCCTGCAAGCCGTGGAGGTGTGACAAGTTGGTCCTCTGCGCAGCCACGTACTCCCTGCTTGCTGCCATCGGTCACCAGGTTGACCCAATGGGCTGTGTATGTAATGTAGTGGCCCTGCCCGTGCTTGGCAGACCAGGCATCCGTGGTCAGGTGGACCCTTGACCCAACGCTGTGTGCCAGAGATGACACCACTTGCCTCTCAACTGCACGGTACAGTTTGGGTATGGCCTTTTGAGAAAAATAATTGCGGCCTGGTATCTTCTACTGCGGTGTACCAATGGCCACAAACTTACGGAAAGCCTCCGACTCCACCAGCTTGTATGGTAATAGCTGGCGAGCTAATAGTTCCGCCACGCCAGCTGTCAGACGCCGGGCAAGAGGGTGACTGGCAGACATTTGCTTCTTCCGCTCAAATACTTCCTTCACGGATAGCTGGGTACTGCTGTGGGCAGAGGAGAAGGAACCGCTCAAGGGAAGAGGCGGTGTGGAGGAGGGTGGCTGTGAAGGTGCAAGGGAGAAAGTGGATGAAGACGATGCACCTGAAGGAGGAAGAGGAGAAGGAGTTTGGCTTGTCTTTTGAGGAGTGCTGCTTTTACTCAGGTGTTCTTGCCATAGCTGTTTGTGCCTTCTCTCCAGGTGCCTTCATAAGGCACTTGTCGCTACGTGAGAGTTGGCCTTTCCACGGCTCAATTTTTGCTGGCAGAGACAACAGATGGCTTTGCTCCGATCTGAGACACACACGTGAAAAAATTTCCAAACCGCTGAGGCCCCCTGGGGTGATGGCGCTACGGTGGCATCAGCAGCAGCTGACGTTGAAGGGCATGTGTGCTCCCTGGCCATAGCTGGCGATACATGGCACCGGACACTGCCCCCAGCTGTTTCTGAGGACGAGCTCCCTCTGCTTCTATCATGGAGTCGTCTCCTCCTACTCCTCTCTGACTCCTCCTCTGAACTGTCCCCCGGTCATCTCCTCTACCGGGAACATATGTGGTATCCGTATAATCGTCATCATAATCCTCCTGGCCAGCTGCGCTTTCCTCAGACACCTCCTCAAGTGCACCAACTTCAGGTGGTCCACCATCATCCCCATCCACACACGTTACGTCCATACTATCGCCACCTAACTCAGACGTATGAGGTGGTGTACCTGCGCCTTCTTGTTGTTGTTGCAGTAGTGGCTGGGAATCAGTGATTTCACCACCACCACCAAATAACTCCTGCGAAGTGTCAAATGCAGCGGATGTGGTGCTTGTTGTAGCGCTGGTGGCTGCGGGAGATGAGGTGTTCTGTGTTAAATACTCAATCACCTCCTCACGATTTTGGGAAGTGATGGCACGTGCCTTCTTCTGAGCACTGTATTTTGGGGCAGGTCCGCATGAAATCACAGCAACACCACCTCGCACAGCCACAGACCTGCCGGTGCCTGGTGGCCTTCCTCTGGGTCTGCCTCTACCTCTTCCTCTACCTGGTTTGTCCATTTTGTCCATCTCGGGGGTATGCTAGCTATATGCAGTGAGGTGGGTTCTCACTCAACACAACAGGTAGTTAGATGCAGTGAGCTGGGTTCACTCAACAGTAAAGGTACTTAAGATGCAGTGAGGTGGGTTCTCACTCAACACAACAGGTAGTTAGATGCAGTGAGGTGGCCAGGTAGGTTCACACTCAACACAACAGGTAATTAGATGCAGTGAGCTGGGTTCACTCAACACAAGGCTAGGTATATGCAGTGATGAGGTGGGTTAAGTAAACGCAACAGGTGCTGGGTAGTTAGATGCAGTGAGCTGGGTTCACTCAACAGTAAAGGTACTTAAGATGCAGTGAGGTGGGTTCTCACTCAACACAACAGGTAGTTAGATGCAGTGAGGTGGCCAGGTGGGTTCACACTCAACACAACAGGTAGTTAGATGCAGTGAGCTGGGTTCACTCAACAGTAAAGGTACTTAAGATGCAGTGAGGTGGGTTCTCACTCAACACAACAGGTAGTTAGATGCAGTGAGGTGGCCAGGTGGGTTCACACTCAACACAACAGGTAGTTAGATGCAGTGAGCTGGGTTCACTCAACACCACGCTAGGTATATGCAGTGATGATGTGGGTTAAGTAAACACAACAGGTACTGGGTAGTTAGATGCAGTGAGCTGGGTTCACTGAACAGTATACAGTAAAGGTACTTAAGATGCAGTGAGGTGGGTTCTCACTCAACACAACAGGTAGTTAGACTTAGATGCAGTAAGCTGGGTTCACTCAACACAACGCTAGGTATATGCAGTGATGAGGTGGGTTAAGTAAACACAACAGGTACTGGGTAGTTAGATGCAGTGAGCTGGGTTCACTCGACAGTAAAGGTACTTAAGATGCAGTGAGGTGGGTTCACTCAACACAAGGCTAGGTATATGCAGTGATGAGGTGGGTTAAGTAAACACAACAGGTACTGGGTAGTTAGATGCAGTGAGCTGGGTTCACTCAACAGTAAAGGTACTTAAGATGCAGTGAGGTGGGTTCTCACTCAACACAACAGGTAGTTAGATGCAGTGAGGTGGCCAGGTGGGTTCACACTCAACACAACAGGTAGTTAGATGCAGTGAGCTGGGTTCACTCAACAGTAAAGGTACTTAAGATGCAGTGAGGTGGGTTCTCACTCAACACAACAGGTAGTTAGATGCAGTGAGGTGGCCAGGTGGGTTCACACTCAACACAACAGGTAGTTAGATGCAGTGAGCTGGGTTCACTCAACACCACGCTAGGTATATGCAGTGATGATGTGGGTTAAGTAAACACAACAGGTACTGGGTAGTTAGATGCAGTGAGCTGGGTTCACTGAACAGTATACAGTAAAGGTACTTAAGATGCAGTGAGGTGGGTTCTCACTCAACACAACAGGTAGTTAGACTTAGATGCAGTGAGCTGGGTTCACTCAACACAACGCTAGGTATATGCAGTGATGAGGTGGGTTAAGTAAACACAACAGGTACTGGGTAGTTAGATGCAGTGAGCTAGGTTCACTCAACACAAAGCTAGGTATATGCAGTGATGAGGTGGGTTAAGTAAACACAACAGGTACTGGGGTATATGCAGTACTGGGTAGTACAATGTGCAGCTCCCTGTCACACACACAGGCAGTCAGTCACTGAATGTGCTGGGCTGCTGGCAGTGGCACACACACTATCAATTAGCAAGGCTGTGCATGCAACAAAAGTGTCAGAAAAAAAAATGTACAGGTTGAGCTCTGAAAAGAGCTGTTGCTGGGTGCTTTAAAAGCAATATTAATCAGTCAGGAACAAGCAAAGCAGCCTAGAACCTAACTAATCTGTCCCTAAGAGAAAAAGTCTGCAGCAGCTGTCCCTTTCCTCTCTCTAGCAGGCACACGAGTGACTGTAATGGCCGCCGGAGGCTGCCTTATATAAGGGGGGTGGGGCTCCAGGGCTTACTGTAGCCTGAATGGCTACAATGTGCCTGCTGACTGTGATGCAGAGGGTCAAAGTTGACCCTCATAGTGCATTATGGGGCGAATCGAACTTCCGGAAAAGTTCGCCTGGCGCAGGCGAACGCGAACCCCCAATGTTCGCCTGGAACCGTTCGCCGGCGAACCGTTCGGTACACCTCTAATCTCTGTATGTGTGACTGGAATTGTTCCAGCAGGGTATCAAAACTAAAAATCAAAATAGACTTTTTTTTAACACTTTAAGACGTTAAAAAATGTATTGTTTTTATGGTTTCAAATATGTATTTTGTGTGTTAGGTACGTTCACACATGCACACACTTTTTAGTAAATGCAAATTTACAGAACCATCCTCTGGAACAATGCAGGTTGTCTTCATTGGAGAGTAGACTATGGGCTTGGACAATGCTGTCCAAGACAGAGGGCTGGACATCCAGTTGTAGCCTCGGGAAGGTGCTGCTAACGAACAAAGGGGCGTCTACAGAGGTGCACGTGTTTGAGTGGGTTATACATCATAGTCAGGATTGGTGGTTGCCTTCAGACCTACAAATGAATCTTGCTGCTATACAATGGGAAGGGAGTTTGAAGACAGATAGGCAACAGAAAAATTCTACAAGAAAAGAGGAAAACAGATTACAGAATAGTAGGCAATTCATCTTTACCTTTGAATGGACATCTGTGTGAGGGCAAAACATTTGTCCTGATGAAATGCCCCTTCTGTTCTATCTTCCGGCAGCAAGGGATGGATCCAGTACCTTCAGGTAATGAGACTTCATTGTCTCATCACAACTAGCAGTAAAACCAGCTCTGGATACATCTTCTGAATATAAGCTCTTGTGATGCCTTCTCTGTAAGTCAAATCTTTTCAGCTACTATATTTATTTCCTTTTAAACAATACCAGTTGCCTGGCTGTCCTGCTGGTCTTTATGGTCAGTAGGGTCTAAATCACACAGCTGAAACAAGCATGCAGCTAATCTTGTCATTTTTGACAAGTATTAGACACGGAGGATCAGCAGAGCTGCTAGGCAAAGAGCAATATCTAAAAGGAAATAAACTTGTCAGCCTCTCACCTCGGATTCCTTTAAAGGGAACCAGAGACGTTGGGGGAAGGCTTGTATACATACCTGGGGCTTCCTCCAGCCCCATATGCACGGATCGCTCCCACGCCGCCATCCTCTGCAGCCTGGATCCACCGGTACCGGGTCCCATCATTGCTGCGAGTCGGCCGTCAGACGCGGCCAATTGTCCGCATCACACAGGGCTCCCTCCGTATACGTACGCATGAGGCTGCCTACTGCGCAGCCTCATGCGTACGGGTATGGAGGGAGCCCCTGTGATGCAGACAATTGGCCGCGTCCGCCGGAAGTGACGGGACCCGGTACCGCCGATACAGGAAGCGGAGGATGGCGGCGTGGGAGCGATCCAGGCTTATGGGGCTGGAAGAAGCCCCAGGTATGTATAAAAGCTTGTTCTATTTTTTATTGCCATTCCTTTCTGGTTCCCTTTAACAGTGACATTTAATTTATATGGGATGATGTGGTCTGTTACTTTACAATAGCCACTACTGAATTAATTTTGGGAAATACCCAGTAAACTAAATTTGCCAGTAAGCAATGCAATAACAATATGGAAATGCAGTCATATAAACTTAAACACTCAGACATTAGGATACACAGCCTTCTCTCTTCTTAGGGAAGTTTGTGATTTTATACACTTGAACTGAAAAAATTGCATGATGCAAAATCACACTCGATTGTGGAGCGATTACATTTTGTGAATTGCAGTGTGAACAGTCCCTCTGCATTTGAGAAAGTGAGGATGGCATACAGTGGGGCCATAACTTCAAAGCTTGTTATCATGGGGATGTCCACAGGGTGGGGCTGGGGTGTGTCTGTAGTTAGTTGTCCTATTCATGTTACTTGCATAAAGCCTTGTACACTCAGGAATAAAAATGTGTTACAAACAAGCCCTAAAAAACTCATTAATCAGATATTGTTAAAAAATGATGATGCTTGGGCATTTTTAACGACTGACACAGCGGATCACTTTGGCAGAGAATTGATCATCGTCCACAGTGTGTACAGCCCTATGCTCAATTTTTAAATGGCATTCACAAAATCTATGGTGCTATAGCTACACTCTGCATCATTTGACAATCATCTCGTTTAATGATCAATTGGCATTTCTGTTGCAGATCCTGCCTTTGTTAACAACAAATTGCTTTATGATCTGCCAGAAGTGCTGTAGTAAAAAACCTCAAATTGTATCTACGGTATTCATCATCAACTTTTAAATGATGTTGCTGGTACAAAGTATGGTAACATTATTAACCCATTCACGTTCCGTCGTTTTCACTTGAGCAATGTTCACCTCCCATTGATTAGCCTATAACTTTATCACAATGAACTGATCTATATCTTGTTTTTTCCGCCACCAATTAGGCTTTCTTTGGGGGGTACATTTTGCTAAGAGCCACTTTACTGTAAATGCATTTTAACAGGAAGAATAAGAAAAAACGGAAAAAATCATTATTTCTCAGTTTTCAGCCATTATAGTTTTAAAATAATACATGCCTCCATAATTAAAACTGACGTATTGTATTTGCCCATATGTCCCGGTTAGTACACTGTTAAAATTATGTCCCTATCACAATGTATGGCGACAATATTTTATTTGGAAATAAAGGTGCATTTTTTCCGTTTTGCATCTATCACTATTTACAAGTTTAAAATAAAAAAAAATATAGAAATATTTCATCTTTACATTGATATTTAAAAAGTTTAGACCCTTAGGTAAATATTTACATGGTTTTTTTTATTATTGTAATGGTTTTTTTTTTATATTAAACATTTTATTTGGGTATTTTTGGGAGGGTGGGATGTAAACCAAAGTTTTTTAATGTAAATGTGTGTTGATTTTAATTTTTTTTACTTTTTGTTGTAGTTTTACTTTTTGGCCACAAGATGGCGGCCATGAGTTTGTTTACATGACGTCACTCTAAGCGTAACACACGCTTAGAGTGACGCATCGGGGAGGGAACGGCCAGAAAAAGCGAAGCTTCCGAGAGAAGCTGTCGCTTTTTCAGCGGGGGAGAGGAATCAGTGATCGGGCACCATAGCCCGATACATTGATTCCGTGGCTACCGAATCCGCGGCCGGGAGTGCGTGTGCACGCGCGCGATCGGGCCGCGGGAGCGCGCGGTAGCGCGCATGGTTCCTGGACGTAGTTTCTACGTCCAGGAACCAAAATAGGTTAAAATGTATATTTTTCGGTATCATGTACATTTTAATCTTTGTAATTAAAGTTATAAAAACATAACCGTATTTAATGGCAAAAATGGGATGAGGTTTTTTTTAGGGCAACTATTATATATGGTATGTGCTCTCAAAGTGGGCATGATTACAGCAGGTGGCTAAGGGCCCATTTACGCTTAATCAGTTGGTGTGCATTAGTATGCGTTTTTTCTATAGCAGTGCATTGTAAAAAAGATTTCAGTTAAAACGCGTTAAGTGTGAAAGGTGCCATAGGAAAACATGGGCATTACTTTGAAAATCAGGTTTTCTTTCAGTTATAACTGAGAGCAACTGATTAAGTGTAAACGGGGCATAACAGTAGGTTGTAATAGACCTATGCAGGGCCGGATTTCTGGGAAGGCCTCAAAGGCCATGGCCTAGGGCGATAAAATCAGATAAGAGAAGAAGGGCAGCATGACTTGGAGAGAGGAGGTCATATGTCAAAGTTAATCACCTCTTCTTGTCCCGCAGAGCAGCCAGCCAGCGCCCTGCTCTGCACTAATAGTTGAATTGCAGAATTCCCCAATTCCAGCAAGTCTCTCTCTCACAATTCCTGGTGTGTTACGACAATCAACATCTGCTGTCACCTCACCTGATGATCCATTCCTCTGTATCATGGACATACAAGTTGATGTGAGAAATACCAGGGATTTACATTACAAACAGATAGAACTAAGTTCCGCTGAGTTTTAATGCAGGCATTCACAGACATCAGTGAGCTCTGCTAGTTTCTTAACTTTCTCCTTTACAGCTGTGACACTGACCCCAGCAGCTGTAAACTACACTTTCTTATCTCTAGTCTACCTACATTTATGGCTTTAGGTTTTTTTTTCTTCCTAGCCAGCAGTGATCTCAGTTAACTCTTTCCTGACTCATTTTCCGTCCTTCAGTTCCTACCATCTATGAGAACTGCAGGAATAAAAATGCTGTTTGCTTTCCTTTCATTGCTAAACTGTCACTGTCACCTGAGCTGTTACTACCTCTATGCTAGTGTGTATGGTTGGCATCCTTCTCCTTTCCTGTAGCAGTAGAGCATCTTAGCCATCAGTGAAAGCAGAGAGTTTTGAATCAGGATGATACCATTTATTGGCTTAAAAGAAAAAAAGTAATCTTTCTGTGAATAAGCCTTCTTCAGACTTTGTTCCTGTATACTGTCAATATGTTAGAGCACATCACCATATGCACTTTCGACATTCAAAAGAGATACATAGATGTTTCAGCAAATATAAATAAAAATCATTCAGATGATTTAAAGTGGAGCTGAACTCTTGCACAGGACAGAAGGAAAACATAGAAAAATCCACCTTGTATGTTTTTAGAGAGCCTGTGTAATTCCCCCTCATCTAATCTGAAGTTGTAATTTGATCTCTCCCCTATGTCCCCTGACTGCCACAACATCTAAGCTCATTTGAAAGCACAAGATGTTATCAATATTTTTGCTTCCATAAAAGCAGGAAGTAGACACTGTCGATTTATTGCAGGATTTGTATCAGCTGTAACAAAGAAAAGTTTTTTCTTTTAAAGGTAATTATGTTGTGTATCTTTTGAAGCAGAGAGGAAGTTCTGAGTTCAGGTCCGCTCTAATTGCAACCAAACATCCAAAGTGGGTATTGAGAGGATGTTTTCTACATACCTGTTCTCTGTTTTGAATGGGCTTCTCGCCATTGAGCTGCCCTGCCACCTGTTTATGGCTCTGACTGCAGCGAATCGCACAGAGGACAAAGAAGCAGCGCATGCTCTGGCCACTTGCAACTTGCGCAAGTTTTCTGCTCCTGACCAGATGTGCACAGCAACCAACGCCAGTACAGTGTTATGCATTCTTGACAAGTACATACATCAGCGTCATTTCTCAAGTATGCATGCCCAGAACACTATTGGCTGCTGTGCACATTCGGGCAGGATCGCAAATTGCATGAATTATTGAGCAGACAGAGCATGCTGATTCTTGGCTGAATGGGAGGCAGAGCAGCACAACTGAAATGAGCCCATTCAAACCAATGATCGCTAGTCAGAGTTTTGGACACAATGTTTTTTGGTGGTGGCGGTGGGGGGGGGGGGGGGGCGGTAGGTGACAGCAGGCCTAGGGCACTGAAAAGTACAAATACGGCCCTGGACCTATGGTATCCTCCCTTTTATTGGTGTACCTAATACATGTCCCTGTTCAATGTATCTTTTTTTAAAGAGACTCTGTAACAAAATGTTCATCCGTATTTCTTCTATCCTATAAGTTCCTATTCCTGTTCTAATGTGCTCTGGCTTACTGCAGCCTTTCCTAGTTGCACAGTGGCTGTATTATCTGTTATATGATCTAATCTTCTCTCCTCTGTCGGACTGAGGCAGTCAAGATGGAATGTGCTGTGCTGCTTGTGATTGGGTAGAAGCTATGCACACCCTCTCTAGGCCCCCTGCACACTCTGTATGACTCACACTGACCTACTCTCAGCATAAAGGCCCATACACACGTCTGATTTTCGCAAATGACCCGTCGTTTGGACGTCCAAACGACCGGTCGTTCGGACGTCAAATCGGGCGTGTGTACAGTCTGTCGTTCAGCTGATAAGACTGGACTTGAGCGATCCGCACAGAGGGGCCCACATAATGAATAAAACGGTATGCTTTTTATTGTAAGAATTTTAGAGTACAGATTCTCTTTAATGCCCCCAATAAAGCGTCTACCCTTTATAGCGCCTCAATATACAGTGGTTATATGGTCTCCCTTTTATAGCAACCCCTGTGGTGTCCCTTATGTTATGTCCTCTCATAGTGGTCCTAAAACTTTGCCCCTTGTCCTTACTTTCTCTGGTGATCTAGTGCCCCACCTCCCCCACTTAGTTTAACTGGTGGTTCAGTGGGCCACCTCCCCTTTATACAGAACAATAACAATTGTCACATGGTGCAGTCACTGCGCAGCAGGATACCAAGGCATGCAATGTAGAGTAAGCAGCTGCCACCCAATCAGATGTTCATGCAGGGCACCAGGCCATCTCACTTCCTGTTCTGAATGCTTGCACAAGATTATTGGGAGCAGCTGAAAGGTGGTGGATGCACTGCTGGAAACTGACCGTGCAAAACAGGCCTTGAGTAAATTGCCAGGACTTTGCTTTTCCTGACCATCTCCTCCGAGTTCCCCTCTCTTGCCAGTAAAAAAACTCTCCTCTTTAATATAGATACCTGCAAAATTGCTGCCATTCATGTAGTCATGGTGTTTTACAACTCTATGGTCATAATTCAGGCTTCCATTTTTTTATGCATATGGTTGAAATAATAAATTCATTAGCAATGAACAATGTGTTGTGTATTGCATTTCTGTACTTCTTGCAATATATGTTTAAAATGCCTAGCTGGCTATGCACTGTAGCGTAGTGGAACAGCAGTTTTAGTAAAGAGAAAACAGTTTACACTGCTTCCCTTACCTCATCATTATCCTACCTAATAAAATGGAAGTGTCTCTGCGTCCCATGTCCCTGTGTTTGTGTTTTCTCTCTGCGCATTTGCAGGGACGCAGAGACACTGAGGGGGAGTGACGCTCTGCTTGCAGGGGAGGACGGAGCCAAGGGGCGGCGTGTGCGCGCGGCGGACTTGCGCGTTTGCTGACATGCGGCAGTGAAAGACCTACAGCCCGTTTTTAAATGGGCTTAGGTCACCTAGTTCATCCATAAAATAGTCAAAGGGAAGCAAGCAGGAGCCAGTTTCCTCTTGTGACCACTGATCCCTTGTCCTCTCCTACCTTCTCCACCTGCTGATATGTTAACTCTTTGTGATCATCATTGCAGCAAAAGCAGATTGCAGAATGAGAATCTGCTGGCCTGCAGCACTATCTACAAAGAGTTAATCCTTCAGCAGCATAGAGAAGAGCTAGAAAATGATAACTACTCTATAGTTGGTGAATACTCGCCCTGCACAGGTAATGAATGAGCCCATTATTTAGCATTACCAAAAATAAAAAAATCCAGCAGGGTGAGCTAGAGCTTTCAGGAACATGTAGCGATCAGATATTTGATGGTCAAAACTTCTAATTTCTGATCAGGCATCCCTTTTCTGCTGCCCACATCTACATATGGGGGAGAAGAGGCTAAATTTTTTGCCTGTTTGCTCTGTCTCCAGATGCTGCTGGGAGTCTCCTGCTCCCTGCAACCTCTCTTTCCTTCCAATGTCCATGTCAGCACACTACGGGGTTAATCCCGCCCCTTAACACCTCCAGGACATGTCTATATAAATCTTAAGCCCTCCCTTAGCTAGTGCTTTTTTTTCCTGTCCTCCTCCAGGACTGTCATTTTTTTCCTCTTTTTTTTACCATTTATTTTTGTAACTTATGTTTTGTGTCCTACCTGCTGCTTTCTTGGCAGCCACCACGCTTAGCCTTGAGCGTGAAGCCCCGCTGTTTTACCTTAAATAGGTATAAGCGGTGGTCCCCCTCTTTCTGCTGCTCTTTCTGGGGGTGTTTTCTTCTCCCTGTGAGGCCGCATACGCTGTAAACCGGCGTACACCGGATTGGGCAGCATCAGATGCCGAATGCGGACCAGCCTGGGACGCAGGATCACTTCCGGGAGGAAGTGAGCTCATTTCAGGAAGTCATAGCGCAGCCGGCGCAGAAACCTTCAAAACTCAGAGTACAGGACGCTGAGAGCGGCGATTTCGCTGGAGAGAGCAACAGGAGAGTGCGCTTTCTGTCCCTGCGCTTACAGAACGACAGAGGCTACGAGTAACAGCAAGTAGGTCATCCCTATAGAGATGTGCTAGTGTAATGCCTATGTCAGGAGAATAGGCTGCACAAGTGCAAATTTATTTGTTTCTGATGGATACATATGATGGATATTGTTTCTAGGTGGATGTTCCTATAGTACATCGGTGAACTGTGTGAGCCTGCATGACTGCTGACAGCTACAAAGTTCTGCAAGTTACCTTAAATCAAGGTACAATTGTCTTTTTCTGTTACTACACATGCTATAAGTTGCACTGTACTTAAATAGTACAATATAAAGTACTTCTATTTCTTCATATAGGTTCTACTTGTCACCTATGGAAGACAGCAATATGGCCTCTTCTGCCCATAAAACAGACCAGCCAGACAAATATAGGTAGGACATGAAGAATATTGTTTGTACTTCCTCACTTATTTTTCTTTTTGCTGAGAAGTACTAAAATGTTTTGTGTTTCAAGGCTAGAAGACACAGAACTCTTCCTTATACATTATATGTTTGTTTTTTTGCTCTGTTTCTTCCTCTGCAGTGTCTCCCAACCTCAAGAAAATCCTTCACCATCAAGAGACGATGCTGCCTCAAAGTCGAGTAAATCTCGATCAAAAGAGGATGCTCAGAAACCCGCTCAACCTCAGAGCAGAAGTAAAAAATGCTGGGCAGGGGGCGGAGCCGGACATGGTGCTGTAAAGACGTGCGTCTACAGAGCTCCGAGCCAGCAGCAACCTTTCCTCGCAAAATGAGCAAGAGCACTACCTCACAACCCGAAGCAGATACCGGGCTACCTAAGATAAACAAAAGGGGCACCAAAACGAACCAAGCAACGGCTCCGGGGTCCTCTACAAACACAGTAACTAAGTACTTTTCGGGCCCGCTCACTCGACAGGCCGCAGACAAGATGGCGGAGACACCAGCACCGTCCAGCAACACGCAGAGCCCTTCTTCCCCGGGCACATCTCACATTTCGCCCAACACCAAAAACTTGGAGGACATCTGGACCTTCCTGCGTGACCTACCCACGAAATCTGACATGGCTCAGCAAACCGAGACGATCCTTCTCACCACGCGGTCTGAGATTGCGGCCCTGAAGGAAGACCTCGGCACTCTTGCAGAGCGAATCGAGCACACAGAAACAGACATTACCTCTATACGAGGGGAGCTGAAAACCCTCCAAGATGCTTCCACAAAGCAAGCCACCCTGAACGCGATCTTCCGTGCACACATTGAAGACCTGCAGAACCGCAGCAGACGTAACAATGTGCGTCTGAGAGGCCTACCTGAAGCAACCCGGCAGGAAGACCTAGCGGACTCGGTAAGAGCCATCTTTGATAAGATCCTCAATCATGCTCACTCCCCTCCGATCCGCATTGACCGAGTGCACAGAGCCCTCCGCCCGATGCCACGCGGAGAGGCTCCCCCTCGAGACGTGATCTGCCGGATCCACCATTTTGAAATTAAGGACGCAATTATGAGAGCAGCGAGACAGTATGGCGCAGTAGACTTTGATGGAGCCTCCGTTACCCTGTTCCAGGACCTGGCCCCCTTCACCCTTGCACAACGGAAAGCTATTCGCCCGTTAGTGCAGCAGCTGCAGACATCAGGCGCAATCTACCGCTGGGGCTTCCCTTTCCATCTGCATGCAAAAATAGACACTCGCACAGCTATCCTGAGAACCCCTGCTGATCTCAAAGGCTTCTGCACCGCACTCGCCATCCCTCAAACTGAACTCCCTGATTGGGACCCAGACTCTCTACTTATTGAAAGCCAGCAAAGACCACGACGAAACGGACCTCAGGACGCCGCAACCTCGTAAGTAAGGCCCAGGGACTACACCCTCATGGTTTGCTCACCACCATAAACTGAGCCCTCTATCCCCCGCCTTTATGCGGAGCCTCCGGGTGAGTCTATTTCTATCTCAAGACTCGCACATACCTGGCCCTACGTTGCTACCCTGACTTTGATATTGTAAACCACCCTTTGACACAAGAAAGAGAGGCGGGCAGGGGGGGCCTCACCTTTTCCTATAATTTAGTTCTATTGCAATCCCCCGCCGCCTCTCAGAAAGCATTTTTTGTTCACTACTGGTTCAATAGTTGATAGCTGTTCTTTTCTTTTACTCTCCTTCTAGGTAGCTATGTCTTAATGCTGTTACTGTGTTATGTAGTTGCCGTATGAACATACTGTTGTGCGCTATTATACATGAGAAATCTACACATCTACAATATGCCTCTCCTTAAAAGGTTGGCTACGCAGGCCCGGTACTTGCAGCCCCTCTATCTCTTTTCCCCCCATGCTCCCTTATGGCATACCCATACAATATCAGATATTCAGGCTCGTGAGCTCTGAAAAACGGTACCATGCTGCTTTGTTCCCCACACATTATGGCCTTTAGGGCTATACAAAGTGTTCCAGACAGAAAACTCGCATTTTTAATTATGACATTAATAATTTGCTTGTCGTCCAATCCTGGACGACCATCTCTCTCTCATTACTCTAACTCTGTCCTTTATCTATTCTTTCCTGTCCCGCTGGCCACAGGCCCCACACCGCGTCACTCCTGTCCCCACAGCTACTACCTACACCATTCAAATGTTCCTTAAAATAAGAACAGTGAACGCCAGGGGACTTAATGTCCCTGAAAAAAGGAGGGCTTTATTGAAGCAATTACATAAAGACAAAATACACGTTGTGTTCCTACAGGAGACGCACTTCAGAGGGGACTCACACCCCAAACTAACAGATAGAAACTACACCCAGGCTTTTTACAGCAACAACCCAGACTCCAAGTCTAAAGGAGTAGCAATCCTCCTCTCCAAACATATATCTCTCTCGTCCCTGCAGACGCACAGAGATTCTGCGGGTAGACTCCTTTTTATAAAAGGTGAATACTTATCCAGGAAACTCACATTGGGTACATTTTATGCCCCCAATGGTGGGCAACCAGCCTTCTTGGTCAGGGCCCTTGAAACCTTGGACTCATTTGCCGAAGGAAGCCTCATTCTGGGAGGAGACTTAAACGCGGCCCTGGACCCAACGATAGACAACTCGGCAGGTAAGAGCTCCCTGACCAACAAGGCAATCAGATCCTGCAGAACTGCCCTAAGAATTAGACAGCTTATTGATGTTTGGAGAGTACAGAATCCAACCTCCAGAGACTTCACATACTTCTCGCCCTTACACAACACCTATACCCGCATAGATTTTATTTTCATCTCCCAAAATCTCCTCTCTGAGCCAATCACCACTGATATCAACCCCTCCCTCCTATCAGATCATTCCACTGTGACCCTTGAGATAGGACTCCGTCCCAAACAAAGCCTTCCTCGACAATGGCGCCTAAACACCTCCCTGTTACAAAAACCGGAACTCAAATCAAAACTACAAAAGGCCATCTCAGACTACTTTCTAACCAATAACGTTGAAAATATCTCCCCACTAACCCTCTGGGCGGCACATAAATGCGTCATCCGAGGCATTCTCATACAAGAAGCTAGTATACTCAATAAACAGCGTCTGTCAGCCTTAAATAACTCCCTCTCCTTAATTAGCCAGCTTGAACAAAAACATAAATCAACAATGACAACAGAGGATTACTCCAATCTCACGCAGGAAAAAGATAAATTACGCCAACTTCTATACCAAAAAGAAAAGCACATAATCCTGAAATGCAGACGCACGTACTATGAGTATAGCAACAAATGCAGCAAATATCTAGCCCGGGCCCTACGTGAGCAACAGACAAGATCACATGTCTCATGCATACAAGACCATAATGGTTCCAAGAAAACCAGAAATGAATCCATAGCAAGAATTTTCCGAAATTTTTATCACACTCTTTACAACCTCCCTAAGCAACAGACACGCGCCCCCTCAGTAACTAAGGAACAATCTATCACACAATACCTGAGCAAATCAGGACTTCCCTCCCTTTCACCAGAGGCATCGGAGGAACTAGAGCAACCCATCACACCAGATGAAATTAGACTAGCTATCAAAGAGTCTCCGGTAGGAAAAGCCCCCGGCCCAGACGGGTTCCCCTTGGAATACTATAGGGCTTTCAAGGAAGATCTCTGCCCCTTCTTAACCACAGCGCTTAATAGCCTAATCTCAGATGATCCCCCGCATACTCAACTTCCCCAAGATATGCTAGCAGCACAAATCACTGTCATCCCGAAAGCAGGTAGGGACGCCACCTTGTGTTCCAATTATAGACCTATATCATTACTCAATGTCGATCTCAAACTGTTTGCCAAAATCCTCGCCAACAGGCTCTCCCCCTATATGGGCCAACTCGTGCACCCCGACCAAGCTGGCTTCATCCCCTGCAGAGAGGCTAGGGACAACACCATCAGAGCAGTGGATCTGATTGAATGGGCCCATAAGGCACATGTCCCCACTCTGCTCCTGTCAACTGACGCCGAAAAAGCGTTTGACAGGGTAGATTGGGGCTTTTTAGAGGGCACTCTTAAACATATAAGACTCGGCTCTCACATGCTGAGATGGATTCTGTCTCTATACTCTCGCCCCTCAGCTTGTGTCAGGGTGAACGGAACTGTGTCAGACTCACTGCCAATCACTAATGGCACCAGGCAGGGCTGCCCGTTATCACCACTCATTTTTGCCCTAACTCTAGAACCGCTCTTACGCACAATACGGGCGAACAGAGATGTTAAGGGTCTACAACTCCCTTCTTCTGAACACAAGGTGGCGGCCTACGCCGATGACCTTCTCTTTTTCATTGCAGAACCTCACATATCTCTTCCCAACCTAATGCGCGAATTAAACACCTACCAGAATCTAGCCAACTATAAAATTAACTCAGACAAAAGTCAGGCAATGGGAATCTCACTTAATCCAGAGCAGAAAGCTAACATTCAGCATAACTTCCCCTTCAAATGGGTACCCCATTCCATCAGCTACCTGGGAATCCATCTTCCACCTGTAAGCTCCCTAATATATAAATATAACTTTCCTCCTATAGTATCCAAAATTAAACAGGATCTACAGCGGTGGGACCAACCCCATTTTTCATGGCTGGGCCGCATAAACATCTTAAAGATGAATGTGCTCCCCAGGCTGCTATACCTATACCAAGCGCTGCCCATTATGCCCCCTCCAGAACATTTCCGGGATCTGAGAAAATGCTTTTCCCAGTTCATATGGAAAAGGAAACCTCCTAGAATTCGGCATTCAGCCATGGTACTAACGAAACCCCAAGGAGGATTGGCAGTCCCTGACCTAAAGAAATATCATGCTGCCGCATCTCTTTGCCGACTAATTGATTGGCACCGCCATACTACATACAAAAGATGGGTACAGCTGGAACAAGATCTTTTGGGAAAAGACCTTAACACCTTCCCATGGCAGTCTGCCAAGGTCTCCACCGACTACACCTCGCCATCCTCCACCCTCACCTCTCTCTACCAATACCGCCGCCTACATTTGATCTCACCCTGGCCGACCCCCCTGCTCCCATTACTGAACAATCCCCTCTTTCCACCAGGAAATAAACCCCGAGGATACAACGCCTGGAGATCGGAACCGGTCTTAAGGGCTAAGGAATTAATCTCCAACAATATCTGGACACCTTTATCCAAGATCCAATCATCTAGGGAAAACCCAAACCTAGATGCATGGAGCCTCATGCAATTTCAACACTTTCTACGCTCTCTAGGCACTAGGGACCAATTATCCCGGGACCTAACTCCCTTTGAATCACTCTGCTTGGGCTCTGGTCAGACTAAAAGGTCTCTCTCACAGATTTATCAACTGCTTATACATGATGACTCCTGGTCCTTAAACCTCAAACTTAAATGGGAACAGGAACTAGAACATGTATTCACAGATAAACAATGGGAAAAAATACTCCTCCTTAATCAAAAAGCCTCTGTCTCAGCAAAGATTCAAGAATCTAATTATAAAATACTGAGCAGATGGTACTATACCCCTGTTAGACTACACAGCATGTACCCGGCAGTTGATCCTACATGTTGGAGATGCAACTCTGACCAGGGCACCTTGTTACACATTCTCTGGAGCTGCCCCGTGATCAACCCCTTTTGGCAAGAAGTACAGAAGATAATTAAAACACTTACAGACGGTGAACCCAACCCTGACCCAGCTTACTACTTGCTACATCACACTACTAAATCTATTAAAAGCTTTAAAAGGTCCCTAGCTAAACACCTAATACAAGCAGCACGTATTCTCATAACACGCCACTGGAAATCCACTAGCCCTCCTACAATCTCTGAATGGCTTAAGGAAATACAAATGATTAACCTAATGGAATCCATGACACATGCCATTCACGGCAGAGAGGAATCACATAATCGCACATGGATCCATTGGCATATATATACTGAATCACCAGAATACAAAGCAGCAATAACCTCCACCCCACAGCCCCCATAGACACGGCCCACACCCCCTGGCGTTCACAAACCACCCATCCTCACCTAAAATACTTTATCACTCATATAAGGGACGGACCTTTAAGGCGTGGCAGGGGCCACCTGGCCGACGGGATTCTTCTTCCTTTCCTCTACCTCTCTCTTTCTTCTTTTCCTCTCTACTACACTCTACCCTATTCATCTCATCTTTTCCTCCTACCCACTTTACCTTTCCAGACGGCTAATCCAGTCTAACAACAGGACAACATATAGCCTATAGTTACCACGGAATAGACCCTCCAGTGAAAGATCGTGATTCCCCCAGGTATGGACACTCACTGCACACGTATGGTGAGAGACACGGAGAATACACTCCATGGCAACATTATACCTTCTTAAGGTGAGTCCCTGGTGAATTGATCCCTATGGGCCCCAGGGATTCCTCACTCCCATTCTCAACAAGCAGCAGCTATCGGTTGAGTGGTTCTCCACTCCCCACATTTCTCACTCCTTGAGTGATTCTCCTCCCTGTCTCTCACCAGTCCACACTTTCGCACATTTAAAAATGCAGAATACACTCCCAGCGTAGATACCACTGGCTCGGTATCTCCCAATTGCAACACCACTAAACTTCGATGAGTGTAACCTGCCTGATACTCCATACACGAGTGTTTCAATTATTATTGATATATAACTCATTGTCTGAACATACATAAAGACTGTCCTGTAACCTCTTTGATGATTGATTTCTTCTGTACTGTTAAACTGTTAAAAATTCTGAAAATAAAAAATCTAAAAAAAAAAAAAAAAAAATGCTGGGCATGTGGGAGAACATGCATGCCAGGGAAGCTAGTCTGTACCGAATATTTCTACTCGATACCAGTAGAGGAGGAACCTATGGAGGATCTGACCACTATGGTAAAAGAAATTGTGCAGCAGTCACTAGCGGAGCACTCTAATGCAATTAGACCGGCAAAACCGAATAGGGACGGTGATACGTCGGAAGATCCCGACCAGGCGAATGAAGAGGACAATCTGCCAGTAGGTTTCGAGTTTTCGCTCGTCACGCCATTTGTCAGGTCTGTAAGGCAGGCCCTAGAATGGGAGGAAGAAGAAGAACCCCCGGCAAAGAAACGTTTCTTCCCGCACCTCAAGAGGAAGCCAGTGATGTTTCCGCTGATGGAGGAAATAACTGAGTTGGTGCAAGATGAGTGGTCTAAACCGGAGAGAAAGGTATCCATGTCCAACCGGTTCTCAAAGTTATACCCAGTAGACGGCAACATAGTCCAACAGCTTAGTGCCCCTCCAACAGTGGACGCCTCAGTAATGCGCCTAGCCAAACATGTGACGCTACCTCTGGAAGATGCCGTATCCTTTCGGGAACCGCTAGAGAGGAAAGTCGACATGGATTTGAGGAAAGCGTATTCTACCATGGGCGCATTGTGCAAACCCGCCATCGCTTTAACCTCTGTATCCCGTGCATTGAGAGTCTGGACGGACAATTTGGAGGGTGCGATTAAAGCAAACGTAGACCGTGAAACACTAGTAAATGCATTAGAGGAGTTCAAACTAACATCAGACTTTGTAAGTGAAGCGGTCATCGACATTATTAGGTGCGCGGCAAAGGCCATTCTACATACCATCACAGCTAAGCGAGCGATGTGGCTAAGACCGTGGTCAGCAGACACCAATTCAAAAACATCATGGTGTAAGATCCCGTATGATGGAACGAACTTGTTCGGAGCCAAGATGGATACAGCTATAGCAAGAGTGACCGGAGGCAAGTCTGGGTTACTGCCCCAGGATAGACGGCAGAAGAGAACCAGGCAGAATGATAGAAGATCTTTTCAGAGATCAGGAGACTATAGAGGTGCAAGACCGAATCAGTCCTTTTGTAAAAACTGGCGAAGCACGCAATCCAGTCTGTCAAGGTTTAGTAAGCAGAAAGCTTCAACTTCCACTTCACAGCCAGCAAAAACCTTCTGAGGTTTTCCCTGCCCACCTAGAGCCGGTAGGAGGACGTTTCCAGAAATTTGTACAACTGTGGGCACAAGAGATAAAGGACCCTTGGGTCATAAACACATTACGCTGGGGACATTGTTGGAACTTCGAGACAGAGCCTCACTTACCATACTTCAAGGCCACGGCCATCCCAAAATCTCCTCAAAGGTTAGAGATCCTTCACAGTTATGTACAGGAACTATGGGAAAAAGGAGCAATAGTGCAGGTACCGGAGCTGGAGAGATTTCAGGGTCTCTATTCCCCTCTGTTTTTTGTGGCAAAGAAGACAGGTCAACTCAGACCAGTACTGGACTTACGTTTTTTGAACGAACACATAGCTCAAGAAAAATTCAAGATGTAATCACTCCAGACGATAATTCCAACAATTCAATTACAGGACTGGATGTTGGCAGTAGATTTGGCAGATGCCTATCTACATATACCGATAAGAGACTCGTTCCAGAAGTATCTCCGCTTCTCTGTAGGTCATGTTCACTACCAGTTCAGGGTGTTACCCTTTGGGATCTGCACAGCCCCGAGGACGTTCACGAAGGTGTTGATCACAATTATTGCGTCCCTGAGATGTCAAGGGTTACACGTTCATCATTATTTGGACGATATATTGCTAATAGCTTCTTCGGAGATCGTCCTAATCCAGCACAGGAAGGTCCTTCTGGACACTCTACAGAGATTTGGATCATCAACTGGCAGAAAAGCAAGCCTCAGCCGGTGCAGAGAATTTTATTCTTGGGAGCGATGTTGGATACGAAGGAGAATGCGGTCAGCTTACCACCAGAGAAAGCAGACTCTATTATTCGAAAGATCACAGCAATAGAGAGGAGAACGACGATCTCAGCAAGGGAATGCTTGGCACTACTAGGAGTGTGTACTGCCACAATTCAAATGGTCAGATGGGCAAAGTGGAACATCCGAGTGATTCAAAGCTCTTTTCTCGACCAATGGAACGGAAGAGATTACGATCAGGAGATCAAGATTCTAAACCACATAAGAGAGGAGTTAAGCTGGTGGAAAGACGTCAGAAATATCTTCAATCATCATCACACATCGGTGGAGAAACCGGCTGTGATAACGACAGACGCCAGCCACTGGGGCTGGGGGGCACATATGGACAAGGACTTTGCACAGGGCAAGTGGAGCCTACCTGCAACAGAGATCCTGGCAAATGTGCTAGAGATGAGAGCTGTCGGGGAAGCTTTGCAGTACTTTGCATCGGAGATCAAAGGCAAGAGGGTACTCATGAGGATCGACAATACGACAGTAGTTGCCTACATTCAGAACCAAGGGGGAACCAGGAGTCATACTCTCTTAACAGAGCTGGAGGCGATCATGACATGGGCACAAGACAATTTAACATCCCTCCACGCAGTACACGTCCCAAGAATACAGAACACTGTGGCGGATTCACTGAGCAGGCATTGGATCGACCACAAGGAATGGGGTCTGAAGAAGGAAGTTTTTCTGATGATATGCAAGAAGTGGGGAACGCCCCAGTTAGACCTGATGGCGACACCCAGGAATACGAAATGCGCCCAGTTTGTTTCGAGGTACAAGTACCCGCAGGCGGTGGAGTGGGATGCGCTATCGATCCCATGGAATTTCGAACTTGCATATATATTCCCTCCGACACCGATGATTCATCGAACTCTGAAGAAAATAGAACAGGAACAAACAACGATCATTGCAATTATACCCTACTGGCCTCGCAGGCCCTGGTTTCCTCTACTACAGAAACTATCAGTACAACCACCAATACAGTTGCCTTGCCCAGAGGATCTTCTGTCACAGAACGGAATCTTGCATCCACACCCAGAGCTGTTAAGTCTGACGGCGTGGAAGCTGAGAGGGAGAAGCTAGTCCGCATTAGGATGCTCAGAGGAAGTGATAGATACCCTCCTCAAAGCACGGAAAGCAACTACCAACCTTACCTACCATAGAACATGGAGCAAATTTGTAGAATTTTTGGAACAAAAGGGGATCCTGTTGGAGCAGGTTACTGTTACAACCATACTCGACTTCCTGCAAAGAGGGGTCAAGATAGGGTTAAGTCTTAGTACAATCAAGACACAGATATCTGCAATATCAGCAATAACACACAAGAGGTGGGCAATTGAACCGTTGGTGATGCAGTTCATTCAGGCAGTAACCAAGATCCGACCACCAAAAAGGAACTGGTATCCCCAGTGGGACTTACCTTTAGTCCTTAAAGCAATCTCAAGGGGGCCGTTCGAACCTACTGCAAGCTGTACGTTAACTAACCTAACCCTAAAGGTAGTTTTCCTCACTGCGATAACATCTGCTAGAAGAATATCTGAGCTACAGGCACTGGGATGTGATCCTCCGTATATACAATTCTTTCCAGATAGAGTATCCCTCAGGCTGATAGATCAATTTATCCCTAAGGTCGCGACGAGCTACCATTTCAATCAGGAGTGGAGCCTTCCGACTTTTCATGACCCATCAGCAGAGACTCCTAATTCATGGAATTTACCACAGTTGCTCAAGATATATATAGAGAGAACCAGTGACATTCGCAAGTCCAGGAGAATATTTCTTATCCCAGAGGGATACAGAAAGGGAGAGTCGGCCACGACCAAAACAATAGGAGCATGGTTGGTGAGAACTATAAAAATGGCATACACCGTTATGGGCAAGGAGCCACCAAGTGAAGTTTCGGCACATTCAACCAGAACGATTTCAGCATTTTGGGCGGCTTTCAATAAAGTTTTCCCTGAGACGATATGTAGAGCTGCTAATTGGGCCTCGGTTAATACGTTTATCACGCACTACAAAGTGGACCCAGGAGCGCTGTCCACTCTGCAGTTTGGGAAGGAAGTGTTGTCTACAGTGAAGTCAACTGTGACATAGTATAGCTTATGATGACTTATAAATATATACATTAAAAATTCAGTAATAATCATATGCTGTGTCCCTCCCTTTTTTCTGTTGGAGTATATGTAAATCCCCGTAGTGTGCTGACATGGACATTGGAAGGAAAACAGAAAATTGTATTCTTACCTGACGGTAATTTTCCTTTCCTTTCGATGTCCATGTCAGCATACGGAGTTCCCACCCAGCATGTCAGTCAGTATGTTGGGACTATCAAAAAAAGCACTAGCTAAGGGAGGGCTTAAGATTTATATAGACATGTCCTGGAGGTGTTAAGGGGCGGGATTAACCCCGTAGTGTGCTGACATGGACATCGAAAGGAAAATTACCGTCAGGTAAGAATACAATTTTCCGTTTTATAAGACAGTATAAGCAGCTTGACAAATCCCAGTGTAGGGGGCCTGGAGGCTGGTACATTTACCCTGCCTTTAAATTTGCTGACCAATTAAAGCCCTATCTAGGCACATAGACTGGCTGGCCTGGCTGAAATGATTATTTGTGATCTTTTTGCCAATAGTTTGCCTACAGTTAGTCCAATACAAGGATCGCACACACGTCGGTAGGTAGGCTGGTGCTGGACCCCCAGGCAATGTGCAAGTAATTTTCATGAAGGAGTCCGCACACAAACCGTAGAAGCAATAAACGTGAAGTATTTATTCTCCCATCACATACATGTGCAGACACGGTCTGACCTGCTTAGGTCGACGCACGTTTCGGGGCCACGCAGGGTCCCCTTTGTCAAGACAGATAGCAGATAAGACATATGTCTTATCTGCTATCTGTCTTGACAAAGGGGGCCCTGCGTGGCCCCGAAACGTGGACCCTGCGTGGCCCCGAAACGTGCGTCCACCTAAGCAGGTCAGACTGTGTCTGCACATGTATGTGATGGGAGAATAAATACTTCACGTTTATTGCTTCTACGGCTTGTGTGCGGACTCCTTCATGAAAATTGCCTACAGTTAGTGGCACTTCATGCACATTGGCGTCTAGACGCTTCAGAGGTGAACAATGGTGAAAAATAAACAATGATCAACTAAGTGGGCAAGTTTAAAGGGAACCTGAAGTGACAAGTTTATGGAGTCTGTCATATTTATTTTGTTTTAAAGTGGACCTGAATTCCAGAAGGAAAACATGGAGAAATGCACCCAGAACGTATTTAGAGAGTTGAGCCTAATTCCCCCCATCTGTGACTAATCACAAGTTGTAATGACTGTCAGCTGACTGTCAAGACAGACGCTCATTTGAAAGCATGGGATGTTAACAATATGTCTGCTTCCATGAAAGCAGGAAGTAGATACACTGCCGATGTATTGCAGGGTTTGTATCAGCTGCAATAAAGAAATGTTTTTTCTTTAAAGGTTATTATGCTATTGCATAACTTTTAAAGCAGAGAGTACGTTTTTGAGTTCAGGTTTACTTATCAGTTACCAGGCATCCTGCTGATTATTCTGGCATCAGTAGTGTCTGCATCACATACCTGAAACAAGCATGTGGCTAGTATAGTCAGAATTTTGACAGAAACATCTGATCTGCTTGTTCAGAGTCTATGGCTAAAAGTATTAGAGGCAGAGGATCAGTAGGACACTTGAACAATATGCATCGTTTAAAAGGAAATAAATATGGCAGCCTGCATATCCCTCTCACTTAGGATGTCTGCTTCACACATGAATGCTTCTATGAATGCTTTAGCAAGAGCTGTCCATCCCGCGCCAACTCCAGCCTCATTCACGATTCCCTTTAGTCAACAGTTTAGCGCAAAGACGTGCAACAAAGATGTGGATTTCAATTGACTGGACTCGGCCCCGTGCTGATTCGTGATTGGCTGCGGTCACCCATTGCTTGTCACGGCAATCACACGCCAATGAATGAGAGCAGCAGCAGGAACTGTGTGACAAGCCTGTGGAAGCCCCGCCCCTCGCTACAGCTCCCATTTCCCCGCAATCTCCTCACAGGTCCCGGCCACCCCGGAACGCTGGATTTCTATTGGCGGGGCAGAGCCGTCAATCACCTCGCGCTCTCTCCTTTCCCGTGCAGCTGACAGCACGTGCCATAGGCCCACGGGGAAGAGTTCCACAACGCCCCGCCCCCCTATGACGCCGCGACCAGCTAACAGGCGGGGCCCCATGAGTCTATTGTCAGCAACTGGCTAACATGTTTGCTGCGCTCCGCCTACTACGTACCTGTCGCTCTTCCAGTGGCTGCGGGATGAGGATCGGCAGGGCGGAAGGCGTGTACTCCCGCGATAGCCCCTCCCTCCAGTCAGCGCTGAATAGGAAATGTCATTTGAGCATAGAGGCGAGGAGCACTAGCCGGCTCCGGTGATCTCGGCCTTCCCCGGACTAGCCCTGAGAGTGTGATGTGGACAGCGAGACCGGCCGAGCGGCGGGAGAGCACACTTGTTGCGACACGGAGCGGCCGAGCAGCGCAGGGAGCGGAGCGCAGGGACCGGACGGACGAGCCGCGTGCTCGCGCATTTTAAACCTCCCTCCTCATCTCCGCTCCGCCAACCGTCACCGAACGTTCCCCTCCCCCTCCCAACACACCCCCACCCGGGAGGAGGTGGAGCGGCCAGCGGGGGGGAAATCCAACATGGCGGAGCACGCAGCCCTGGATAATAAGCACAAAGCTACAACCGTCAACTCCGGGGCCTCCTCCCCCGCCCCGGGATCCGGGCGATCGGGATGCTCTGCGGTGGCGCACTCCCCGGCGGGAGGGTTATCGGGGGGCTTGTCGCAGCCCGCTGGCTGGCAGTCTCTGCTCTCCTTCACTATCCTGTTCCTGGCCTGGCTGGCCGGCTTCAGCTCCAGGCTCTTCGCAGTCATCCGCTTTGAGAGCATCATTCACGAGTTCGATCCCTGGTGAGTGAGTGTGCAGCCGCTGGGGACACAATGGATGGGGCATGACAGCTGCAGCCACTACTAGTGACACAAGTCACTCATGACTGGGAAGGTGACACTCTCCCTAGTCCTTGCATAGATGTCACCCCATTATCCTGTTTCTCTCTGTGCCAGTCTGTCATAGTACTTAGCTTGCACTTGCATTCTGCTGCAGTCTTTATGTAACACTTCTATGCTGTGTTGTTCAGTTGGTGAAATAGTCAGTTTTAAAATGAAATGGTGTTAGTGTTATCATTTTACATTTATGTACTGTTGACATTTTCTGCAGTACTTTGCAGAGTGCACTGTATAGATCATTATCCCTTTAGGTTAGCTCAAAATGTATTCCCTATTGTAGTTCTGTTTCTATGTCTCTACTATATTCTAAGGACAATAATTATATTGTTGAGCCATTTACCTTACCTGTATGATTTTGGGGTGTGGGAGGAAACTAAAGGGTTGGAATTATTTAGTATTTTTATTTAGCGCTGATATCTTTGATAGTGCTTTACAGAATATATAGTCTTGTCACTAACTGTCCCTCAGAGGGGCTTACAATCTAATCCCTACCAGAGGCATACATCGATTGTAGCCTAGGGCCAATTTAGGAGGAAGCCAATTAACTTTAGAGGAAGCACATGTATACACAGGTAGAACATATTAACCCCATAGAGATAACACCATGGCCCAAATTCAAACCTGGAACTCTTGTACTCCTAAGAGAGTGCGTTGGCCACTTATTACAGTGTTTATGGCAGTGTCTGGTCCCATTGATGTTTAGATTGCTTTATTATACAAAAGGGGTACTATCATGCCCCATTCATTTGATATTTGTTCTGAAGCCACATGTTCTTACCTACATGAAAGCCATATAACGATCCCCTCAGTGTCCTGTTTCATGTTAATGGTCTTGCATGCTGAACATGTTCTTCATTCACCTGTTTTACCTAAAAGAACGCTTTCTAGTAAACCTGTGTGAACATAGGTTGAGGAGTGGGATTTTGGTAGGTATTTGTAGCATGTGCACTGCATCTGACTGCATTCTCGTGTGTGTTTTGAGTATTGAATGACTTTTGGCACTCCCTCCCCTTTATGATCAGCAGCTTATATGCAGGCATAAGATGCACGTCACTTACTTGGGTACCTCTCGCTCTCTCCTGCCAGTTACTGGCTGCCTGCAATGAGACACTTTCACTGCCAGGAGAGACAGTAAAACTGCCAGTGATGTGTGAGCATCACTTAGCCTAGTTTCCGTTGCTGAAATTGAAACGTGTGGCTGAAACTGAGTATGTATTTAAAAAGTCTCACAAACGTTTTCTTTTCAACATGATCCTGATCTTACTTGATCTAAACAGACCTTTAAATGGGAAAAGAGCAGTGTGCTGTCGATCAGAGATCACCTCTAATTAATATGACAGCTCTGGCTATATACTTATCATTGGTTTCTGTGGGTAATACCATTCACTGCTCTGTGTAGTGGTATGATGTCCAAGAATATTTGATGATGTATCTTGATACTGATGTTCTTATGCTAAACACCTACAAGTATATCTGTGATTAGTGATGGAATCTGCACTATTGTTTTGTGTTTTTGACAGGCTGCATGAATGAAATTTCTTGTTTTATAGTGATTGAATTTGTTTTTGTTCTTATATCTCCATGACCTAAGGCACTTAATCTGGTGGGTAGGTAGTTATGTAGCTTTTCTGCACCTGTCATTGACTTGCATGCATACCTTTCTCAGGAATGAGAATGACATTTCATCCTATGCTTTTTAATGCCGTAGACTTTGAATGTAATGTCTCTGTGGTACTGATTTTATGGAGGATATTGCGTAGCTTTCATCCACCACCCTGCCATATGCCCTTCTCTTTTGTGCACTGTCAGATAGCTGTCTGGCAAGAGTGAAAGCATTGGTACAAGATCCAGTGCCGCCTCTTCAGTTAGGCGGCTGTTCAAACTGTAGTGATTATGAAACTGTTGTGGCTTGGGTAACAGTCCTCTTTTGATTGCATGCAGTTCCAGGGAAAGACTGTTTCTTTTTTTTTTTTTTTTTTTTTTTCTGGCATACTACCTCTGCAAAACAGACATTTACATATACTGTAATGTAGCTGGGCAAATGTTCAGTTTCTGAGTATAAAACAATTTTGACTGCAGTTGTAGAAGTATGTAGTAGAATAATGTCTGAACAGCTACCGTTATGGTTATTTGTCTCACAAAGACTGACCTGGCTTCATTTTGCAGGCTTGTCACTAGATATACTCAAAATGTAATCAAAGGAAGTGACATCTGTACAGGGTGAATCATATACTCTCAGCAATTATTGAAGTTGCTGCCTGTGTGGTTGACATTGATTTGGAGAATGCATGGCCTTGACAAATGCTCTGGATGTAGGGATTGAGCTGCCAAAACCTGGTCTGCATCAGGCTGTGAGAGAGACAGAGATTTAACTTTTCTCATAAATAGCAGGCTTGTTAAATGCATTTGGTCATTTGTGTTATGCTGGAAGAGAATATTGCTTGAAGGTAATGGCGTCCCCATACATCCAAAATGACAGTTTTTCAACGTGCCTGTTTTGACCTCATGAACTCTTATTGATGGCCGCTCGCCAGCTGCCTTCCCAGGTAGGGGAAGACTTACCAAACTGATAGTTTAGGTCTGTGAGGGCTGCTAGTTCTGGAGATACATGGTGTCATGTCATGTGTGTGTTTTTTTTTTTTTTTTTTCTCCTTTTTAGCCAGGGATCCTTAAAGGGAACCTAAGGTGAGAGAGGTTTCAGGGTTGTCACAACCCTGAAACAAGCATTTGGCTAATCCAGTCAGACTTAATCAGCATCTGATCTGCATGCTTTTACAGAGTCTATGACTAAATGTATTAGAGACACAGGATCAAAGGGGCAGCCAGGCGACAAGTTTAGCTTGTATCAAGCAACAAAAGCTGTGGGCAAGGCTTCTTTAGTTTATAGGGAATTGGAGTATTGAAACAAAACAAAGTATTTGGCTTAAAGCCCAATCTACACGATACGATTCTTTATACGATTCGATTACGATTCCATTTACGATCCAATTATATCCGACATGTCTGATCGGGATTCAATTTGATTTGCCATTGCAAAACAATGGCAAATCGAATTGAATCGAATCCTGATCAGACATGTCGGATTTAATCGGATCGTAAATAGAACCATAATCGTATCGTGTAGATTGGGCTTTAGGAATGCCTTATAAACTATATGAAAGGAACACAATTGTGCAATGAGTAAAAGTTAATCTCAGGTCTGATTTAAACAGATCAGCTCCTGAATTCCATTTTAAATTGTCCACCCCACCATCAGCATTATAAGTACTTGGCTGAGCTAAATGGTTGTTATGAGGAAGGCAGAATCTCTTGAGGGCTCTGGGATTATGGACTGGACTTCATAATGTGGCCCCAAGCATACAGAGAGCATGATTCAAATTTCAACCTGTGTTGAGACAACTGCATAAAAAAGGGTTACCCTGCCTTATCTGAACAACTCTTCGTTGCAGTAGGCTATTTGGCATATGTTGATGATGCCAGATTAAATAAAGTCTACTGGGCTCTTCAATTTGTGTCATTGCCCTCTTCCTGGCTTCTTCTGGTGGAAAGCCAACTCCTATAAGATCATTGCCGACTGTGGCCACAAAAAGAAAATTCGGCAAAGCAACTCCTCTTGGATATAGGCACTTTTTGTTTTGTGCTGTGATTTTGTTTTTCTCCCTTGTATTTTAAATAATGGCTGTTTTATCTGATTTTTTTTTCCACTCTTGCCAAAGCAATAGCTTTGATATGTACCTTTTTTGGATGTAACCTAAAGTAAGAGGAATATAGAGTCCCAATCTTTATTCTCTAATAAACTGTCCGTTGCCTGACTTCTATGCTAATGGTCTGCCTCTAATACTTTGTCACTGGTCCAAAATGAGTCCGCAAATCAGATATTGACTCTGCTCTGACTCCACTGGCTGCATGCTTGTTGCAAGTGTTACTCAACCACTAAAGCCCAGGTAAATGGCATTGTTTATAAGGGAATAAAGATGGCAGCCTTTGTATTCCTCTCACATGTACTCTTTTTTTAAAGTTAATATCCAGGTAAATGAAAGCCTAGGGTAAGAAGAATCTATGCTCCGTTCTTCTGTGGTAGTCGTTATTTGCAGGCTTTCTTTATCTTGATCCATTGATGATCACCACATTAGCAGTGCCGGCCACAGGCTCCGTCTCAATTACCATGACTGAGCTGGAGACCAGTGCTCAAAATTTTTGTAGTAAACGCTCAAGGGTCAGTGTCTGAACATGGAATAGGAGGACATTGGCACAAGGCATCCAATGTATGGGTGACCCTTCAGCACTGAAACAATAATGTAAAGATAGGCAGGTTTTTTTTCCTATCGTGATGTTGCAGGTCGCTGTGGGGAGAAGTTGAGGGTTCCCCTGTAAGTGAACATGGTAGGGATGGGGAGAGTACAGAGTGATATACCATATATATTCGACTATAAGTCTAGAAATGTAGGTCTGGCGCACTAACAGTATACGGGTGGTTTTATACATGAGTCAGGAATAACACTGAGCATACTAAGTAATGTGTGTACTGTTAGTGACATTCCCATTTGCAGCAATTTACCCAGTTGTGAAACCTTCTTGATAATGGAAATGCCAAGAAAGCACAGTTCTAAAAGTCCTGGCCACAACCATTAACAAGGAAAGGTGTAGGGGGAAAAATACTGTGCTGCAGGTAGGAGAGTGAATAATTGCTGCACTTGGGGGCTTGGAGGAGTTATTGGCTGCACTTGAAGTAAACCTGAGATGGGGTACAATAAAAAATGAATACATACCTGAGGCTTTCTCCAGTCCCCAACTCCCCCCCACCCCCCCCCCCCCCCCAGCCTGATTGCTCCCACACTGCTGTCCTCCACTGCCTGCAGCTGCCTCAAATTACCGTGGAAAATCTTCCAGTCTGGGGCATACTGCACATGCATTGCCTGGCTGTGTGCGCGCCCCCATCGCTCTTCCGTGGCCGGGAGCACACACATCCCGGGCTGCGCCGGCTAGATGACTTACCGGGGGCCAGTTGCGGACGATGACGGCGAGAGAGTGATCAGGCTGGAGGAAGCCCTAGATATGTATAACATTTTTATTGCGCCCCATCTCAGGTACACTTTAAGGGACAGGAAGTGTTAATGGCTGCAATACTGTATGCAGTGCAGTCACTAACCCCTCCTGGTCCCCAAGTGTAGCCATTAACTTTGCAGGGTAGACTTTTATACTTGAGTCCATAAATTCCAGTTTAAGAGGGTCAAATATCGAACTTGACTTCTACACAAGGTCGACTTGTATTTGAGGATATACTTAGAAAAAATGGTATTGTTTTTATATTTGGCCAAAGTTTTTCTTTAGTCACCTTAGACCCAAGCGAGATTTTGGATTTCAACACCTTAAAGAGAACCCGAGGTGTGTTTAAAGAATGTTATCTGCATACAGAGGCTGGATCTGCCTATACAGCCCAGCCTCTGCTGCTATCCCAAACCCCCCTAAGGTCCCCCTGCACTCTGCAATCCCTCATAAATCACAGCCGTGCTGTGAGGCTGTGTTTACATCTGTAGTGTCAGTCTCAGCTGCTCCCCGCCTCCTGCATAGCTCTGGTCCCTGCCCTGTACCTTCCCTCCAATCAGCAGGGAGGGAAGGGATGCAGGCGGGGACTGGAGTTCTGCAGGAGGCGGGGAGAGCAGCAGACTGACACTATAGAGATAAACACAGCCAGCTCTGACAAGCTGTTTGTCAGCAGAGTGGCTGTGATTTATGAGGGATTGCAGAGTGCGGGGGGACCTTAGGGGGGTTTGGGATAGCAACAGAGGCTGGGCTGTATAGGCAGATCCAGCCTCTGTATGCAGATAATATTCTTCAAACCCACCTCGGGTTCTCTTTAATTGCGTTTTACTTGATGATACCCATCTGAAGGCGTATTTCTATTTTTACAAAGACATTTAAAATTAAGTTGAGCAGCTGTAACCATAAGCAACATTAATGTGAAGCTGCATAACTCCAAAAAGTGTGCACATTTTATACATTTGACCTAGCTTGTGTAATACAAGCATGATCCAAGTCCATATGTTCTTGAGTACAGTGGATGGTCAATCAGATGTCAACAATTCTGGTTTGCAGAATTAGGCTTGTCAAATGCATTTTCTGTCAGATTTTTTTTTTCTGCATGTCATTGACCAGGGCTGTGGAGTCGGAGTTGAAGTTGGAGCAATTTTGGGCACCCGGAGTTGGAGTCTGAGTCGGTGGTTTCATAACGGAGGAGTCGAGAGTTGGATGATTTTTGTACTTACTCCACAGCCCTGTCATTGGCTAGATCTGTTGTTGAAGTTGTGAAAATGCTGTGCTGTTATACATATTCTGAAATTGTATGTTTTTATCTTCTTAGTAATTTTGTAATTATACCAATCATCCCATGTACTCTGCAAGGTGTAGCTCGTTTAATCAGATCTTGCTGCTTTTATATAAAATTAAAGAAATGTGTCCGCTTTCATAAGCAAATTCTTGAGGAAAATACTGTAGAGATCTGGTGTAGGATTTAGGAGGAAATTGACAAAATGGTAACATCATTATGGGAAGTTTTATGATGCTGAAATCCCTCTTAAACTAAAAATATACCTTTACAATTTTTTTTTTAATTGGTTACCGGTATATATTCTATTTATTAAAAGCCTCGAATCTTAAAGGGTACCTGAAGCGAGGAAAGAAAATTGAACACTTACCTCAGTAGTGGGCAGTCCCTGGATAGTCCAGAGGCTTCCCCCACCCTCCTTGACCCCACTGATGCAGCGCTGGGACATTGTAAGCATTAGAACAAAGGCTTCTTGAATATTTTTTGCGGACATGTTCCCATCCGTGTTAGAGCGTGGACGCACTGCGCAGGTGCCAGTACAGCTCTTTCCTGCACAGTATTACAGAGCCTCTCGTGCGCAGCTTTTTTTATTTATTTATTTTTATTTTTATTTTTTTTCCTCTGTGGAGACTGAGTCTAGGAGTCGGAGCAATTGTGGTTACCTGGAGTTGGAGTGGGTGGTTTCATAAACTAAGGAGTCGGAGTTGGGTGATTTTTGTACTTACTCCACAGCCCTGATGACCATCCCTGGTGTCGATCACTGTTTGGCTGTTACAGTGATAATTCATTTGCAGTGGGCAGTATTGATAAGCTCCAAAGCTTTACTGCATCAGGCAGCACAAAGCTAGTAGTTGCAGTGGTGCAATCAATATTCGATCAGCTTTCTGATGAAATCTGTCAAGGGAAGCAAGGTGGTAAATCTGACATTTCCTCAATATGTTTCAATCAGGGAAACTTTGATCATACCCATCATCTGGTATAAGTCACTATTTGTTTTCTTGGCTTCATGGAGGCACATTATTGATCAGCGCTGTGGAGTCGGAGTTGAAGAGTCGAAGCAATTTCAGGTACCTGGAGTTGGGGGTTTTGCTAAACTGAGTTGGATGTTTTTTTTTTCTTTTTACCAACTCCACAGCCCTGGCAAGAATTAGACAAAGGAGACTGGGTAATTTTGGGTACCTGGAGTCAGAGGATTCATAAACTGAGCAGTTGGGGTTGTAGTCGAATGATTTTGTCCCAAGCAGCCTGGATGTGAGTTTGAAACATTCAAGGATGTACAGCTTTTTCTAAGAAGGGTTCTCCTCAAAAGGATGTACTTCAGTACCTCCGCAGACAGCAATATCCATACTCGGCTAACAGATATTGATGACATGGATCTGAGTGGTCTTCTCCAGGACATTGAGAATGAACCAGCCCCTGTGTTGCATACTAATTTGCATCCCAAGTCGAATTTTATGCCCGCATTAAGCAGCAATAAATATACGTCCATGTTCATGAATTTGGTTGCTGAATACCTTAAATTAATTGGAAAAGGAAGGGCATGGACAGCTTGAGTATTGCAGAGGTGGAAGCACTTAAAGAATTACAGGAAAATGACAAAATTGAGATTAAAAAGAGTGACAAGGGAGGTAATGTTATTATGAGAGTGAGGCTAGACGTTTATTAAATGATCGGGCCACCTATGAAAGAATAAGAGTAAGCCCCTTTAAGAACTTGATAGATACAATTAACGACAATTATCTGGGGTTATTTGGATGGGATTTTGCTAGAGAGAATTCAGTTACTACTGCTTCAGGCTCGTCACTTCTAAGAAAAGGTGTCCCAGTTCATTTCCATACATTTTCTGTCCTGTCTGTAGTCATTGTGGTTCCATGTGACCCCGTCTTATCAGTGTGTCTCACAATGCGGTTTACATGCAGTGGGTGTCAGCATGGTTCAATGCAGTCTAAGGGCTTTTGGTTCTGTCATTGGTTCCATGCAGTCTTATTTCTTTCCGTGAGTGACACAGTGTAGTGTAGTACCATGTCTTGTGAATAGTCATAGGACAATTGTAGTGGGCTTCCTGTCCCTATTATTAACTGTGCAATCAGACACTGCCAGACTCTGTTCATACTTGGCATAACATTGTTCTGTTTTCAACGTTGGAGAGCAATGGACTTGTTGATGGAGCCTATGTTAAGTATAGGATCTGTTCATATAGGTCTGTTGTGAATGAAACTGCTGTCTCCTCCATTGCGGCGAGTGGAATGCTCTTTGGTGCAGTACACAATAATTCTGAACACTGGGCATGTCATACTTGCTATGTAGGACATTTCCAGTGCAATGAACACAATGGTGGCTCTGGGAACTAGAGTTCTGTGCCGTGGATGACGACAGAGCATTCACTGTCACCATGCATAGCATAAATCTTTTATAATGTGGACCTTAGTGGTTAAAATGCATATCTCACAGTCACAAGTTCTATTAGTGGGCAAAATGTAGACCTAGTATAGGTTGGGGTTATTAATGGAGGTAAGTCAGCTGAGGACATGCAGAGTCTCTGTAAAGCTGGGCACACGCTGTTCCATAGTCTTCAGTAACATGGGTGGAGGTGAGGGCAGTTATGTGACATACATACTTGTGAATCAGCCCTCACTTGATCAGTTTGCTTGAAGACCGTCTCTTCGCTCCGATACATTGCACATAGAAGCTCCTGGATGGTTCATTTGAACAATAGGACTACACAGATTCACAAGAGCTTGCAGTTGACTGAGTAAATGGACACAAGTGATGCCCTCAAGCAAATGGATCCAGTGACATTTGTCCTCCATATTCTGGAGCCTATCCAACTCTGGTGACTTACAGTGGCACACGTTGGCTGTTTATTTTTATTTTTTTTCCTCTTCTCTATAGAACAGTACATACTGTTAAAGGGAAGGTCCAAGCAAAATAAAAAAATGAATTTCACTTACCTGGGGCTTCTACCAGCCCCATGCAGCCATCCTGTGCCCTCGTAGTCGCTCACTGCTGCTCCAGTCCCCCGCTGGCAGCTTGCCGACCTCGGAGGTCGGCGGGAAGCATTGCGTACATTTTTACGCATTCCCGCTAGTGCAGAACATTAACACATACATTTTTACGCGTTACTGGTTCAATGCGTAAAAATTTACGCATTGAACCAGTAACGCGTAAAAATGTATGTGTTAATGTTCTGCACTAGCGGGAATGCGTAAAAATGTACGCAATGCCGCCCGCCGACCTCCGAGGTCAGCAAGCTGCCAGCGGGGGACTGGAGCAGCAGTGAGTGACTACGAGGGAACAGGATGGCTGCAGGGGGCTGGGAGAAGCCCCAGGTAAGTGAAATTCATTTTTTTATTTTGCTTGGACCTTCCCTTTAAGCTGTTCAGAGATATCTGGCCACACTTAGGCATGGGTCAGGCTTGTTGAAATTGTAGGCATTTTATCGCAAGTAATACTTACCCGTGGGGCTGCTATGTTTTCAGGAGCTATCAGTGATTCTGCATAGTTATAAACACAACTATTACATTTGTTTTTATTCAGCTAATATTGCGGTTCGCTACAATTTTAAGGTGTTTTCAATCGTGCATTTCTTTGTAATTTTGTCTGCAATCAGCTGGCGTGATTGAATTGCAGTCTCAGTTGTGTGGAAGAAAAAAAAAAAAAAAGCCGCAAGAAGTTTTTTCTCAAATGGGGCAATGCATAGGAAATCTCCATAACACTGCGTTTGCTATGCAATTTCTATGCGCTCCTATTCATTTATCTTAATCGCGGGCTCGGGCAAACTGGAGCATGCACTATGTTTATGATTGGATTAAAAAAACGATTGCACCACCCTGTACAGGGCATTGCAATTACTATGGTAACCATGGTGCCCTTGTCATCTGCAAAATGCATGCGCTTCGGTAATCTGATCAAAGCGTGTGGAAGTGCCCTGAATCATGTGTATGCTAATGGCTGGCATGTACCTGCTACATATTTTTATTTGTACAGTATATGCATTTTTCATATATTATGCTTTTAAAATAAGGTGATTGTTCATTCCTATATATAATGCACCTAATGGTAAAAATTATATGAATGGGGCCTCACCTGCTGTTCAGGGAAGTTCTAATCGGTCAGTAGTGATTTCTCTGGCTAACAGTCCCACAGCAAGGTTATTTGGAAGATTGGAACACTGTCGCTTTTCTGGACAGACTTTTTTATTGCTGCTAATTGCAGATCTTTTCCTCTGTGCTCCAGGCTTGAGAGATTTATCCAATGTTTGATTGATTCCTACATACGAAAAATTAGCAGCAAAATGCGCAGAGCTTTGATTATTCCCATTGTTGTTCCAGTGCTTTAAGGCAACAAACAGTCCACCGAGGGCAGTATCTGTTACTGTAGGGCAGCATGCTTTCTATCGCAACATCTTAGAACATTTCCCTTTTGATGTTGCTGGACAAAAAGAAAGTTGCTCTTGGCTATCTAATTCCACCCTTCTCTCTCCTGATCATTGTATATTGTAGAAAAGGAAACTTGAACTCATCCAGTGAAGCTCCGGTGTAACTGTGTTCCTGATTATATTGGTGAAATGATGAACTTCCCATCATCCCCTCTTTCAGTTTTTGTGCGGACTTAGTCATTGTGAGCAATGCATGCAACATCTCAACTAGAAACATGTGATAGCCAGTAGAAGGAAAAGAGGCGTCAAATGTATATAAAACACTCTAAAAACAATAACAAAAAAGATGAGGTGGTTTACCTCACAGACAACAAACTCACTTTAGGTAAGGAAGTTTTATTGATAACTAAGCACAGGCAATGCATTTCGTGGGACCCTGCCCACTTCCTCAGGCCAAACAAAAGTGCCGTTGCAGTCTATTTGCCGCATTCGAGGCGCCCCGAATGCGACAAATAGACTGCAGCGGCACTTTTGTTTGGCCTGAGGAAGTGGGCAGGGTCCCACGAAATGCATTGCCTGTGCTTAGTTATCAATAAAACTTCCTTACCTAAAGTGAGTTTGTTGTCTGTGAGGTAAGCCACCTCATCTTTTTTGTTATTGTTTTTAGAGTGTTTTATATACATTGGGCGCCTCTTTTCCGTCGACTGTGCCTCACTCCCCTTGCCCTTCAGGGAGGGGAGCCTTGTGTACCTGATCCAAGGTGAAATGGCATCGCCTATGGTATTCAAGGTACACAATTTTTTTTTTTTTTTTTTTTTTTTTTTTTTTGCTAAGAGAGCGACCGAACCCAGGATTGCTGGTATACCTGAGTGGAGTCAGGTTTAATATACTCCATCTGCCTGAAGTGGTCAGTTGCCCCCTGTGCAACCCACCTTTTGTGAGTACCCTTTTTTTACAGAAGTACCTTTTGATACTCAATAATTGTGACATACTGCACCATTTGGGCTCCCGTTGTCTTTGTTTTATTTTCCCCTCCAGAACTGTTAATGTCATAGCCAGGGCTGTAGAGTTTGAGTCTGAGTCAAGGAGTCAGAACAATTTTGGGTACATGGAGTTGGTGCTTTCATAAACTGAGTCTGAGTTGGAGTCTGATTTTTGCAGCGACTCCACAGCCCTGGTGATAGCATTGCTATTTTTTTTTTTCTTTAGAAATAACAGATTGCCTGTTAAGCACAGTAAAGGTAGGTATAAATCATGGCTGTGGAGTCGGAGCAATTTTGGATACCTGAAGTCTGAGTTGGAGGTTTCATAAACTGAAGAGTCTTGAGTTGGATGATTTCTGTACCAAATCCACAGCCCTGGTATTAATTACAGCGATGCATCCTGCCTGCCTTTTTGCTCACTTACTGCAGTACTTACAAGGCAGGGATTGCGGCAATACAAACATATCTGGCAGCCTCTTGTTGGACATGTTTAGTAGGTCTGTGCACGCCAAAGTTGAGGTCCAAGTTGTTGTGGGAAGCCCTTGTAGGATCTTGTGCACAGAGTATGGGATCGCACACCACGGTCGAGGTGCTGAACCGTATTATAATCCACAAGAAATATCCAGTAGGTTCGCACACTCTTAGATACCAAATCCAGTTTATTCAATTTGCGTGACACACCCTTCCAGAAAACCAACGAATCGTTTCGGGGCCCCTCAGGGACCCCTTTGTCAAGGTAACAGTACAGAATGGTTAACCATTCTGTACTGTTACCTTGACAAAGGGGTCCCTGAGGGGCCCCGAAACGATTCGTTGGTTTTCTGGAAGGGTGTGTCACGCAAATTGAATAAACTGGATTTGGTATCTAAGAGTGTGCGAACCCACTGGATATTTCTTGTAGGATCTTGGGTTAGTATCTCATCTATTTTTTTATTTAATTGCTGGTAAATAAAAATTGGGGAGAAAAAAAAATATCTATGGCTTTTTGTAAGGATCAAAGGTCATATGTGAGAACCAAAGCAACTTGAGTGACAGATTGTTGCTGATCCAGGAAGCCATTAGTGTGTAAAATTGTTTCCCACCCCAACAAGCAGAGAGTCTCAAACGGTTACCTAAATAGTTGTCCACTCTGGTTATTTTTGTAAGCCAGGTTCTAATTCTGGTTTATTTGGTTCAGTAATAGACTTCTTGCTGCAGTGATGGCCGAAGTGCAGCTTTGAGAATGAAATCCGAAATATAATTTGAACAGTGCAGTTGAGTTTGTAGAGTAAATCCTTTTCCTTTTCGATTTCTAAAACATCCTCTCTTTCTAAGGATTCTGCGGATTATTTCATATGTATTTTTTTTTTTTTTTTTTAATTGATGTGTTTTTGTAAGATTGTGATACAAGTAGAGAAGCACATTATAGCTATGTTTTAATAATAATAAAATGAAAATGAACACCGTGTGGAATCATCTGATAATACCACTTGCAGTTGTTTGCAAGATGAAAATTCCTTAAAGAGACTCCGTAACAAAAATTGCATCCTGTTTTTTATCATCCTACAAGTTCCAAAAGCTATTCTAATGTGTTCTGGCTTACTGCAGCACTTTTTACTATAACAGTCTCTGTAATAAATCAATGTATCTTTCCCTTGTCAGACTTGTCAGCCTGTGTCTGGAAGGCTGCCAAGTTCTTCAGTGTTGTGGTTCTGCTATGCACTCCCCCCTCAGGGGGGAAAGAAACACACAAATGATCTCTTGAGATTCAAAAGGAATGCTGTATACAGCCTGCTTGTGTATGGATGTATTTTCTATGTGTGGACATACTGTACATCAACCTACTTCCTGTTTTGGTGGCCATTTTGTTTGTTTATAAACAAACTTTTTAAAACTGTTTTTAACCACTTTTAATGCGTCGGGGAGCGGCGAAATTGTGACAGAGGGGAATAGGAGATGTCCCCTAATGCACTGGTATGTTTACTTTTGTGCGATTTTAACAATACAGATTCTCTTTAAAGAGAACCCAAGATGGGTTCTAAGAATCCTATTAGCACACAGAGGCTGGGTCTGCAAATAATGCCCAGCCTCTGTTGCTATACTCAGGGCTGTGGAGTCGGAGTCGGGGCAATTTTGGGCACCCGGAGTTGGAGTCAGTCGTGGTTTCAGAAATTGAGGAGTCGGAGTCGCATGATTTTTGTACAAAATGCACAGCCCTGTTAAGTATTAGGCTAAGGAGTCGGAGTCTGAGCAATTTTGGGTACCCGGAGTTGGAGTCGGAAAATTTTTGTACCGACTCCACAGCCCTGGCTATACTGTCTTTTCAGCAAAAGAAAGGTAGGAAGCACCTATGTAGATAGGTGTGGTTCATAGACCCCTGCCTCAGTACCTCTTGAGGCCAACAATGTCCAAAGGTAAAGATGGCTCAGTACAAACAAAGACTATGGGCCAGTTCACACAACACGCGTTTCCAGCCGCGTTTTGGAAACGCGTGCGGGTGGCCCGACACGCACGACATCAGACAGTGCATAGAGTGGACTGTCTGATGTTCACACTGCAAGGGTTCCGGACCTGTGCGGTCCGGGAACGCATGCTGCATGCAGATTTTACAAAAACGCGCGGCTGTCCCATTCACTTTTCAGTGATGGGATCAGCCACACAACGCATACGAACGCGGATGGCGTGCGTTCGTACGCGTTGCGTTCTGCATGCGTGGCTGTCCGCGTTTTGCAGTCTGAACGGGCCCTAAAGCTCTATTCCTGAATGAATAAAGAGCTATAGTTTACTTTTGGTGCTGACCCATCTTTACCTTTTTTAGTTATCCTTGTTTTAGCACGGAAATATTTCCTATTGCTGTATATTTGAATGCTACCCCACCCTGCCAGTGATGTTTAGTTATTTATATATTTATATTTAGTTATGCAGCCTTATGATCCCAGTGCACCCGTATCGCTTCAGAACTCTTAAAGTGGACCTGAACACTTGCACAGGACAGAAGGAAAGCAGAGAGAAATGCACCCTGTATGTATTTAGAGAGTTTAGCCTGTCTCCTTCCCCCTCATTTATGTCTAATCACAAGTTGTAATTTGATCTCTCCTCTGTCTCCTGACTGCCACTGCAGATAAGCTCATTTGAAAGCACAGGATGCTAACAATATGCCTGCTTCAATGAAAGCAGGAAATAGAAACAGTGCAGATTTATAGTAGGATTTCTGTCAGCTGTAACAAAGAAATGTTTGAATCAGAAATGGCCGAATCAGGTGAAGCCTGTAGTGGCTGGAGAGTGTACTGGTTAATGGCACAGCCTTTGACATGGAGACCAGGGTTCAAATCCTGGCTAGGGTCAGTATCTATTCAGTAAGGCAAGACTCCCTAACACTGCAGGGTGGCCTCTTGGGTGCGTCCCAGTGGCTACAGCTTTTGAGCGCTTTGAGTCAGGAGAAAAGCGCTATACAAATGTGATGAATTATTATTACCACCACAGCTTCTGCTTCATTTAATCCTTTAGTTCTGTTTTTACAAAAAACAAACCTGCAATACTGGGGTCATGACGCTGCAGACAGAGCTCTGTGCTTCTCTGAGCTGACAGAGATGGTGAAAGGGGATGTTCCTAACAGAGGGGGCATTATGCAGGACACCTCTTCCCCATAAGGCCCCGTTCAGACTGCAGAACGCGGACCGCAACGCATGTGGACCGCAACGCGTACGAACGCACGCCATCCGCGTTCGTATGCGTTGCGTGGCTGATCCCATCACTGAAAAGTGAATGGGACAGCCACGCGTTTTTACAAAAAATGCGTGCAGCATGCGTTCCCGGACCGCACAGGTCCGGAACGCATGCAGTGTGAACATCAGACATTGCACTGCATGCAGTGTCTGATGTCGTGCGTGTCGGCCACCTGCACGCGTTTCCAAAACGCGGCTGGAAACGCGTGCAGTGTGAACGGGGCCTAAGGCTATGGGGGAAACAGAGGAATGCCACTTATAAAAGGAACATACTTCTGTGTGCTATTTTAACCATTTATATATGCCTTGGGTACACTTCGCCACCTTTGATCTATTTAAGAATCTAAATCGGGGCGAGGAAAGAGTTTTACAATGGGCAAACACTAATTTATAAATGAATATTGTAAATATTGAATGAATATTGTAAAACAATAAGTAATTACATTCATCAATTTATATTCGAAAAAGCTTCTCTGTAAATGCCCATACATTATGCAGTCCAGTCTGGAAAACCGTTGGCTCATTCCCTAATTTGGAATCAATTGCTGCTTAAATATCGGTGTACCATCTTGCACAATAAAAACTCCTATTGACATGTTAGTGTCACTGTTTTTTTTTTTTGTTTGTTTCTTTTTTTTTTGCGAATGTGGTGGTATAATTACTGGTCATAGTCACCTTTTAGTAGTTTCCAGCTGCGCTCACGAATAAGCGAGTTCCAGATAGTTGCCACCTCACAGACCAGGTGGATCTAGCGTATTACTGCAAATGTATTGGCAACTTCAGCATCAACAGCATAAGACATCCACTCGACCACTGTTTTTCACTTAATTCCAGACACATATATAAAACAAATATAAAAGAACCATTGCATAATATTGTATAGCAGTGGCACCACACACTAACACAGAAATGCACTTACACCTCCGGATGAGTTAGAGCGCATATCGGGCAACTAGAAGCCTTCCAACCGGGCACTCTGGGTCAGGTACACAGCGTCCTGCTTCAGTATTCCCCATTCCCTCTGGCAGTTCCCGCTAAGAAATCTCCACGTCGGCCGGCCTTACCCCCGGGTGAATGACGTCACAACGCTCTGGCCACGCTTGGGAACTTTCTGCTGCAGCTACTACTCACTTTTAACGAGTTGACGGAACTTGCTTTTTATGCTCTGTGGCGCAATTTGTACTATATTTTGAACATTACTGGTCATACTTGAGGAATCCTTTTTTGTGTAATTTCAAATGGTTACCTAAATAGTTCTACACACTAGCTATTTGTGATTACTGATCTTACTTGAGGAATAATATTGTGTAATGCATCGTGAGATTTTTCTTTAAATCTAAATTGCAATGTCTTTTGGTGACTTGGAATGACTAAAATGTGACAGCAGGGACTAGTTTCATCTGGTACTCATGTGAGCCATAGGATCCCCAGCATGTGAGCTCAAATGAATGTATTTTAAGATAATTGCCAGTTTGTTTTGGTTGTGCTTGATTGCACCCTAGATCTGCTTTTTTCTTCCTGCTTTTTACAAATGTTTAAGTTTTATAAGCAGTTGCTTGGTAAAACCAGCTATGCCACCAAGGATATAATAGGCAGCACAGCACATTGAGCCTCACTGCTGCGTAACAGAAAATTGCCTGCAATAGACTGCTGTGATGGTTGCATTGGGTCCTTGTGAGACGTGCGCCTTCATATCTGCCTTGATTAATCTGTGCGATAGTGGAATTATGTGATTATTTTTTTTCCTATATGTTGGTGCCAAAGCAAGTAAAGCCCATCTAAGCCCACACCACAGTTACTACACTACTGTCTGCTGATAAAATAAACATAATTGCTCCATAGACATAGTATATGAAGAGCTTTCTATAGCTTTTTAGCATATTTTGTTTATCTGCCAGTGGGTGCACTTTCCTTTGTCTGTAATTGAAATGACAGTGTAGAAGACACTGTTTGGCATGGGGCTATATGTATCTGCATTGCAATTGGGACATTCCTGGAGTAAAGCCCTATACACCAGTTACATGGCTTTCGGTTGGTCAGGGCTCCATTCTGCTCTATGCGATGTCCTCCCACTCTACTCATTGCTAGGCTACAGTGCTCCTCCCCAAACTGTCACCCTAGGGATCCAATAATTTATGCACGTGTATGCATCTTTATGGGACATACTGCAAAGTATGGAGGCAGAGAGGCAGCAAATATACGTAAATGTCTATACTTTTGCACACCTGTAAATGTCTGTCTCGTCTGCCTGCATATGTGTTTGCCTGTCTAAGTACTTGCCTATGCCATGCGAACACCAAATAATTTCGAGTACGACTCCTGTCGCACTTAGCGAATAAAACTGATTCTGATACTAGTGGCGATGCCCACTTTTTTTTTTTTTTTTTTTTTTGCCGATTAAGTAGAAAACGGGAGGAGCCAATGCAGCACTGACTACAATACTAGAACATTGCTGTGAGTGAGCTGCTGGTCTTTGCAGCAACAGTAGAATTTCTGTATAGAAAACTTCAAGGGACCTGACCAGTTAGTTTACAGTATAATGTTATAGTAAGCTCTGATATAGTAAAGCTACAGGTGTAGTAAACGAAATGTCCAGGTCCCAGCCGAGCATACCAGTAACACCTGATGTAGCAAACTGATATAATAGAACTTAAAACTTAATAGACTTTTTTTTTTTTTTTTTTTTTTAATAAACCTGTTTTATTTGACCCCTTTGTATTCTGTATCCGGCTATAGTGGAAAGTGGGTGGGAGCATGCGTGAGGCGGAGACCCATGAGCCATGGTCTGTGGGTGGGCTGGCAGCCACTTGTAGCCTCGCTATCTGCATGCTACTCTGGGTCCACATGGGTTACCTCAAAAGCACCAGCCGGTAAGACCTATGCTTCTTGTGAAAGCTGCTGCTGCCTGATTACTGAGGGAATTGCTTTTCATCTGTGACTTGCTTGTGCATGGCTGCAAGGCTAACAATATCATCCAGGCTGCACAGACATGAGGAAGATCACACTATAAGAACTCTACCTGCATTAGCTGGTGCATTGTATGCTTCCTGTACAAGCTGTTGCGTGATTATTTTATGCAAATCCCTGCATATTGAGCACTGTACATTTTGATCTAGCTTAGGCACTGTCTGTGCTTGCTTGCTGAAGTATTAAAAATAGCAAATGTCTCCCTATTATGGACTGAATTAAGATACAGTACTATAGTATACTTTATGTATGAGTGACAATTTCTGATATGATAAATGTAAGATACAGTAAACTACTCAGTGCAGTATCTTGGAGAGTTTACTATAGAGGGATTCTACTGTATATCAGAAATTTACTATTACTAGGATTCCTTATACATTGTATATTCATGGTTGGGACCTGGGGACAGAATTGACTATAGGCAGAGGTTTACTGTAACAAGATTCCACTATATAGCACTATCATCTTCCGTGGTGCTGTTCAGAGCAAGAAACCTACAAGGGTACATAAAATACAGACTCTATTATACATAGAATACAGACTTGGAATATAACGCAGGGGCGTCGTCCATGTAAGTGACAACTGTATTGTGATTAACCAAACCTAAAAAGACACAAAAGGAGAGAACCATGCCCTTGCGAGCTTTCAATTGAAAATTATCTATGCAGTGCCTTCCTGACTACACCCAGTGAATCTACATTTTCTGCACAATTGCATGTACAAAATGGGCCTGAACTTTACATTTATACACAGTAAACCTTTTTTATTTTCATTTTTGTTGTTGTCTTCACTGGGGTTCCACTAATCTAGTAGTTGTCGGCAGTACAGAGAGCGGTACTAGGGTGGAGCATTGGCTTTCACAGCATAATTGATGCTGGCACACCTCTTCCAGGCTTCTGTATGAATTGAGACATTTGGTTGAGGGGTGCACACTGAATACCTCCTGTAAACAACTTGTGTAAATGGGCTTTAATCATTTTCCTGTGATTCCCAACAATCTCCAGTTTCCCCTGACAAATCTCCAGCTGTTTGCTGCTTACTTTGTTGTGCATGAACATCTTCTTTTATGTTAACATTATATAACAGAACATATCATTCCTTATGCCAGTATATACAAGAGCCACTCATGGGTAGTAGGGTTGAGGGCAGTCAAGAAGATGCTAAATGTTCATGTAGTGTTTGTCCTGGACAAGCTGCTATGCAGGGCCTCACTGGAGATGTGATATGAAAGTGGTTAATGGCCCGTACTCACGGGCTGCAAAAGTGGCCTGTCGCCAGCACACGTGAGCGTGTGGGCGACAGGCCGGCGACAGCTCCTCGCCAGGTCCCTCCGCGTACCCACGCGGAAGAGGGCCCAGCTCTCCTCCCATTCTCCTTCACGCTCCTTCTCCCCCCGCCGGAAGCTCCGCATACCTCAATGGAGGTTGCTGTCGCTAGTCCGTGTACTCACGCGGACTAGCGACAGTTGCCAGGCGATTGACCGCGCCAATCGCCTGGCGACGGGCGACAGTTCGGGTTGCACGCCCGTGCGACGGCGCATACTCGTGGGCGACCTGTCGCCGCAACGCGCGCGCCGTGTGTTGCGGCGACAATTGTAGCCCGTGAGTATGGGCCATAAGGGGCAAGTTTGAGTGCCTCCTTTCTTTCTACAGTATGTAGTTCGAGTGGTTCGATGGCCTGTTTTGTTGGCCTCATAACTGGCTTGCAAAGGCCTAGAAAATCACATGTGCATATGTGGCATTTCAGGATTTTGAAGAACTGTCCATGTAAACAATACCAAAGTTCTGGCCAAGCACTGCTGTGTATAGTTATGCTGAAACCCTAGAGTAGTCAGGCTTTGCAAGGTTCTTACCTCTCCCTAATACCGGTATTTGAAAAACTAATATGAAAAATTCTGATTTCAGTTATGCCCCCAGCACAGGCTCTAATGTCATGAAAACTGCTGACAGCTGCAGGTCTGAGGAACACTGCCCGTAGACACTTTACTTGCAATCTTTCAATGGCCCTTCGATTCACATGCACAGAAAAAAAACAAAAAATGTTTGCAAGTACTGCAGTACTGATTGTCTGCTTCTCTGTCCACATGTCTGTGCAGTCTGGATGATACTGTGGAATTGCAGCCATGCACAAGCAAGCAAGATGATGGGTAATTCCCTCAGTAATCAGTCAGCAGCTTACACAGGCAGTGCAGGTCTTACCAGCTGGTGCTTTAGATGTAATCCATGCAGCCCGAGCAGGGTACTAGTGGCTGCCCGACTATTGCTGGTGGGTCTCTGACATAACACATGTGCTTGCTCACTTTCCATTATAGCTGAATAAAGAATACCCCAGGAGCCAAAAAACAAGTTTACTATAACAGAAGTTCTATTGTATCAGGGTTTACTATACCAGGAATTACTCCCATAAACTTATAATGGGGCTTGGCTGGGACCTGGTCACTTAGTTTACTATACCTAAATGTTTACAATATCAGATTACTATAACGAGATTATACTTAATTTTGTCCTTAGTCCCCTCTTGTTTACGTTAATACAGCCAAATGGCAGCGTTTATCATGCCACATGTGTCGTCATTGAACACATGGGGCGATTACCCGTCTGCATGAAACTACATCTCGCATATGAGCGTAGTTGCTGTTCAGATGCAAGTCGTGCCTATCTGAACTGGGCCTTAAAGAAAACCTGTACTGAAAATTAAGTCAAAATAACCATACACAAGTCATACTTACCTGCAGTGTAGTCTACTCCTCAATCTCTTTTGCCTCTCCTGTGTCTTGTTTGTCCACTGTGATCAATGGAATTCTCCGTCCTCCATTTTGAAAATGGCCATTATCCATAACAGCTTCCTGGTCAGCACACAGCTAAACTGTAACATCTCCCACTTGAGCCATAGGCAAACATGGACACATCAGTTTTCCACTCAGCTATAACTGACAGCAACTGATATATAACTGACAGCAACTGATAGATTTCAGTTCTAACAAAATGTTGTCAGAACTGGAAGGGATTATTGTCAGAAGAAAATGGAGAGCTTCTGAGAGGAACTGATGGCAAAGTAACTATGTAATGTTCATTTGAAGTTACCTCATGTGTTTATTTTAAATATTTTTACTCAGTACAGGTTCTCTTTAAAGAGAACCCGATGCGGTTCTATGCGGGCAGATGGGACACAGTGGCATGTGTTCTGCCTCATGACATGCCTCTGTGACATTCCCCCCCCCCCCCCCCCCCACTGCCGCGTTCTAGCCATCCGAGATTAGCGACAATATTTGTCGCCATCTCTGAGGTAAATGGGGGAGAGGGACTCTGTTTAAAATGCCTGCTAGGGGCGTTCAGGCAGTGATTCCAGAGCTGTCATTGGGCAGCTCTCTCCCTGGCCGCGCCTCCCTGCATGCAGTGAATGAGAGAGCCTCATTCCGGCACCGTGTTCCAGAGGTCACAAAAGTTGGTCATTGCGGCCTACAGGAGCATCGTTATTTGCGGCTACCTGACCCGCTCAGCACCCAGGATCAGGTAGCCTACTTTTTTTTTTTTTTTTTTTGAGCCCACCTAAGGCTCTCTATAAAGAGTACTGTTATAAATCACCTTTTCCTCCGGCACCAGCAAACTCATCAGCGAGAGTTGCACACACGACTCATCACAGCCAGCAGGAGATAGACTTTCTCAGTCGTCTTCAAAGTTTGATGGAGTTTATTAAGTACACAGATATACCGATACAGTTCATCATATCCTAGCCAAGCAAATCCTCATGTTACGTTACAGCTGCGTGATTACCTTCCTGTTGAAGATAATCGGGTCCTCCTTATGTAGATACTATGTTACATCTAGACTATGTACAGCATACATTATATCAGATTACATAAAGAGAGGAAATTATTAGGTGTTCTAGTCAGCAGATAGATAGCATGAAAGTAGGAATCAGTGAGCTCCGTCAGCCCATCCAGCCCTTTAATACTGACTAGGAAAGAGTTAAATGTGACCTCATCTTAGCCATCCCCCAGACCCGGCTATTGGCTTCGACCCCTCGTGGTGTCTTAATACACACCTATTCGATTAATATTTAATGATGCCTTTCACTTACTTACAGGAATGTTCTCGGTTTGTAAATATGGCCTATGTTGATTGTTCTCGTAGTCCATTTGTCTGGGGCAGTGTAGGCCTGTGGCCTTCCTTCAGGAACATGTTCTCAGTATCTGCTTGTTATTCATCTGCTTCAAGCAGACACTGAGATGCTTCTGCCTGCATCACAAGAAACTCTATTTTAAAGGTATATTCTGCGAACAAGCCTTTTACCTAAACTCAGTCCAAATAACTGAGGTCTACTTAAATTATAACAAGTACCCGCGATGAAACTTGGGTACACAATTAGATACTTAGAGAGGGAAGCCTCAGGATCCTATTGGGGCTTCCCTCTCTAGTCTGTCCCTGAGCACGGCCCCCTGAAGATTAGCAACAATGCATTGTTGCTAATCACATCGGTGCAATGTGAGCCCGCCCGCGCATACGCAGTAAGCCAGAGCCAAGGGATCCTTGCTGCTGCGCATGCGCGGAAGTGCTTGCATTTCTACTGTGCGGCCACCCTGCAAGAGGAGAAAGAGCGCAGCCCCGATCTGGAGAGCAACCATGCTCATCAACGCAGGACATCTGAGTAGAGAGGGAAGCCTCAATGGCATCCTGAGGCTTCCCTCAGGTGAGTATCTGATTTTTGATCAATCGCTTTAAAAGCGGTAATCTGCAATGGGAGGTTATGGAACAGGAAAGAAAGAGATTTTGCCTGTGTGATAATTCTCAAATACGTAAGGTATAACTGAACACTCAAGAGCATGAATAAAATCTGTAAAAATAAAAAATAGTTTAAGCAGATTGTGTTAGAATCCTATTAATGTAATTCATAAACAGTACATCTACAGTGAAGCTAAATTAAGAGTGCTACTTTCACCTCTTATTTAGAGAAATAGACATTTTCGGTAGTCCTGCAATCTCTAAGGCAACATTTTGTTATTTACTCAATATTCATTTCGAGTGATAAATCTAAATAGAATAGCATCTGTTCATATGTTCATAGCAAATATATGAATCACAGGTTTCAGAGGAAGCCTGTTTTGCTGCCAGTATAAAGTAATAATGTACTGAGTTACAGCCACATTATGTGTTACTGGCCATAGAGCAGGCATGGGCAAACTTGGCTCTCCAGCTGTTACGGAACTACAAGTCCAACAATGCATTTGCCTTTATGAGTCATGACTTTGGGTGTCAGACTCCTGCAATGCATTGTGGGACTTGTAGTTCCTTAACAGCTGGAGGGCCAAGTTTGCCCATGCCTGCCATAGAGAGACCTCTGATACTATACTGAAATGAAGAAAATATGATTTAAGGTTTCAGAGCAGGAGCACAGTTGGGGGAAGTGCTTCAGTGGCCACAAATTGCTTAGCGGAGTGGAATACGGTAAATGCAGTTAAAACGTGCTGGAATTTAAAGTCTGGCTGAAAGGATGCTGAAGTCTAGTAGTTTTATTTTATGGTCTTTTGACCTCCGTCACGACTGTCATCTCTTGCTGAAGAAGCTTGTCCTAGAATGGGTTTTTGTTTGGGCACTTTCTTTCAAGTCACAATTGCAATCTTGCTGTGATGATTTGTTTTTTTTCTTTTTTTTTTTTTTTCGTACAATCGTTGGGTTCCATATTGCCATTGAATTTGTAAATTTACCAAAAAAGAAAAATGAGAATAGGGAAATTGCAAGAAAATCGCAGAGCAATAGGTTTGTTATGGAATTGTCTTGCGCTCCCAATGACTGGAAAACACAAGAATAATGCAGCATGCACTACATTTGCGTTTGTGTAAATGTCAAATTGCATAAGTGGGCACCGCAATTACATCTATAACAGTGCCCTGTGATTAGCGAAACGCTGATTAATCATGCGTAATACAATTTTCATGTTGTAATGCGGCCAGTGAAAACAGGTCCTTTATATATTGACCTAAGAAGACTAGCTGTGTATCGTGTAAACATCTGTAATAAAAGGTGCGTTCTTTTTCAGTGACGACGACCCTTGGGTTTCCTCGTATGGAAACAGCTGAAACAGTTGTGTAACCATATCCGATACCTGTCTCGAGCATCCATTATCATCGCTGCAAATCATCAAAGCACAGACAGCTGGCAGTTGCAGAATTTTTAAGCCAGTTGCTTTGTGCCCAGGTTCTCAGAATGCCCAGATAGCTCATCTTTTGTACTCCTAGGCTCAGTGACAAGTCTCCTCCTTCCCAACCCCCACCCCATTTCATAGGACAGTGTGGGTAGCTTGCATGAAATGTAATGGCTCATACACATGAGCCACAGCGGTGGCTCGAGCCATTAAAAAAATTAAAAAGCGACAGCTCGTTGCCAGGTCCCTCTGTGCAACAGCCGTACACACGTCGCACAGAGGGACACAGATTCGGCGGAAGCTGGCGCCGAAGGTTCCATTCCCTGAACACCCCCCGCCGGAAGTTCCATGCATTGTGTATGGAGTTGCTGTCGCTAGTCCGCATACACACACGGCGGACTAGCGACAGTTGCGGCGACAGCTTTTCCCGGCGATTGGGCGCGCCAATCGCCTGGCAACAGCAGCGACGGTTCGGGGCGCGCGCGCCCTGTCGCCGCAACACGCGCGTGCCACGTGGTTGTGGCAACAATTGTAGCCCGTGAGTATGGACAATTAGACTGCCGACCAAAATGATCACAAGCTAGTTTTTTGGCCAGCTTTATTCTTTAGGGTTTATGGGGCTATGCATTGACTATTCTGGCAACATCTGCTGGAGAAAGCGCAAGGTTTCCTTTTTGGCTGGGTGTATCGGGCCTGTTTATAATAAAGAAGTGACAATTTGCTTATAGATTGCTGCTTCTTTGCTTACCTGAAAGCTTAGGGAACCCCTATGAGATCTCCACGTGTAAAATATAAAGGGGCAATTTTCTTTTTACAGCAACTGCTTTGACTGCCTAGCACATTTATCCTAAAATGCATTCATAGTCTGCCATCAAACAAGTGGAGGTGCAGATTACTCAGTGGCCAAAAAAACAAGGCTTTCATTGATTTCTTTTGTTACCACAAATCTTTCCCTGCTGTCTACTCTGCTCCATCAAAGCCTTGCAGCAAGCAGCATTTGCTGATCTATAAAGTGGTGATAACCTTGATAAACACTTTATAAATATGGCAGTTGTTAGTTATCACTAATAAGTACTGGTATCGGTTGTACCTATGATCATAGGAAACAGATGATCAATAAATAGTAATCATTTAGGCTGATCTTCACATTTTATAAAAATGAAGGTCTGCAGATATCCAGAAAAATGCTGTTATTTATGATGGAATCTGCCGTTTGACACCTATATTTGTGGTGAACATATCATTTATGTTGCAGCTTTGAAGGAATTGCTGACTGTATGGAAGGTTTTGAGCCATTTATACCTTTGTGTTGTCTGTTTACTGATTTGCTCTGCCTTTATTTTTATGTAAACGAGGGCTTTCTGGATGTAGATTATGTATGCCACCTGCCTGTTTGCCATAAAGTATTTCCTGGTAACTGCGCAACCTATCAGCAAGGAGTTGTCCTGTTTGGGTGCATAACTAGTAAACATGAAAATATGTACTTTCATGAATCTATACTGTATGTGCTAGTCAAAGGGTTCTGGAGCCCTCTGCAGGCTTAGGATAAACAGAGGTATGCATGTAGCATCTGATTCTGCCTCCTGTAATGTAAAAATGTTTTAACATTCTTTACTGCCCACATGTTCACTTGTCTATTTCCTTAGCACCACAAGGCTCATTTTTTTTTAGATGTATCTCCACTTACATTGAAAACTGTTGTATGTTTTATTGATATTCACTGTTTAAATGGCACCTGAAGTGAGAGGAATATAGAGGCTGCCATAATTTCCTTTTTATAGAGGCTGCTATATTTCCTTTTAAACAATACCAGTTGCCTGGCGCCCTTGCTGATCTTTCATGTATTAGTAGTGACACACCCGAAACAAGCATGTAGCTAATCCAGTCAAACTTTAGTCAAACATCTGATCTGCATGCTTGTTCAGATGCTATGGCTTATTGGTATTAGAGGCAGAGGATCAACAGGATGCCAGGCAACTGGTGTTTGAAAGGAAGTAAATCTAGTAGCCTTTATAGCCCCCTTTCTTCTGTTGTCTTTTAACTACTTGGGGATTGTGCAGCTCTGACCACCTAAGGTGATTGGGATTGGCTCACAGTGAAATTGGCTCCTGACTGATGTATGGCGCTCAGCTATTGTTAGGCAACAGAATGGGCAATCATGTCAGGTGAAGTGAAATGTATGCTGCATTAGGCTTAGGGCGGGGGTATCTAAACATCATCCAAGCACTATCCATTCTAATAATATTAATACACACCGCCGGACAGTGGACAGAATATGCATGGTGGCTTATAAGCCAGCTGTACATCTAAAATACCACCTTCACAACCCGTGTGCATACAGTCACATCCAGTCCTGTTGATGGGTGATATAACAGTATATGAAAAGTCTTGTTAGAAACATAATATTCAATTCTAGGCAATATGTAACATTTTGCAGTGTGATGCAATGATGTTCCTATGGTACGGGTCACATTGGGTGGGGTGTGGCACGGCAGGTTCTGGGTTATGCGCTGCGTGCTGTGCATTTATCAGATAACGTGCACATTTACAGTGGAAGTGAGGCATGCGTTCATTGTATTGTATGCTTCACAGTAGTCGCACCACAAAGCTAACATTCAGACTGGCTTTTCAGCACTTTTGCTTTGCAGCATGCACAGTGTGGAAAGACCCTGAACACTGGGAATCTCTAAGGCATGTAGAAGGAGACCATATTTCCATCCATGGGTTATAGGTCTCCAAGAGGCTATCTTGAGCATTTTCTATGTGCAATAACCCTCTACATAATTTTCTAGTTTATACCCAGCCAATTTTAACTATCTAGGGAGGGCAAAACACAAGGACATGCATAGGTCACCAGGTGTAACATGGTTTCCCATGCTCAGTAGCACCTAGCCAGCAACAGATTCTGTCGTGTCTGTCTCTACAGACTTGTTCATACAAATGGCTGACGAGCTTTGGGTTCACCAGCTGTCAGTTGCGGCAGCCACATGTGCGCAGAGTTCACGGATGGCTGGTATGGTACATCTGAGCCAGCAACAGCTGCCCACCAGATGTTACATGTGATGGATTTTAACTGTGGTGGTTCAGTCTGTCAGCTGCTTGCCCCAGTCTCCATTTTGATGATGCAAAATGGAGACTGGGGCAGGAGACTAGGATTCCGTGCTCAACCACCTGTGTTCCTGCTCAAGCACAAGTTTTTGAGGTACTTTCTGCATAGAAGACACCCTGAGGCCTCTTTCACATTACAGAACACGTGCATGAACCCTTTTTCTTGCACATATTATGACCTGCGGCGTGACAACAAGAATTTGCGGTGCAAAGCTGATCAGTGACGCTAGTTCTAACTTGCCTGACAGGAAAATGCCAGTACTGGACCTTACGAAGCTCTCAGATGCGTTACAACGTAATTCTCTGGAACGCTTTGTGTAATACGAAAGTCAAATAGAATTTCATGTTACCCCTGTTACCGCATACTAGGAGCGATCTGTCAAAATGCACAGATCAACTCCTAGTGTGAATGTGCCCTAAATGTGCTTTTTGTTGTTTTTTTAATTCTAAACATTTATAACATTGCTAATTGTATACTATCACCCTCTATTTACTCCCTGGTTACAGATGTTACCAGTAGTCCATAGCTGAAATGTTAATTTCACATTCGAGGTGTCTCACCCTGGCTGGACCAGGGGTTTGGTTAACGCTCCATGTTTTTCTTAAAACGGTTAAGGAAACCATTCACTTCCTACTGTATTTGACACTGGCATGCCGGATATTGATATTCTTTATTGTTCCGTTAGTGCTGCTCAAGTTTTCGATCTACTCCCACAATGCTTATGTAGCATACTTCTCCAGTTTTTGTAACTGTCATTCACATTGCTACTGTAAGCAACATTTCTGTATTTTTACTATGTTGACAACCTGTGATTATTATATGTCCTGTTATCTTTTACGCCAATAAAGCTGGCATGTTGTTCCCCCCCACCCCCCCACCCCCCCCAAAAAAAAATTATAAACATTAACTCCTTCCAAGTTGAATGAGTCCCCCAAATACACCCCCCTCCCCTGAAAAAACACAGTTCTTTCAAGAGATCTTGCAGGATCATGTTGCATGTTACCACACAGGCTCCCAGAATTTGGAGTGGTTGAGAATTATCTAGATCAGGGCTGCTAACTTTATGGGCATGGACCCGACTCATCCAATTCCCCACACACACACACACACACACACACACACACACACACACACACACACACACACACACACACACACACACACACACACACACACACACACACACACACACACACACACACACACACACACGCACACACGCAGCGCCGACTGGGACACCCCTCCCCCCCCCCCCCCGGCAGCAGCTTCTCACAAAACAGTTACAGTGGAGGAAATAATTATTTGACCCCTCACTGATTTTGTAAGTTTGTCCAATGACAAAGAAATGAAAAGTCTCAGAACAGTATCATTTCAATGGTAGGTTTATTTTAACAGTGGCAGATAGCACATCAAAAGGAAAATCGAAAAAATAACCTTAAATAAAAGATAGCAGCTGATTTGCATTTCATTGAGTGAAATAAGTTTTTGAACCCTCTAACAATAAAAGACTTAATACTTAGTGGAAAAACCCTTGTTTGCAAGCACAGAGGTCAAACGTTTCTTGTAATTGATGACCAAGTTTGCACACATTTTAAGAGGAATGTTGGTCCACTCCTCTTTGCAGATCATCTCTAAATCCCTAAGGTTTTGAGGCTATCTCTGTGCAACTCTGAGCTTGAGCTCCCTCCATAGGTTTTCTATTGGATTAAGGTCCGGAGACTGACTAGGCCACTCCATGACCTTAACGTGCTTCTTCTTGAGCCACTCCTTTGTTGCCTTTGCTGTATGTTTTGGGTCATTGTCGTGCTGGAACACGCATCCACGACCCATTTTCAGTTTCCTGGCAGAGGGAAGGAGGTTGTCGTTCAGGATTTCACGATACATGGCTCTGTCCATTTTCCCGCTAATGCGATTAAGTTGTCCTGTGCCCTTAGCAGAAAAACACCCCCAAAGCAAAATGTTTCCACCCCCATGCTTGACGGTGGGGACGGTGTTTTGGGGGTCATAGGCAGCATTTTTCTTCCTCCAAACACAGCGAGTTGAGTTAATGCCAAAGAGCTATAATTTGGTCTCATCGGACCACAGCACCTTCTCCCAGTCACTCACAGAATCATTCAGGTGTTCATTGGCAAACTTCAGACGGGCCTGCACATGTGCCTTCTTGAGCAGGGGGACCTTGCGAGCCCTGCAGGATTTTAATCCATTGCGGTGTAATGTGTTCCCAATGGTTTTCTTGGTGACTGTGGTCCCTGCTAATTTGAGGTCATTCACTAACTCCTCCCGTGTAGTTCTAGGATGCTTTTTCACCTTTCTCAGAACCATTGACCCCCTACGAGGTGAGATCTTGCGTGGAGCCCCAGAGCGAGGTCGATTGATGGTCATTTTGTGCTCCTTCCATTTTCGAACAATCGCACCAACAGTTGTCACCTTCTCTCCCAGCTTCTTGCTAATGGTTTTGTAGCCCATTCCAGCCTTGTGCAGGTCTACAATTTTGTCTCGGACATCCTTGGACAGCTCTTTGGTCTTTCCCATGTTGGAGAGTTTGGAGTCTGCTTGATTGATTAGTTCTGTGGACAGGTGTCTTTTAAACAGGTGACTAGTTAAGACAGGTGTCCTTAATGAGGGTGACTAATTGAGTAGAAGTGTCTAACCACTCTGTGAGCCAGAACTCTTAATGGGTGGTAGGGGTTCAAAAACTTATTTCACTCAATGAAATGCAAATCAGTTGCTATCTTTTATTTAAGGTTATTTTTTCGATTTTCCTTTTGATGTGCTATCTGCCACTGTTAAAATAAACCTACCATTGAAATGATACTGTTCTGAGACTTTTCATTTCTTTGTCATTGGACAAACTTACAAAAGCAGTGAGGGGTCAAATAATTATTTCCTCCACTGTAGATTGCCCTTTCCCATGAGATGTGGTGATCGCACTGCACTGCAAATCAACTGCACTAGCTTCCATTGCCATGCATACCTGCACTGAATATGATGGGATGCACGTGTACATTTCAGATTAACCTTATGCACACAATATCACTTTAAATTAACTATGTGTGAATAAAAAAAAATGCATAGGTACGCACAGCAATGAAAGCTATTGTAGTTGGTTTGCTTTCCTTTGCGGTGCTATGATCGGCACTGCACATGGCAAAATCAAACCAACTGCAATAGCTTAATTGCTCTGCATACCCACCCTGGATGAGAAATGGGCTCGCTACTGTCAGGGAGGTAGGGAGCCTGGCAGCAGTTTTTTCGCAGACCGCTGCTGAAATCGGGCCCTACGTAGCCTTTTCAACCTGTCCCCGCTGTCTCACCTTGTGCCTAAGTGGTTAAGCGTGTGCCTCTGTTGGCAGCGTGCGTGGCAAAGATGGAAACGTGCTCAGTGGCGTTTCAAATGGGACTAGCCATCTGTGCCGCCCCTTCTCTCCACCTCCATTGTTCCCTCACCAATCACTGTGTACAACGTCCAGTGGGGAGGGCAGAGAACCCAAGTGGAGGATGGAGTGAAAAGACCATAACAAACGGGGGGGGGGGATGCCACCCCCAAAGGGAAAAAAAGGTAAACCAAAGCAATGACTGAGGGGGGAAAGAACAGGCGGGCCTCACACAGACCGCTAGTTGGGCAGCTAGTGTCTTTTTTTTTTTGTATGTATCTACATAGATAGTGATGTGGGTTCATGCTCTTCAGTTTCTCTTTAAGTATGTTGACTGTAATCTGCAGAAATAGTAAAGAAAAAAAGTCAGTGCTATGTAAATGCACTCTAATTACAATACCTGCAACTAACAGCAGTATTGTTTGCCTATATTTGCAAACCTATGTAAATTTTGGAAACAGTAGTAGGACCTTTTGTGAAAAGAGGTGGCTTCACTCATCCTGACCTACTGTATGCCCTAATGATTATATGATGTGTTTTTAGTTACAGGAGTGCTTGAATTGTGAAGTATTTCATTGCATCTCAGCACTGCGTAATATATTGGCACATTATAAATACAATAAATAAATCTGTGACCTCAAATAAGCATTTTGTATCTTTTTTTTTTTGCTTTTGTTTTTTTTTTGTTTTAATTGCATCACCATAAAGGAATTTGTTTTTCTGTATGCTCATTAACACCCAGTGCGTCTGCTTTAAAGTCTGTTCAGTGCTTAACATTATATATATTAGGAGAGTGGTTAAAAGCCCGTCTCCCACCCCTGTATAATCAGCTGCTGTGCTGGCTTGTACTTAGGGTATTGTTATTATTTAAATCACATCAGGATCTGAATGTCAATAGATGACTCACAAGAATTTTCTAAATTGCTGTGAATGTTATTGCTGTAAAATGACTACAGTTCCCTACATCAATATTAAGTATACACTTTTGTTTTTGAGAATGTGACAGGCAGTCTGATTCCATGAGCATCGAATTAAGTTCACTATATAGTTTACTAGAGTGGTCTGTATTACAGGATGCTTGCATGATACAGTAGTGGTAAAATGATTCAGCTTACTGCCTTCCCAGCACAGTTCTCTCTTCTCTCCCCCCCCCCCCCCCCCCCCCCCAGACATGATCCATGTATCTACAGACAATAGACTCACAAATGTTGTACCTTCAGCCTACCATCTGTAGAAGAGGTCAATACACACTGCACACCAATGTCTGAGGGAGAGACCGTAATGACCCTCTAGTTGGGAAATGCCATTTACTGCTAAGAAACATTGTCATAGATGCATGACATGCACAGTGCTCAGCCAAATCAATCCATCCATGCAAACCAATTCCTAGGCTGAGAAATCTTAAGGTGCCCATACATTGGCAGATTGGACAGCAGATTTGATTATCCAGTAGATCACTCTAAAGGTGGCCACACACTATACATTTTTTTTAAATATCTGTTCAATTCAAGAATTGCAAACAATTTTTCTGGCTGTAACATTTCAAAAATCTGACCACTGTACCACACATGTTCATTTTTCCCCCAATTATGATAAAAATGATTGGAAACTCTGAGAAAATTACTAGGGCGTATATATTAATTGACAATCTAACACACCATATAATCTTTAGAAAAATTTCCAGCATTCCGAATCGAATTAAAAAAAGGGAAATCCGATCAGATTTCTGTTGAATGAAAAAAAAAAAAAAGCTTTTGATTTGTGTTTTTTTTTTTTTTTATCCCAGGAGATCTGAACATATTTATTGAATTGCCGTAAAATATGATAATTTTATTGTATCGAGTGTGGCCACCTTAATGGAATTTGAACGAAGAGGGATTTATTGATGCAACACACCTTCACACAGATAAGAGATTTCATCATGAAATCTATTGGAAGTCCTGTGCAGCCGCCACCACTTGCCAGGCCCCCTAGGTCTCCAAGACGCCCCTTCACGTCTTTCTCTATTGCTGCCAGGGACACCTGTACCCTGTGACCCGTCACATGTACATGACCTCTACATGTGGTGGAATCGCAGGCATATAGGCACCCCTGGCAGTAGGGGAGTCAAAACTACACTGCACTCTCGCCACAGGCTGAGGGTGGGTGGTGGGGGGCTGCGGGAGCAGCTTGGTGGGTCACCTGGGAATGTAACGCTGCCTCTGCTGTCTGCCCGACTGGGCGTTTGTGAGCGAGATCTTTGCAGCATGCCGCATCAGTAGTTTGGATCGATTTTGAAAAATCATTCACCAAACTATACAGTCTATGAATATTTTTCCGACAGTGTGGTTTGATTGCACAGTTTTATTCAAGATTTTAGGTGGTGGTGTCTGATACTTTTGGCTTGATTCTGAACAGAGAACCTTGGAATACAAGTAATCCACAAAACGTGGCCTTCAATTTTTTGTTTATGTGGTGGCAGAAGTTTGCAAGCCTCTCATAGCACATAGCAGTGTTGCTGAAAAGATATTGGGCACTTACGGAGGAATGACACCTTTTTCCTCCATGTGGGAGCAGAACCCAGTCAGTGACTTTATACCTTTGTACTGCATCAAGCAGTGCACGGCTAGCAGTGGCATCAGTGCCAACAATATTAGTTAAGACTTCTACTGAAATTTGATCTAATATTGTGTGGAGCAGATTAACAATCTAGATTAAGAGGATATTGATCATTGTTGACCTCAGAGTGTACGGTTACCTTGAGATAAGGCTCACAGTAGAATTCTTTCACATGTCTAATGCACGTGTTCATATTTATTTATGGAATGAATGTTGTACAGAATGTTCAGTCACATGTCTATAGGGATCTTAATATTTGCCTGTGGCAATATTTTTCTACCTTTTTAGAAGTTCTCTAGTGGTTTTTTTTTTTTTTTTTTCAATTTCAACTACTGTGGGTTTTCTTCTGTGTGGCTACTGCAGACTGGACATATACAGGTAGTCTCTGATTAATAAACTATATAGGGATTGTAAATTTGTTCTTAAAGAGACTCTAACAACATTTTCAGCCTTATTTCTTCTATCCTATAAGTTCCTATATCTGTTCTAATGTGGTCTGTCTTACTGCAGCCTTTCCTAGTTGCACAATGGCTGTATTATCTCTGTTATCTAATCTTCCTTCCTCTGACTGCTTTGTCTGGCTCAGGCACTCAGGCTGGAATTTGCTGCTGTGCTTGTTATAGGCAGAAGCTATACACACCATCTCCACGCCCCCTGCAGGCTCTGTGTTGGTCACAGACTGAGCTCCTCTCAGCCTATCACATGCCATGTCTTTTTTGTTTGTAAACGCTGCCTAAAACTGGCAATTACAAGCCAGGATTGCAGCAGGGAGTGGCAGAAACTGCAAAGAGGGGCCCAGGAGAACATAATGAATAGAATGGTATGCTTTTTATTGTAAGAATTTTAGAGTACAAATTCTCTTTAAACTGATTCCGTTCTTAAGTTGGAACATTGTGCCATCTGTCCCCTGTACCTTCTTTGTGTCTCCAGTGTACTGTCTCTATGCCACCTCTACCCTCCCCACTGTGTCCCCCTGCCTCCCCTGTGTGTCACCTTGTCCCCCATTGTGCCTTCTTTTGTCCAAATGATTGTAAAGTGCTAATTTTGCTTACGGAACCTGCAATATAGTATGTCTGGAGCAAAATGTCATTTTATGGACTGCAAAAACCATTTTTCTTAACATTTTTGAAAATCTATTTTCTTAAAATGTCGACAATTGTTTTTTTCTCCAAAAAAAGCTTGTATGATTCCCACAGAATCAAATTATACATTTTCAGATGGTAAGTTGGGAGCTACCTGTATTGTACAATTTTCCCATAATTGTGGTTGTGTTCAGTGGGGACTGCCTGAGTGCCTTGGTAGTGCGGTTAACATTTTGTGTCCATTCACAGGTGAACACACTGTGGGCCGAAAGTGGCAAAGATGATTTACAGGAGTTGTGCTAGTTTTATCTTTCTGCGATTACTGGAGTAGGGCACTTTTTGTGGTGAAATGTAGTTAAACAGTGCTTGTTTAGAGACCTATAAAACCCTCAACCATCTCGCATATACTATAAATTGCATTTATAAAGGAATGTTGGAAATGGAAGTGGTGCAGATCTTGCAAGAAAACGTGTTGCGGTGCTAACAGTGGACTTCACCACATCTTCAAAGAAGATATTCTGAAAGACTGCCTTCCACAGACTACCATTTCAGCTGCGGTTCCAGTGATACGTGATAGTTATGAATTTAATTCTGTTGCACAAATACCTCCTACAATCCTGCCACCCCCCTACTCCGCAGACACCAATCATTTTCTGCTCTGCCCTGGAAAATGTACTGTTGGAATTTGAAGGCATGAATGTGATTGAGGCTTTGAGGAAATGCCGTAGCCTGTCATACAGTGTTGTCTGATAGGTGTGGGCCTATGACACAACACTGTATTCTTGCATAGTCAGTATGTGATCATTGTGTAGCACATACATTGCAGAATACCAATAACCGGAAGTGCTGTCTGTATTATTCTTCTGGTTCTAGTGGTGGGGGTTATAAACATTACAGTGCTAATGGGTTTCTGTGTTACACTGATCATACACTTGAAATGTTTGTGTCTTTATTTCCAAGTGAAGAGCTTGGAAACGTTTTCTTTCCCTTCGCCAGATTCTGTTCAGCCGTGTTTATTTTCGTGGAAAGTATTGTCTGAAAGGATTCCAGCTCTGTCCTCTCCGTGTCATTTAAGTGGATTCTGCCAATTTCATGTTCCACAATAAAAAAAATAAAGACATAAAATGCCACAAAACGATACTGCGTGTGTTGTCCGCTATATATTCATATGTTTCTTTAGGACCTGTTTTGTAGCTCACACGGTCATAAAACAAATACTTTTATGCCCTGAGCATAGGGAAATGTGCAAGGCCATTTTAAAAAAGAATCCTTATAACAGGGAAGCGGATCCTGAGTGTTACTCTGGAGCTTTCATATTTAACGGGAACCTGAAGTGAGAGGGGATATGGAGGCTGACACTTTTAATTGATACCAATTGTATGGCTGTCCTGATGATTATCTGCCTCTAATACGTCTAAGGTACCCACTAATGGTACAGTTTTCAGCAAATAATTTTTGCCCATGCGATCAGACGGTTGATGTCCCAAATTGACTTTGAACTATTCTAATAATGGTTCAACAACAATTTAGCCAAAAATGTTTTTTTGGTTTTAAATCGGTTGTGATAGAATAAAATTGATTTGTTGATGGTGACATTTCTTTCCGATCCCATTTATCTGATCACTTGGATGATTCTTTGCTGAAAATTACCATTAGTGGGCACCTTTTAGCCATAGACCCTGAAAAGCATGCAGATCAAATGTTTCTGCCAAAAATCTGACCAGATAAACTACATGCTTGTTTCAGGTGTGTGATTCAGACACTACTGCAGCCACAATAATCAGCAGGACTGTAAAGCCTGATACACGCGCTTGATTAAAGTCTGCAGATGCATCTGATAACGACCGCCTCAGCCGGTAATCAGTTGTGTGTACAGAGGCCCCCAACCAGCAACACCCCCACTCCAACCCACAAGCAATTTGTTCAACTCGCCCCCAGCAACGGGCAATTCTTTTGTACACATCACTCCCCCGCCCACCATGAGATGTCACGTGCGCACTGCTTAGTTTCCACCTTCCCACATAGCAACACAGTGCATAGTCAGCTACACAGCAGCGTCTCATCTGTGCAGCCTGGCCCACTGATGTCGCCCAAGGAGATCGGGTCTCTATCCCAGACGGGCAACATCCGTCAAAGGTACTCACTGGTATTGTTTAAAAGGAAATAAAGCAGCCTCCATATACCTCTCTTCTGGTTCCCTTTAAAAAATAAAACCTATTCATTTACAATGATTGCAATACGAATACATTTTTTTCCCTTGTTCGTAATATAGCCACCTGAAGGTGGTCAAAAGATGCAAAAGTACAGTTTTATTTCTAGCTACTTAGGAGGCCCCCTTGCAAGCAAAGTGGAGTAGCCTATACAGCTCCTAGAAATGGATCACTGATTCTAGAGTCAAGCTATTTAAATACAGAATGATTATGTGTTTGTTAGTTGCTCTATGAGGGAGGTAATGAAAGAAATGCACCTGTCTCACAGAATGCTGGCACTGCATGTTTTGTTACAGGCCCTGGTTATTTGTAGAAGTTTGTAGCAAGGCCAGCTTTTGCATATTATGCCTCCACTGTACATAGAAAATGGCAGAAGTGACCCAGGGTGGGCTTAGTCAGCTGTATTGACACCACTTGACAGGTTTTGATGTCCCTTCCAAGATGGCAGCATTCACAACCTGAAAAAAAGCATATTACAGCAATGGAGGTGTTGAGGGCTGTGAAAAATATGGCCCGGTTCGGACTGGATAGATTAAAAACTGATCCGTGTTTGCTGGATCAGTTTTTAGTGTGCACCAGTTTTTGATCCATAAAAAAAAGGTTTTATACATACCTGGGGCTTCCTCCAGCCCTATACGCACGGATCGCTCCCACGCCGCCGTCCTCTGCTGCCTGGATCCGCTGCCACCGGGTCCCGTCATTGCTGCGAGTCGGCCGGCGGACGCGGACGATTCTCCGCATCACACGGAGCTCCCTCTATACAAGTGCGCATGAGGCTGCCTACCGCGCAGCCGCATGCGTACGGGTATGGAGGAAGCCCCTGTGATGCGGACAATTGTCTGCGTCCGCCGGAAGTGACGGGCCTGGTAACGGCAGTTCCAGGAAGCGGAGGATGGCAGCGTGGGAGCGATCCAGGCTTATGGGGCTGGAAGAAGCCCCAGGTATGTATAAAAGCTTTTTTCATTTTCCAGGCTCCATTCCTCTCTGGTTCCCTTTAAGTCAATGTGACGCATCCATCGCTCCAGTATTATCACAGTTTCCACAAACTTGCAGTCCATTCCGCAGAACATGCCAACGGATCCATTCTAATGCAGCAATGTGAACGGATCCTACTGACTTGCATAGGATCCTTTCACCTCCATTAAGATCTGGTCTGTTTAGCTCCGGTAAACAGACCATTTTTAGTGCTAATGTGACCTGTGCCTTAGCCCATACAGTTTGTCTTAAAATGGCATATGTCGTCATACGACAAACTGTAGATTTTAAACCCCCTGCATTCTCTCTGTACTGAAACATTCATGGACATGCCTAAGGCCAGAAACCCACTAGGAGCGGTTTGTAAGAGCTAGTGATTTGAAAAAAGCTCTTGCTAATGCAATGCTTTGGGGGATTTTTATAAAATCACATTGCTCAAGTGGGATCACAACCATAGCATTACATTAGCAAGAGTTTTCAAATCGCAAAGCGCTCAGAAATTGCTTCTAGTGGGTTTGTGGCCTAAAAGGGATCCTTAAAGGAATTGTCAGGCAAAAAAAAAATACATTAAAAAAAATTAGTTACTTACCTGGGGCTTCTACCAGCCCCATGCAGCCATCTTGTGCCCTCGTAGTGACTCGCTGCTGCTCCAGTCCCCTGCCGCCAGCTAGTTTCGTTTTTGCCGACCTCAGGGTTTGCGGGCCGTATTGCATCCATTTTTACGCATTACCGCTGGTGCAGGAACATTAACACATACGTTTTACGTGTAAAAACTGGTTCAATGCGTACAACACACAAAAAATGTATGTGTTAATGTTCCTGCACTAGCGGCAATGCGTAAAAATGGACGCAATACGGCCCGCTGACCCTGAGGTTGGCAAAAATGAAACTAGCTGGCGGCGAACAACGAATACCATCATTTTTGGTGAATGATTTAGAAATGTTCACATGTTCCACTTCAGCTAAGAAACTTTCGTTCTTAGGAGAAAGTAGGCAGGGAAACAAGTGAAGGAGAATCACTGGGCATCTAACTGTAGCGATTGATGGTTTGGTGATCCAGCATTGTAGCTTGCTAAAGGTGGCAATACAGCTAGTGATCTTGCTGTACGACCAACCATTCAATTTGATAATTTTATTGAATTGAGAAAGGATCGAGTGTGTCCCAGTGTGCTCAATCGATTGAAAACTGGCCAATATCATGTCGAATCGGCCAGCTTCGTCGGGCAAGCAGGATGAAAGATGTCTATCATACAGGAATCGGTTAGTGTATACATGAATAGGATCCACAATCTATTTTTGGTTTCAGAACATAGAGGCACAGATTGAATGTTAAGAGCATTGCCTAGGACCTCGCTTGTATTGTGGACCTCTGGTCGATCGACTTTTGATCAACCACACTGAAGTTGAACGACCATTAAAATTGAGCATCAGTAGCTGATATTCCCTTTTACCTTTTACATAAATCTATTCCTTTTCACAAATGGATCATCAGGGTGCTCTATATGGCTGATATTGTGGTGAAACACCTCCCACAGGAAACTGTGAGGACCATGGTCCTGGCAGTTTCCTGTCTGTGAATGGTTTACAGCTGTTTCCAACTGCCAAAAAAAGCAAGCAGCAGCTACTTTCACTGACATCACCTGCCAGCAGTAAAAATGTCACCATGTGATAAATGTCAGAATGTAAATCAGGGAGAGGAAAGCTTTTACAATCGGAAAACACTGAGTAAATTATTTATACATAATTATTGTAAAAGTGAAGCACTTTTTTATTACATTATTTTCACTGGAGTTCCTCTTTAATGTAGGCCTTCTGGCTTTCGTGGTTGCAAGTACTCCTGGGATCACCTCTTCAGAATGCTCCCAGAATCACAAACACAGTGAAATAGCAGAAAAATTGCACAAGTTTTGTTTACTTTTTTCAAGATGGTGGTATCCTGGATTAGATGCAGCAACCCACTTAGGGCTGGTTTCCACTATTGCGGTGCGGAATCGCCTGGATTCCACCGCTGATGAAATCGCATGCGGATGCAATTCCCCATGCGTTTTTGCAGCGAATTCGCATAGGTGAGGGTATATGCGATTTTAACCATGTCACTGCCTGTGTGAATTTACATTGGTACCTATGCGAATTTGTGGCAGAAAACGCATGCGATTTCCCTGTTAGATACATTGCATGCGATTCGCATGCATTCCACTCGCAGGCGAATTCTGCGGCTCTGTTGCGCGTTTTTTTCACCGCTGAAAAAAACGCACCTCGACACTACAGTGGAAACAGGCCCATCCACTTGCATTACATGTGCGGATCCGCATGCGTTGGACGCATGCGGATTCGCGATAGTGGAAACGAGCCCTCACCAGATATTTTCAGCAGTGGGTAAGGTTTAGGGCCCATTCACACTGGCAAATGCTAGTGTTTTGCGATGGTGATTTTAACGTAATTATTCGTGGTAAAATCACTGAACACTCGTGATTTTTGAGGAATAGAAATCGGCGCTTTTTAGCATTCTAATTGAGATCACTCTAGAATTGCGGAAAACTGCTGCATGCAACGCATTTTGCTATTGCAGCTAATCACGAATGGCCGGCGATCGGCGGGAGTGATATCACTGCCATATAATTTAGTACTGCGCTAGTGCTTTAGAAAAGCGCTAGCGATTAGTTGTAATTGCCCCAGTGAGAATGAGCCCTTAGCTAGGATGTTTTTTTTTTTGTTTTTGTTTTGTTTATAATGCCCTGCGTGCAGTATAATCAAATCTCTTTTTGAAGATGGCTGGGAGATGTAATCACATGACTACATCTTCCAGCATGCACTGTGGCAGCCCAGGGCGTATGACATCCGACACGTGGACAGAGATAATAGGAGGCCTTCATATAGATGTAGCTAAGAAGCAGTAAGTAAATGCACGTTGCCCACCCCAAAATCCTACTGCATTTACAAATCTCCATTAGGAGGAGTTTTTTTTTTTATATATATATATTTAACTTGGGAGCACCCAGGCGCTCAGATTCCTCTAAAGCCAAGTACAAAGATCGCAGTCATGGAAGTTCCAATTAAGATGAGTGCTCTAGATACACCTGTTTATCTTCCTTGTGTTCTGTTTATCTTTAGGTATACTCAAAATGTCTGCAGGACAGGGATGATCTCTACAGTGCTGTCAGTTGTTTTTACAATCATTAAAATGCTTAATAACCACCAAATGGATAGCTTAAAAGGGCACTATTGCCTTTAGAAGGAAAGTTTGACATTACCAGTTTCCTTTTAATTAAGATTCAAGTCTATCTTTTAATGATCTACCTCTGGTAAAGGAGGCTTCTAATCATTTGACTAGACATACTACTTACATGCTAATTTAATATGTAAAGGCTTTTTTAAAATATGGATTTTGAAGCAGCGTCTGAAGTCACCTAAGCAGCAGGAAATTACTTTAGCTGGACCTTAAGGCTTCCATAGAGTAAACTGTTTAGCATATGTATCCATGTCCTAGGTGGCACATGTAGGATTGGTACACAGGATGTGGCCATCCTTTTCGGTGATCAGTTTTCCTGATTTCCCGATTTTGATTTGGCCTTCCTGTCTATTTTTATTTTTGCAATGCATCCAGGTGAACAATGGCCCTCCCAGTGGATCTGTATTGATCTCTGGTTTACACAAATGCTGCACTAATTGTAGGAAGAATTTTATATTGCATAGAAGCTTTTTTTTTTTCTTTCCTTCTTCTCTTCTTCCCCCCCCCCCCCCCATATATCCACCGAAATCGCGATCACAGATCACAATTTCGGATTTGTCAGTGTCGATTATCGCAAAGTCATTTCCGCATGGGGGAAGTTTGAAGACACTGCTTCATACTTCCTCCAAGTTCCGGCGTGTGCGGCCTGCAGTGTCAGCAGTGTTGGTCATACTTTCCGCACCAGTCCAACGCGGTCTGTCCTCTATCGCCGTCTGTTGGCTCTTGTGCACGGCATACTTTGTTTCCCGTATGTCACATGACCTACAGGAAGTATGCCGTGGATTAGAGCCTGTAGGAGGCGAAGAGGATAGACGGGCATTGCTGGACTCGTGCTCGAAGGTATGTCCAGCACTGCTGCAGCTTGGGGGACAGAGCGTGCACAAAGGGGGAGACAAAAGAGGTACAAAGAGACACAAGGGGAAAGAAAAGGCCCAGAGGAGGCGCAGAGAGACAAAAGGGACACAAAGGTGGCCCTACAGAGACCCAGAGGGAGCACAGAGAGACAAGGGGGGCAAAAAGACTGGACACAGAAAAGTGGGGCACAGAGTGACACAAAGGGGACAGAGAGACAAAGGAGGCACGAAGACACAGAGGGTGCACAAAGATGGGAACAAAACTTGAAGGAAATTGTGAATCGAAACAGTGATTTGGAACAGAAATCGCTTAATTTTTTCCTAAAATCGTTCAGGTCTACTGGAAGGTATAAAATAAAGGTTAAAAAAAACACTAATATGCGTTCAGATCTCTGGCTGCTATACCCTTTGGCACTCTGGCCTGAGGAAGTGGGCTCAGACCCACAAAATGCATTGCCTGTGCTGAATAAACATTTGTGTTCTATGTGACTTGTTATTGAGCTAGGCTACCTCTTCCTTTTTTCATCTAAATATGTTTTTAACCTAGTTTTATACATTCCTGGGTGCCTTTTCCCCGTTTTTGTGCTTATATACCCCTCACACCATCACCATTTGGGTTGGAGGGGCCTCACATGATTCTAACCATTGTGTAGGTCAAACTTTTCTTTACCAAGAGAGTGACCACGTCCAGTCCAGGTTGGACAACCCAAATAGTGTGGTCAAACCTCTCCACCTGCCTCAAGTGGTTGGCTGCCCCTCATGAAACCAATTTTTGTGAGTAACATTTGTGACACCATTTATTTTTTTTCTTCTCATATTGCATATTTGGGCTCCTGTTGGCTCTGTGCTTACTTTTCAAGGCGCTAAGAAACCCTCCATTCCTATAAGTGACACAGGAAGCTGCAGAGCTTGAGGTATTGGTATATCGGTGGCTTGGCTGTTGAGCAGTACAGCAGAAGTGTGGAAATCGGGCTCCCTTTCCCCTTCCTCCAATAGTAAAATATCAGACTTGTTTCAAAACTGTGTGCATACATAGGTTCTCTGCTTTTCCAAATATAGGTATGGGTGGAGGGATAACCCTTTGTGTTTAATCTGCATTTTATTCATGCAAGTGAAAAATGACTAGAAATCCTTGGCAGAATATTTGCGTGTGAGCAGGGTTGACCGTGATGGTGCGGTTGCATGGTGGATTTATGGACGGAAACCGCTGTACTCGATGCGAATATCTATTTGCGTTGTGATGCAATTATATTGTCGTGATGGAACACAATGGCTGAGTGTAAAGAGTCTTAAAGGGCATTCAAATTCAAGAACTAAACAAAATTTAAAAAAAAGATTAAACTCAATATATTAAAATCCACTTAGAATTATACTTGCTTAGAACCAAGTGACATAGCAGTTAATAAATACAATTCATAACATGAATAAATTCAGGACTTAATTAAAACTCAGATCCATAATGAAACCTACGGGAAACCTGGTATCCAAATGTAAAAATCCAATATACTTCTCTAGAGCTGCGCTCCCCGCCTCATCAATGTGTGTGGATTTGCTCTACAGCACAAAACGGTGACCGCAAGGAGCTTGCATGATGAGATACTGAAGACCATGCAGAGTCAGTCATGTGCTCACTCTATTATATGCATGCTCATGTAATCACTACTCCAATATCCGTTTTGTTTTGCCAACACATTGGTAGCCACATGGGCACTCTAGAAAATAGAGTACAAAGTTGCTTTTTATGGAAGAAACTAAACGAATGCCGCTGAGGCAGAATCCGTTTACATTGTAAATTAGTTCTAAAGAATATGAGATTAGAGTGTCTGACTTTTGAATGTAATTTTGTAGTCTATTTGCTGGAGCGCCCATGTGGCCTTCAGTATGTTGGCAGAAGGAAATGGGCATTGAAGAAATTATGAGCATGCATACACTGTGGACAGAGGTTACATGAGTCATTCTGCTTTTCCCCATATATTTTTTTTTTCTAAGATCATTATAAAGATTCCTTGCTGTTAGTATTATGTTTGTTGAACAAATCCATGCTTGCTGGGGGGAAGGGGTGTAACTCAATATAAAACTTCTGCAAAAGAAGTGTATTTGATTTTTTTATTTTTTAAAAGTTTTCCAGCAGGTTTAAATATTGATCTGCAGGTTAGTGCATTGATTGAAAATTCTTGGAATTGTTGTTTTGTATTGTATTTCTTAATTATATGTGTAATTTAGTTGTAAGTGAAAAATACATTTGGTAAAATTGCAGTCATGCATTTAGAAAAAGGGAGGCAAGTGGTGAAAACAGGGAAACTCTGGCACTAGGGGTTTGCAGGTAGTGGATCAGCTGGTGGGGGGTACACAGGTTACATGCTCCCAATGTAAAGTCCATTGTATTCAACAAATCTCTTCATTTTCCAGCTGGGGACCAGGATACAGTGGGGATGACAGAATTGCTTCTTGAGGGCTCTTTACACAAAATGCAATTCCAATTTTCAGTTTTGATACCATTTTACATGTGATTCCAATTTTTTTGATGCAATTTTAAAAATAAAAAGGCCTGCATGCTGCGTTTCTGCATTTTTTTTCTTGTGTTGCTAACATCCAATAGAAATTGCGATTTGCAGTGTAAAAGAAGCCTGACGGCTGTTTCGTGGTACTACTAGCTTCATCGGAGGCCATGCATAGCTTCAGTGAGGGGTCTTGCGAAACAACTGTCAGGCTGCAATGTTGTCAACAAGTGCATCATTGTATCCAACTGGAAAATAAAGCCTCACTACCATGCTTATTGATGAAGGTTGTCTTGAATGCAGATTAGACTTTATAATTTGGGCCCGTGCATTCAGTGTCTACCCATGGTGATGACAAGTTTAAGATCTGATCAGTGTGTGTGGTCACTTTGAGGCAGTAGACGCACCACTGTCAACTGCCTGCGTGAAAAGAGCCCTTAAGCCTTGTACACACCATGCAATTTCCCGTCAGATGGGTCGCATAGATAATTTCCGACAGGTCCGATTTGTTTTCCGATCGTTTTGCTGATCGATTTCCATAGAAGGGATCAGACAATCGATCAGAAAAATTATCGGAAAGCCGATCGGATCTGACGGAAATTATTTATCGACCCATTTATCTGATGGGAAATTGCATGCTGTCTACTAGGCATTAGTGTGCTTTACTTTGAAAATGTAAGGCCTATGCCTTTCTTTCTTTTCAGAGGGTAGACTTCCTGTATGCACAGCCTTTGATTTGTACAGTACTATAGATGAAAGTGATTTCTGCCTTTTCCAATATCCTATTTAATGTTTCTTGGAATACTTGTAAAGTAGCATCCACTTGGCAAGGTCCTTGTGCCTAGAGGCATGTTTATGAACAACTTGCACTTTGCATTTTCATGTGTTCCAGAGTTTGCTCCAGCTTGAATAGTGCTCAGTCAGGACACATGAGTAGATGATTGTCAGGTTATCTTGTGACAAAGCGGGTTTATATAACCTGACCTTGTGGCAATTGCAAGAAGCAGCCACCGTGACAAAAGGGTTTAGAACTGAAAGTAGTGGTTTAGGTGCCGAGAAAAGTACAGCTTTGTGAAACCTGAAGTCTGTCACACGTGCTGTTTTGTAGAACACGCAGAGGCCAGCCTTGCATCCTTGCATTTGTGCTTCCAGTTTCCCTTTTTATATTCTAACCACCTACATCTAAAACTACATACACAAGCCAGATTAAACGGAGGCGGCTGATCACTATCTACTTTGCTGAGAATCTTCTGCTGAAGCACGAGTTAGCGCTACTGCACAGGCACAATGTGGCTAAGCTTCGGTGGTTTTAGCATTTGAACAACCTAGCGAGGAGGATGGGGGAAGCGTCTGGAGGATCTAGATCACTGGTTTGCTTTAAGGGAATGAGTAGGCGGAGCTGCTGCTTGGATTACATGAGCTTGCTGCAAGCAGGCACATACTACATCCACTGAGAAGATTAAAGCCTGTATGACTTAAAGGACAACTGAAGTAAGAATATGGAGACTGCGATATTTATTTCCTTTTAAACATTACCAGATACCTGGCAGCCCTGCTGAAGTAGTGTCTGAATAACACCAGAAGCAAGCATGCAGCTAATCGTGTCATATCTGACAATGTCAGAAACGCGTGATATGCATATGTTTGTTCAGGGTCTATGGCTAAAAGTATTAGAGGCAAAGGATCAGCAGGATGCCAGGCAACTGGTATTGCTTAAAAGGGAATAAATGTGGCAGCCTACATACCCCTCTTGCTTCAGTAATCCTAGAAGTATGTGGTAGAGGCAGTGAGTAGTGTCTAGACTCCTGACTAGGTACTTTAACTGATGTCTAATGTAATACTTTTAGGGCCCTTTTCCACTAGCGATCGCGATTTTGCTATGTAATGCACTGCATAGCAAAATTGCGGCAAAAATCGATCCACATCGCGATTAAGTAAAAAACGAATTGCAGTAGTGGAGATTACCTACCGCGATTCCTATGTTATTTGTCAAACTAGCAATTTAAAACCCACTAGCGGTTTGCGATTTTTGCAATTCAGCATCGCATTCGCCGCTAGTGGGAAAGGGCCCTTAGAGACACTTCATGCATATAAATGAACACTACCATTGAGTGGCTACATAAGGCTAGGAAAACAACTGCGTATAAAGTGGGATATCAAAGCAGCCATTGACCTATTCTGTAATTACTTGCTCATTGATCACTCCTGCTTCCTCCAGTGTATGCCTTCACCTGACCTAACTTGCACTCCCAGCAGCCAGTGCTGTTAGCCCAGTTTGATTCTTTGACAAGTGGGAAGAAGATACACCAAAGTAAGCAGTTTTCTTAGTAAAAGTTTGCGTTCCCTTTTTCACCTTTCTGAATCCTCTTCCCCAACACCTCACTTCCACCTTGCAAAGCACAGTGGCCAGGCAATCCTCCTGCTACATTCTCTTTGCAGTGGAATTCTGTCATACATACCCCATGCATAGCAGGATCTATACATTATATAAAGCAGTTCATGTATAGATGTGTCGGCAGGTGAGTTGTCTACACCCTTGTACCTGAAAGTACAGGAGAAACCTAGCGTACTGGAAATTTCCAAGTATACACGCAAAACAGCGCCGGGAAATTTAGGTGCAGGGCAAAGCGGCTCACCCTGCTCGTGCGAAGTCCCAGCGGCGTAATTACTATTCCCCTCCAGGTCACCATAGACTCAGTGGGTAAGCTGGCATTCGGCTGCCGGCTATTGCCTGTGGCTGAATTGTTGTTTTTATAGTAATTTGGGCTCCGTCTTTTGGCGCTGCCCAAATGACTGTCTGAGCACTGCTGTGGCCGTAATTCACATTTTGGCCCATGACTGTGCATAGTGCTCCCTAATTTCCCTGCACTGTGGTGAGTTGTCTCCATATCTAAATCCCATTTGCAGATTAAGCAATGCAGCCTCAGGAAACAGTGTGGAGCATGATGCAGTTTGCTTTAAGATGCAGGGGGTAGAGTTCTTTCACATTGTACATCTTGCTCCAGCTGCTAGGTGAGGCATTACATCTGTCATGTATATCCCCAATTAGTTCCCCCAGCACCCTCCATCCACAGCATCCTTTTTTTTCCTCAAGTAACACAGCAGGGTTTTAATGAAGGTGTAGTGTTTTGCCGCTACTACCAAAGTTTACAGGGTATCTAAAAGTGTAAATGTGAAAAAAATTGTCAGCTTTGTGTCCTGTAAGTGTGGATGTTGTAGACACTCCTCCCCATGCAAGGCGGTTTTAAATTGGATTCCTGCTGTTCTAGTCTGACATTGTTTCCTATACAACAGTTTTCCAGATAAGCACTTATTTTTGTGCTTTGCAGGGTGTCTGTTTTACCAACGTATTGCATACTGTGTGCTACTGCTTTATCCAAACACATGATCATTTTGGGATATAGTCACAATGTTTACTATTGTTTTTACACATTCCCCCTCAATGACTTAACTATGTGTTATCAAAGGCTCAATAAAACAGAACAGTGCCATTTAGAAATCTGTGGGTTTGACAACATCCATCACTACTGGGAATATAGCTTAAATCTTTCCCATTATTTCTTCTCTCCAGAAAAATATTAGCAATATGCTCTGGGGACACACATTTGATTGCTCTCAATATCTCAAGACACCAATACCTATGCTTCAGATAAGGTCATAAACTCATAAGCAGCATATAGAGACACCGCAACATTTTATGACTACATTGGTGTTAAAGAATTGGTTTGGAGGTTGGAAAGAATGTGGCTGTTTTTTAGTAGTATGCAGCAGAAAATAACACAAAACTAGATATTGAAGCTTTAATGCCACAAAGCTGCATTTGTTTAGAATAAGGCCAAAATGCATGTCACACCCACATTGACCCTAATTGCATAACAGATTTAACGGTTTTTCTTTTACTGATGTTTGGCTTCCTGAAGAGGATTTGAGCCTTGTGCACATGCAAGAGTATGGTCACCTTCAGGGATCGGGACTTAAAGGGAACCTTAACTGAACGGGGGTAAAGAGTTTCACTTACCTGGGGCTATTACTAGCCCCCTGCAGCAGTCCTGTGCCCTCGGAGCCGCTCTGGAATCCTCCGGTCCCCCGCTGTCACTTAGTTTCGTTTTTGACGACTCACCAGTCGGCCGGCCGCCATGCGTATTATTGGATGCATTCCCTACTGCAATTAGCGCTGTTGCGTACCGCAACGAGTACAAAAATACGTGTTGCCGCATATCTACGCGTGCGGAATGCGGCAACGCGTATTTTTGTACGCGTTGCGGTCCGCCCCAGGTAAGTAAAACTTACCCCCGTTCAGTTAAGGTTCCCTTTTAATCACTCGGGCAACAGTTCAGAGTCTATTATTGTAGAGGTATATTGCTAGCCTAGAGGCTAGTGACACATCTGTTGCTATGGAGGGATGGAACAATGATGTGAGGAGCACGATTAAGTGGTTAATGGTGGATGTGGTCTGACCTCACTTGCAACTGTTTTGCTTTGCTATTTAGGATCCTGCTCTGGGGTATGTCCTGCTCAAATTACTGCACATAACCTGTTTCACATAGTTATGTGCTTCCATCACAATTAACTCATTTGATTATGTTTGTTTATGAGCATATTAATGCTTACGATAATCTGAGCACGTTATTATTCACTCTAAGCACTGCATTTTGGTGAAATCTTCTCTCATCCACTTTACTATGGACAGACTTGAGACACCTCTTATTTGGCTCTATAGAACCAAATGGTAGTGATTCTGCAGGCTTACTGAGAGGGTGAGGTGGTTTTGATTGATACTTTCTATGCAGCAATGTGTTGGGGGGGGGGGGGGGTCTTTTGTTTGTCTATTTCACCATTTTAAATTGATTTTATTGGTCTATCAGCAGTAAGCATCCACAGCACTGTTGTATGTGGTGGAAGGCTGGTGCATGGCCAGTGTTTGTAAACACTAGGCAGCCACCGAGGGTTAGATGTCTTCAGGGAGATGAATCAATAGTACATTATAATTACATTATTGATTAGAAGCAATTTGGGATCTAAATTGGCATGCTGGTCTCTTAAGGTCACTTCTCCTCTAACATACCTGGCATCGGAAGTGTATGGAGACTATTAGTAACCACATTATAAAAACAAAACATAATGGTTTTCCTTGCTTTCTAAATCACTGTCCTGGACCAGCTTGCAGATGATGCGCATTCTTGTTCCAGGTACCTCACGTAAAGTATTATACTGTAGAAGATCTTCATTACAGCCAAACAACTGACGTTGGCCTCAGAGCCCAATGATGGGTTTACATTAAACACTCAAGGCACTGCTCTCATGCTGTATTCTTATTAAGAGCTGTGCACTATGTCCTCCCTTCATAATTAAAGGCTAATAATCATTACATTGTTGTTCTCTCAGCCAGACCAGAGGTACTATCCTGCCAATGCAGCAACATAAGCAGAATCTGGTTTCAGCACAGAACATGCTGGGTGAGGCTAGGAAGTGCTCCCCTGGTTTATATACTCACCTGATTTTCCCTGTAGGTCATGCCATAATGTTGACATAATTGCCAGCTCATGGCAACATAATTGTTAGGAGCCGCTGTTAGATCAGGTTCACACTAGTATTTGTATTTTTATGCAACACTCATGTCCATGGGCGTCCGCAGAAAATTTTCCAGGGGGGGGGGGGAGGAAAAAGAGGAGTGGCTGAAAATTTGGGATGGTGTATGGGATGTCATGCAGCGCGCTACGCGTGCCGCGCCAAAAATGGGTGTGGTCGTGGGTGGAGACAAGTTTACATGAACTAAGCAATGGTGGGACATCAGATTAGGACAGTGGTGGTAAACCTTTTGGAGGTCGAGTGTCCAAACTGCAGTCACTTTACTATCACAAAGTGCCAACAGCAATTTAAACTAAATATAAACATGAACATTATGGAAAATCCAAGTTGAAAATAAAACTGTGAAGATAAACAATTTCATCCATTCTACTCCTGAAAAATGTATTCATTTTTTTAGAACCTCCCAGTTTCATTTTCTGTTTTTAAAAAGCGGAAAAAGTAGGTTTAATGCTATTGTCTCATATGATGATGATTCAGCTTTTTCCATAGTCTCGCAGTTAGACCCCCAACAAGACAAATTCAGTAATCATGAGGCCCCCCCCCCCCATCAAGACAAATTCAGCAATCATGAGGCTCCCAACATGACCAACTCAGCAATCATGAGGCTCCCAACATGACCAACTCAGCAATCATGAGGCCCCCAACATGACCAACTCAGCAATCATGAGGCTCCCAACATGACCAACTCAGCAATCATGAGGCCCCCAACAAGACAAATTCAGCAATCATGAGGCCCCCAACAAGACAAATTCAGCAATCCTGAGGCCCCCAACAAGACAAATTCAGCAATCTTGAGGCTCCCAACAAATCATGAGGCCCCCAACAAGACAAATTCAGCAGTCATGAGGCACATAAATGGACAGCATTTCAGATAAATAGGCAGAATGCCCCCTTAATATGGTAGCATAATAACACTCAATCTGACAGCAGTGGTTCCCCAAAAATAGGTAGCCCCAGGTCTATAGGTGTCCTCAGAATAGGTGGCCAGCGGTATAGATGTCCCCAGAACTGGTAGCCAGGGGTAGAGATGTCCCCAGAACAGGTAGGCAGGGGTATATGTGCCCAGTATATGTAGGCAGGGGTATGTGTGCCCAGTATATGTAGTCAGGGGTATATGTGCCCAGTATATGTAGCCAGAGGTATAGATGACCCCAGTATATGTAGTCAGGGGTATATGTGCCCAGTATATGTGGCCAGGGGTATATGTCCCCAGTATATGTAGCCAGAGGTATAGATGACCACAGTATATGTAGTCAGGGGTATATGTGCCCAGTATATGTAGCCAGGGGTATATGTGCCCAGTATATGTAGTCAAGGGTATATGTGCCCAGTATATGTAGTCAAGGGTATATGTGCCCAGTATATGTAGTCAATGGTATATGTGCCCAGTATATGTAGGCAGGGGTATATGTGCCCAGTATATGTAGGCAGGAGTATATGTCCCCAGAATAAGTAGCCAGGTGTATATGTGCCCAGTATATGTAGGCAGGGAGAAATGTCCCCAGAATAAGTAGCCAGGTGTATATGTCCCAGTAAATGTAGGCAGGGGTATATGTCCCAGTATATGTAGGCAGGGGTATATGTCCCCAGAATAAGTAGCCAGGTGTGCCCCAGCAGGAGGGGAGCAGTGCAGAGAAGAGGGAAAGCTAAGTGCGGACAGCGGAGAAGGGCGGACCCCCCCCCCCCCCCTTCCCTCACCTTAGGGGGCTTTCCCTCCCTCGCTTTCCCCTCCGGAGTCCGGAACGAAGTGTGCAGCGGCTGGGCAGCGGGCGGAACATACCTCGTCTCGTCGCAGGTGCCGGATGGATTAGCCGCTACTCTGGTCTGGTCCGGACCAGAGTGCGGCACCAGAACTTCCGGTGCAGGAGCTAGACGAGGTAAGTCCCGCCCGCTGCCCAGCCGCTGCACACTTCGTTACGGACTCCGGAGGGGAGAGCGAGGGAGGGAAAGCCCCCTAAGGTGAGGGAAGAGGGGGGGGGGGAGACGTCCGCCCTTCCCCACTGTGCCCATAGCTTTCCCTCTTCTCTGCGCTGCTCCCCTCCTGCTGGCTGCACGGGCATGCGGCCAGGGGGGGGGGCAGCGGGTGGCCAGGGTCGGGCAGATGCCCGGTTTTGCCATATGTGCGGACGCCCATGCTCATGTCTTCGTTGCTGGATCTGTGTCATGTATCTACGGCTGGTGCAGAATGGAGCTCTGCCATTTGCCTGAATGGCAGTGTAAGCCACTGTATAGGAAAATGCATGAAGCATGACTTCCTGACCATACAGAAACTAAATGGCTTAGTATGAACTAGCCCATAAGAATGATTGCAGCACTTGATCAGCTTGCTGTCCTATCAGACAGCCTTTAATCCTGAGTGACTACATGTAGCAGCTAAGGTTGGGCATCAGTTATTCTAAATACAAGTCTATTGCTCTTTCTTACAGCATCCATACACTAGTCACGGTGACAAGTCACCAAGGCAATTTCTCTCATCAGTCTAGCCCAAATGATTTCAGCATTACACAGGGTCCCTCCTGCCATGCAGTCTGGGCTTTCATTATTTAGAACTACAAAATAATGTTAAACATCAGTTGGTAAACATGAAATAACTCAAATTTGCCTTTAGTCATCAGGAGAAAAGTGCCTGAGGACACTGCTGAATCTTTGGTGTTTACAGATGGGTATCTTCTGCCTGTTCTGTCTCCTGCCTGTTCTGTATCCTGTAGCTCCTAGCAGCTTAAGCTAAGTACTCACGGGGGGGGGGGACAATTGTAGCTGTCGCTGCACACGGGAGCGTGTGCGCGACAGTTCGGAGACAGTTCGGCGACAGCTCGTCGCCAAGTCCCTCTGCATACACACGGCAGCAGAGGGATTAGCGATGCGGCGGAAGCTGTCGCCGAGGTTCCTCCCCCCCCCCCCCCGCCGGATGCTCCGTGTACTGTGTGTGGGTAGCCGTCGCTAGCCCCGCATACACATGCGGGGCTAGCGACAGTTCCGGCGAGGTTGCGGCGACGGCTGTAGCCGGCGATTGAACATGTCAATCGCCTGGCGACAGCTCCGACGGGCGACGGTTCGGGGCGCGCGCGTCATACACACGGGCGAACCGTCGCCGCAACACGCGCGTGCCACGTGGTTGCGGCGACGGCCGTACCCCGTGTGTATGAGCCTTAAGATAGCATCCACTACTTCATATGGCCAGGACTGCAAATTCTTCATCAACCCATGTCACAGGAAATTATACTGTACATTAGCACTTGAATTATATATCAAATACTGCCTCAGTGAAGTATCTTACCACACTTCTACACTGATTTTCATACATTTGAAATATTTTGGTCTGTTAAGAAAATATTTAGTGAATAATTTGATCCTTTTAAGACTTTTTTTTTTTTTTTTAAACAAATGTGTGGTATTTGCAAGGCCTCACTAGCACAAGTGAATGAGTCACAGGAGGCACTCTTTAACACGATTCTGAATAAATGTAATTCCAATAAAGACACAAACCTAAAGGGTGTATGATGGAGCAGATGGGTCTGTACACACAGATAGGCACTCAGTATAACAAGTTAGAACTTTTTACTGAAGAAAAACACTGAGATGTATCGTACACCACCATTAAATAGTTTTGCAGCTTACCTAGAACAGAGAGAATAAGGAAATCATCCCATATCGTCATCACATTTTACACACAGTGACATCATGTGGTTGTTTTACTATACTGCAGTTCAGGTAATAAGCTTGTTGATGCTTCCAGCAGTGTATTTATTGCTGGCACTTGGGACTCACAGTAGCAGTGTTACTTTTGAATAGTAAGGTGGAGCTGTATGCCCTCTTTGTGTGTATCGGCCAGTAGTTGTGCTCAGTTTATGCTGCTTCTGATGAAGTCACTCTTGGTACTCTGGGGGGGGGGGGGGGTGTAGCAGTATATTTAAGGTGCTCAGCCTTTAGAGCAAGTCCTGTAGGTGCATTAAACAAATTTTGTGCCTTGGGGCTCTGTCACATCTTGATTGTATGGAGCAGGTTACTAATTGCCAGCAAAGGACCGAATTTCTATCAATGCCCTAGGATTTCGGTTAGGCAGCATGATCAGAGATTTCCAGTATACAGATAAGAGGGGCAATTCTGCCTGAAGGCTGTGATTCCTTTTCCCTTCCAGAATGCAGCCTTGGAACTCCTTTTCTCCACAGCCTAGAATAAATAGGAGGCATGTTCTGGCTAGCATGTTTTAAACCGAAACTATTAAATATAATCTCTTCTTTCATTGATTGCTTTATTTGTGCTGCAGTGTGATAATGCTAAACTCTGCCTCAAGGGACCCATACACTGAGCCGATTAGCGGCCGATCGATTGAAATCCATTGATCGCAAATCGATTGACCAATTGATCTGTGGCCGCTTTCAATAGATCTGACATGCTGGAAAATCTAGGTCAATCTGTTAAGATTGCTTATCATTTTGCATTGGACCTAATGGAAATCTGATGGCAAAAAAAAGCCATCAGATCAATTTTCAATAGATTTCATACTGAAATCTATTGGAAATTTTGTTCCTAGTAAAAAAAATGTTCCTAAACACATCAGATCAGAAATCTAACGAGTGTATGGCCACCTTTAGAGCCCCACACTTGTTAAAACTTTTTAAACATGCAGCAGTGTTGTCTATATATAGACTGGACAATCCTGTGTAGCAACTTGCAGATGCAGGTATCTTGTCAGGGCTTCCTGTGTGCATTACAGCATTTGTGTGGCTTGTAGAACATGGGGGGGAGGCCAGTAATTTGATTGTCCTACACATTTCTTTATAGAGTGGTGCCCCCTATGCAGCTGTGCTCTTTGGCACTTGGACCCCATCTTCACTTTTAATGGGATAGCATTCTGCAGGTATAGCAAGGTGAACGGGGCAACTACAATTTTTTAAAGCTACATTCTTTTAGAACAAAGTCACTCCTATGTTTTAATGGCATGCTGAGATAATCTTCTTCTTTAGTTGTCTTTTAAAGGGAACCTGAATCAAGAAATATTTCCTTTTTAACTATACCAGTTGCTTCGCAGCCCCGCTGATCTATTTGGATGCAGTAGTGTCTGAATCACACACCTGAAACAAGCATGCAGCTGACAATACTGTCAGAAACACCTGCTCTGCTTTTTCAGGGTCTATGGCTAAATGTATTAGATATAGAAGATCAGCAGGATAGCCAGTGAACTGGTAATTATAGGTTCCCTTTAAGTATTTATATGTAGTGTTATGCCCAGGCTCTTTTAGCAGGGAGCTCAACCCAGCTAGTTTTGATGAGCACCCGGCTGTCATCGGCTCACCTCCTATGCTGTGAGCAATCTATGCTGTAACATAATTGCTCACAGAAGCACCGGCCCTGCATTCTCTCATCTTGCCCAACCCAGCTACTATTTCATGCCACCCGGCTGGAAAAAACTTCTGGGGGGGGGGGGGGGAGGGGGAACGCTAATTTCAATAAAGACCATATTATTGTGGAGCTGGATTACTTACTGAATGTAGAGTATGCTCATAAGGGTCATTAAATGTATTTAGTAATCCAATACTGATGTTGTTCTTTTGAATTCCTATTTAACTTATGGACATGCGCATGATCTCATGATTGTGTTGCAACAATACATGAATGGGATGGTTGGTATGTCATGGCAGGGTGCCGGCTGTTTTCTGAAAAGTTTGGGCATGTTTTGAAAATTCCATTGAGGTACACTTTTACTTGCTATTTTAAAAGGTACCTGAGGTGTGAGACCTGTGGAAGCTGCCATATTCATTTGCTTTTAAACAATACCAGTTGCCTGGCAGTACTGCCGATCTTATTGACTGCCGATTTTATTGGTCACTAGGATCCACCTGAAATAAGCATGCTCTTAATCTTGTCAGATTTATCATAAGGCTCATACACACCTACCAACAATCTGTCCAACTATCTTCCAAACTTGTCTGTTGAAATATAAGCTGGGTGCCTGTACAACTGGCAAACAACCAGATGACCAACTGGTAGCAAGTTGTTTGCCAAATCCAACCAGTGGTAAATCTGCCCAACTATCAGGCAGGTTGGAATATGTGTATAAGTCTTTTGAACAACTTTGTTTTTGAATGCGGACATGTTGTGAAGTCTGTCGCTGATATCCCCTTTCCCATGAGAAATCTTTAACTTTTCTTGAATAGATCATCAGGAGGCTCTGTATGGCTGATATTGTGGGGAAACCCCTCTCACAGTGTGATGCCAGGGCCATGGTCCTGACAGTTTCCTGTATGTGAGCCGTGCTGCATTGTGGGAAATAACAGCTGTTTCCAACTGCCAAAACTGCATCAACTCTTTACACAGACATCACCTGCCATCAGTAAAAATGTCGCCATGTGATGTCAGAATGTAAATCAGGAGAGAAAATACTTTACAATGGGCCGACTAAATCATTTCAAAATAATTGAAAAAATTAAACACTTTTTCCATTGTTATTTTCACTGGCGTTCCTCTTTAAGTGAGTTGGTTGGCGTGTGTGTACGTACTTGCCTGGTAAACTACTACTTGTGTGGTTTGTCCTGTTGTGCATTAACCTCCTGAGCGGTCTGGACGAGCTCAGCTCGTCCATCACCGCCGGAGGCTGCCGCTCAGGCCCTGCTGGGCCGATTTTTATCAAATAAAGTGCAGCACACGCAGCCGGCACTTTGCCAGCCGCGTGTGCTGCCTGATCGCCGCCGCTCTGCGGCGATTCGCCGCGAGCAGCGGCGAAAGAGGGCCCCCCTAGCCGCCTGAGCGCTAAGGGCTGGATCGGAGGCGGCTGACGTCAGGACGTCGGCTGACGTCGATGACGTCACTCCGCTCGTCGCTATGGCGACGATATAAGCAAAACAAGGAAGGCCGCTCATTGCGGCCTTCCTTGTTTATTCTGGGCGCCGGAGGCGATCGGAAGATCGCCTCCGGAGCGCCCTCTAGTGGGCTTTCATGCAGCCAACTTTCAGTTGGCTGCATGAAATAGTTTTTTTTTTTTATTTAAAAAAAACCCTCCCGCAGCCACCCTGGCGATTTAATCAGAACGCCAGGGTGGTTAAGTTGGACGTGTGTATGAGCCTATAGACTCCTGATCTGCATGCTTCTTCAGGGTCTGTGGCTTAAAGTAATAGTGGCAGAGGATCAGCAGGACAGCCAGGCAATGTGCATTATTTAAAAAGAAAGAAACATGTCAGCCTACATATCCCTCTCGCCTTGGGTTCCCATTAAGTTGTAATGCGCCTTTTGTGATTTATTTCCCATGACAAAGGTGGAGCAATAGCGGAATCTTGGCCGGTCTTTGTGATGACCATTCTGGGTATGCCGATTCATGAAATTTATATTTAAGGCTGCTTATAATGATTTTGATTGATGAATGCAGTCCTCATTTGAAACTGAAGTTACAATTCATAACTAGAAAAGTGAACTAGTGGCAGATTTATTGCTTCACCGGTGAATTTCCTTCTCTTCCACAGGCACCCATCCCATGCCCTTGCTGTTATATTAAAAATCTTCAGCATATTGGATTATTCAGCTCATGTCTAATGAGACCTAACTACTGGCGCTTGGAGGAGTAACTCAGATCTCAGAAATCTTTTAAAGAAAGCTTGTCTCTAATTAATAGTACTTAGCCATGCACACCAGCTACCGTATTTCATTACACAATTGAAAACTAAACTGTTGAAGGCTGAATTTGATTTTGAAAAGGCAAGAATAGGGTGTTCTTTTTTCCTTTTTTCGAGTGTAATCTGCTAGTTTTAAATGTCTAGTTTTTAAGTGTCACATGGTCATTTTTAAAACCAATTGTGCACAATAAAATTGATTCTGATGTAGGACAACATGTTAACCTGTGTAATTTTCATACTTACTGCTGTGCTGGTCGCATTACTTTGCCAGTAGGACTTTTGAGAGCTGATGGGGTCCCAAAATTGCATGGAAATCTGACTAGGGCCCACATTTAATTCCACCCCAACTGTTCGCCCTCTAACCTACGCTCTGTAATGGTGCAGAGGTTGGTAGTGTTTGGTGTGGCTGGACTTCTGTGCTTAGACCAAATCATGGTGTCTTGACCGTTAGTCACATTTCTGCTTTGCAGCTTTTTTTGCCCAATCCAGGTAGACTGATTGTGGGAACCTATTGTCTAGTCTAGGGCAGGGGTTGGCACTTTTTTTGACTCGTGGGCCACAATGGGTCCTTATATTTGACTGAGGGGCCAGCCACTTGTGTTTACTATGGGGCCAAAAATGCAAATCAAAAACATGGAGTAATAAGTTCCCTCAACAAAGGTTAATATGCCATCCAAGAATGAGAAAAAAACAGAGGCGCCAATAGAGTAAAATTATATTCCAATTAAAACCAATTAAAATGTGGGTGGCAGTGGTGGACTCGCCTACCCCCAACGAAAAGAGGACCACTTGTATGGTTAACAATATAAATTTAATCAATTTAGTACTCCAAAACAACAATTTTGGAGTACTAAATTGATTAAATTTATATTGTTAACCATACAAGTGGTCCTCTTTTCGTTGGGGGTAGGCGAGTCCACCACTGCCACCCACATTTTAATTGGTTTTAATTGGAATATAATTTTACTCTATTGGCGATCTGTTTTTTTCTCACTACGTGATATCCACCTGGTGGATGGGTGTGGACACCCTTTTCTCCTTCTACGCAGAGAGCGACTTTTAGCCTGAGCGGGGACAGGTCTAATTTCCCCGTCTGTGATACAAGTGGTTGCCTGACCCGGCAACCTACACTTGTGAGTATAATTTACCATTCATTATCTTTTACACGACAATCAAATCAACAATAATACACTATTGGGGGCTCTCGATTTTTCCCTTCTTCTCTCTTCATGCCATCCAAGAAGCATGCAAAACAATGTTTCAGGTAAACCGGAGGCCACCCTGAAGCATATGTATATGTACGCTGCGAGTTGGACGCAGGGTGAGCCGAATGACTGCCGACCCTGCAGCCGCTCAAATCCCCTTTTGAGTCATTGCAACTCAGAGGGTGATGTCATTCGGGGTCTGGAAATACCCTTACGCTCCCCTGTACAGTATATTATTACTGCTAAGGGGCACCTAGTTTCACCGCTCGCTGATGAGCGCCATGTGCCGAAGCCACCAGCTTCAACCCTGAAGACTGAAATCTGGAAACCTTTTTAGGTGTCTTTCAGCTCTGTTGTGGCAAAAGAGATTTTCTCCTGAATTAAGTTGAGGTTGTGGTATATAGGGTTGAATAACCTTATGCTTTAAAGAGAAACTCCAACCAAGAATTGAACTTTATCCCAATCAGTAGCTGATACCCCCTTTTACATGAGAAATAGAATGATTTTCACAAACAGACCATCAGGGGGCGCTGTGTGACTAATTTTGTGCTGAAACCCCTCCTACAAGAGGCTTTGAATACCGCGGTACTCCTGGCAAACTGCCACAATGTAACAATGTTCACAGACAGGAAATGGCTGTTTACAGCTGTCTAACAGCTAGAAACAGCTAAATAACCTGCCCACAGTAACAATGTCACCATGTAATAAATGTCAGAATGTGAATCTGGGAGAGGAAAGATTTTACAATGGGCAAACACTGACTAAATCATTTATACATAATTATTGTAAAAATGAAGCACTTTTTTTATTACATTATTTGCACTGGAGTTCCTCTTTAACATGAGACTCAAGATCTTTGAGCCACTGTGACTTTTACAGACTGTTGTGTTATTCCTCAGTCAGCATCATGACAGATGGCAGCTAAAGTCTCAAACGCAGGTTGAAATGGCCCTTCATGTACTTACAGTATTCCTGATCACTTTATTCCTTACCTGTGTTTGTCCCCTCACCTTGTTCTTCCTCTCTGTTGAAGAGTAGTCATTTCTGTGATGTTTAATGTTCTTGAGCATAGGTTTATATGGTAGTGATTTTCAGTTATTTGTAGAACGCTGTGCTTAGTGAAGAGAACACGGTATTCTTGAAAGTTTGCTCTGGTAACTAAACTGGGCCCAGTTCCAGACAAGTCGTGTATGTTATTTTTTGATGAAGTGGGAATAGTTAAAATGTTCAGCTTTTTGCTGTTGTCTTTGTTCCTTTTGAGGTAAAGTGGAAGTAGAAAAACAATCTTTTCAGGAGAGATAAAGATGGCAATAAGTTGTATTTATTTCTTTGGGTAGATTCTTTGAGGTTTTTGTCTTAAGCCTGGTACACACCATGCAATTTCCCATCAGATAGATAGGTCAATAGATAATTTCCGACAGATCTGATCGTTTTTTTCTGATCACTTCTATGCAAATCAATGAGAAAAACGATCGGAAATCAGATCGGACCTGTCGGAAATTATCTATTCAACCCATCTGTCTGACGGGAAATTGCATGGTGTGTACCAGGCTTTGAAGGGACTCAGAGCTGGATTAAACAAAATTGTTTTATACATACCTAGGGCTTCCTCCAGCCCCATATGCAAGAATCGCTCCCACATCGCCATCCTCCGGCACCGTCGGAGAAATCCGTGCGCATGATGGATAGATAGATACTTGATCTACTTACATAACACCTGTATTGTACTGTCCACATGATCACTCCAAATCATAACAGCAGAAAAAGTTTTGAATGCAGGATTAGCATCTTAATCACTTAATACACTCAGACCAGTTGTTGTTGAAATTTGCTTTTTATGGTGACACTCCCGCTTTAAAGCACCACTACAGCAATAAAAAGTAAGCCGTTTAAGTGAACCTGCACTGAATAAAGTTATTTAAAATAAACACATGATGTACCTGCAAATGAATATTACATACAGTATTTTTCTACATATAAGACACATCTAGTTTAGAGGGCAAAAATCAGGGGGGGGGGGGCGCTAGACCTAGGTGCGTCCGTAGTGCAGGGGCGTCTTAGGCCTCGTTCACGTCATTTAGCGCAGATGGCTGTGCGATTGGAACGCTACGCGTCCAATCGCACGCCATCTGCACTCCTATGCGCTGCGCTGCAGATCCCATTCATTACAACGAATGGGATCTGCGCTGCGATTCACAAAAATGCGTGCAGTACGCGATAGCGCAATCGCGCTGCCACGCAGCGCGTATGATGGGAACGGTAGAAGGGCTGTCTATGCCCTTCTACCGTTCTTGCGTGTCGCACACTATATGCGCTGCCAAAATGCGCACGGCAGCGCGTATAGTCTGAACGAGGCCTTATGGATCTTTTACCCCCAACTGTCTCTAAGCTACTCTATCTACACAACACTACCCAGCTGTACTGCACTAGTCCTTGCTGCCCCCTTACAATACACACTACACTACACTTTTATCCCTGCTTTCCACCAACTAAGCTACACAGCAATGTACTACACTACATTAAACTTAACTAAACACTTCACTGCAGTAAACTACACTACACTTTCACATTAATACTGTACCTGCTCCTGCCGGCGTGATCTTCTCCCTCTGGCTCCGGGTCCAGCCACCACTTTCCTCTTCTTGCCTTGCAGCTTTCCAGGGACACCAGCTGCCTACCGCTGTACAGCACCGCTGGGTCCTCTGACCTGCAAGCCGCATATATGCTGTGTTTACGATACACTATAGTGACACGTGTCAGGGGTCACACTTGACGTTATGCGTGACCCGGTGTGATTCAGACACCACTGAAGTCAACTAGATCTGCAGGACAGCCAGGCAACTGGTATTGTTTAAAAGGAAATACTTATGACTACCTCCCTATTCTTCTCATCTCAGTTAACCTTTAAACCACCAGAACTATCAAAAAGGCTATCCTTGCAGAGTATAATTGAAGACGATCAACTGTCCATTGGAGGCACCTTAATCTTTATGCAATCCTAAGATTGCCATTTGGAACAATAGAAAGCTATGTATTTGTGGAAGTGGCCAGTTTGTTTTGGTGATTAGTGATCAGTTTAGTGGTCTAAACCCTTGAAACAATTTCATAAAAATGCTTCTTGACTGACTGTGCAGGAAATTTAAAGGCGCATACACACATGCAACCTTTCTGTCCAGCTCTCATCCTAACTTGGTCTGTTGGACAATAGTGTGTGACAAATGACTAACCAAATGACTGATAACAGGTGGGTTTGCACGATCCAACAAAATACAAGTCGTACAATCTCTTGGTCTTGCAGTTGGTCATGTGGTCAGGTTGGTCTTGCAGAAAAGTTGCACGTTTCTACGAGTCTTAAGACCTCAAAAGGTGGGTCTTTGCTGGAGGATAGTAAGATGGCGTGTACCAGTTGAAAAAAAAATGTGCTGTTCTTGAGACTGAAGAAATGTTAAGAAATTCTGCATTGTATAATAACTGCTACTTGTTATACTATTCATTTGCATCAGTGGTGTTACATTTTGTACACGGGATAAACTGAGCGAAATTCAAGGTTGGATACTTTACTTTTCAGCTTGACTGTGCACAATCCATGGGAAGAAATGCTCTGTTACTTCACAGGAATTTACACCTGTTAAATGGTTCCCTTGTGCCCTGCTTTGCTCAGAGCTGCACTGGCGTCTATCAGAAGAAACTTGAATATCAGATAACTTCTTGTTTGACTGATTTGATGCCACCAACGTTGCCTAGTACATCTACGGAAACTGGAAAATAGTCTCCCTTCTACTGTTTTGAGATCGTTGGTTTTAACACTCCTGTAGATGTAGAGAATCACTCCTTTGAGGGTGTTACAAGATAACTTTTACTTTTTTTTTTACTTAAGTTAAACAAAGTACCCCAGCATCTTTTAACCTCCCTGGCAGTATGTTTATTTCTGGATTTTAGGGTCTAAAAGAGGTGCAATTTTTTTTTACATGCTTTCAGACCCTAAGAGCAGCAGCCCCTGCAGTTATTCACCTTACTGGGATCCAGTGTTGCAATTCTCCCTCCAGGTGGCGCCATAACCCTATAGTGAGATTGCCGCTGTCGTCATGATGACAAACCACTATCTCACTCGAGGGATCCAGAGGATCAGAGATCCGGAAGAAGAATGGCTGCCAGCGTCTGGATCCTGGGGGAGGTGAGTTGAAACGCTGCTATGCTGCCGCCGTCTCCCTATACATCCTGGCAGACACTGAGTCAGGCTTGGGGTTACCATTCCTGACTGCTTTTTTTCCCACCCTGAGCCTGACTCTGGGTTATCCCCAGAGAGGTTAAGACCTGACGCCAATTTTAAGATACTGTATATTGGTATACTTTATGTGCTAGAGCAGTGATGGCTAACCTTGGCACTCCAGCTGTGGTGGAACTACATTTCCCATGAGGCATAGCAATACTCTGACAGCTCTAAGCATAACTGAGGGAACCAGAGGCATGATGGGATTTGTAGTTTTGTCACAGCTGGAGTGCCAAGGTTAGCCATCACTGTGCTAGAGTATGACAGTTTCTAATCTAGGAAACTTCTGATCTAGTAAACTACATTGTCTGGTCCCTTGGAGTTTACTATAAAGGGATTCTACTGTAAAGCTGTGTCCTCACCGCCCGACGGCTCCTGCGACGTCCCCTTAACGACGTTCGTTGGCAATGCTTCTTCCTGCCGACAGGGATGCACAACATCACACGGCGCTACACGCCAGAAGCGAACGAGACTTCAAGCGATCGCGGTACTTTGCACAGGAGTAGATCATATTGATCCGCTGTGGCGGTTGTTATTGCAGCGCAACGTTCGCACATAGTTTAACACTTTGTAAGCCGATTCCACTATGGCCAGATTTAGGGACAGCTTCGGAACAGTCTTCTAAGCTTTCTTCCAGTCATCCAAGGGTGCATTTGCACGAAGGTCAGATTGCCACTTGGCAACATGTGTGCCTGAAGGAAGGGAGGGGATCATAGTAAATAACGTTCTGAGATTAGACCCTTGGTGAAGGGGTCATCTGTGCAGATTCATTTAAATCTGATCCGATCTGTAGGGAAATAAGGTTTTCAAACATCGCCAATGGCACAATTGTAGGTAGCAGAACTTCTTGCTATATGTGATCTGGAACTGTTCCATTAAATGTTCCCACGTATGAACCTCTGAAGCTCCAGTTAGGTGTGTGACCTGTTCTGGGTTGTGATCCCTCCCCCAACAGAAGGCAGTCAAATTATTTTCTGCAAGCGTGCAGAAAAGCGTTTGGCAACCATTGGCAGTGTGTAGAAAATGTGCTGCGTTTTGACCACCACAGGGGGACACTAAAGTGCCATGGTTAGCTGATCCTTTATATTATTTATTTTTTTTTTTTACATTTGTTTGACCAGTTGAGTAGGACTAGGTCCAGTGCTAAAATGTAGTACACATACCAATTATGATTTTAATTACTATGAACAAATTGTGTACGTGAGCTATATTACTACAATCTGTTCATAGCATTCAAAATCTGTTGGTCTTCATACTACATGGAGGTGGTAAGATTGGTCAGTCATCGGCCAATCAAAATTGGATGTGTGCACCTGGCTTTTGTTTGCCTGGAAAGACAACATGCTGTTGCAGTCACTGTTAATAGTATTGTGTGTCTAGCTATGGCTAAAATTGAATTGTAAGGTTTTATATTTCTGCAATATGTTATGAAACGGTCTTTCTTGTAACACAAAGCTTTATTCTAGTAGAAGATCTGTTACCTGGTAAGATATTTGATTTTGCCATGTCAATAGCCGTATCTGTCTTTCCAGTCCTGCCGAGCAGTGCATTCCCTGAAATGAAAAGTCATGACTGATCTGCTGAAATTGGCTGAAGTATCACCAGGCAATGTGTCCTTGCCAGCATTTTTGTCTCATCCTCATTTGCTTACTTGACAGTGTTATCTGTATCAGTTTGATTGAACCGTGTTTAGTCTTGAAAGCTGGGATTCTGTATGTGCATTTAGACCCTAGAAATAACCTCCATATCTTCATCATTATTTATAGCCCATTAAGTGGCGCAGTATTAGAGGATTTTCTCTACATTGCAGCCTTTTATTTCTCTTAACATAATGCTTTTTTTTTTACTGTAGACACTTTGACAGAAGCAAGGTGACCTTTTATTCTTACTGTCTGCTGCTGTTCTTCTGACAGGCCAAGTAGGAATTATAATGTGATCAAGATGCAGACGAGTTATAGAATATTGTTTATGTAAATGGCCTGTCTTCAGAACATGCGTTTTTGTTCTGGCTCTGCTCACATTTCTCTTTCTAGCACAGCTGATACTGGAAGCTGGCTCATGTTGACCATTGACCGCTTTCCATGATGCACACAAACACACACACACACCTCTTCTAAACACCCCACCCCCATACTAGTATATGCTGCTCAAGATTTAAAGGAACTAAGCACCATTTTTTCAGTAGTTTCTCCTGGTTTCTAATAGCTACAGGAGCTGCCATGTTCCCCCTCCCCTTCTAGCTGTCCTTATTTATCCAGAGGGAAGGTGTGAAGATAATCTCTGTGACTTCTTTAAAGGGGAACTGAAGAAAGAGTTATATGGAGGCTGCCATGTTTATTTGCTTTTAAGCAATACCAGTTGCCTGGCAGCCCTGCTGATCCTCTTCCTCTAATACTATTAGCCATAGCGCCTGAACAAGCATGCAGCAGATCGGGTGTTTCAGACTTTAAAGTCAGATCTGACAAGAGTAGCTGCATGCTTGTTTCTGGTGTTATTCAGATACTACTGCAGAGAACTAGACCAGCAGGGCTGCCAGGCAACTGGTATTGATTAAAAGGAAATAAATATGGCAGCCTCCGTATACCTCTTACTTCAGTTCCCCTTTAAACTCTTTGAAGAACCATGTCCTATCTCCCTCCCCATGCTGATGTAAGCATTTGTTCGCTCTTTGCTAATGAGTGCAATAAAATACAGCAGTCCTTATCTGCCTGAAATTTTTGTGGTAGGGCAGGCCCTGTCATCCACAGAAGTAGGGTAATCAAAGCATCTGCTAAATTTTTAAGTTTAAAAAGAGGTAAAATGCAATTTTTTTTTTTTTTTAAATAATGATTCACATTGTTAGCATGCATTTTTAATGTGCTACCGAGATGCCCTGAGTGTTAAAAATGGTGCTCTGTTTACTTTAAGGCCTCATACGGGTCTGTATTTACCAACAGGCTAAACAAGCATGAAATTGGGAGATGGTTGGTGCTGGAGAGGTGGCAGACTGCAGCCAGTCGCACCCTACTTTCGCTGCCTGCATTCTGACATTTCAGTTTTTTGTGGGTTTTTTTCAAGACCATTTACTGAGCTGTGCAGAATTTGCTCCTGTGGCTGCACATGTAATTCCTTTACATGACATTGTTGCATTATTTTTCACATTTATTTCTATGTTAGCATAAAGGCGGGAGGCTAAAGGTGTGGCATCTGCTGTAGGGTGAGGTTTAAAGCATCATGTCTTCTGTGCCTGTAGGCACTTATTATATAAGATAATCGGAGTGTCACTGCTTAGTCCTTACTACAGATGAACGACAATGAGGGTTGATGCACAAAAGTGTGGTAATATTACTGAATGCAGACAGTGCACAGAAATATCACCGTCACTACCGGCAGCATTGTAACGCGAGTTACACTATAAGTGCGACCGATGCTACTCAGGTAGTGCAAGCCTTGCTACGGTAACGTGCGTTACTAACGAGCACGGCTGGCAGTAACGCTGGTTACAGTAGCAACATTCACGCTACTTGAGCACTGCGCGTTGCGCTAATGGTGAAATTAACGGTACAATGCTGCCCGCAGCTATGGTAATATTGCCGAGCGCTGTCTGCACCCAGTAATATTATTACCGCACTTTTGTGAATCAACCCCAATGTCTACTAAACAGTTCATGGAGAAAACGAGATCTGGTTTCAGATGGTGACATGTTAGTCTCTGGCTGGCACCAATCATGTGCTTGTCTCTTTTCTCTTGCCTTTATCATCTGATTGTGACTAGCCAATCGAGGAAGAACAACTCAATCACTTGATTGTTTTTCTCCATAGATCATTTTTGAAGGAAAAATTATTCCAGGGAATTGTTCAGCTCTATTGCCTACTGGTGTGTGCTGCAAGTGTGAACGCTAAAGGTGCCCATACACTCGTCAGATTGGCAGCAGATAGATAAGAAATGCATCTGATGATCTATCTGATGCGTTTTTAGAACATTTTTTACCAGGATAGAATTCCAATAGATTTCAGTTTGAAATCTATTGAAATTCGATCTGATGGCATTTTTTTGCCATCAGATTTCCATTAAGGCCAATGCAAACTGATAAGCAATCTCATCAGATCGACCTAAATTTTCCACCCTGCAAGTTCGATGGAAATCCATCGAAATCGGCCGTCGATCGGTCGATTGGCCAACCGATTTGCAATCGATTGATCGATCGATCGGATCGATCGGTCGGCCAGAAAATCGGCTGAGTGTATGGGCTGCTTAACTGATGTAGATCTCCCTGTCTGCAATGCATAGTCAGCGGGGTTGTGATTGTTGAGGTTCAGAGCTTGCAATGGTTCACTAGTACCTGATCTGCATTCTCATTCTGGGTCAGTGATTTAGAAGGTATTGAGGCAGAGGAGCAGCACAACCACCAGAAAGTATTTCTGAAAATGAGTCCGCAGTGACTCCTAGCATTATTGCTCCCAGTGCAGGTTTCCTTGAATAGTCCTGATATTCTCTCGTCAAGTAGGATACCACAGTGTGCATTATACCTTATGCATGCTGTCAGGGCTGCCTCTATTAAAATACATCACACTGTACTGAGAGATGACTGCAAAAAGTCTGCACATAGAAATGATTTTAAAATTTCATTAATCATACTACTTTTTTTTAATCAAAGCTGCTTCTCAAGGAAGAAGCCAAGTCCAGGTTACGTAGGTACTGTCTGGCCACAAGCCTTGCATTAATATTCTGACTGTCTCATAAGTCGGTCAGTGCAGAAGCAACCTTTGGTACTGTGTGGTCAGTTGTTCATCCACAAGAGTTTTAAAGGTAATTAAAGTGCATGAAAATATCATCTACATATACATCATATTCAATAATACATGAAAAAGGCGCTTAGAATTGCCAAATAAGTATTTGTGGCAAGACTCTTCTAGCTGATTGCTGCATGTGTCATATTGGTGAAATCTGCTTAACATTTCATCATTCCACTGGTGCTCATGAGTAGGGTACATGCAACAATCCACACAGGATGAAGTCTTGTGTGCAATTCAATTTCCAAAGAAAAAGAGATGGAAATGGTACAATAACACAGTAAATGTCCATACTCAGACATAGCATTTAAGGGGGGGAGTGTTGTTGGTATGAAATACAGAATGAGCCGTATTTTTTTTTTTACTTTTTTTCAAAAAGTTGGGACGGAATTTTTTTTCTCTGTGTTGTAATTTCCTCTTTTTTAAAAGTTTTGTGAGATAAGACCAACGGTGGTAGATTTGAAGGTGAAGTTTTGTTTGTCTGCCTGATATAGGATTTCATCTAATCGGCAATGCAAGGTCTCCTGTTTTTTTTTTTTATGTTTTTTTCATACCAAACATGCCAAAAATGTTCAGTAGTTACTATTAGACAGGTCAGTTTAGCATGCAGACTCTGAAGTCTCATACACATGCTAAACTGTTCTTGGCCAAAGCAGCCGGACGGGGTCCCTCTCCACCAAGAAGCTAGTTTTTCCACAAGTGTCTTCTGAGGTTGATGCTGGGACATTAATTGATGATTGGCCAAGTCCATTGTTCTCCTCCTGAGGCCCCCTGCAAACTGCAAATCAGATTTACAATTCCGATGTTCCCTGGATGCTATCAAAATAAGAAAAATGCAGCATGCAGTACCGATTAAAAATCGTGAATCGGAATCGCATGTAAAATCGTATCAAAATCTCATCTGAATCGCATGTAGTGTGCAGGAGCCCTTAAAGGAATCCTCAGCCATAAAATGCTGCCCCCAGATATATTTACCTGGGGCGGCCTCCAGCCCCTTGCAGCTGACATGTACCACACCGCATCTCTGCTCGCAGCCGCGGAGCCAGACTCCCTGCTGGTGCAGAGGCCGACCTCTAGTGCCTATCTATCTCTCTATCTATCTATCTCTCTATCTATCTATATATATCTTATCTAAAGTTTAGATAGTTTACACAGAACATCTAGCTGCAAACAGCTTTAATAGAATGATTATTTCTTCCTGTTGTACAATAACAGCAGCCATGTTGTTTGTAAACATTACACAGAGGCAGGCTTATCTGGATCTTCAGCACTCAGCCTGTGAAAAAAAACCTAATCTCCCCTCTGCCTCTGAAATCTCTGGCTAGTAATACCTCCCCCTCCTCCTGCCCATACTGAGCTCCCATGAGCCCTTGCTACTGTCTGAAAATGCCAAGGCTCTCTGAAAAGCTGTGGGCGAGGCTTGTTTAGTCTATAGGGAATTAGAGTATTAAAACAAAAACAAAAAAAGTATTTGGCTTGAGGAATGCCCTATAAACAATAGGTAAGGAACACAATTATGCAATGAGTGAAAGTTCATCTCGGATCCACTTTAAGATAGCCATACATCTAGCGATGATGGGCAGATTCGACCAAAAGACAAATCTCTCTCTAATCGAATCTGATTAGAGAGAGACCCGTTGCCTGCCCATACACCGCAGGCTGATTCCCAATCGGCCTTGTGACACCGCATCTGACAGCCTCACAGCCCCAACGTTATCCCCCTAATGTTAAGTGATGTATTACCTGTCCACACTCTGTTCTCTATACATGCGCACCACGTGGTTGCCTAGTAACGTGGCTGCATGTGACGTCTGATGTCATACGCGTGCCTTTACTAGGCAACCATGTGGGGCACGCATGTATGTAGAGCGGAGTGCGCACGGAAGCCAGTGAGGGACAAGCGGAGGCCGCAGACAGGTAATGTATAATTTGCACATACTTTTTATTGCTCTACTTCATTTCCTGTCCCCAGAACTACTACTTCTCATATTTTAGCTTCAAAGAACCGGAAGTGAACAGACACACTCTCAAAGCAATAAACCCACCAAGTGTTTGCAAGATTAACATAGGAAATCAATATCATTTGTTTCTTATCATATAGAAAACAAACCCACAGGGTGAGTATCCCAAATTATGTGGCCAGTCTGTAATATCGGACTGGCTCACATTGGACACTAATGCCCATATGTTTAGTTAATACAACATATAATGTAGGAAAGCCGAGTTTTACACAATTCTCAACGTGTTTTGTGAACCAATCAGGCAATGGTGTTCACTTTTTCAGGAGTATTAATCCCAGCTTGCTAAGAAATGCGAAGTATATGCTGATATTCATAACTATACATATCAAGGGAATATGAACATCTTAAAGGGAACCTGTAATTGAGGTACAAGTGTTGTGTATCTTAATATCGGTGTTTGCGCAACTAGATTGACATGGAATGCAGCTTTGAGGGCCTGTTTCCACTAGCCGCGAATTTACACCGCATCTAACCTGAAACCGGTACGTGTCAATGTAGTAGTTTCCATTGCATGTGAATTTTCATATGCGACGCGAGGGAAGTTATGGATGGCATGCTGCAGATATCCGCAGCATGCATCTGATTCCTCTTAGCAGAAACAGACCGCCACATACAGACTTCATCCGCTGCTAGATGTGGCTGGATGCGATGCGACTCGGGGAAGTTATGGATGGCATGCTGCAGATATCCGCAACATGCATCCGATCCCTCTTAGCAGAAACAGACCGCCACATACAGACTTCATCCGCTGCTAGATGTGGCTGGATGCGATGCGACTCGGGGAAGTTATGGATGGCATGCTGCAGATATCCGCAGAATGCATCCGATCCCTCTTAGCAGAAACAGACCGCCACATACAGACTTCATCCGCTGCTAGATGTGGCTGCGATGGCACCCGGGTTGGTGACACGGACCATGACTGTGATAGCATTTATGCTTGGCAGCATAGCGTGGGTTCAGGGCTTCAGCATGCATTCTACTAGGAAGAGGAATTGGGAATATTTTGAGAAGCCTCTTCCATGTCTTTAAAAACAAGTTATATTTAGGTAGTACTTAAAACATACGAAATGGGAAGACGGATGAGACCTAATTTTGCCGTTTTTGGGAATAGGGTTTTTTTTTTTTTTTCAGATTGTGTTTGTGCTTATCAACCTGACAAGTGATTCCAACTTAATTGCTTCACAAATAGAGCAGAAAAAATTAATTACCTGTGACTGGAGGGGCTGATGAGCAGTCTTATCTGCCGCAAGGCATTCAATAAAGACTACGAACTCCCAGAGGCCTCTAGGTTGATCAGGGAAAGTGAAGCTGTTAGCATGCAACTTTTCTGGATTTCTCCTGTTAATTTATAGCACCAAACATGGCAAACTTTAAAAGGCAGCAAGTCAGATTCAGTCCTAACTGGCTCAGAATGTTTTGTTTAAGAGTTCAGATGCGGTCAGATGATGCTAAAGACTTTCCATGAAAGCATTAGAGACTGCAGAAGCCTATGAGTAAATTTTGTGCTGACAGGTTGTTACATCTAACTGTAAAAGTATGTGTGCTGTCCTGCCATGCTGTAGATCACAGCTCTGATGATTTAAAGGTAGTTGAGAATTTTAACACATTTTTTTTCTCGATTACTATTTTTTATTTTACAGGTTGAAGGATTCTGGTATGAATTTCTTTGATTTTATTTATTTTGTGGAGGCAGGGAAAAAAGGCTCCAGAGGTAATTTGTGATCACTCTGGGAATTGCATTTGAAATTGTGGGGCTTCCACAATTTGGGAATCACAAACCTTTCACAATTTCCCAGAAGGTGCAACCTGTGCTTCTCTAGCCTTAGAGGAACTCCAGTGAACATTTTTACTGTTGGCAGGTGATGTAGCTGCTGCATGGTTTTTGGCAGTTGTAAACAGCTATTTCCCACAATACAACAAGGTTCACAGACAGGAAACTGCCAAAAGTTCGAACTTTTCTTGTGGGAGGGGTTTCACCACAATATCAGTCATACAGCGCCCCCTGATTGTCTGTCTGTGAAAAGGAATAGATTTCTCATGTAAAATGGGGTATCCGCTACTGATTGGGATAAAGTTACATTTTTGGTCAGTGTCTCTTTAAACCTCTATAAGCCCCTGTGGAAGAAGTTACACCCCCCTCCCACAATCTGATTGTAAGGTGTGGGGAGCAGCAGTTTGGCCGGTCCGTTCCTCCCAGAAGACAGTGCAGCTCTGCTTAACTCTAAACCTACATTGTGTGACTTGGAGGAAATGTGTATTAAACTTTGAAGGGAACCAAGCACCAGTTGTTTTTCCCGGTTTCTAATTGCAAGGTTTTATATTTTTTATTGGAGCTTCCTTGTTCCTCCCTCCCCTTTTAGCTGCCTATTATTTATTCAGGGGAAGGTGTGAAGGTAGCATCTGTGAGTTCTGTAAACTATTTAAAGCACAGTGACCTATGTAGTGTTCTGTGGTTGAGCAGGCCCTGGAAGTAGCGTAAAAAGCCTATGCTACATTTTTAAATGTAAAAAAAGAGGTAAAATTGAAGTTTTTTTAATAATGAGCCACATTTCTTTGCATACATTTTTATGTGCTATTGAGATGCCTTGGGTGCTAAAAACTTTGATTGGATCACTTTGAGTCCATTTGAATCCAGATTGTACATAGTGCTTTAAATTTTGTCTGTTTGAAACTCTGTGAATTCACGTACTCCACCTTCATAGTCAAGGAAATGCAAATAGTGTTTTTTCAGAATTCTACATCATTTTAGTACAAATATATGCAGCTTGAAAATGGACCAAACAAATCCCACCTTGGCCTTATTGGACGCATTCCATTCCTTTAGTCTTAAAATGCGTAAATGTATATAATCCTGCATAATCCCAGGGCTGTGGAGTTGGTACAAAAATTATCCGACTTCAGCTCCTACTTTTCAGTTTATGAACCCTCTGACTCCAAGTACTCAAAATTACTCCTATTCTTCGACTCCACAGCCCTTGCCAGACCTATGGAGTAGGCAGAAAAATCATCCAGCTCCTCAGTGCATGAAACCTCAGACTCCAGGTACCCAAAAAATTACTCCGACTCGACAGCCCTGCCTGAATCAACCCAGAGTTTCTAGATCATTGATCGTCCTTATTCCCTGCTTCTAAACTCCACTGGAGCGATCTGCATAGCAGGTGTCACTTTCTCATAACGTGGTAACTTGTGTTGCTCTGGTGGCAAGGGTTTGAAAACAAAAATGGCTGTTAGGCGTGGGACCCACTGGGAGCAGTTATGAAGTGCTCACTTTTGCTGGCGATCTGCAAAGCAGTACACCAGTGAATTTCTATGGGGTGATCCCACCAGCAGCATTGCAATTGCTCCACAGAATTTTGGGAGTGATCCCAGATCGATCGCATCAGTGGCTGCAGGAGCCAAATCGCAATTGATCAGGGAATCGCTGTGAAATCACGCCACTTCTACTATTCAGCACATCTTGGGCGCTTTGCGATTGTTTTCTGCAAAGCTTTCGTAGTGGGCACCAGGCCTTATTGCACCGTATCTGCTTTGAACAGATTCTATTAAAGAACTGTCAGGCTGCAGAAGCTAATTTAAACCTCTAGTCTCCTGTGTTAAACAGTTTAGAAGGAAGCCAAAAAGACATTACTGAAGATAAAGATCGCTCTTACCTTTGATGTATGCTTATCAGCAATGCTTAGACCTAAGCAAGCCGCATAACATACTGCAAAGCATTCTGGGACCCTCCCCTCGGCTGCTAAGGAGAAGACGGGATCAAGTTTCAGCAGCTTCTAAAACTCAGTCCAGCCACAGCACAGATAAATCTCGGGGCAGCGTACACTGCAGGAGTCAGCTATTGTTCCTAGCCACATGGCTCATTAATATTCACTGCAAACTAGTGTTATTCAGTATGAGCTGTTCTGTGATCAGAAGCAGGCAGGACATGACGACACATTTGGCTTCACAAACATGGAACCTGCCATGAGCTGTCAGGAGCATCATTCTCTGCATATACTATATACAAATTCTGTGAAATCCAAACGTGGACAGTGAAATGCATATGTAATGTAAGTACAGCCAATCTTTAGCTACTGATATGTGTTTATTTTCTCTGAGACCCTATACCTAACAGCTCCTCTTTAATGATGTTGTAGAAAGTGAGGAATGACATTGGAGATGCAAGCTTCTGAAGCAGAATACAAAATAATGCTTTTATTGCTGTCAGTTTTTTCTCTAGACGAAAGCAGAGTTTAAATTCCTGTGATATGTTAAGAAACAAAATGTTCGCAGTAAGGACCTACATGATGACACATTTCCCAACCCTCCCTTGCTTTTACACTGATTGGCTATAATTTCACATTACTGCTTTCCTTTTCTGCTTGTGAGAATTTGCTGATGAAATCCCTTTACATATAAAGATCTTAAATATTTTCTGCTGATGGCCAGTTCTGCTGCACTTTACATCTTAAGTGTAGCACATGGCATACAATTGCTTAGCATGAGAAAAGGCAGGAAATTTATAGCAGTCGATGCATGCTGTAAGCCAGGTGACCTTTTTCTAGCTGTTAGTGACATTTGCAATACTGTATAGATCTATGTGCATTTAACCAAACCCACTTCTGAATCCTGGCTTGTATCTCCTGTTGGCTAATCAAATAGTGATGTGGACTAGAAGATCATGTGATGCTGGTCATGCACCATGCAATCTTCATCAATGTATTGTCTCTAATATATCATATTTTTTTTTTTACTCCCATTAATATCTGACAGATTAGTACATTCTGATCCAACCTGCTAGAAATCGATGCTGCAAACCAGGCCTGATTGATCTTTGGCTGAAATCAATCAGTGTTCAACTGCACCGGACAGGAGACACTTGAACGGGGGGTCGGCAGTAGGTTGTTCAATTTTCGAACGACCGACGTGCAAAGTGTTGACTGCAGAGCTTGCTCTCACCTGTCTAAGGGCGTGTTTCTTATCTCCATCACCGCCAGGGCACTCCGCCCTATCTCTTCTCTCCATTGCCTGTGTCTTATGACAATACTGGAGGCCGAAGGCATTTACTGTATATACTAGAGTATAAGTCTAGAAATTTAGGTCTTCTTCATTTCATAAATGTATAGGGGCCGACTTATACACGAGTCACAGGCAACACTAAGCACACTGAGTAATGTGTGTACTAATAGTAACATTTCAATTTGCAGCAATTTACCCAGTGGTAAGTGATACTTTGAGGAAAGGAAATGTAGAGACAACACAGATCTGAATGTCCTGGCCACAAGAATTAACAAGGAAAGGGGCAGGGGGGAAATACTGGGCTGCAGGAGGAGGAGTGGATAATTCCAGCACTTGGACGCCTGGAGGGGGTATTGGCTGCACTTAAAGAGACTCTGTAACAATTTTTTCAGCCTTAGTTCTTCTATCCTATGAGTTCCTATGCCTGTTCTAATGTGCTGGGGCTTACTGCAGCTCTTCCTAATTACACTGTCTCTGTAATAAATCAATGTATCTTTCCTCTGTCCTGTTTGTCGGGCTAAGGCTTTGATTGTGTGGAATGTGCAGGGCTGCTTGTGATTGGTAGAAGCGATACACACCCTCTGCAGGCCCCCTGCATACTCACACACTATGCTTAGCTGAGCCTATTAGAAGCTGGTTAGTTTGTTTGTAAACACTGCCTAAAACTGTTAATTACAAGCCAGGATTGCAGCAGAGAGTGGCAGAAACAGCACAGAGGGGCACAGGAGAAAATAAGGAATAGAATGGTATGCTTTTTAGTGTAAGAATATTAGAGTACAGATTCTCTTTAAGGGACAGAAGGTGGCTAGCATATTTATTTCCTTTTAAACAATGCAAATTGCCTGGCTGTTCTGCTGATCCTCTGCCCAAATACTTTTAGCCAAAGACGCTGAACAAGCATGCAGATCAGATGTTTCTGACTGGATTAGCTGCATGCTTGTTTCAGGTGTGTGACTCGGGCCGTATTGCTGCCAAAGAGATCAGCATGGCTGCTAGGCTACTGGTATTGTTTAAAAGGAAATAAATATGGCAGCTTTCAAAAATATGGCCTCCATATACCTTTCGCTTTATATTTCTTTCTCCATTAGTGATAGTTTCTTTGCTGCAATGAAGCACATTAAGGATTGTATTGCTGTTTCTCATACAGTGTTGTATAGTAAATGCCATACATAATTATATAATATCATAGGTTTCATTACAGAATTACAATTGTAGCTTTTCTCTGTTTTTGTGTAGGTTCAACTACAGATCAACACATCATCTAGCATCTCACGGGTTTTATGAGTTTTTAAATTGGTTTGACGAGCGAGCATGGTATCCACTGGGAAGAATAGTAGGCGGGACGGTAAGTGACTTTTTTTTATTTTTATTTTTTTTTTTTTTTTTTTTGGGGGGGGGGAGGTTTGTTTGTTTTAAGAGTGTTTAATAAGATTGATATAGCATAAAAGATACTGTCATCCTGCAGTGATCCTTCTGAGGCATGAGCCGCGATCACACCTATAAAGAAAGCTGTTTACGTAGCTTATTTAAAATCGGTTGGTATTGCTCTCTAAGGAGTCACTTGTGAACTGCCTCCTGTGAGCATAGCCTGGCACCAGTACACTTACTAAGATCACTGAACTCCAAGGTGAATCCTGTTATCCTTAATAATTTATTGCTGAAAATGCATTTTCTTTCTGCTACATCAAACATCTCTGACTGGCAAAGACAGGCTGTGTACCATTGACAACAAGTTCCCAGTACTGCTATTATTTACAGCCCTTAGACAAACTAAAGGGACCATAAGCACGTGTTAAAAATGAAATATTGACTATAGTCAGTCATCAGGCCTGCCGGCCGGCTACTATTCTTCACACCAGCCGGCCTGAGTCCTGCGCATGCACAGTTCTCTTATATTGAACCGCACATGCGCAGAATTCTCAAGCCGCCCGGCGTGATGATGCTTTAGTAAGCAGGCCTGAGATCGGGCCGAAGTCGTCTGATAACGGAGCCGCCAGCTGGGAGAGGAGCCAGGATGACGCCAGGAGACCTTGCGGCCTACAGTGGGCTGGAGGAAGCTCTAGGTAAGTCAATATTTCATTTTAAAATAGTGCTCAGGGTACCTTTAAAGAATGGTCATCTTGTATGGTCTTTGGTGACCATTCTGGGCAATAGGGTTACAAATAAGCTCTATATGCAGAGTATCAGTAGGACAATCAGATGTGACAATGAAACTAGTTAGATCAATGAAAGCTAACTAAAATTTCCAGGATTTGGCTGTGTTCTCACTAGAACAGATGCAAGTCCATCCAAAGCGATCGTTGCTCACCTGTTCCACTGCTGATTGCTGCCACTCTGTCCCCTTCTGCAATCTGCATGGAGGCCAGCAGGAGCATGGGGCTCTCCATGAGCTGCAATAGGCCAATTCTCCCTAGCATCAGGAGAATTCTCATTGGTTCACCATGAACCATTGAGAATTCTCACTGTTGCCGAGGATTCCCATTGGTCTTTTGCAGCCCAATGGGGATCTTCATGCTTCTTCCCTGTGTACAGGGACCGAGTTGCAGCAATTTGCATAGCCCGGGGCAGACGCATCTGCCTGCCTGGGATTATCGTGGACCACACAGAAGCACAGTCTTACTGCCACGGATCCGTTGCAGCGTGACAAGTGCGAACAACTTCTATGTATAAAGTTCACAATGAGAGGAGAACGAGAGAGGAGGTTATCAGATAGTTTAACTGCTTGCCGTCTGCTCCACGCCGATTGGCGTGAACGCGGTGGCTGCCCCAGGACCGCTCAACGTCAATAGGCTTGAAGTCCTGGGACATGGTTTTGCAGGACATCTCACGCGCTAATGCGCACGCATCTCCACTTTAATATCGGTCTCCCAGCGGCGACCGACTGTTAGATGGCGAAACTGCCGTCTGTTTACACTGTACAGCGCTGCGATCTACGGCAGCGCTGTACTGGGGAAAGCCATGCGACACAGCTGTCCCCCTGGGAGGCTTAGCAGCAATCGGCTGTCATAGGCTAATGCCTATGACAGCCGATCGCAGTGATGGGCTGGGTAGAAAATAAAAATGTCACATTTATTAGTAAAAAAAAAACAAAAAAAAAAAAATAAACAGGGCGGCAGGGATCAGAGACCACCAACAAAAAGCTCTGTTGGTGGGCAGAAAAGGGGGGGGGGGAGAGGAAATCACTTGTGTGCTGAGTTGTGCGGCCCTGCAGCGTGTCCAGTAAGATGCAAGGTCAGGTACAAGCCGGGTCAATAACCGATGATCAGAAGAAACGTAGTCAGGTACAATCCGGTTCGGCAACAGGTAATCAGAATCTTCAAGAAGCCTTGGTCAAGAGACAGAATCTACAGCAAGACAAGGCACTTGGTGTGAGCGCAATCTCAGCTACAAGCCCAGCATAGGCTATCACGGGCGAAGACTGAGGGCGCTCACCAGATACGAATACATGGACTGACCAATCAGAACTCAGTGTCAGCTGATCAGCTGACACGCAGGGAGACACGTGGCTACTGTTACCTAGCCCTGCCCTGCTCGTGAGTCAGCAGGAGGGACGGCAGCAACATGTGAGTCAGCAGCAGGGCCGGCGGCGGCCTGCTGACTCCTTACACTTGCTTTCTTACATGCAAGTGTTTTAATGATTCTGTCTTTTTAGCTGAGATCTGTAAACAAATAACATCCACTTGAAAGTATAAATCTGCTTCTTTGTGAGCAATTACCCTTTTAGATTTTATCATTTAAACAAGCTTGTTCTGCAAATTGTTTATCTGACTTTGGAGAAGGAATGAGTCTCCATCACCTTCAAATGTACCATCTAGACTTGATTAGACAGTATCTCAATGTGCTATAGTGCTTTCAGGTGTTGGTACCTACAGATAAGAGTTTAAAGCAAACCTGTCACATATCCGAGTGTTGGAGGAAAATATATATAGAGGTTAACTTTAGTCCAAGGAATAAACAGTTGCTACTAAAGCTCTCCACTGGAGCTGCTGTGTAAAACCGTACTGTAGACCTATAGTAGTATTTTAGCAGTGTCAGAGTGCCAGTCAGTGATTTTTACTTCTGTAAAACGGGTTTGTAAGGTTTTAAGTTGCCATTGGTTTCTCATATTTAACCGAACTTCATCAGACAAGATCAGTAGCAGCTATTCTAGAGATCTGCAAGAGAGAGATACCCACTATTAATCTCTGTACGTGTGACAGTGCCCTAAAGCCAACCAGATGGTAGACCAGCAAGCACCATCCTTTGGCCTAACAACTACAGTTGTTCCCATAGTGAGTGCTGAGCAGTTTCTGCTGACACAAGGCCTGTTAGTGCCAGTCTGCAGATAAACTTCAGCTGGCAGTATGCTTATGCAGCAATCGGTGGAGATTCTCTGGTTTTCACTGAAGAAAACGTTGCATAATAAGTTATTTTAGGGCTCCTTAACTGACATGATCAGATAAACATGTATGATCTAGCCCCAGTCCTAGTTGGAATAATGCTGGGATCCTTTTTTTTTTTTTTTCTACTGTAAGCAGGCCCGGTTTTACCTCACAGTAGCCTACAGACACAGATGTTCTGGCACCTTAGATTTCACCCTCCATGAGCCTTTAAACCCCTGCCAATCTTCACTGCAAGTGTGCTGGCTGTCCCAGCTGTCCCTTCTCCCTTACTTCCCTTGCCTGTCATAGGTAGCTACAGGTGCCACTTAGTCTTAGGTAGCCAGAGGTACCCTCAGTATGAAATTGCTAGAAGTGCCCCCAAATACTAGATAACTAGAGGAACCTTCGTATTATGGAGCTAGAGGTGCCCCCAACTAAAGGGTGATCTTGTCAGTGGAATGCTGAGAGCAGGATGAGTAACCTCTCATCAGGACCCTGCATAGGGAAGGAGGGAGGCGCTTGGGGAGGAGAATGAGCCGCCTTTTCATCATTAGGCACCTGTAGGCACGTGCCTACAGTGCCTTATGGTAAATCTGGCCCTAACTGTAAGGGCTAAGAATTTAGGTGTGTAAATTACACTTTAATGGAAAGTTGTAAAACTCTTGCATTTCAGAGAAACACTTCTGAGTCCAGAGAGTAGATAAAATGGTCAATAATTCAAGAAAGGACCTTGCAACACTTTAAAGGACTGTTATTTAGCTCAGATTATACAAATATTAAACTCCTTTTAGCTTTCTAAGGTGCGGATACACCTTTGATGGATGTAGCCTGCCGGGGATCAGGACCCAATCCCCTCGGGCGGCATAGACACACAGTTAGCTTTGTAGCTGAGGACGGGCTCTGTTGCTATGAGGAGGGTAGTGGCGGGATGACCGAGCGGCGGTGCATTACATCACGTGGAGGGTTGAGGGAGCGCCGTGCACAAAATGTGCGCTCCCCATGTGCGCTCCCCCTCCAGCTTAAGCTCAGCAGGACCCCCCTCCCTCACCTGGGTACCCCATGTGCGCTCCCCCTCCAGCTTAAGCTCAGCAGCAGCTGCCGCTATTAGTAAGAGGCAGCGGGCGGGGATGACTTGCCTCTTCCGTGTTCCAGCGTGCGTTCCACTGTCGTCACTTCCTGCAATGCCGCCCACTGTATTGTAAGTGGACGGCATTGCAGGAAGTCATGACAGTGAAACGCACGCTGGAGCGCGGAAGAGTACTCATCGTCGCCCACTGCCTCTTACTTACTGCTGAACTTAAGCTAGAGGGGGAGCACAGATGGGGGACCCAGGTTAGGGAGGAGGGAGTCAGACCCCCCTCCCCGCCGCTGTGCCCAATACCCCCTTCCTGCCTGCTACCCCCTCCAGCTTGGTGGCAAGTCTAGGACCACCCCTGGGGGCAGCTACTTCTTCTTCTTGCTTGAAGGTTGAGGCAGGTACTCTAAGATAGATAGATAGATAGATAGATAGATAGATAGATAGATAGATAGATAGATAGATAGATAGATAGATAGATAGATAGCAGAGACAATAGAGCCACTGTGCAACTAGGAAAGGCTGCAGTAAGACAGAAGGTATAGGAACTTATAGGATAGAAGAAATAAGCCGGAACATTTTGTTACAGAGTCTCTTAGTGGTAGCTGCAGGACCAGCGACGCAGATCTGAATATGGCTGATGTTTATTGTTCCAGTGGCGTACAAGCTGAGGTCAGCGAGACCTGCGGCCTTGTCCACAGAACAGCTTCTTGGTATGTTCTAGGTCTGCTGACAGAACTGCAGATTTTCTCATTAAGAGAAAATCCCTTAAAGGGCAGGTCTGCTCCTCAAGCCTTTTTGACTAACTCAGTCCAAATAACTGAGGCCTACTTAAATTATAACAGCCGGCTGCAGGCTAATTAATCAGGAAACGAGCGGCTGCTTCCTGTCAATTCACGGCGGGGGGCTCTGTGAATAGCCTGCGGGCAGCCGATCGCGGCTCACAGGCTAAATGTAAACACAAGCGGAAATAATCCGCTTTGTTTACATTTGTACAACGCTGCTAACAGTAGCAGCGTTGTACCAGATCAGCGACCCCCGGCCAATCAGCTGCCGGGGATCGCTGTCACATGACAACATGACAGACAAGAGCCTGTTAGAGGCTGCACAGGACAGATCCGTTCTTGTGCAGCCTCCGATCTCCGGGGAAGGGAGGGAGGAGAGGGGGAATCCTGCGGTGGAGAGGGCTTTGAGGTGCCCCCCCCCCCGCAAGCCACACGCAGGCAGGAGCGATCAGACCCCCCCCAGCACATCATCCCCCTAGTGGGGAAAAAAGGGGGCGATCTGGTCGCTCTGCCTAATGTTTGATCTGTGCTGGGGGCTGTAGAGCCCACACAGAACAGATCTCTGTAATCAGTGCTGGTCCTTAAGGGGGGGTAAAGGCTGGGTCCTCAAGTGGTTAAGGCAGCAGTCCACCTAACAAAAGGTCTCTTCCACGGGCATCTGAACTGCATTTGTCCAGCAGTTCTGGCTGCCGACTACGAGCGCCTTCCGTCTGCAATTTCATGCAGTCAATGGCAGTGTTTGTAACACCACGTGTCATCGTTTTATGCACTGTGTTTTTTCCTGGCGGCAAAAAAGTGACTTATCACGCCTGAGGATGACAACTGCCATGCTCAGATGCAACTCTATTGGGCGGGCGCTGCCAGTCTACTGCCACTGCTGAGCGCTACTAAGTGCCTGGTGGGGGTACAGGATCAGCTGAGTGGAAGTCAATCAGTCTTCAGCCTTCTCTGGAAAAGGCCTGAGCTGTTTTTGGTAAACTAATTCAACCCACGGATATAGAAAATTTATGTCGCACTCCAAATCATTAATGATTTCACTTAATTGCTCTGTTTAAAACAAACAGCAATTTCTTCCTGAATGCAGAGCATTTAACTTTTCAACCTAGGCACTTTCGCAGAAATTAAAAAAGACCATTACATGATTATAAAGTCATCTCTATTTTTTGAGGCTCTAAATTATAGATGCAGTACAGTGTGCAACCTCCAGAACTCATTTAATTGGCAATGATCTGTTTAAATTTTACATACTCATTTGTACTTTTATCCCTTCTCATAATGATACTTTGATGATTGGTTTTGAAATTTGCATCGGTTTTATTATATAAAGCTTTCTGCACACTAGTACAGCTTTTCCCAGAGGGTAGAATGTATGCCACTTATGATACGTGGCAGGGCTCAGGATTTATTATATGCAGGGTGACCTTGTGGGGAGAGTAACATCGATCAGCCAAAACATTAAACCCTGCTGTGTAATAATGTGTAGGCCCCCTTGTGTTACCAAAACAGCTGCGACTTGTCAGGTCAATGGGTACTGCAAGACTTCTGGAGGTTTCCTGTCGGATCTGCAACCAAAAAATGGATTAAGATGTAATGAGGCCCTATACAAGGTAGTACATTTGAGGGCCCCTTGTGGTCTTTTTGGTAATCTGAAGTGGAGAGAGAGAGAGGTCAGAGAAGGTGGCTGGTGGGCCTCTTGACACCCAGTAGGCTCCAGGCACCTGCCTAGGTTGCCTGGTGGCTGATACTTTTCTGTCTGGAATCAAGACAGTAGCAGATTCTTACTGGGGGATCTGGAATTGGGCTGAAATCTCAGAGATAAACTGTCAGATGGGAAGCTGGAATGCTGCTGTATATTTCTAAACCTTATCCTGCTGAAACTGTCTTAAAGGGGAACTGAAGAGAGAGCTACATGGAGGCTGTCATGTTTATTTCCTTTTAATCAATACCAGTTGCCTGGCAGCCCTGCTGGTCTATTTCTCTGCAGTAGTATCTGAATAAAAACCAGAAACAAGCATGCAGCTAGTCTTATCAGATCTGACTTTAAAGTCTGAAACACCTGATCTGCTGAATGCTTGTTCAGGGGCTATGGTTAATAGTATTAGAGGCAGAGGATCAGCAGGGCTGCCAGGCAACTGGTATTGCTTAAAGAGAGTCTGAAGCGAGAATAAATCTCGCTTCAGACCTCATAGATAGCAGGGGCACGTGTGCCCCTGCTAAACCGCCGCTATCCCGCGGCTTACCGGGGGTCCCTTCACCCCCAAATCCCCTCCGTAATGCAGGGGAGCGCTTCCTGGTTGGGGCAGGGCTAACCGCCGCAGCCCTGCCCCACGCGTGTCTGTCAGCGCGTATCTCCGCCTCACTCCCGCCCCTCTCAGTCTTCCTTCACTGAGAGGGGCGGGGGAGAGGCGGCGATGCGCCGCTGACAGACGCGACTGGAGGCAGGGCTGCAGCCGTTAGCCCTGCCTCCAGGAGCGACCAAGTCTGCGACCAAGTGTCGCAGTGGGGGGTTTGGGGGTCAAGGGACCCACGTTTAGTGGCGCCATTGCGGCGGTTTAGCAGGGGCACACGTGCCCCTGCTAACTATGAGCTCTGAAGCGAGATTTATTCTCACTTCAGAGTCTCCTTTTTAAAAGGAAATAAACATGACAGCCTCCATATACCTCACTCTTCAGTTCCCCTTTAAAGGACCACTATCGCGAAAAGTTAAAATCTGACAGAACCCGACAGGTTTTGGGGCAATCAATCTCCTCGGGGGATTCTCTGGGTTTTCTTTTTCAACAGCATTTCCCGAACAGCAGTTTAACTGCCAAAATACATTAAATAAGATACCAGCCAGCCTCCCTACTCACTTGCACACTATTTTGTCAGTTAGGGCCCGTTTCCACTAGTAAGTGATGCAAATGCGGCTACCTAGCCGCATCACTTCCGCCGCTGGCCGCATCACTTCCGCATCTCCTGATGCGGAAGTGAATTGAGGAGATGGGAAGCGGCTGCGGGCGGATGCAGCCGTGCGAAAATCTGCAGCATGCTGCAGATTTTCTGATCGCTCTGCACCGCACCACACAAAATGCGCGCAGTGTAAACTCTTCCACTGGCGTACATGTGTTTCACCACACCCGCGGTGCGATGAGGCTATGTAGCCGCATCGCACCGCTCCTAGTGGAAACGGGCCCTTAGACTTTGCAACTGCTGTTCAGGAAATTCTGTTGAAAACAAAGAAAACCCTGAGAATCCTCCAAGAGGAGATGAACTGTCCCAGAACCTGTCGGTTCTGTCAGATTTTAACTGCCTACTTTTTTCACGATGGTGGTCCTTTAAAGGGAACCTTACCTGAGAGGGATATGGATGTTTCCCTTTTAAACAATACCAGTTGCTTGTCAGTCCTGCTTATCTCTTTGGCTGCAGTAGTGGCTGAATCACACACCTGAAACAAGCATGCAGCTAATCCAGTCTGACTTCAGTCAGAGCACCTGATCTGCATGCTTGTTGAGGGGCTGTGGCTAGAAGTATTAGAGACACAGGATCAGCAGTAGGGTCAGGCAACTGGTATTTAGTATTAATTATCAGTTTAGGTTCCTTTAAAGAAACCTGTTGCCATGAAAGGGGTGTATGTGGTCAAAAGAGACTTTGATTAAGCGCTACATATCAAATAACACCTACAGAAAAGTTTCCCAAAAATATTTTTCCCAGGGCATCGCACGGCCTCCACTGCCCTGTCCTATTCCAGTAGTTTATCTTTGTCAGGTAAATGATGCAGCCACCTCCAGCCATCCACAGAATCTGTAAAAAAACGAACAAAAAAAAAACTGCCCACTTTGGTCTAGCCCAGACACCACACTTGGCTATTATGGACGCTTTTAGTTAGGATAGGGGTCTGCATGGACATTGTGACGGGTCTGCAGCAACATATCGTCATGTGCAGCAAACTCTGAAGCATCGCTGGAATGGGAATTTAAAAAAAAAAAATTTATATTTATTTATTTATAATCTATAGAGAGATAGATATATAGATATATAGATATAGATATAGATAGATACAGATATAGATATAGATATATAGATATATAGATATATAGATATATATATATATATATATATATATATATATATATATATATATATATATATATATATATATATATATATATATATAGATATATATAGATATATATATAGATATATATATAGATATATATATATATATATATATATATATATATATATAGATAGATAGATAGATAGATAGATAGATAGATAGATAGATAGATAGATAGATAGATAGATAGATAGATAGATAGATAGATAGATAGATAGATAGATAGATAGATAGATAGATAGATAGATAGATAGATAGATAGATAGATAGATAGATAGATAGATAGATAGATAGATAGATAGATAGATAGATAGATAGATAGATATATATATATATATATATATATATATATATATATATATATATATATATATATATATATATATATATATATATATATATATATAGATATATATAGATATATAGATATATATATATATAGATATATATATATATAGATATATATATATATAGATATATATAGATATATATATATAGATATATATATATAGATATATATAGATATATATATATATATATATATATATAATGTATGTCAGATGTTATCAGCAGAAACCTTTCTCAAGTGTTCAGACTTTAGTCAGCATTCCAACTAATGCCTGCAAATTAGTTGTAGAGTAACCGCTTTAGAGCACAAACTAAGATATTAGTGCCCCCTAAACTGAAGCCAAGACAAATATCCTTTCATGGACAAAAAAAAGCGGTTTTAAAAAGAAATGACACTCTTGTTGAGAATAACTCCTTGCAATTAATCCTTGAAATATATAGAGCAAAACTGAAAGCAAGCATTACTTCTGCATGATTGCTATTTTTTCAAAAGGCTATAAAAACAGACATTTCACAGAAGCAAGCAGATAGAGGTGCCAAACTTTGCTGCTGGTCAGTAGGAATAGTTCAGGTGTTGAAAATGAGTAGCATTGGTTCCTGTACTGTGCACCTAATTACTTTTACAGAAAGTTGGGTGTTTCTGGACAGTTTAGTTGCGAATTGCTCGGAACAGATAACTGTTACCATGGTTTAAAAGATGCCAAGTTTGAGCTTACCACTAAGTGAAATGTTCCATTAAGTGCAATACAAATTACTGTATAAGCTGGGGCAAAAAAGTTGTTTGAAGATGAGTTGCAATAATCAATGTAATGTTTATTTAATGTTTCCTTAAATTCTTGTTACACACATGAAAATGCCAAGTGCAACCCCGTCAAATATATATATTTTTTATTAGTACTTAAAACATAAAATTAACATTAACACAACAAAAGAAGAAAAAAACTATTTTTCCTATGAAGTGGAATGACTCCATCTGTAGGAACAAAGTCATTCAATCAGTGTTCAAAAATTATTCCTGATCGCTCCCAGACATATCCTCATACTCTTAGTGATGGTGAATGCATCAGAGAGGAACTAGCTGCTTTGTCTTCTGCCAAAGGCATTGGAGACCTCCAGGCATGCAGAACCCCTGTAGTCTACATAAAGAAATCCTATGAGGGATATTTTCTCATGGGGACTTGAATAGGCGTACATGTAAAAAGTGCGCAGCGGTAATTTGGGTGCCGGCGGAAGGTGCTAGTAGAATGTTGCTAAAAGTACTGACCTGCTACTGGGAAGTGACTCCAATAATCATTATTTTTTCTTTACCAATATTTTACTCTTGCCGAACATTTTCACACTAAACCTCCCTCTACCTACCTCTAACACTAACCTATCCCCAAGCCGATATCAGTGCTGCCTTCCGCTGCTCAACACTTCCTCCCATATTTGCGTTTTCTCTATCAGGTGCCGCTGGCGCCCAAATTGAACAGTGGATGCAGCTATTATGACACTTAACATTGTGGTCTATGCTTTGCCCAGTTTACCGAAATGGCTGCTGGCATCCAAATTAACTGCTTCACTTGATAAACAAAAAGCATAAATAAGCACAAAGTGTAACCAATGCTGTAAATACACGACACTCCTACACAGTAGGAGGCACAGACATACATAGACATACATTGTTTAGAGGTCACATGGTCATGCCTTTAAATGACCAGCCATCTGAGGGAGGAGAGTGTAAGTTTCATGCTGTATGGCTCATGAAACCGGTTTTCTGTCCACTTTGCTTCTGTCACTGATTGTACTGCTAATTAACACCTTTAGGTTGATTTGTGAACAGTTTTTTCATCAAATGTGATCTCTCAAGAGGTTTGTTTTGTTTTTTTAACAATTGAATTGTACTTTGAAAATCCGTTTTCTTTCAGTTTTAACTGAGAGCAACTGATTAAGCGTAAAAGGGCCTTATCCACCCGCATCGATAATTACCTTTCCGTTACTTTGCATCTGAAGAAAAAATTGTACTGTTATGGGCACCTTAATTAGGGTTAGTCTGTTAGTTACGGGTTTAGTCTGTTTTAAATTGTGAATCTTTTGGGAGTGAAAGCTTTCTCTTTTTTTTTTTTCCTTTTCTTTTTTTTTTTTCTTCTTCTTTTTTTTTTTTTTTTTTTTCACGGCTTGGTTTTCAAATAGAGAATGCAAAAGTGAATGTAAAATGCATGCAATCATTAGAACAAGCCGGAACGCCAAGCAGATTTCTCTCTAACCTTTCCCAATTCCCCTTGCAGGTGTACCCAGGATTGATGGTGACAGCCGGCCTTATCCATTGGATTTTAAATATGCTGAACATCACAGTGCACATCAGAGACGTGTGTGTATTTCTAGCACCAGTCTTCAGCGGCCTTACATCAATTTCCACCTTCCTGCTCACTCGAGAACTGTGGAACCAGGGAGCAGGGCTTCTAGCCGCCTGTTTCATTGCTATAGTGCCAGGCTACATATCCCGATCAGTAGCTGGATCTTTTGACAATGAAGGCATTGCTATTTTTGCACTGCAGTTTACATATTATTTGTGGGTAAGTAATTGGATTTTCCTCTTCCCTGTAGCCTTTCTCCACGCTCTGGCAGAGAAACAATAACTACCTTTATGAACTGCATAAATTGTCTGCACATTCATCTGCATTTTCCTCACACACCACTGGCTTTTCAGCATACCCTGTCACAATTTTAAGGAATGAATAGAAGTGGTGCTGGTTTTCAGTTGAATTTCAGTGCAAAGCCATTTTTCTCCATTTTTTTAACATGTTCCTGTCAGCTGAAATCTACTTCAAGTTTCCATGTGTTCTCCTGGGCTGCCTTAAGCGGCTTCCTCTGCTAATGGCTATTCATCCTCCGATTTGTGATGTTCTAGGTTTATATAGTTCACAGACAGGCTCTTCTATATGCAAATGACCACAAGCAGAATCTCATTTCTGAAATGGTCGTGTCCGTTTGGCAGGCACAAGGTTGGCGTGCCAGTGTACCGCATCATTAGTGAAGATGGCAGCTTTATTGTTGCTTGTAACTAAAGTGCCAATGTAAATGTTCTTAAAGGAAATCTGTAGCTCAAGAAATAATGAGGCTGTCCATACTGATAACCTTCTGAAAATGTTAGTTTCTGGGTTGCTTGTGGGTGTAATTTGTACTTTGACTCACTGATCTGGAACAAGCAGTCAGCTAGTGGAGTTGGAACGCATTATCTGCATACTAGTTCCAGATGAGAGACTTAGAATATTGAAGCCATTAGTTCTGACAGGAAATTACCACAGGAAGACATAAAAAAGCCATGACAAACTCCATATTTCTTTCGGCACAGATTATTTTTAAAGCATGTCACGAAAACTTAATTTTTGATTACAAAGGAGCTTTATTAAGCAATAGCTTTGCAGTTGACAAATATATAGTATGTCATTGTATGAATTTAAGTGCATTTGAAGTGAAAAATGTAATTAAAGTTACACCTTAGAAGAGCAAAGCCTCTGAATAGTCCAATGGCTTCCCTAACCTCCTCAACCCTACCTATCCAGTGCTGGGACCCTCTGAACATGGTTTATAAGGGCCTGTTGAATATGTTTACCCCACCGTGCTACCGTCCATGTACATGCGTAGCAGCATAGTGCAGGTATAAGTGTAAGCATCGTAGCTGCTCGTGTGCTCCTTTTTCCTCCAGGAATCAGCAGCTCCATGCTTCTGCACAGGAACGGGTTGTACTTTGACCCACGCAGTGCTGCCATTAAGAGGAGGGACCCAGCAAGCAGCGGTGGGGTCGAGGAGGTTCAGAGAAGCTCTGAATGATTCTATAGACTTCTCTTTACTGAGGTAAGTATCTAAAAAGCAAACCTAAGCTTAACTTCCCTGTAACTGATCTCAACTCTGTTTCTTTATACCTCAAGAACCTTGTTTTGCTTATGCACACTGCCATCTGAGAGAAGAGCAGCAGAATGTGTTGTCTCTGTGTTATGGGGGCTGTCATCCTACCCTCTGCAGATACTGAAAGCAACATCACAGGAATTTGAGACCAAATGTGCGCGTGTGTGCACGCTGTGGAGGTCATTGGGCTGTACCAATATTACTTCCATGGACTTGGAGGAAAATATATCCCAACAGCGGCTCTGATCTTCCCCTGTGGGCAAATGTAGCCTCCTAAAAGTCCTTTGGTAGCTGGGGAACCCATTGCTATTGATGTGCTCATTATAAATTCTTAATAGTTCTTTATAGAGTTATAAATATTAATTTTTATGTAAATGAAAGGTGTATATGAATTTACTGTGCCATTCTTTTTACAATACCCTGATTTCATCATAGTGCCACTTAAATGTTGGATTGCCTTCAAAAGTTTCTATATAACAGGAATGAATGGCTGAACTATAAGCACCAATATAGTGATTTTAAGTTCCTGTGAACTTGCACTGAACTTGGCAAATGAATAAGCTCAGTTATTGAAAGGACCCAGCTTAGCTCAAAAAATACTTTTTGGTATGATCTTTAAAAAGAAAAAGAGGATAAGTGCAGCCGTTATGTTATGCATTCTCTGAAAGACTGTAAACAATGTTGGTACATCCCAATGACTTACACCGCACAGGGGAGCATCCTCAGATGTGGCATGTTTCACAGCTTGTATGGCTTCCCCATTGTCAGCTCACTTGTACTGTATTTGGTGTACTGCACTTGTGCTGAATTGCACAGCTAACCGTGAGGGAGTTTGATGTGCTACACTGCCGTATGGGTAGCATAGCAGGTTGTGAAATATGCTGCAGGGGTGCTCCTGAGGGTATGAGGAAAGGTGTTTGGATTTCAGGCGGTCAGGAACTGGGAAACCCTTTGGTAATGATGAGCTGTGGGAGGAGGCGAAGAGAAACCGATACAGCCGTCTGGACAAGTAACTGACCGCTCCCTGCCGTCCACTCTGCATAGCCAGCCAGGCTGGAGAAGGTACAGTTCCTCAGCAGCAGGGAAAATGTGGCCCTGCAGCACACACATAGCTTACTATGTGTAGCTGCTAAAGGGTTAACGGCCCAACCTGTCAGCAGATATTCATAATGTCAACTCTCTGTTCCAACTGAGATTGTGGGAGATTGAGGTTCTTCCAATTAAAAGCAATAACCCAAGTTGCCATCAGATGAAAAAGCAATACTAGAAGCTCACCATGATCTGTAAGAAATGAGAACTCCCACAGCCCAGCTGCTAGGCCCGAGTTGCACCCACACTCACTGCTACTTTATTACTGTGTTATTCGCTACTGGACATGGCATTCCACTTCCCTTAAGAACTATTTCCTACCTTTATTAGTGCTTTGCAAGAGGTTTTGTTATTGGATTTTATCACAAAATAGCTCTGTAATCCAATTTTCAGCCAGTGGAGCTGAGGTTATTACAGTTCAGATTTCCATGCATATTTAATGCAAATTAACCACTTTCTGCAAAGTGGACATTTATAAACCTCTTATTTGTACACTAATTAGTGCAAATAAGAAATTTCAATAAACATCCATTCTGCTGAAGTGCACTCACACTGGCGCCCGTTTTAACCCTTCAGTGCATGGTGTGAAATGGTTAAATACAGCTTGGAATTGGGCACAGCCGCTTGATTGGCTTTGTTGTAAGCTGCATGCAATTTTCATGCAGGCTAAAATCAGTCACATCTAATGGTGGCCATACATGGTACAATTTTTTTCATCCAATCTTACCATTTCCATGTAGTATAAGGGTAAATTAAGTGAATTTATTGAAAGGATAATTTAGGCAGTTCCCTTTATATTACATAGAAATGGTAAGAGTGGATGAAAAAATTGTACCATGTATGGCCACCATAAGGGTTTGTTTTCCCTCATGCGACTTTGGATATGGAAACACAGCTATAGAAATCAATAGGCTGCTGTCTGATTTGCATGCAAGGGGAAAAACAGATGCCATGCAGCAAAAGGGTCATGTATGCAAGTCCCCTATAGCTGTGCATGGCATGGCTGGCCTAATTAGGATTTTTCAAAATTGACTGACTCTGACATCGCACTTCTCTGCAATCTATTTGCACAGAGGAGGAGCTTGTTGCCCACATCTGCACTAATCCAGTGACTAACCTCAAACTTAGGCAATCCCGTATTATAGTCTGTGTTAAGAACTGTGACTTTTTTACATGGAGTCCAGCTGAGGCTTGCAATGTATAGAACTAAACTTAAAGGACAACTGAAGTGAGAGGCCTATGGAGGCTGCCATGTTTATTTCCTTTTAATCAATACCAGTTTCCTGGCTTTCCTGTTGATCCTTAGCCTCTAATACTTTTATCCATAGACCCTGAACAAGCATGATCAGGTGTCTCTCACATTGTCAGATCTGACAAGATTAGCTACATGCTTGTTTCTGGTGGTGGTCAGACATTACTGCAGCCAAATAGATCAGACGTGCTGCCAGGCAACTGGTGTTTAAAAGGAAACTCATATGGCAGTTTCCTTATTCTTCTCAGTTCAGTTGTCCTTTAAGCAATTGCATTTTTCTTGGCAACAGCAGAGTTTCTCCGTAAGGTATCCGGAGCCCTGGTTTTCCTTCCCTGCTGCAATAACTCTGTTTGTTCCACTGTGAGCATAGATACCCTGATGAGGGATGCTCCTGCAGCTCCACAGATAAGCAATATTTTATGCATCCGCCTCTAATCATTTACTACACGCTCTTGCTTTTTCTTCACTGTGTATCATAAGGTGTGTGTATATATATCTATATATATCTACCGTACTTTTCGCCGTATAAGACGCACTTTTTCTCCCCAAAAAATGGGGTGAAAAAGTCCCTGCGTCTTATACGGCAAAGGCAGGGAATCCCCGACTTCCGAACGCCCGCCGATACGAACCGCCGCTATGTCGGGGATTCCCTGCCTATTTCCCCCTGTGCCTGGCTCCCCGCTATGTGTCTATCCTCCATCCGCCCCCAGCTTACATGTCTAAGCCCCCGCTTACATCGCCGGGTCCCCCCCTGTGTATGCAGCGGCAGCGGGCAGTAGCTTACCTCCTCCATCTTGTCCACGGCGATTGAAGACATCCGGCTCCTGTGGGCGGCTTCCTCTACTGCCGGCTTCTAATGACGCGTCATCGATGACGCGTCATTACAAGCCGGCACTAGAGGAAGCCGCCCACAGGAGCCGGATGTCTTCAATCGCCGCGGGCAAGATGGAGGAGGTAAGCTACTGCCCGCTGCCGCTGCATACACAGGGGGGGCCTGGCGATGTAAGCGGGGGCTTAGACATGTAAGCGCGTGGTAGGATAAACACATAGCGGGGAGCCAGGCACAGGGGGAAACATGGGGGGGGGGGGGCGACAAGGCACAGAGGGGGCAGACCAGAGGACACAGAGGGGGCATACCATAGGACACGGGGGCAGACCAGAGGGCACAGGGGGGACCAGAGGGGGCATACCAGAGGGCACAGGGGACCAGAGGACACAGAGGGGGCAGACCAGAGGGCACAGAGGGACCAGAGGGTGCAGACCAGAGGGCACAGACCAGAGGGCACGGGGGACCAGAGGTCACAGAGGGGGCAGACCAGAGGGCACAGGGGGGACCAGAGGGGGCAGACCAGAGAGCACAGGGGAGACCAGAGGACGCAGAGGGGGCAGACCAGAGGGCACAGGGGGACCAGAGGACACAGAGGGTGTAGACCAGAGGACACAGAGGGTGTAGACCAGAGGACACAGAGGGTGTAGACCAGAGGACACAGAGGGTGTAGACCAGAGGACACAGAGGGTGTAGACCAGAGGACACAGAGGGGCAGACCAGAGGACACAGGGGGAACATCACAGGACAAAGGGGAGAGACCAGAGGGCACAGGGGGGAGTCCACAGGACACAGGGTAGGAGACCAGAGGACACTTGGGGTAGACAGGGGGAGATAAGGACACATGAGGTACACAGGAGGACACCATTTGGGGGAGGACATGTACAAGATGCTCCTGAAATATGGACGCACCAGGTTTAGTTTATATTTTTTTCCCCTGTTTCTTGCCCTCTAAACCTGGGTGCGTCTTATATTCCGGAGCGTCTTATACGGCGCGAAATACGGTGTATATATATATATATATATATATATATATATATATATATATATATATATATATATATATATATATATATATATATATATATATATATATATATATATATATATATATATAATCAGACCAAAAGTTTGGACACACCTTCTCATTCAAAGAGTTGTTTTTTTTATTTTCACTACTATGAACATTGTAGATGCACACTGAAGGTATCCAAACTGTATTCACACACGTGGAAGTATAGTACATAACCAAAAAGTGTGAAACAACTGAAAATATGTCATATTCTAGGTTCTTCAAAGTAGCCACCTTTTGCTTTGATTACTGCTTTGCACATTCTTGGCATTCTCTTGATGAACTTCAAGAGGTCGTTACTTCATGGTTTTCACTTCACAGGTGTGCCCTGTCAGGTTTAATGAGTGGGATTTCTTGCCTTATAAATGGGGTTGGGACCATCAGTTGCATTGTGTAGAAGTCAGGTGGATACACAGCTGATAGTCCTACTGAATAGACTGTTAGAATTTGTGTCATGGCAAGAAAAAAGCAGCTAAGTAAAGAAAACGAGTGTCCATCATTACTTTAAGAAATGAAGGTCAGTCAGATCAAACAATTGGGAAAACTTTGAAAGTGTCCCCAAGTGCAGTCTCAAAAACCATCAAACGCTATAAAGAAACTGGCTCGCATTCGGACCGCGCCAGGAAAGGAAGACCAAGAGTCACCTCTGCTGCGGAGGATAAGTTCATCCGAGTCACCAGCCTCAGAAATCGCAGGTTAACAGCAGCTCAGATTAGAGACCAGGTCAATGCCACACAGAGTTCTAGCAGCAGGCACATCTCTAGAACTGTTAAGAGGAGACTGTGAATCAGGCATTCATGGTAGAATATCTGCTAGGAAACCACTGCTAAGAACAGGCAACAAGGAGAAGAGACTTGTTTAGGCTAAAGAACACAAGGAATGGACATTAGACCAGTGTAAATCTGTGCTTTGGTCTGATGAGTCAAAATTTGAGATCTTTGGTTCCAACCACCGTGTCTTTGTGCGACGCAGAAAAGGTGAACGGATGGACTCTACATGCCTGGTTCCCACCATGAAGCATGGAGGAGGTGGTGTGGGGGTGCTTTGCTGGTGACACAGTTGGGGATTTCTTCAAAATTGAAGGCATACTGAACCAGCATGGCTACCACAGCATCTTGCAGCGGCATGCTATTCCATCCGGTTTGCGTTTAGTTGGACAGTCATTTATTTTTCAACAGGACGTAGACCCTAAACACACCTCCAGGCTGTGTAAGGGCTATTCTTCATCAGGCAATAAACGTGGGGACAAACAGAATTTCAGCAGTAGCAGGAGTAGCGCCTCACTGAGGCGCTGCTCCTGCTGAAATTCTGTTTGTCCCCACGATTATTGCCTGATGAAGCGGGCGTGGCCTGCGAAACACGTTGCACTTTTGGGGTACTATATAATAAATGTGATTACTATTATACAGACAGTCTTTCGTGTCTGCTTTATGGAGGTAAGTCCACCGCTTCCTCCAAGCAAATTTTAGAGGTTTTATCCACTTTTACCCTGCTGGCGCCTCTGTTCCCAGTTTGCTGTACCGTGTCCACCCCTGGTGGAGGGGTGATCTACCCCTTTTCTGATCTACAGAGAGCGACTTCTGAGGGCTCGTTCCCACTGTTGCGACGCGATTTTGGCCGCATTCCGACGCTTGTAAAAACGCATGCGGATGCGTTTCCGCATGCGTTTTTACCCGCGATTTCGCATGCGATTTCGCATGGCAGGGTGCCATGCGAAATTAACCATGACACTGCCAGGGCAAAATAAAATTGAAAAAGGTGCGAAATCGCACGCGAAATCGCGGGTAAAAACGCATGTAACAAACGCATGCGTTTTTACTATTAAATACATTAGCGGCGATTCGCACGGATTCCCGACGCAGGCGAAATCGTTGGCTCTTTTGTGCGTTTTTTTCACGCTGAAAAAAACGCACCTCAACAACGCTACAGTGGAAACAGGCCCATCCATTTGCATTACATGTGCGGATCTGCATGCGTTGGACGCATGCAGATTCGCGATAGTGGGAACGAGCCCTTAATCCTGAGTGAGGACAGGTCTAATCTCCTCAACAGCCTATACAGTGGTTGCCTTTGTGGTAACCCACGTTTGTGAGTATACTCTTCTCACGAATTATCTTTACTAATTTTATGCTGAACATACTTCACTATATTGGGCTCTCGGTTTCTCTAACCTAGAATATGACATTTTCAGTTGTTTCACACTTTTTGGTTATGTACTATACTACCACATGTGTTAATTCATAGTTTGGATGAGTAGTCATGAAAATAAAGAAAACTCTTTGAATGAGATGGTGTGTCCACACTTTTGGCCTGTACCATGTGTGTATATGTGAGTACATGTGGAAAAAAAAAATATAATCCTATTATTATGCTTTCTTTGACGTAAGGTAAGCCTCTTTTTCACTTTAAAATGTCATTCCGATTTGCGATTTTTACTGGATGCTAGCAACACAAGAAAAACGCAGAAAAAACGCAGCATGCAGGACTTTTTTGAATCATCAAAAATCGGAATTGCATTCAAAATCGGAATTGCGTGTAGTGTATAGGTGCCCATTAACAGTACAATTTTTCACTAAATGTGATCTTTTGATGCGATTTGAACGATCGTAACTAATCAGAAGGCAATTATTGTTCATTTAGGCCTTTTTCACAGTGGGACGTTAAGGTCGCACGTTATGAAAATTTATAACGCAGACTAACGCACAGCAATACAAGGTCTGTGTGACATTCACAGTGCACACGTTGCATTGTGTGTAACTTGTAACAATATTTAGAAAGTGCTGCATGCTGTGCGTTTAGCAATAAATTTGCTGCGTTGTGTTGCACATGCTCAGTAATGTTTTTTGTTTTTTTTATGTAACGCATGCGCCATTTTCGTTCCATCAGTATGCGACGAAAACGGCGCACCAAGAGACACATAACGCAGTGCAAAATAACGTCCAATTTCATAACTTACATGCGCTGCGTTAGGGGCACATTGTGCGACTTTGTCGCATCAAACGCAACTTCCCACTGTGAAAGAGGCCTTACTGAACAATTCTTTCTTCAAATTCCATCATAAAGTCCAATTTGCGGATCAAGCTTATCCTATTTAGCAATCGACCAAAGAATAGTTCTTTATCGATTCTTCATAAACGGCAAATTTTCTATACAGTTCGATCATAAAAATCGCATCGAAAGATCGCATTTGGTGAAAAGATTGTATAATTAAAGGACATCCGAGGTGAAAATAAACTGATGAGAAAAACAAGTGCATCTATCTTCCTTCTCCTAAAAATGACTTTTTTTTAGATATCACACAGTTTTAATTTATATTTAAAACTAGTTTTTATGGTTTCATTGTCTCTGCTCAATGACAGCCTCATTGTAGTATGCCAGAGCTCAACTCTATAAATTATGAATAATTGACCTATTTATCTCTTTCCTGCTCCCAGAAGCCATTTACTGAAAGGAAAGTGTTTTATGGCTGTAATTACTTATCAGTGCGGGTTATGCTATAGTCCGACCCGGACAGAAACTGTCACTTCCATACCTGCAGTAGACAGAGGGATGTGGGGGTGAAAAAACAAGGGGGGGGGGTAGTCCAGTGCACTCGGGTTGTCGTCCAATCAAAATGGCCTGCCGGCCGAGGAATGTTCTCACCTGGATCTGTGGCTGACTTTCCCAAAAGGGGTGGCCAGCAGAAAGGCTTTGTCCCACTTGGACCGGGGACCAAGTCTTGGCAGAAGTCCTCCTCCACAAGCCGTGCAGACGATGGCCTTCTTCAGAGCTGTACTGGCAGGCCACTGCTCTGGTATATTTTCCACCTAGCCTGAGTGCTATGATGCCGCTATAGGCGACTGCACTGTCAGGCAATCGTAGGTGGTAAGTGTGTGTATAATGGCTGAAGCTGCTTTTGGCTCGACCCCAGTCTGCCGAGGTGAGATAATCTGATCGCAGGCACCTCCCTTTTAGAGGGCTCAACCCTCTTTCATCAGGCTAAAAACCTAATAAAATATACCAGAGCAGCGGCCTGCCAGTACAGCTCTGGAGGCTATCGTCTGCACACCTTGTGGAGGAGGACTTCTGCAAAGACTCGGTCCCTGGTCCAAGTGGGACAAAGCCTTTCTGCTGGCCACCCCGTATGGGACAGTCAGCCACAGATCCAGGTAAGAATATTCCTCGGCCGGCTGGTCATTTTTATTGTATGACAACCTGAGTATGTCTTTCTCTCCCCCCCCCCCCCCCCCCCCCCCCCCCACCCCTTGTTTTTTCACTTATCCCCCTGCATCCCACTGTCTGCTGCAGGTTATATACTACCTAGAGTGGCAGCAAGAGAGCAGCACTATCTGACAACTACACAGACCTGCACAGTATTGTCAAGATCTCTCCCTCTGTCCATCACAGGGGTTTAGGCTCCTTTCCTCTTCAATCCCACACCTGATGTTTAACTCTTTCAGGCAGAGAAAGAAAAAAAGGAACACAGCCAAGTTATTTGTGTGTTTGGCACTGTACATACATATGTCTATCTCATCGTGTCACATCGGTTGTCTTTTTAATAGGTGCCTTTTAAGAGCCCTGAATTGAAGTTAAAATGGAGACAGAACCAGTACACTGACATGTTTGTGAAATGTTACCTTTCATAGGATTTGTAGCTGTTAAACTGCAGCTGTGATTCACACTCCTCTGTCATATTGTATAACCAGAGGAGAGAGACGGCCATTTTTTTATTTGCAGCTTCCTGAATGCCACTTGGAAGCTGAGTGGATAATGATTGGCCATAATAACCCAGCAGGTGTATTGTCCAGTGACAGCCAGGAGACTCAGTACTCTGAGAGACTGAAATGGTAGTGTCACCTTCCCAGCTGTGCGACTTGGCAGAGGTGTTGGCTACTGTAGGTTAATGAAATTGCACATCTTTCGTTAGATTTATCAGTTAGCCTGTACATATTTCAGATTTGTATGCGATTGTGTCTAGAATTCCACTTTAATGACGGTGGCTGTCCGTTATTTAATACTATAGTTATTTTTATAGTTAAAGGGACTCCGAGCAGTGCAGAAACTATGGAAAGATGCATATCATTTTAAATCTCTCTTTCTCCTCTTTCCAATGATATATAAACCACCGCCCTACGCCTTTTAGTTTTCGCTATTTTAACGATCGAAATTGCCGCGGCTGCAACTTCGATCGCGACAATAGAGAAAACTAAAAGGCGTAGGGCGACGATTTAGGTGTCGCCAGAAAGAGGAGAAAGAGAGCTTTAAAATGATATCCATCTTTCTATAGTTACATTGTATTACACAGGGCGACTTTTTCTCAAAGTCAGCAGCTCCATTCAGCAGAAAAAGTCGCCCTGTGTAATACAATGTAACTATGGAAAGATGCATATCATTTTAAAGCTCTCTTTCTGGCGACACCTAAATCGTCGCCCTACGCCTTTTAGTTTTCTCTATTTTCGCGATCGAAGTCGCGGCAATTTCGATCGCGAAAATAGCGAAAACTAAAAGGCGTAGGGTGGTGGTTTATATATCATTGGAAAGAGGAGAAAGTGAGCTTTAAAATGATATGCATCTTTCCATAGTTTCTGCACTGCTCGGAGTCCCTTTAAACCAAATCTGAACAATGCAAATTATGACAAAAGTACAACACAAGCAGAGGGTATCATCTTTGGAGACTACTTGTCAAATTGCATAAAGAGGAACTCTGAAAATAATGTAATAAAAAGCGCTTCATTTTTACAATACTTATGTATAAATGATTTAGTCAGTGTTTGCCCATTTAAAAACTTTCCTCTCCCTCATTTACATTCTGACTTTTATCACATAGTGACATTTTTACTTCTGGCAGGTGATGTCAGTGGAAGTCTCCTTCCACTGATATCACCTGCCAGCAGTAAAAATGTTGATTGCCTTTTGGCAGTTGGAAATAGCTGTTATTTCCCACAATGCAACAAGGCTCCCACAGTGTGATGTCAGTACATCAGTGCTGTGAAGCACTGACATCACGTGGGGGGATGTTTCATCATAAAATCAGCCGTATAGAGCCCCCTGATGATCCGTTTGAGAAAAGGAATAGATTTCTAATGGGAAAGGGGTATCGGCTACTGATTGGGATGAAGTTTAGTTCTAGTTTATGGTTTATCTTTAACATGTCAAATTCCTAAATGGTTCCAAAGTGGTTGAGGCCCATTCACACTGATTAGATTTTTGAAGTGTATGCGCTTTTTGCCGAATGCAAGCACACCCTGATGAACATAGTAGTTGCGATATCCTTTTCGCGCTGCTGCAATTTGCTTTTCATCCAAACGTAGTACTTGCAGGATTTTTTAAAGTTCTTTAAACAGAACACAGTTTTGTTTTATTTAAATATTCTAGTCTGTTTAGGTGTGCTTTAAAATGTAAGCTTACTGCAGGTAGTGCCCGACTTACAAATGAACCAGAAATGTGAAATTTGATTATGTGAGAAGAAGAGAAGAAAAGGTTCCCAAAAATACCTTGTAGTTTTTGAGAATCAATTAAAAAAATCAAAGAAAAAAAAAAAAAAAACACGTAAAATGCCATTTTGCTGCAGTACATTGTTGGAACGGGGACAGAGCTGGCAGTGGGGGTGGGGGACATTGAGCACATGAGGGAACAAAGGTGACACAGTGGGGGACGCTGGAGGCACTTTGGGGGCATAGAGGAGGTACAGGGGACAGAGATGGCACTGTTCTAAATTAAGAATGGATTCAGGTTAAGAACGACCCTATAGTCCCTGCCTCGTTCTTTAACTCTCTGGGGGATAATCCCGAGCTGAGCTCGGGGTAAGCCGCCACAGAGGTTTTCTCAGGCCCTGGTGGGCCGATTTGCATAATTTTTTTTTTTGTTGCACGCAGCTAGCACTTTGCTAGCTGCGTGTATATACCGATCGCCGCCGCTCTGCGCTGATTCGCCGCTACTCGCCGTGCCGTGCCGCTCCCCCCCCCCCCCCCCCCAAGACCCCCTGCGCAGCCTGGCCAATCAGTGCCAGGCAGCGCTGAGGGGTGGATCGAGACTCCCTCTGACGTCACGACGTCGATGACGTCATCCCGATCGTCGCCATGGCGACGGGGGAAGCCAAACAGGAAATCCCGTTCTGAACGGGATTTCCTGTTTGCTTTGTATGCCGGAGGCGATCGGAGGGGGTGGGGGGATGCCGCTGCACAGCGGCTATCATGTAGCGAGCCCTGGGCTCGCTACATGATTTAAAAAATAAAAAAAATTAAAAAATAGTGTTGCGCCACCTCCTGGGCGATATAATTGTATCCCCCCAGGAGGTTAACCAAGGACTACCTGTATTTGGTTTAAAACAAAATATACATAAGCCATTTTGTAATTTTATTATTCAAAAATTAAAATTTTATGTAAATTTGGCACAAGCTATGGCTTTTACAAATTGCTAGGATGTTCAAATGTTACACCTTACAACTGTGGTGTCAATACAGAAATGAATGTAGACAATGTCTACAAGTTCACATTGTCCTATATGTATAACTAGCAACACAGAGCAGGAGTTGAGCTTTCCTTCATAGATGTCAGATGTCCATTAGAACGAAAATTCTTAGTTCTGAAATGCCTTTTTCAGTTCTGGCTCCCTTCCTGATTCTGAGCTCAGTGCAGAGGAACATTTCTCGGGTTATTGAATTGCTGAGAAATTGATTGTTGAAGTCACAGCTCTGTGCTTGGAAAGCTGGTGGGAGGATGATTTCCCTGTGTGTACATGGCTTATATCTGATGTGCAAGTCCCTGGCAGAGATCTGTGTGATTGGCAAGAGCTCAGAACAACGTCTAGGAAGAGGCCTTACTTCTACTAGATCTGTTTTGTAAAGGGGTCCATTAACAGTACAATCTCCTGAACGATCGACCATACGATGCCAATTGCTGATGCTTGATCGTTGTATTGATCATTCTGTTGTTCTGAATTTCTTGATTGTTTTAATTGGCTTGCTTATTTTCCCCTCCGGTGGTTAACCCGAACAATTGTTTCCAATCTATCGCAATGATCAGATGGACAATCGTTTAGGAAATTGAACAGTTAGTGGGCATCAAGATGTTTTCACACTGTGCAGCGCATAATAATGCAACCCATTATAGCATTTGAACACCGTACCTATACAATTACCTGGTCATGTTCCCATCTCCGTGCAATGTGCTTCTATGGTCCCTTTCTGGATAACCTGTGTGAAAATCTGCGTGTTCCATAGCAGTTGGCCATGTTAGGATATAACACATGGTTTTTTTTGTTTTTTTTTTTACGATACACTGTAGGTTACGTTTTGTGCACAGTAGAATGCAAGCTTATTCCTTACACTTTTGATGAGTATATATTGCCAAGGAAGATGATAAATGTGACTAGTACAGAGTGTCTGACAAACCCCTCACAGCTAAATGACATGCACTCCATATTTTTTTTTTTTTAATATTACGTTTTAAAGTGATATTCACTGTTTTTGTTAAAAAAGCAATTCTCTCAGATATGGAGGCTGCACAGCAATAAACAAAAAAAGATGAAAGGCACTTGTGGCCAGCAGGTGACAAGCGCAGTGCTGTTTCCTGTGTAAGAGGAGCCTAGATGTAGGGATAAGCGGGAAAACCTTTCTCCTTTCCCACAAGGGCACATTGATCCTGAAAGTCCAAGGATTGTGCAGCTCACAAATAAAGGACATCTGAAGTGGAGGGGATATGGAGGTTGTCATATTTTTGTCCTTTTAAAAAAATACTAATTACCTGACTGTACTTATCCTCTGCCTCTTAAGCCCCATCTACCCGATCGGGATTAGATTCAATTCGATTTGCCATTGTTTTGCAATGGCAAATCGAATTGGATCGAATCCCGATCGGACATGTCGGATTTAATCGGATCGTAAATAGAATCGCAATCGAATCGCACAAAGAATCGTATCGTGTAGATTGGGCTTAAAACTGTCAGCCATAGACCTTTAACAATCATGCAGATTAGATGTTTGGCTAAGTCTGACTGGATTTGTTGCATACTTGTTTCAGACTGATGCATGGAAGATTAGCAGGATGCCAGGCAACTAGTACTAAAAGAAAATAGCAGTCTCCATATCCCTCTCACTTTAGGTGTGCTTTTAAGTTTACCTGTAGGGAAAAAAAGTGGCCCAAAGGGGTACTCTCCTCCAATAGAGGATTAAACCAGAGGCTTTCCCCCTCATTCTCCACCGGCCGTTTCAGTGATGCATCCCAAGAAGACCTTTGACTATCACAAGTCTATGTGCAGACGTACTAACCCAACCAGGCTCGGCTTTTTCCACCAAAGCCCAAGCGGGTCCGTGCTACTGCGCACGTGCAATGTGGCTGTGTGTCCATGAGCTGCGGGGGTCGCAGCGCTGGAAGAGGCTGGGAGAAGCCTCTGGAGGGTCCAGAGGCTTCTCTCTCCCTAGTTACGTACTGTATTTTTCGGAATATAAGACACTGTAGACTATAAGACACACTTAGGTTTAGAGGACCAAAACCAGGAAAAAAAATATACTAAACGTGGTGTGTCCATGATCCTGGAGTGTCTCGTAGATGTTCTACCCCAATTATTGTCGTCCTGTGTCCCCCATGATTCCCCTTCTGTCTGCTCTCCCGGGTCCTCCTCCACTCCCCCTGAATAAATGCAGTGACAGCATGTCTCCCCTAATCCATTAGAGCCCACGGCAGAGACCTCTCCCTCATGGGTCCCACTAGTTTTGTCTTCTGCTGATGAAACTATCATCAGAATCCGGCACTTGGGGGACCAGTGAGGGAGAGAACAGGTCTATGATCGCTGCTGGCTCCGATGGATTAGGTGAGACATGCTGCTGTTTTCATTTGTTCAAGGGGAGTGGAGGAGGACACTGGGAGTTCCCAACATTGCTGCAGATCGTATTGGTGGTCGTTTGGGACTCAGTGTATGTGGAATGTAAGACACAGTGACTTAATTCTCCCTATTTTGTGGGGAGACAAAGGCCTCAATTCACTAAGATCATGCTGGAGATAAGGCAAGAGAAAACTTACCTCCACACAGTAAGAGAGTAATCTTATCTCTTCATTCCTTAAGTTACCTCCTCTGTAGTTAATTTACCTCCTCTGTAGTTAATTTACCTCCTCTGTAGTTATTTTCACACGCAGTTAATGAACAGCCTGTCTTTAACTTTTTAAGGATTAAAGAGTTAACTTAAAGACAGAAGAGTTAACTTAAGGTTTGCCTGAGGTAAAATGTTTCCTGAATACTACATGCCTTATCACCATGGTAACAACTCTAGAAGAGTTATTAAAGACAGGAGATAAGCTTAGTGAATTGAGGCCAATGTGTCTTATATTTTGAAAAATAAGGTATACGATTTTTAGCTTTTTAAACCTCCGATTTACTTCACGTTGCATGATACAGTCATATCCTGAGGAATTTATGCCATGAGAAACTGAGGTTGTTTAAAAGTCAAAAGAACCAGCATTATTATAGTGCCTCTGATAAAGTGCTCAGTGATTGTGTATCTGCTGTATAATCTGACAGAGGTTCTCAACTCACAAGCTAAGAAGAACAAATGTTCTGTGAAATTACATCCTATTCATTTTTTGTTTGAGATCTTGCTACCAAACTGTGAGATTTGCAATGCTTTCCCTCCTCAGTAATTTCCAGTTTTGTAGCATGAGACAGGGGTCCGCTTTCACACGTTCTTCTTAGCTGCGCTGTCTCCCCTGTGCTCAACCCCGTCAGATAAGCTCCTAGCACACACATACTTCGTGCAAAAATGCCACATTTGATCTATCATGAGGAAATGAACAGGACCTAAATGTTGCATTAATGGGACAGATTAAATCTTTTGAAAGGAAGCTACATTTCATGTTGTATTATTAATCATCTTAAAAGAGCAGTGAATTCTTGTCAGGCTGGGCAGCAGTGTGTAGAAGTGTCCTACCTGTCTGCATGAAATCACACAAAAATATGATTTTGTTCTTGAGGAAATAATAATAATACAAAGGCGAAGCATTTTAAATGCTATTCAGCTGAAGGTTGTACAAATAATTTACAATTGCTTGAAGAGCAGCGTGTGAAATATGATTGTTTTATGTTCTGAGCTCCTGGAGTGCAGTTACTGGAGCTACTATGAAGGTTTAATCTTCTAGCAGCATGAAATTACAGAAGAGTGGAATCAGGCCACACTGCTGGTATCAGAGCCTTTCAGTGACACGTGAGAAAGTGGACCTGTCACTTTCATTTCACATGAATCAACAGTGCCATTGTTTGCATTGTCAAATGTATTTTTATTAAAAAACAATGCCTGAACTTAACAACTTAGCCTGAATTTAAAAATGTTTATTGGCTTAAATGGTCAGTAGCAGTGTGCCATTAAGGTTCCTATAGCTTTGTACTGCATCTGACATTACACAGCTAGTGGCAGTGGCACTGATTGAAGTTGCAGAAGATTTCTGCTAAGTTCCAGTCTATTATCTTGTGGTGCCAGTTATACATCAAGTAGACTCTCAATAGCAGGAAGATATTGATAGTTTACCTGATCTACTACAAATTGTATTGTGTATTCCCAGCTCAGAAAATCAGTGAGATCCCCAGGGTACAAAGTCATACTTGCCTCAGTAGAGGGACAACTCTGGAACCTCCAGAGGCTTTCTACGTCCTCCCAACAACCGATCCCTTGAACGATCTACATATATTTTTTGGGTAGTATTGGTCCCAGTAGCTAGTGCTTTTGCATTTTAGCTCTTACAGGACAACTGAAGAGAGAAGAATGTTTTACTATCACAGAAGGATTGACTCTTGGGTGCATGCGAAAGTAGGAAAAAAAAAATTCTACTTTCGCATGCACCCAAGAGTCAATCCTCCTCCTGTGATGGTAAATGTTTATTGTTGACATGGTGCATGTGAAGTTTGTTTATTTAATTATATAGGTGCACATTTTCTTGTGTGCAACTTGGTTATATAAATTTTGGTCTCGTCAGATATCAACCCACCATTTTAGCAATTTTAAAAGTGAAGAGAGAAGAATATGGAGGCTGCCATATTTATTTTCTTTTAAACAATACCAGTTGCCTGGCAGCCCTGCTGATCTGGCTGCAGAAGTGTCTGAATTGCATAAGAAGCAAGCAAGCATGCAGCTAATCTTGTCAGATCTGACAATGTCAGAAACACCTGATCTGCATATGCTTGTGCAGAGACTATGGCTAAAAGTACTAAAGGCAAGGGTTCAGCAGGAAAGCCAGGCAACTGGTATTGTTTAAAAGTAAATAAATATGACAGCCTCCATATCCCTCTCGCTACAGTTGTCGTTTCAAACATAGCCAAGATGCTATCTGCATGGAGTTTGTATCTTCCCTCTAAAGGGAGGCCTCACACATCCCAGAAAACACACAGATGGGTCACATGGGTTCACCCCAAGAATGGCTTTAGAATGTGGCATGGACATGATTGTAAAGCCTTCAAAAAGTGGACATTAGTTAATAATACAACTTGCTAAATGATCGTTTACAAACAATTGTTCATATGAATGATCGGAAATGATGGTTTGTGGCCACTAATGGAAAAAAAATCTCCTAACCAATCCGATCAGATGAATAAAATTAATCCAATTTTCTGATCGATCCCATCAATCTGATTGGTTAGTATGAACAGAAGGCAGCACATCGTCCATGGTAGCAGGGAGGATGTGCCAAGGCTATCCGGTAACCAATCGGATGCTCAATGTAAAGATGTGGCGCTGGCACCATCCAGTAGTATCATGCTCTTTTAATATAGGTACATAGCAATCACATTGCTATGTACCTATAATAAAAGAGCATGATACTTCTGGATGGTGCCAGTTCCACATCTTTACATTAATCTGATTGGTTAGGATTTTTTTGGTCCATAAGTGGTCCCAAACGATAATTTCCGATCATTTATACGTAGAATTGTTCGTAAACGATCATTCTGCAAATTGTAGCATTAGTGACCACCTTTGCAGGGCAGTTATAAATTCTGCTTTCTATAAAGGGTTGCAGACAATGTATCTGCTCTTTGTTAAAAAAAACCAAAAAACAATTGTCAGCAATTTAAAAATGTGTAATACCGTATATACTCGCATATAAGCCGACTCGCATATAAGCCGAGGTACCCACTTTTCCCCCATAAACCAGGAAAAAGTGATTGACTCGCATATAAGCCCCCCCCCCCCCCCCCCCCCTCCAGTATAGTCTCAGGATTAATAACCAGATGTGCCCCAAATATGAGGCATCCCAATACCCAGTCAAAAAAAAGTCAGATGTGCTCCCAGTATGAGACATCCCCCCTCCCCAAAGCCAAATAGGCCCCCAGTATGAAGCAGACGATCTCCCCATAGCCAGATGTGCATCCATGTCTCTGCTAATTGCCCCTCACATCTCCTTCGCTCCCAGCCTCTTCTTGACACAAATCCTGCTGACAACCAGGACATTGCGGACATTGCCCAAGACAAATCTTCCACACCCTGGAGTCTGGACTCTCAAATGTTGCTAACTGAAGTGCATTTCCCTATGATGGCAGATGATGATTCTCAATAGACATAGGACAAATCAGTAAGGTGAAGCTGGACTCACCAGGGCACTAAAGGAGTTCCCACAGGATCTGCAAAGCTGCAAGCAGGGAATATAACATTTCCTTGTAACACAGCCCATGTCTGCAATGAATACTTTGCTTCCATCTCCTCTGCACGTCTGATCTCCATGTGCACTTTACAGCTGACTTCCTGACTGCTGCCATCTACTGGGCATGTGCTGAAGACAGCAAAGCATGTAGGGAGATGTAGTTTCTTGAAGCCCCGCCCGACATTTACTTGTAACTTGGACTGTCATTACCCTGCTCCCTCCACACACGCTGAAGCCTGGAAATGTACAGTTGCTTCCTGTATTCTCAATGCTGCATCCTCCGTGGCAATGCTGTGCTATTATGTGCCGATAGATGTGTTTATGTGACAAGCGGCCACACGCTGTGTTATTATGCCCGGATCTGTATACTGTGGCTGCAGCTCACTATCAGAGCTTCATGATAACTAGCTGCAGCCATGGCAGTATACAGATCCGGGCATAATAACAGCGTGTGGCTGCCTGTCACATAAACACATCTATTGGCACATAACAGCACAGCATTGCCACGGAGGATGCAGCATTGAGAATACAAGAGGAAACTGAACATTTCCCGGCTTCAGCATGTCGGGAGGGAGTAAAAACAGAGAAAGTTCAGCAAAAGGATTCTTGCTCTCTGCAATGCTGCACGGCTCTCGGGAACATCAGTCTGTTTACTGCTGTGCTAACGCTGCTACGGGCATGGGAAGGACAGACATAGTGGGGGCACAGGCAGCTGACTCGCATAGAAGCCGAGGGGTGGACTTTTCAGCACATTTTTTGTGCTGAAAAATTCGGCTTCTATGCGAGTATATACGATAAACCTCATCTCCTTTATGGCCTGTGAGCTGGGCAATGGCTGCTTCAGTCTGTGCCAGTATTCCGAGGGGCTTTTCTTCATTACAGACAGAATCCTCTGCTGCATTGGTAACACTCGCATGTCTTTGCCTCTGGCTTTAGAAAGCCCTTTCTCTGAGGTCGTGCCTCATACATCTCCCCATCTCCCTGCTTTAGTATACCCATCAGGCCACACGCTTTGTAACGCATTAGCAATTCATGCTTTGCTATTCTCTGCTGAGCTAAGGGTATTCATTTGCAGCGCGGGCAGGCTGGAACAGATAACACTGAGTGGCACCTGGATCGCATTGCCCACAGTCAATATGATTAAAAGCAAGCCTGTCTTGTAATATTACCAGCTGGCTGCTTCAGATTTAGGTAATACGTCCTAAGGCCCACATTTTCCATTGAAGCCTGCAGAGACTTTGTGTCAGTCACAGGGATTAGACAATAATGCAATCATTGAAATGTGAGTTACTGGAAAATCTTATTTTGGGAACAAAATAGATTAAGGAGGTCATATCTACAAATCTTTCTTGGTAATACGTGTAATGTAGAGAAATGGCACACCACAAAACGCTGCAATTATGCAGAGGTGCTGAAAGGAAATGTCAGTTTAGAACAGTGAGGGAAATGAGTAATATGTATACAGTGATCAGCCCCAGCATTAAAGCCACACATGGGTGAACTGAATGACATTGATCGTCTTATTACAATGGCACTTGTCAGGGGGTAGCGTATGTTAGGCACAAAGTGAGCAGTCAGTTTTTGAAGGGAATGTGTAGGAAGCTTGTAAATGGGCAATCCTAGGGATCGGAGCATCTTTCACTAGGTGCAAATTGTGATGTCAAATGACTGTTTTAAAACAACCCCAAAACAGAAGATCCCGTGGTATGTTCCTGGTATGCAGTGGCTAGTGCCTCCCAAATGTGATCCATGGGAAGTCTGGGCATCTAAGGCTCTCACTGATGCATGTGGGGAGTGGAGGCTATCATGCCTTGCCCAACCCCACAGCAGAGCACAAATTGCTGAAACCTGTATGTCTGGCAATGAGAGGTGTCAGAGCAGACCATGCATTGCACCATAAGTATGGCTTTGCCTGTAAAAAGCCAAACAATAGTCCAACAGCCATGCCCACCCAGTGAAGCGGCTTCTGGGAAGGTGGATGGGGAGCTACAGCACTGGAGTGGGCATGGACAAGGAGGGTGGTTCAGCTTCCAAAGGGCAGCTGTGCTGTGTGCCCGATGGTTAAGATATCTGGGGATTTTTATTACAAGTCAGAGTGTTAAAACGTAAGGAAATAAACGTAAATCTGGCCATACACTGGTCAATGTGGCCAACAAATAGATCCCTCTCTGATCGATCCTCAGAGAGCATCTATCTTATTGAATCCCTCCACACACTTGCCCATATGTAAGTTTTTTTTTTTTTTTTTTGTTTTTTCCTAAGTGATAATTTCAAACTTGTCAATAAAATGCCTTTTAAATAACCAACAAGCAAGAAAATACTTAAAATATTTTTGATACTACCTTTTCACCTACTTTTTGGTACGTTTTAAATTGCAAAGTGCTGAAAAGTTATTCTAAATAGAAGATGAAAGATTATCTCCTAGGACAATTACTGTGCAGTGAATATTAACCACCTGGGCGGTATGGACGAGCTCAGCTCGTCCATCACCGCCGGAGGCTGCCGCTCAGGCCCTGCTGGGCCGATTTGCGCCAAATAAAGAGCAGCACACGCAGCCGGCACTTTGCCAGCCGCGTGTGCTGCCCGATCGCCGCCGCTCTGCGGCGATTCGCCGCGAGCAGCGGCGAAAGAGGGTCCCCCCAGCCGCCTGAGCCCTGCGTAGCCGGAACAAAAAGTTCCGGCCAGCGCTAAGGGCTGGATCGGAGGCGTCTGACGTCAGGACGTCGGCTGACGTCCATGACGTCACTCCGCTCGTCGCTATGGCGACGGTGTAAGCAAAACAAGGAAGGCCGCTCATTGCGGCCTTCCTTGTTTATTCTGGGCGCCGGAGGCGATCGGAAGAACGCCTCCGGAGCGCCCTCTAGTGGGCTTTCATGCAGCCAACTTTCAGTTGGCTGCATGAAATAGTTTTTTTTTAATTTAAAAAAAACCCTCCCGCAGCCTCCCTGGCGATCTTATCAGAACGCCAGGGTGGTTAATTAGCCATGTGGCTAGGAACAATAGCGGACTCATGCAGTATACTCTAATGGAACATGTGCCGTGATTTTTCAGTGCTGTGAGCTGGGCTGCGTTACAAGCTGCTGTAACTTGAGCCTGCAACTTCTCACTCGCAGCCTTAGGGCGTGATTGGGAAATGAAGGGGATGACCCAAGGTGGGGAGAAGCAGCCCCAGAATACTTTGCAGTATCTGTTATGCGTCCTGCCGGCCTCCTTACGAGCTTGGGAATAACGGCCTTGCTGTTCAGCACACATCAAAAGTAAGAGAGATTTTTAACTTCAGTATTGCCTTTTTGGCTTCCTTCTAAACTGTTTAACACAGGAGAATAGAGGTTTAAATTAGCTTTTGCAGCCTGACAGTTACTCTTTAATGATCTTGTAGCAAAAAACAACTTTTGTTAAAAACAAAGGCTCTTGGCATTATACTTTAATGCTAAGGAATTTAGACAGGAATTTGGGGAATCTCTAAAGTGAGCTTCTTACAGCAACAGAAGCCTGATACCTGGCAGGTTCTACTCTTCCCCCATTATTTCCATAACTGAAAATGTGAGCAGTGTTCCATGTTAAATAACTTTTCTTTAGCACAATACAGCTAATGCTGTAGTGCAGCGAACAATCAGTATGTAAGTCTTGGCAGACACAAAGTGGCGCACATGCCATTGGTTTCTTTTTAATATGTCAATTCAGTTTCTACTGTTGTTGTTTTAGGCTCAAAAGATAAGAGCAGCTCAGTGAATACCATTAAAAATGAAATGCTGTGCTGCTCCACGTGTTTAGTTTTTCCTATTTTCCAGGATCAATAGAATGGCTTCTATACAGCACCTGCATTCAATAGACTGTACACTGTCAAACAGCAGGCAGCCATTCTCTGCTATTCTTGGTTGAGCTAATCTGATATTGCCTTGGCCATCCAGCTGTATATAAGCTTTTAGAATTTTGCTCATCCAAAAGAAGACTGGCAATCCTTATCTGACCCTAGAACCCTACACAAAAAATGAACTGTACTGAAACTAAATACAGATCAATAATGGTCATCTGAAATTAACATTCTTCCTTGTGTTGGATGTCTTTTTTTACTGTACAAGTGGAGGAAAAGAGTATAGGTAAGATAAGTAAGAGCCAGCTGCCAGCATCTGCAACGGAGAATAATAGTGGTCAGTTTTTTGTTTTTTTTTAAGGAAATATTCGAGAACCCGAGGGGGGTTCTAAGAATCCTATTAGCACACAGAGGCTGGGTCTGCGTATACTGCGCAGCCTCTGTTGCTATACTGTTTCCCCCCCATCCCCCCCCCCTGCGCTCTGCTGTCCCCCATAAATAAAACGCTGTGCTATCGACACGCAGCGTGTCGCTAGCAGGCTGTTTACCTCTGCACTGTTGCACTCTGCCACTCCCCCACCTCCTCTATATCTCCGCTCCCCACCCGCGTCCCTTCCCTCCAATCTGCGGGGTGGGAAGGAACACAGGCGGAGAGCGGTGACATAGAGGTGGCGGGGGAACGGCGAGAGAGACAGTGCCGATGTAAACAGCCGGCTAGCTATGTCGCTAGCACAGCGTTTGATTTATTTGGGACAGCAGAGCGGGGGGGAGGGGGTCTGCGGACTGGGGGGAGACAGTATAGCAACAGAGGCTGGGCATTATACGCAGACCCAGCCTCTGTGTGCTAATAGGATTCTTAGAACCCACCTCGGGTTCTCTTTAAGTCAAAATAAAAAAAAAAAAAGATTTTAACTTACCTGCGGCTTCTTCCAGCCCCCTGGACTCCTACTGTGCCCACGACGTCCTCCTGATCCCCTCCAGGCAGCAGCAAAGACCCCTGCAAAGCTGAGCTGTCGGTTGCTAATTTGCATGAGGCCGGAAGCATTCTGCGCATGCGCTGTACACGAAATTTGCCAGTGCGCAGAATTCAGGGTGCATGCAGCTTGGGGCCACACGTGTGCAGTAGCCACAAACTGGCGGTGACAGCTCAGGGTTGCGGAAGTCTTCACCACTGTTTGGAGGGGATCAAGAGGACGTTGTGGGCACAGTAGAGAGTCCAGAGGGCTGGAAGAAGCCCCAGGTAAGTTAAAATCTTTTTTTTTTTTTTTTTTTTTTTTTTTTATTTGACTTAAGAGTCCTTTTAAGCTTTCTTTACCTTTAAAATAAAAAACAGAGGGTGGGTGTAAGGGAACAGCGGTACACACTTGGCCAAAGTGTCCAAAACAATCATAAATTACAATTTGAGACAAAGTTGCAGATGTGAATAGGCCTTGATTTTTGTATCTGGTAATTCTTCGCTACTTAAGGTTTGTATACACGTCCGATAAAGATCGTTCGTTACGAACGATTCGTGACGTTTACACGATATTCAAATTAGACCGAAAAGATCGTTTGTAATGAACGATTGTGTACACACGTGAACGATATAAGTATAAAGTACTGAACGACGAACGATAAAAAAATGCGTGCGCAAACGGAAGTGACGTTATGACAGGCAATAAGAACATGCGTACTACTCCACAGATAATCATTATCAGACTATCTTTGTACACATTGCAACGATTATCTTTCGAAAAAATCCGCCGGGTTGGATCGGTCGGATTGAACGATAACGGTCGTTATCGTCCAAAAAAAGATCGTTGGAAAATTTGGAACGCCACGATTATCGGTCCGGTTGTCGTTATCGTTCGTCAGCTTTAGGCTGTACCAATATGGGCCCCATGTGACCTAAAACTTGACCTAATTCCTACTTCCTGGCAGGGAAGAGGAATTGTGAAGGCTCTAACTGGTCACCAAGGAGGAAATGTCCCCGTGAATTGGTTCAGATTACATTTTGCCATTTTGTTGGGTAAGAATGGGTAATTATATTTAAAAAGGACTTGGTGCATATGTATGAATGCATAACTAATAAAAAGGGTTGCCTAAAATGTTAAATGGGATCCTTTTTATCTTTTATTACATTTAGTACAAAAATAAATGTATTTTTATACGTAAATATTAGATATTCCAAATTTAACATGTGATATGTTTAAGAGCTCTAACCAATGGCTGGATCAACAGGCTCTGCAAGTTCAAGAAAGATATGTTATTACTGTATAAAATAAAGGTGGTTGCAAAGAGAACATGGCCTAGTGCCATGTGATTGTTTTTGCACTGCAAAATACATTTTCTGTGCTCAATGCTGCCCCATTCTGTGTAATTTGATAAACCAGCACTGCACCTGATAGCAATGCATATGTTAGACAGCTACTACGCCTCTCTATTTGTGAATAAGCCTTTGGTGCTAGACAGAATAAGTCTCACAAGGCAGATGCGAGGTTTGTATGGTTGCCTGTGCTGTGTTTTAAGCTGTGTACCCATATGAAAACGGTTTGGGGATCAACGGCGACCGAATGTTTCCCGTTTTTATCATCACAATCCTGTTAACAATGGTGCATATGATAGCGGGAAAATGTTTGCGAAGGTTAATGGACATCTGAAGGATCGGAAAAGTTTGTCCAAAAGTTGACGCAAAATTTGCACAGACCTTTAGTCCTTCCTGCTCTTATTGCAGTCTTTGTCGTTTCAGGTGAAATCTGTAAAGACGGGCTCCGTCTTTTGGACGATATGCTGCTGTTTGTCTTATTTTTACATGGTAAGTAGAAGCTAGAATGGTTTCTGTGTAACGATCTTCCTGCCTAGCAGACTGTGTCCTCGATAGAGCAATTTATGTTGATGCTGGCTAGACCAGAATAATTACCAATCCCCAGTTTCCCTTCTTATGACAGTCATCATCCTGTGTGAACTAAAGCATGCTCAAATATTAGATTATAACTTCTCAGCTCTTGTAATAGCAGAAGTGTTAGAGCTGTGATTAGGATGTCAATTTTCCCGCGCTAGCTTCTGGAAACTTGGAACAAGCTGTAAGCTAATTGTAGACCACAGCATGCTGAGGAATCTGTTTTGGTAGGGTACCTTTATGTAAATAGTCATCAAAGAGGTGTATAGAAATAGTAAGCATGCTTAGATTTCCCAACGCTGAACTCAATGAAGCCCCTTATTATTTTGCTCTATTTTCCATACATCTCAGTTTATTTCCCCTATTTATATAGGAGAAAAACTTGCCATTTGCAACAAAAAAAGAAAGCCATTCAAATATATTAGAACTGTTTGTCTTCAAAATAGCCATGAAAAGGGTCAGTATAAAGAAGGGGGAAAAATCACGTCATGGTTTCTAGGGATGAGCAATGATATGCAAATAATTTTGAGTAGATGCAGGATTATGTAAATTGTGTATGCAAAATATACAGCTAGAACACCCTCCCCCCCCCCCCACAGGTTGGTGAAGTCCTTGCAGAAAAGTAAAGCAACAAAACACTTAGCCGCATTATGAATGGCTGCCACAATATATTGTTACCATTCTCCTGTCCCCATAGCTCTATAAATAAGAAAATGTGACTAAAAGAGCAATACATTACATATTACTGGTTAAACACTGCCTTAGAAGTGGTCTCCTCCGTATGTTTTAGAATGATGACTCATGTTTATGTACTGCTGCAATGCCTCTGAGTTGTATGGCAACAAGCCATGGTTAGTCTGTAGAATGGTTAAATGAGAAGATTCCAGAATATTATCTGATGTTTTGGAGCTTAAATCATGAGAATTTGATCTTACCATTAACCTTCCAAATGCCTCACATGTAAAATAAAATGGAAAAAAATTGCCTTCCTTTCCTCGCCAGTAACCTCTACAGTGTACCATCTTCTCCAACCCTGCTTGTGCTTTTTAAAGTGAAAATACTATACCCAGAGCCATCTGAGGAACTTATGAGATGTGCTTCATCAGTTGCAGTCTTCGAGGAAGGGATTTAACCGTAGAACTTTGTATGTGATACTTTGCTTCTTTTTTTCTAGGTGTCTGCCTGGGGTGGCTATGTGTTTATTATCAACCTTATTCCCCTTCATGTGTTTGTGTTGCTGCTGATGCAACGATACAGCAAGAGAGTCTATATAGGTAAGCAGCTGCCGTATACACCAAGATCTTCAACATACTGAATTCTTATTGTAAAAAACAAAACAAAAAAACCTGACATTAGTGTCATCATTATTTTCCATTGCTAATGCACATTTGGTGGGTAAGAGGCAGGACTTCACTTTTGAAAGAAATAGCAAATTGTGTTTTAAAAAAGACCAAGGTTGTAGACCGAAAAACCTTTTTATGTAAAGCTCTTTTCCAGCTCTACTACATCTGGTGGGTGACGGGCAGGACCTACCCCAGTTGCCTTCTAAATCATTCCTCTTTCAAATTCTGCCCTCTTCCTTGGCAAAACTGTGCCATGGACTTATGTTTGAAGTGTTCTGAAGCTTTGTGGCCACCCCCTTGGCAGCTATGGCTTAATAGGTGGCTGTCAAGCTGGAGGCAGGCCACAGCATGTGGGTGTGGCCACAGAGCTTTGGAACACTTAAAAAAAGAAATGGTTGCGGAAGTCTTGCCAGAGAAGGCAGTGGAGTTTCAGAAAAGGAATGATTTAAGAACAAGCGGATGAGATTTTGCCCCTTTCACCCACTAATTGTTGTAGAACTAAAAAGAGCTGTATGTTAATGTTACGACCTTGGTCTTCTTTAACTTGATCAGAGATATGGCATAGAGGATAGATTACTCATCTGAGAGAATTACTTTTAAGCACTTGCTACTTTAAAGAGAATCTGTATTGTTAAAATTGCACAAAAGTAAACATAGCAGTGCGTTAGGGGACATCTCCTATTCCCCTCTGTCACAATTTCGCCACTCCCCGTCGCATTAAAATTAGTCAAAAACAGTTTTTAAAAGTTTGTTTATAAACAAAATGGCCACCAAAACAGGAAGTAGGTTGATGTACAGTATGTCCACACACAGAAAATACATCCATACACAAGCAGGCTGTATACAGCCTTCCTTTTGAATCTCAAGAGATCATTTGTGTGTTTACCTACTTCTCACTGCAGCTATCATCCACTGAAGAGTGACAGACTGATTGTTTCTTCCTGCAGACAGCTCTGTGTCTGTAATTCCTCAGTATGTGACAGCCCAGCCAGCTCAGAGGACGATTTATCCAGGTTGTAAAAGGCAGCTCTCTTCTCTCACTGACAAGAGAGCAGAGAGGCTGCCTAATGGAAATGACACACACTGGAGTGTGCATAGAGGGGGCCTGGATGGGGGGCGTGCATAACAGATCAACACTGAAGGGTTGGCAGCCTTCCACACACAGGGCGACAAATCCGACAGGGGAAAGATGAGTTGATTTATTACAGAGACGGTGATAGAAGCAAGTGCTGCAGTAAGCCAGAGCACATTAGAAAAGATTTAGGAACTTGTAGGATAGTAGAAAAAAGGATGACATTTTTGTTACTCTTTAATCTTCCATCAAATATCAATTTGACTTCCTATATTATTTAGTGCTTATTTAGGCATTTTGTTTCAATAGTTTCTATTGAAGTTTTGCATTTAACAAGTTTACAGTCACTATATACACATACTAGGTAAAGTGTGCAAGAATTCACACCTACATTCCAGACAGTTTTTACAACAATAAAACTGAAAATTATATCAAAACGAGAACAAGAGAGGAGGAGGTGGGGGGGAATAATTCAAACTATTTTGGTTATGCATGACTTTCCACTTCCTGGTTAAGGTAGTCATTTTGTTTTGACAGCCGCTGTTTATAGGTGATTTTTTTGTTAACGGCCATACTGTTGATTGCTTCCAAAGTTTGATGGGGAGAAAACATTTGAGGAAGAAAGGAGACTGGGACTACAGTACCTTCCCATTGCTACATGCTACCTGGCAGTCCCATAGCATGTCCAACTGTATTTATCTTGGTCATCTAGAATCTGTTACTACTAATCAGTGCAAGCCTTTTGGGGTTTCAATATACATACGTGGCTGGATAGTGTAATGGTTAAGACATTGGGTACCTGGGTTCAAATCTCGGCTTTTCCTGTTCAGTAAGCCAGCACCTATTCATTAAAGAGTTCCTGGGCAAGACTCCCTAAAACTGCTACAGCCTACTGAGTGTGTACTAGATGCTTCCTCACAAGCGCTTTGAGTGCGGCAAGAGAAATGCGCTATACAAATATAGGAATTATTATGATTATTATTAATATAAAGGTTATCATTTGCTGGAAAGCGTCTCCCAGCCTTTCGAAACTAAATTGGAGAAAAGTTCTTGTCATTTTCCTGGAAAGCACCTGGCGCCCTGGGATATATAATACAGATATAGAGTAGATAAACCCAAGGAGCTCCTTAGAGAAACTGCGGTTAAAATAACATAATGTATTAAATTCCCTTTTTCTTTTTTTTTTTACAATATTAATTTGTAAATTAAGTCAGTGTTTGCCCATTGTAAAATTTTTCCTCTCCCTGATTTACATTCTGACATTTTATCATGGGTGGCCACAGCTTTAGTCCTGCCAGGTAATCTCTGCAGAAGGGGATGCTGCTTGCTTGGTAGTTGGAAACGCATGTTATTTCCCACAATGCAACAAGGTTCACAGACCGCAAACAGTCAGGGCCAGGGTCCTAACATCACACTGTGGGAGGGGGTTCACCACATTATCAGTCATACAGATGTCCCCGATTATCTATTTTGAGCCTGATCCTAATGATCCTCAAATTTGTAGTCTGTAGGAGCTATGAGTGCTGAGAGATCGGGCTGTTAATATCTGCATATGTAAAGCAGGTATGAGCTGCATGTTATGTCATTACCCACAAGGCTGTGCATCAGTAGGCTGAATTTTAATTAGGCCTACAAAGTTGGAGGGCTTTTACCTTTTCAGCTGGATTTCCATTGGCCTAGATTTTTTTTTGATTTTTTTTTCCCCTATGAGAACTGAATTTTTCCTGACAAACCTGCACTCAGCTTTACACTGGTGTTGAGTTTATTTCCACCTTCAGTTCCTCTTTAAACATAAATCATAACTACTTCTTGGTAAGGGTACTTGTAGATGGTGCAGACAGAAACAAAGAACATTGATTGGGCCCTAGGCAAACTAAAGGCTCGTTTACATCATTGGTGCCCAATGGGCGTATGATCGCACGCCATCTGCGCCGCTATGCGCTTCACTACTGCGCTGTGTTTGATGGAAAAATGCACGCAACAGTGCGATCGCACATATGATCTGAATAGACAACACTTCCGCCGTTCTTGCGTGTTACAAACATTCACGCTTCTGAAATGCGCACAGCATCTATGATGTGAAGGAGGCCCAACTCTAGGTAATTGGTGGTGATGGTGGTAGCAGTGCGCTGCAGCACTTCGCAACATATGCTGTGCATTGCATATACCTATATGAGAGTGATCACCTCGTTGGTTTTAGATATTCATCTATTATACTTTTGTATCCTATATTGAATACACTTGGTTTTTTTATGTGCAGATACTGTATAACATTGAGGAATATTGATTCCGTTTATATTGTGCATAACTTGTTATTGGCATTAAATAGTGTCTATGTATGCTTTGAGATAAAACAAGTGTCATACACACAAACACCAATTCTAAAGGTCACCGGAGAGAAATATCAGGTCAACAGGTGGGCAAATGCCCCACAGCTCAGTTTGAGTTCAATCATTACACTGTCCCTTTCCATTGAGGGAAGGGTTACCCCAATATCCTGAACTGCTGCTTATTTATCATTTATTGTTTGGCGCAGAAATCCTAATTCAACACTTATTAGGAGTCAGAGTTGGTGCATTTTTTTCCTGGCTCCGCCTCCAGGTACTCAAAACTTAACTCCACAGCCCTTCTCAGTATACTTCTCCTTGACTCCATAAGCTGAGACCCCGAAGTGGAGCTTGAGAAGCGGAGTACATAAATCCTTGTTGCACATGTGATACTCTGATGTTCTGAGATGACTTTTGTTCTGTTAACTGAAGATGCAGCAAATGAAGTGCGCTTTTCATACATTCTCTGCTCTGACCTAATATTGATGCAATTTGCTTGCTGAGCCGAAGCGCTCATTTCCAAGTGCCTGCCTTTGATAAGGGCCCTACAAACTACAAAGAGAGCAGAATTACTCTTGCCAATTAGTTTTTGTAATTAAGAACAACAGTTATAACTCATTTCTTTTAACATTCTATCAACCATTTTATTTTCTAATTTCATCGACAAGATTTAATGATTCAGATAGTGTTAGATCAAGAAAACAAACATACTTTTTAATCTTATTTTTTAAACTGCTTTTAAGTCCATAAAGTTTAATTGCTTTTCCAGCAGCCAGATCAATCAGATGATGATTGTAAAATGAGATTTAATGGATTTGGAGAACCAAATATATTAAAAAAAATATTAATTGTGTTAAATTCACGTTCACCTTTCTCTAGGTGTGGAACTTTTGTCCCTTGTTTGATTGCTACAGCAGTGTCCTCAGAAGCATATGGCAATATGAAAATCTGTCTTTAAAGGAACCCGAGGTGCGAGACCTATGGAAGCTACCATATTTATTTCCTCTTAAACAATGCTAGTTGCCTAGCAGTCCTGCTGATCTTTCTGGACAGTATGGCCTAATTCACACACCTGAGACAAGCATGCAACTAACCTTAGCAGATTTGTCAGACATCTGATCTGCATGCTGGTTCGGAGTCTATGGCTGTAAGTATTAGGGCCTATTTCCACTAGTTCAGCTTTTCTGCATCCAGATTTCTGTATGTGGCTATTTAGCGCCTGTTTCCACTACATGCGGATTCTGGATGCAGAAAAACGGACTCCAGTGAATGCCTATGGGTTTGTTTCCCCTGAATGTGATTTGCAGATTTCTGCATCCTGCATGGTTTCCCATACAATGACCATGTTAGTGGAAACAGGCCCATAGACATTCATTGGATTTAGTTTTTCTGCGTTCAGAATCTGAGGTATAAATCTGCATCATGCCATCCATAATTTTTCTGCATTAGAAAAATTGCGTTAGTGGAAACAGTCCATAGGCATTAATTGGAGTCTTTTGTACATCCAGAATCTGCGTGAAGTGGAAACAGGCCCTCATGCTGGTAATACACAATGCGTTTTTTCGGTATATAGATGGTTCGATAGCTAATTTGCGACATGTCTGATCTTACTTTTGATCAGTTTACCGCTCGATTTCTCATAGAAATGAATAGAAATTGATAAAAAATAAGAGAATCGAGCGGGAAACCGAATTGAAAATTGAGCGAACGGAAAATAGACAGAAAAAATGCATTGTGTAGTCCCAGCATTAGAGGGAGAGGATCAGCAGGACAGCCGAACAAAATGCATTATTTAAAAAATAAACATGTCAGCCTCTATATCCCTCTCACCTCGGGTTCCCTTTAAAGTGTACGGGAGCCTAATCCCAGGGATAAAATCACATACTTGCCTGTGAAGAGGGAAGAGTCTAATGAGGCTTCCCTCGCTGTCCTCTGAGCTCCAAGTGTGGACCCGCCAAAGATTGCCAACAAGGGCTTGTGGGTAGTGTGATCGAGACTTTGCTCCTCTTCAGGCACAAGTGCGGCCGTACTGCGCCTGTGTGAGTGCGCCTTCCCTTTAAAGGTGCGTACAAAGGTGCGTACACATGGCTGATTTGTTTAAACGACGGGTCTTCGGATCCGCCCACGGGGCGGCTGTTCTGACGACATTTTCCTCGTGTGTACAGTCTATCTGCAGGCTGATAGGGCTAGTTTTTACTGATCCGCACAGCAAATCAGTCAAAACCAGCCTTATCAGCCTGCCGACAGATGGTACACACGGGGAAACTGTCTGCAGAACGGCCGCCCCGCCGGCGGGTCTGACGACCCGTCGTTTAAACAAATCAGCCATGTGTACATAGCTTAAGCTGGAGCACTTGTGCTACTGCCTAGGCGCGGCTATGCTTTGACGTTTAGTTCTTGGAGTACAGTTCCACCTCTGGCCATGAGCGGATTTGGTGGTATGTTGGTGGCTCTTTCTTGCTAAATTTACTTATGTTACAATCCCCAGTGTTCCAGTTTTCAGCCGTATGCTTGATTTTCTCACTTGCACTCAGTCCAGCCATTTGAACAAGCCCAACTCTACACCTCTACACTGACTTTTTACATATACAAATGGACTCCATGATAACTTTGTGGTTGCTATTGTGTACTTGCAGACTTTGGATCCAAGGTTAGGTCTCGCTTAGGACTTAATATATGTAGAGTATATTCTCCCCATGCCAGTATGTGTTTCCTTCCACAATCCAGCTGTAGAAAATCACATTTACGTGAAAACTGGACCACTGTGTGAGAATGTGTATTGCAATGGCATATATACTACAGATGAAAAATTATCATTTTAGAGTGAGAATTGATGTGTGCAGTGTTTCAAAAGTGCTGAAGAATTTTTAAGGCCTCATTTCCTGACAAACAAGCACTGCAAGTCCTTTCCAGGCAATTGAATAATTTGTGAGATGCAAATACTGTATATACAGTACACACCGATAAGCCGTCCCACAAGCAAACAAACTAGCACCCTAAACTTTTGGTCCCAAAAGATAGACCAAAAACTATGATGACCCGCCAAAAGGCTACCCACCACCATGTCATTTTGCAGCAGTTAATTTTAGGGTTCAAACCTCAGCCAGGCCAGGAGCTTGTATGTTCTCTCCTTTATGTAGAGTTTTCCCAGGCACTCCAGCTTCCTTCCATATTGAAAAATATACTGGTAAGTTATGTCCCCTGAACTTGACCATATGCCTCATACACACTGTACATTTTCTGGTGCCTTTAGCAAATGTTAAGGTGCCCATACACTCGTCAGATTGGCAGCAGATAGATAAGAAATGCATCTGATGATCTATCTGATGCGTTTTTAGAACATTTTTTACCAGGATAGAATTCCAATAGATTTCAGTTTGAAATCTATTGAAATTCGATCTGATGGCATTTTTTTGCCATCAGATTTCCATTAAGGCCAATGGAAACTGATAAGCAATCTCATCAGATCGACCAAAATTTTCCACCCTGCCAGTTCGATGGAAATCCATCGAAATCGATCGAAATCAGCCATCGATCGGTCGATTGGCCAACCGATTTGTGATCGATCGATCGGCCAGGAAATCGGCTGAGTGTATGGGCCCCTTAACTCATTTGTTAACAAGTCAGTTTTGGGAATAAGTGCTGTTCTGTGAGAAGGAGAGACGATGGGCAAACAAGTGAGCAGTGTCCTATGGTGCAAGATCAAAAGAAAGACCACACACTCGCTAGTCATTCACAGATCCACCATGGTGGATTTCTAAACAATGTGGGAAAGCTGTGCACACCCTAGATTGTCTGTCTGCTGAGACTGCCAAAACCCATCATCTTAGCTGAGGATTATCTATCATGTGTACAAGTCTTAAGGTGGCCATACACTTATAGATTTACAGCAGATTCAACTATCAGATTTTTGTCAGATGCCTGTCGAGTAGAATCTGACAGGAATCTATCTGATGTGTGCCACAAATCTATTGAAAATCGATCTAAATGCATTGTTGGACCATTAGATCCAATGCAATTCTATGGGCCATTGATCTGCTGCTGGCAGATCTAGATCTTCCATCTTGTCAGATCAAATTGATCGAAATTTTATCGAAATCGGAACAGATCGAATGAGGAATTTGATAGAATCGATTTCTGAACGATTGATTCTATAGGATCGATCGATGGCTAAAATCGACTAGTGTATGGGCCCCTTAAGACTGATGAGAACATTAGGCTCTGACTATGGTAATGATTAGATTGTGAACTCCTCTTTGGAACAGTTAGTGACAGGTTTATGCAGCCTGTAATGGGCTTCGGAATATGTTAACACTGTATAAATGGATAATAAGCCTGTTACCGAGACTGGAAATAAGGAAATTATCCACTATTCTACTTTCGGCATTACAGATTGCCCAGCAAGTTCATGGTGAACCAGAACTCCCAGGAGTGTGTAAGGGGCTGAAAGAGATAAAAACATCCTCCTTACTAAAATGCTATGCAAAACAGAAGTTTGCCTTCTTAAAACAGAAGGTATCTGCCATTATTCAGGTTGGAGTGAGTTTTAAGAGGGCAAACTTCTGATTTACTTCCAGCATAAGGCCTCTTGCACACTGCACACGATACCGATTCCGCTTTTTAATCAGTTTTTACATCCGATTCAGATTCTGATTTGCAGTTTGCTCCCTGCACACTGCAAATCGGAATCGGATGTAAAAACAGATTAAAAAGCGGAATCTGAATCGGAATCGTGTGCAGTGTGCAAGAGGCCTTAAAGAGAAATTTCAGTGTGAGAATTATCAGGTGGGGGTGCACTTGTATGTCAACTGAGTTTTTTTTTTTTTCTTCTTCCCCTTCCTTCACTCCCACATGTTGGATTATTATGGCTCTGTACAAATTAACAAACTGACACATCATTGCATTCCAGCGGTTCTGGAGGTGTGTTTAGCTTCTAAGGGTACAATTTGCATATATTCAGCAGTGTTGCTCTGGGAGACATCTCAAGCTCACTCCAACCTGAATTATCGCAAATTCTTTCTGTTTTAGGAAAGCAAACTTTTGTTTTTCTTAACATCTTAGTAAGGGGGCTTTTAGGACCATTGTAGTCCCTTACACACTCCAATGAGTTCTAGTTCACCATGAGCTTGCTGGGTAGTCTGTGCCATTCCATAAAAAAGTGGGAGGCAGGGTGCATGGCAGCACACCCAGTCCCACACCAGGAGAGTGCGTGGCTACGTGTTTCATGCATCCTCTTATAAGACTCTGCTCTGCCCTCTGCAATGAGTACAAGTTTCAAATGTTTGCTTTCAAAACTTGGTACAGTCAGTAGATTTTTCTTGGCGGAGGTGTCTAGTCGGGGCCGCCTCTGCTGAGGATGCATCGTGTGTACAGTGGCCCTGATGCATCAGCGAGTGATCTGGCCTGCTGGATATTCTTGTCCAAGTGCAGGCCAAGACTATTGTCCTTTCTTTACCCCTCGTATTTTGTGATTCTTCATGCACCTCGCAGTCGTCTCTTCATGACCCTCCATTGCACATGCCCCAAACTGTCACCCGAAGGGATAGAGTCCAGATTCCTGTGGGCAACAGTCCTGGTACGTGTTTGGGAGGCTTTGCTGAAGGGTGCTGATTGGCACCAGCCTGCTCTACATATAAGATATCCTTTTACATCTACTGAGTGTGGATGAATATTAGAGAATCTCCTCAGCTAGAAACTATTGGAAGTGTCTCATTAACAGAGATTTCAAACTACTGTATTAACAGATGCAGCTCAGAAACCTTCTTCCAATACCTTTTAAAGTGAAACATGAAATCCCTACTGGCCTTAGGGGTGGAGTACTGGAAAGGTGTTTTTTTTTTTGTTTTTGTTTTTTTTTTTTTGAAGGTTTTAACTAGTTTATTGTTGGAAACATTAAATTAAAGTGGACCTGAACTCTTGCACAGGTCTGAAGGAAAACCTAGAGAAATGCACCCTGTATGTATTTAGAGAGTTTAGCCGGTCTATTTCCTCATCTGTGACTAATCACAAGTGTAAACACAGGATATTAACACTGTTTGCTTCCATGAAAGCAGAAAGTCGACACACTGCATATTTATTGTAGGATTTGTATCAGTTGTAACTAAGAATTATTTTTTTTTAGGTTATTATACTCTTTCTTATCTTTTTAGAGCAGAGAAGTTCTGAATGCAGGTCTGCTTTAACTTAAAATACTACTTCGTAAAATGTCTAAAAAGATTAGGAAGAAAATATTTCTGTCCCCTCCTCATAAATTGGTGATTTTTGTGTGTATATATATATATATGTTTACCACTTTTGCTTTGATGTGACATATTTATCACAGCAATTGAGGCTAGTGTATTTACCTTAGAAAAGTTGTTAAATTGCTGTCACTTATCTTTAGTGGAACAGCTGGGTACCATTGGGAGCCGGGGAGAAGGTTTTCTTAGGCCACATACAGACATCAGACCATAGTCTTTGGAAAATGAAAGATCACAGACCAATCTTACCACCCTTCATGTAGTATGAGAGCCATACTCTACACAGTCTTTTCTATGGAGCTGAACTCCACATCAGAAAAAAATCATTGCAAGATGCTGCACACACAGATGCTGTACAGACACAAAAGATCAGTATCTGCAAAAGATCTGTTCCTGCCAAAAATCCATTCCTGCAAATTGCAATGATAGTCTATGAGATCTGCAGATCATCATACACACATGATTTAGCTGACATTCATCTGCAGATCTGCAGATCTGAAAATCCATCCTGGTGGATCTGATCTGCAGATGAATGTCAGTTAAATCATGTGTGTATGATGATCTGCAGATCTCATAGACTATCATTGCAATTTGCAGGAATGGATTTTTGGCAGGAACAGATCTTTTGCAGATACTGATCTTTTGTGTCTGTACAGCATCTGTGTGTGCAGCATCTTGCAATGATTTTTTTCTGATGTGGAGTTCAGCTCCATAGAAAAGACTGTGTAGAGTATGGCTCTCATACTACATGAAGGGTGGTAAGATTGGTCTGTGATCTTTCATTTTCCAAAGACTATGGTCTGATGTCTGTATGTGGCCTTACAGTGAGAAGTCAGCAAGTGATTAAAGGATTCCTGTAGCTTACACTCTTTAAAAGCAGCTTTTCACTGTCCTGAGCCATTATTCCTGAAAATTCAGCTTATAAACACATTACAGATCACAGGGCTGCACATCACATGTAAATGATAAGTTTCTGTTTGATGGTTCATTTTTCCAGCACTGCTTAAAAAGTGTATTCAGTACCCAGCAGCCGTTAGTATTAAGCAAATGTAAGAAAGTGCCCGTTCCTGCAGAGTTTACAGCTACTGAGACAGGTGAGGGAAGAAACCACAAGAGAGTAAAATGCCAGCTCCACTCATAACTGATGTGGGTGATAATCATCACCTTTGGCTTCTTATATTGCTAGAACTCTGCAGTGGTCGATACAGAGCTTTAAAATTAGACCAGAATTTGAAGGGACCTTAGTTCATACTCAGCTTTTCTTTGCTTCATCCATGGTCAAGCTGCCAGGTTCCTTGTCTTCTCCAAAATTGGCCATAAATTGCGGTAGGAAAAGAAGCCTAGCAATATGATGCAGAGGTTGCGACCACACTGTGGCCCTTGGCCTAGAGGCCTTCCCTCCCTCTATGTGCTTTGTAAAATGCTGTGTCATTTCAGCATTGTCTTAATACAGTATTGAATATATACACTGTCTTCAGAATTGATGACGTAGTTGATGGTCACAGCTTATTCTTGCTATTATTTTTAAAGAGGAACTGTAGTGAAAATAACATAATTAATAAAATTGCTTATGTTTTAAGCCTCATCTACACGAGGCGATGTGACTTATCAATCGAGCCGCTGATGTGGCTCAATTGATAAGATCCGTCAGGTCGGATTTCGCCACCGCCGATTCCCTGCTCGTTCCCCACGAGGGGACAATGGCAGGGAATCGAGCGGAAGATAAGTGGGGACGAGCGGAGGATCGAATCCGACGCGTGGGCGAGCGGGGACGCAGCGGGGATGCGGAAGAGACGATTAGCCGCCGGATCGCTTCGTGTAGACGGGGCTTTACTAAGCTTTCCACAATCTCTCTCCCCCGTACATCTCCTCACTAGTTTTCAGATACCAACCCAACCGCAATCTCAGATCTACACAGGAGTCTCTTTTGTCCTCCTCTAGAATTACCTCCTCACATTCATGTATACAAGACTTCTCACCTGCCTCACCCCTCATCTGGAATGCCTTTTCACAGCACATCCATTACTTTCCAACCTTTGTACATCTTTAATCACACACACACACACACACACACACACACACACACACACACACACACACACACACACACACACACACACACACACACACACACACACACACACACACACACACACACACACACACACACACACACACACACACACACACACACACACACACACACACACACACACACACACACACACACATATTTCTCTGCATTGTAAGCTCACAAGGACAGGGCTCTCTCACCCTTTTGTGTCTTGGATTTTGTTCATCGTTTCATAGCTTGCACTCTGTTAAGCATTTTTATTCATCATGTAACATCTGTCATTGTAACCACCAGTTCTGTTTTTTGTATTATGTCTATATTTGATGTATAACATTGTCTGTATCATTATGTACCCTTTGTGGTTTTCCAGCTTTGTATAGCACCATGGAATATGTTAGCGCTTTATAAATCAATAATAGTAATACAATATTCGTTTATAGATTAGTTGGTGTTTGCCCACTGTAAAATCTTTCCTCTCCCTGATTTACATTCTGAAATTAATCACTGGTGGGGACAACTTTAGCTCTGCCAGGTGATCTGTACGGAATGTTTATTTAAAGAAAGTTCTATGCTCAGAGTATAAAACTTTCAGTAAATAAACATTCCGTACAGATCACCTGGCAGAGCTAAAGATGTCACCACCAGTGATGAATTTCAGAATGTAAAGGTTCGTACACACGTCAGATAAAAATCGTTTGTACATGAACGAGAACGATCGATTTTTGCATGCACAACAGACGATCGTTCATGCAAACATAAACTATTTCCAACGACGCGTGTACACGACCAATATCGTTAGTCGTTTTTGATACGCCCTGTTGATTTTTTTTGTAACGACCAAAGTGTGTACAGCTAATTTACCGATATAGAACGATCATTTGACACAGAATGCATGCGCTACGTATACAGCCGCGGACTTCTAATCCGTACGCGTGCGTTGAATGAACGAACGTTCTTTTTTTAAATAAATATTATTTTTTTTTTATTATTATTTTAAAGTAAAGACACAGTCATTACTACCCACACTCGCATAGCTACACGCTCTCATGCATTCATGACATACACTGTTCATACAAACACTTAACCGACGATCGTTCATATCAGTACATTAATTGGTCGGTCTATGTCGTTTTACATACGTACATTACCTCACTTCCCTTAAAATATCGTTCTTTACATCATTTATGTGTGTGTTCTGCTTGGTCGTTGAACGGTCGTTACTTTATTCTTGTCGATCTTTGATTGCTCGTTTAGAACGATCGTTCGTTTAAAAATGATCTGATGTGTGTACTTACCTTAAATCATGGAGAGGAAAGATTTTACAGTGGGCAAATTAAAAACAATCAAACCATTAAAAACTCCAAATGTGAATGTAATCAGAACCCTCCACACAATACTGGTATAAACAATGTGGACTATAAAAGTGCTGCGCAAGACTCGGACACTGATTGGGCAGGTGAGGGATTTTTGTGTGTTGAGGAAGGGAAGAGTGAGAGATGTGTTGACTGAGGGTGCTTGGGGAGTAAGAGTGGAGGATGGTGCCAGAGTGTGGTTGGTGAAAAAACTCACTACTGTTGAAGATCTGGTGGTGGTGCCATTGGCACAGAGGTCTGGGCCCTACAGCCCACGTTTCTGTGCTCACTGCTGGTTTTCTTGATCAGGGACAAACTTGTGCAAAATGCTGCTTGGTTGGGGGCAGGAGTGGCAGGCTCGAGGCGGGGCCTTAGAATCCCATTTGTTGGCTGACTCAGCAATGGATGGATCAGGGTGAGTCCTTCAAAGAGCTCAATGACGGGCTACTGTGACCTTTGCAACCATGGCTCCTTTGCCACTGCCAGGAACTTAACTAAATTAGCCAGGCAGAGTACCAGAGTAAATGTGTTAGGGAGAACACTGTACTGTAACATATAACAACGAAATATCTAATAAAAACAGTACCCTACATTTTGTTCATAAGACAACTTTGTTTGTACGAAACATTACAAAGGCCCACACACAGACTAGATTGATGTTGTCGACAGAGAGTGGGACAAGATCCCTCGGGTGACACCATTGGGCTGAGGCTGTACAGATGCGTACTCAGCCTGCAAACTGAGGATGTGTTCTGTTGCAGTGGGTGGGGGGGGGGGGGGGGGGGGCAGGGCTGACGATAGGGCGCAGGTTTGACTTCATATGCTCGGAGAACATAGCTATAGGCCTAATTGATCTTCCTGCCTTGTCTGGGGCGGGCGGCTGTACATACTTTGGATTATCGACTGAGGCGGTTGTTACTTGCTGCCTCAGCCGGCTTTAATCTAGCGTGTGTACGGGCCTGAACTCGAGTCATCTGAAGTAGGGGACTGTCTGTACTCTGTTTGCTTTACCCTTACAGACTTTATAAGCTGAAGCAGAATCTAGCGTGTGTACAGGCCTCAACTTGAGTCATCTGTAATGCTGGGAATACACTATGAGATTTTTCAGCAGATTTACTGCCCGATTTTTCGACTGTTTTTCTGATTGATTTCCATTCACTTCTATTAGAAATCGATCAGGAAAACGATTGAAAATCAGATCGGACCTGTTGTACATTAACTATCGAACCATCTATTTGCCAAAAAATCTCATGGAGTATTCCCAGCATAAGTACGGGACTATCTGTACTTGCTTTACCCTTACAGACTTGATAAGCTAAAGCAGAAAAGTTTGTTTACATAATGAAAAGGCTCATAAACTCCCTTCAGTAATGGCAGCTATAAATGTTAAATCCATTATGTCCTGTTATGCAGGAGCATAGTTGTTTGTTTTGAAAAGAGCAGGAAATGTCAAAAAATAAGATTTTACTACTTTGTGGGAAAAATGCATGTGCCCAGTTTAAAACAGTGAAAAAAAATCTACACACCCAGAGATTGAAAGAGGTCAAGGCAAAGCAAAGTGGGGTTTGATGGGCGCTGCCGGTGCATAATCACCTGTATTTTGTAGGTACTTTACATCCTGCTGCTGGTCTCTCTCTCTCTCAAAAAAAATAAAAAATAAAAAAAAAAGCCAGAGATTAGCTTGTACAAAACCGGCCTCTCAAAACTGAAATTATCCCAGCAATAGGATAGAAATCTGCTTCATATCTTGAAAATTAAGGAAACGTGTGTTGATCTTCAGCAGACTATATTTTTAACTGAGTTGTGACCTCGGGGGAACTTCCGGCTAGGTCTGTCAGTAGTGCGCAGGCGCTGGCCTGGCGGTGTGTGTCAATTCTGCAATCACTACCTGCAGGTTATCTGTGTATTGTTTTATCTTTTATATATTTTGGTATTTCCGAGTCTGTCACAAGTATGCTTCAAGGTTGCCCTTATTGAATTTAGGCCCCGTTCTCAGTCAGGTGCTTTCAGCCAGCATTTTGCTCTTTGCTGATCGCTGACAATCAGCAAAGTGCTGCAGCACAAGTAATCCTATGGGCCTACTCACATTGTGGCATGATTTACGACAAATGCAGGCGTGCTGCGCACAGCATTTTATCTGCAATTCACTGGAATGAGAATTGCAAAACGCAGTTGCGGTAAAATCATGAAAAATAGCAATGCAAAATCACTTGGTGATAGAGATTGCGTTTTGTGGTTCTGAGTAAGAATGGGGCCTTTAGGCTGATTTGATACTTTTCCTTGATATCAAGGCTTACCTGAACTTATTTGTCACGAGATAAACATGGGCACATGTAACGCTGTATAGATGCATTACTATGCTATGAAGAGAGGAGGGACGTCAACCCTGCACACGATAGAGCATCTTCGACAGACTGGGCAAGGAGAGTAACCATGGGATCGGAGGGGTCACTGATGTTTAAAGATTCAGCAAGCCCCCAACGGCCACAGCCTGAGTTTAGTATAGCATGCCTAGCTTAGGTTCACCAGAGAGCTAGAAGTTGGGGGCTATCAAATTACAGAAAAATGAACACAGCAGCTGGTTAACTGGATTAGCTTCTAGAAGCTGTGGTTCGGTAATCCCATTAGTAGGCTAATTAACATATTAGTTAATTTTGTGATCATCACTGCTAATTATTGGTGTCAGAGGTGTAACCACTCTGTACTAGATAAAGACATCAGATCTAAAAGGATGATAGGGACACACAGCTACAGAATCGAATCGGAAATGTCTTTCCAAAACAGAGAGTTTGAAGCTAAAATTTAGCTTGACAACAGCCAATCCTAACTGGCAGTAGGTATACGACTCTGGAAAGAAGTCTGTCATTTTGTTAGCTTTAGTAATTCAGTGTTTTGTTCTTATATTTATGCATGAGTCATATCTTCTGATGAGTGTTGCATATTTCCCATTATTTCCACAGGATGGCACTCTAGCAGTTATTATGTAAAAGCTTCCTTACAGGATATTATTAGGGTACAGCCTTCCCTATTAAGTGGATGTGACATGCCTTGACTTTGTAGTGAGACCACCTGCATGCTGCAAGTTACGCCAGTGCTGGGATGAAAACATTGTTCAAATTACACAAAAATTATTTCCCTCAATAACCTCAAGGAAAAAAGTGCTCAGCAGCAAAACGCGCATCTGAAAGACAAAAGGTTGAATACAGCGTGTGGCTTGCGGTTCTTGCAGAGCTGCTTTCATTTTTCTCTATCTTTTTATTGTGTGTGTCTAAAGTAATTATCAACCGACTCCCAGTGTCAATTGTTTATGTAGGGATAGCAGAAGCTTTAGCGAAAACTCAGATTCCTTTTTGGGTTAAAATGTGCCGAATCATGGCATTGAGGTCAGAGGAGTTTCAGGGCTGTATAAGAATGGAAAATTATTCATTATAATACAGTATCACAAGAGATGGGTGGGTTCTTGTAACACTCACTATGCCAACACAGGTGACTGTAGACTCCTGGACTCACAGGAAGTATAATTTCAGACTCGACTTTCTGAACAGGATAACAGCCAGTGCAGGGTCTTATATCTACTGTATATGAATAGCTCTGCAACTGCAAATAAGGAGCTCTCGCAAATTTCTACATTTAAATATTGATTGCCAAAAGTGATACCTACAATTCACTCCAAACGTGCTTCCAGAATTTTTAAAGAGGAACTGTAACCAGGGATTTAATTTCATCCCAATCAGTAGCTGATGCCCCCTTTCCCATGAGAAGGCTTGACCTTTTCTCGAATAGATCATAGGGGGGTCTGTATGGCTTATATTGTGGTGAAACCCCTCCCACAGTGTGATGTCAGGCCTTGTTGCATTGTGGGAAATGACAGCTGTTTCCAACTGCCAAGCAACCAGTATCTCCCTCTGCACATATGTATATTTTATAGGGGGGAAAAACTTTTAGCCTATCACATTGTTAGGGGTGTGGTTATAAATGACATTTGGTGCGGTCTTTTTTTTTTTTTTTCATGTCAGTAGTAAAGATGATTACATGCAGGCTGAGTGTGGATCAAAAAACGTGAACAAATTACATGGCGAATATCAATTATTTCTTGATCTCACTTCTATTTTCTAACTTCTCACTTTGCAATGTATTGATTGCCTCCCCCCCCTCCTTTCGCTAAAGTTTCTTTTTAACTTCCATTTTGGGTTTGGTTGAGTGTTCTCTTAGGAAAAGAGATACAGGAGTAAGTTACTTAGATGCTCTCTGTCAGGTTTGAATTTTTACAATGCCCACTGTTCTTCACAATCCCAATAATTCAACCTCCTAATCCTTTTTATTTTTGTTCCGTTGTAGTTTCACTCATTTTTCCTTACAAGATATCTTGTTTTATTTTTTCTCGACTCATTAAGACAATTCTGTTTCATGCCTTGATGTAAATCTAAAGAAATGTTCCACTGTATGGAATGTTTTTTTAATGTTTCAATAAAACCATTGAAAGCAAAAATAAAAAAAGGATGAGAGATACAGAGTACATTTTATTTGTGGGTGCTGAAAAGGAAGAATCGGATGACAGGGCAGCACCCATTGCAATAAAGTTAATATTGCCGACATTCTGAATGTAGCAAATGTATTTAATTGTAAACGTTCTGTCTTCTCTCTCTTTGCAGCATACAGCACTTTCTACATTGTGGGTTTAATACTGTCAATGCAAATTCCATTTGTCGGATTCCAGCCCATCCGGACTAGTGAGCACATGGCTGCTGCAGGTAAAATCACTAGGACTGCGATATTGTTTGTGCCTTTGTCCTGGAAGTTTTTGTTACTGTAATGAAAGGGATATGGAGGCTGCTATATATGTCTTTTAAGCAATACCAGTTGCCTGGCTGTCCTGCTGATCCTCTGCATCGAATACTTTTAGCCATAGACCCTGAACAAGCATGCAGCAGATCAGGTGTTTCGGACATTTTCAGAGCTGACAAGATTCGCTGCATTCTTGTTTCTGGTGGGCTTCAGACACTCCTGCAGCCAAATAGACCAGCAGGACTGCCATGCAACTGCTATTGATTAAAAGGAAATACATATGGAAACATTTATATACTTTTCACTTCAGGTTCCCTTTAAATGGGACCTTTTCATTCATGTGAAGTTCCCTCGAGACAAGCAGCATATCATACTTTAAACAAAAGAAATTCCAGAAAACCTCTGAAAAAAAAGTTGATCAACTGTTGCTGCCAAGAAATGGTTACAAGTCTTTAAAACTGATATTTGTGGGAACCATTTCACGAATGATCATCTCAAATGGGCAAACCACAAAACCGTGTCAAAATCTGCCAAAGAATGGCCATTTAGAAAGAAATGACTTCCAGAGACCATAAAAACTCATCTGTGAATTCGAGTACAAATGAATATCTAAGAACCAGACTTTTTGGACAATATGGGTCCTGTTACATCTGATGTAACGCTAACACCATTTACCACTGTACAAATATGATACCCGCAGTCAGATGTGATGTATACAGAATTCGGACATGTTTCAGGGCTTAGTGTGATGGGAGTAAGGGCCTGTACACAGGCTGTGTTGTGCTGCAATTTTAGAATCTCATGAATTTTTTTTATCACAAAGCATTCATGAAAATAAAGCAAGGCTTTGCGCTTAAAAAAAATTCACATGTGATTTTTTTAAATCGCAGCGCTATGCAGCCATTGTGTACAGGCCCTTAGCGTGAATTGAGTTGTCTTTCTTGTATGTTGGTTATAGGAGTAGGAAATGGAAACCATTACTTAGAGGAAGTGTCGCAAAAATCTTAAAATTTAAAACACATAAATAAGAAGTACATTTCTCCCAGAGTAAAATGAGCCATAAATTACTTCTCTCCTATGTTGCTGTCATTTACAGTAGGTAGTAGAAATCGGACATTACCGACAGGTTTTGGGCTAGTCCATCCCTCCATAGGAGATTCTCAGCATGGCCTTTGTTCTTTATAAAGACATTCCCTGAAAATGATTTACATTAAGATGCTAGTCAACCTCCCTGCTCGCTGCACACTATTTTGGCAGTTGGACAGAGCAACTGCCATTCACAAAGTGCTTTTAAAAATAAAGAAATCCCTTAGAACCCCCTATGAGAAGATGGGCTAGTCCAAAATCTGTCGGTAATGACAGATTTCTACTACTTACTGTAAGTGACAGCAACATAGGAGAAAAGTAATTTATGGCTCATTTTACTCTGGGGAAAATGTACTTATTTGTGTTTTTAAATTGATTTTCGCGACAGTTCCTCTTTAACAATAACCATAATATTTCTATAGCGCTTTTCTCCCTGGGGACTCAAAGCACTGTGACCCTGCATTATGCAGTTTCAAAGGCTAGGGAAAGGAGGTGAGTTTTTAGCCTTTTTTTAAAGCTGTCCAGAGAAGGAGCCTCTCGTACTGATTGTGGAAGTGAGTTCCATAGAGTAGGGGCTGCATAGGAAAAGGCCTGGGCACCACATGTTAAGTGTATCATGGGAATAACCAGCTTCATCTTGTTGGCAGAGCGGAGGGTGCGTGGAGGGGCATCAAGTTCCAATAAAGCCGCTATGTATTTGGGTCCCATGTGGTTTAGAGCCTTGAATGTCAGCAGGCAGATCTTAAAATTGATTTTCCATTTTACTAGCAACCAGTGAAGAGTTTACATTACTGGGGTGATGTGTGAGCTGCGGGGGGGCATTGGCTAGGAGTCTGGCTGCAGCATTCTGTACTAATTGTAAGGGGCACAGAACCTTATCTGTAGATCCAATGAACAGGGCGTTGCAGTAGTCTAGGCGGAAGGATACAAATGCATGAACCAGGGTAGGTAGGTCTTCAGCTGGGATAAGGTGTTTGATTTTCGCTATATTTCTTAGATGGAAGAAGGAAGACTTGACGACAGCTGATACCTGCTGTCTGAGTTTTAGATTTCCATCCAGGATCACCCCAAGGTTTCGAACAGAGTCTTTGTACTGTACGGTATCTCCCCAATTACTAGTTTGAGGTGGTGAACGTTTTGAACTTTATCCATCATGTGTGGACCACCTACCACCAACACCTCTGTTTTGTCAGAGTTCAGCCTCAACCAGCTGGTGTTCATCCAATTTTGTAAATCCACTAGACACTCATTTATGGATGCTGATGGGTCTTGGGTGCCAGGCTTGGACAGATACAGTTGTGTCATCTGCATAACAATGCTATCCTAGGCCATAGTTCTGGATTATTTTGCCCAGTTGGAGCATGTAGACTGCAAAGAGTAATGGTGATAGCACAGAACCCTGTGGAACTCCATAGGCAAGTGACACTGGATTAGAGTAGTGTGTGCCCAGACATACTTGCGGTGTCCTACCAGATGGGAAGGTCTGAAACCAGCTGAGAACAGTACCCTTTAGGCCACAGTAATTTTTCAGTCGCTGGATAAGTATATCATGATCCACAGTATCAAATGCTGCAGACAAGTCAAGAAGAATCAGAATTGAGCAATCACCCTTGTCCCTTGCAGTAAGACGATCATTCATTACTCGGACTAATGCTGTTTCAGTGCAGTGCCTTTTCCTGAATCCTGACTGAAATATACTTTAAATTGTATAAATGTAAATTCATATTTTTTTTTTTTTTACTTCTTTATTAATTATGATTTTTTTGGCTATTTTAGGTGTCTTTGCCCTTCTGCAGGCATATGCTTTTCTTCAGTACCTAAGAGATAAGCTAACGAAGCAGGAGTTCCAGACGCTCTTCTTCCTCGGAGTATCTCTGGCCGCTGGTGTTGTCTTCTTAACTGTCATCTATTTGACCTACACAGGTAGTTTACATAATATATATGAGCTGTTCTTGCCCATTAGGGGAGTGTATCTAAATCCTTTAAGGTAGCCATACAACTGACGATTATGGGCAGATTCGACAAAGAGACAAATTTATCTCTAATCGAATCTGATTAGTGATACATTTCTTTGTCAAAGCTGCCCATATACTATAGGCCAATTCCCGTCTGATTTCAGCATGAAATCTTCAGGGAATCGTCTGAGTCCATTGCGTCCGCACTGCCGCTGCCCTCAATGTATAAATGTGCCCCACTCCCCCCCACACCCCAGTGTGTGCATTTATACATTACATGTCCTCTGCGTGGTGTCCCTCCATCTCTCCGGGTTCTAACAGCCACATACGCACATACACGCTAGCGGTGCATAGTGCCTGTTTTTCAGGCGCTATGCGCTGCTAGTGCATATGAGTGTAAGCGGCTGTTAGAACTCGGAGAGATGGATGGACACTGCTCGGAGGCTGCTACAGGACAGGTGATGTATAAATGCGGGGGAGGGGGGGGGGGAAGAGGTTACACATTTATACATTGCAGCAGGGGTTTAGTCGCTCGTTCCGAAATCAGCCACCGTACCTCCACACCTTACCAAATTTGGCCCGACATGTTGCAGCATGTGTAGTTAAAAATGCGACCAATTTTTGGCCCGAAATTGGTCGCGTGGTCAGTTGAGCATTCACTTGGCGGCATCAATTTTCATCCAATTCGATTATTATAATCAAATTGGATGGTCAATAAGTCGCCAAATGTATGGCCAGCCTTTAAAGTTTTTCTGCAGATAATTGCTATATTCCACTGGTTTATTTATTAATAATTGTTCTAAAAATATACAATGCACTTTTCACCATGATAAAATAAATTCATATTCTCAATACACCTTTCTTTAGATGTCCTCTTTTTAACAAGGTACTCTATTTTCTGGAGACAAGGTTTGCTGTACAGCCTTATTGAGTTCACACATTTTTTCCTGCTTTATGATGTATGTTGGGCTGAGACAAATAAGAGCTACCGTATTTCGCGCCGTATAAGACGCTCCGGAATATAAGACGCACCCAAATTTAGAGGGCAAAAACCAGGAAAAAAATACTAAACCTGGTGCGTCCATATTCCAGGAGCGTCTTGTACATGTTGTGTGCTCCTGTGTACCTCATGTCTCTTCCTGTGTGCCCCATCTGTCCTGCTGTATGCCCCATGTGTTTTTCTATGTGTCCAGTGTGCCCCTTCTCCCCATGAGTACCTGTCTGCCTGTCTCCCCCATGTGTACCCTGTCTGCCTGTTTCCCTCTGTGTCCTGTTTCCCCCATGTGTCCTGACTGCCCCTTCTCCCCATATGTCCTCCTGTGTCCGTCTCCCCATGTGTCCTGTCTCCCATATGTGTCCTGTGTGTCCCTTCTCCCCATGTGCACCTTGTCTACCTGTCTCCCACGTGTCCTGACTGCCCCTTCTCCCCATGTGTCCTCCTGGGTCAGTCTCCCCATGTGTCCTCCTGGGTCAGTCTCCCCATGTGTCCTCCTGGGTCAGTCTCCCCATGTGTCCTCCTGGGTCAGTCTCCCCATGTGTCCTCCTGGGTCAGTCTCCCCATGTGTCCTCCTGTGCACCTCTCCCCATGTGTCCTCCTGGGTCAGTCTCCCCATGTGTCCTCCTGGGTCAGTCTCCCCATGTGTCCTCCTGGGTCAGTCTCCCCATGTGTCCTCCTGGGTCAGTCTCCCCATGTGTCCTCCTGTGCACCTCTCCCCATGTGTCCTCCTGTGTCAGTCTCCCCATGTATCCTCCTGTGTCAGTCTCCCCATGTATCCTCCTGTGTCAGTCTCCCCATGTATCCTCCTGTGTCAGTCTCCCCATGTATCCTCCTGTGTCAGTCTGTGTCCCTCTCCCCATGTGTCGTCCTGTGTCCCTCTCCCCATGTGTCCTCCTGTGTCAGTCTGTGTCCTCCCCATGTGTCCTCCTGTGTCAGTCTGTGTCCTCCCCATGTGTCCTCCCCATGTGTCCTCCTGTGTCCCTCTCATCAGTCTTGTTTCCCCCCTTGTGGCATGTGCCTGGCTCCCCTGCGTGGTGTCCCCCTCTAATTTCCTCCTGCCCCCTCCATCCATGTGTGCATCTCCCCGGTGCCCGCCCCACCCCCCCCCCGCGCGTGTCTCCGATATCCTCCGATATCTAGCCTTCCTCTCTCCGGGTCTGCAGCTGCAGCGGCTTACCTCCTATATGCCGCCGGGAAGACTGCAGACACCCGGCTACTCCATGTGTTCCCTCTACTGCGCGGCTTGTACTGATGACGCAATCAGTACAAGCCGCGCAGTAGAGGGAACACATGGAGTAGCCGGGTGTCTGCAGTCTTCCCGGCGGCATATAGGAGGTAAGCCGCTGCAGCTGCAGACCCGGAGAGAGGAAGGCTAGATATCGGAGGATATCGGAGACACGCGCGGGGGGGGGGTGGGGCGGGCACCGGGGAGATGCACACATGGAGGGGGCAGGAGGAAGTTAGAGGGGGACACCTTAAGCACGCAGGGGAGCCAGGCACAGCGAGCGCACACACAGGCAGGGAATCCCCAATGGCGTCGGGTCGGTGGTTCATATCGGCGGGCATTCGCAAGTTGGGGATTCCCTGCCTTTGCCGTATAAGACGCAGGGACTTTTTCTCCCTATTTTGGGGGGAGAAAAAGTGCGTCTTATACGGCGGAAAATACGGTACTCTGTGTGCTTATGAGTAGATTCCCATAGCAATATAATGCATTCGTTTGAAATGAAGCATGCAGGCAAGCTACCGTAAATGAAAATCTTTTCTATAACTAATCTAAATTTATTTAATTACATGTAAAATATGTCACGGTCCCTTTAACTGATCTGAATTGTAACCATAAGGGCCTGAGCCCACTAACGCAGTTGTGTCCGCTTTTCAGCAACAAATCAATGTTACAGATGCTGAAAAGCGGACACAACTGCGTTAGTGGGCTCCTGCCCTTATAGTATATTTGTGAGAATGAGGCAGATATTTGCAAGTCTTTGACATGTCTTGCGTAACTATGCACCCTAAGGGCCCGTTTCCACTAGAGCGAATCTGCATGCGTTTCCTAAATGCAGAGTCGCATAGACAATACAAGTGGATGGGACTGTTTCCACTTGTCAGGATTTCTGAACGTTTTTCTGTGCAGAAAAAATCTACACAAATGTTCCTTTTGGAATAACCAAATGATCTAGTATCAAACTGGAAAAGAGATCTCCATATTGTTTAAAATTCATCACAAGGTATTTTGAATTACCTGCAGATACTAGATTATAAGTTCCATTGGGCAAAGTCCTCTTGTGTCCTTACGTCATAGCGTGCAACTTTGTAACTCGTGCCTCTTTCAGTACTGCATAATGTACCGGAGTGTTGTGAATAAAAGATATTTGTGCTCCCTCAACCCGTAAACTATACAGAGATACCTGTAGTTAAAAATAAGAATGGTGTTAAGTACTCTGTTCAAGAACCACAGTGGGTTATATTTCAAGAACAGTGAGATGCAGCTCATTTCTAGTGTACACTTTTGCAGGTGGATTTATTAGGTCACCTCCCATGACTGAAAGATGTTTGGTGTTGTAATGAATTGCTGAGTATGTGATGGAATGATTACTGCATGTTCTGAATACTCAGAGCAGTTAGATTTTCGTAACAACTGTGGACTGCTGGATCACTTGTGGACTGCATTGCCTGGAGCCAAGAATGAGGAGCGCTGGGCAGCCTGACCTTCTGGTGTACAAACGGCTTACCCAATGCAAACATATTGAGGATTTCTGTTTTTAACAAATGGACAAAATATATAACTGTATTATCTGACAGAATTGTGGATCTGGTAAATATGCAACCTGTAATTATATTGCACACAAACTATAACCGTATCAAATGAGGAATTGTTTTCAGTATATTTTTTCTCAAGCCGATGCTTGTGTTTTTTTGCAGGGTACATTGCTCCTTGGAGTGGAAGGTTTTATTCCCTTTGGGACACAGGGTATGTACTGTTTAACAAAGCTTGTAAAATATTGTGTCCTCCTTTCCGGATTCTTGCACAAATTCTTTCTGTAAACACTAATAAGGCCAGAAAATCCTGGCTTGTCATATCTCAGAAATCTGATACGTGTAATCACTTGTTCAAATGTTTTTTGCTAAAAAGTCGAACATATTAAGCCACATTGCACCAGTTTCACAGTTATGTTTGCAGTTTGTTGTTAAAGCTAATCTGAAGCAAGCCTGAAAAAAAATTAGAATACTCACTTATGTAGAGGGAAGGGTCTGCGTCTGATGCTTCCTAGTACTCCCTTTCTGTGCCCTTGGTCCACTGCACTATATGGGATCCAAAACCTTTCATCTATGTAGGCGAGTATGTAACTTTTTTCAGGGTCTATTCAGTATTGCTTTAAAGTGGAATGAAACTCTGCACCACTTCTTTGCTTTTAAAAGAGAAGTTACAGCCTAAAACCTACTACCAGAAGAATAAAATTGTAGCAGAACAGCATTCAAACAGTCTGATCGGAGAGAGATCTGTTGGCCACCATAAACTGCAGGCCGATTACCAATAGATTTCAGCATTAAATCTTTCAGGAATTGGCCTTGTGACATCACCTTGCTGCACCTGCCCGTGTCCCCTCAAATGTAGATTAAATCCAAACTCAAGTGATTACATTATCTTGTTTGTTTGCTTATCAGTCAGATAGCTACAATTAGTAAACAATCATAGAAGTGTTTCAGCTTGTACAGATAGCAGAAGGTAAAAACCGCAGAGAAATCTCTGTTTGATAAACCTTAGTGAATTGAGGCCATTGGGCAAATCCCTTGCATCACAGCTGTGTGTGAACTGCTGCAGGAAACCAGCAACCACCTTTGTTACGCTGAGTGGAGTTGTCAGTAGGCTAGTAAGATGAAAGCAAGCCTTGTATAGTGGTGCTCTTTTGTGTCAGAAGTTATCAGGGCCCAGTCACACTTGGTGTGGTGCCAACTATGTCACAGTTCAGCGCACACACCGCTGCTGTCGCTTGCCAAAATTCTCATCATCTGTTTAGCAGCTATTATAGCTTTAAAGAATACCCGAGGTGAAAGGTATATGGAGGCTGCCATATTTATTTCCTTTTAAACCGTACCAGTTGCCTGGCAGTCCTGACCCTGTCTCTAATACTTATAGCTATAGACCCTGAACGGGCATGCAGCAGATCAAGGACTCAGAGTCAGCTGACTCGGGTTTTACTGGATTATCCATGCTTGTTCCAGGGTTTTGACTCAGACACTACTTATCCCAGAAGATCAACAGAACTTCCAGGCAACTGGCATAGTTTTCTAGGAAATAAATATGGCAGCATTCATATACCTCTCACTTTGGGTATCCTTTAAAAAGAGCATCTGGCCACACAGTCCCATTCAGTTAGGCTGTAGACACACTGAGTGCTTTTCTGACCATCAGCGCTTTGAGTTTTTTTTTTATTTAAAAACACTCTCATTGACTTGTGGTAAAATTGCCGTGATCGCAGCAATTTTCCCGCAATTTTTATACTAGTCAATGGGGGCATTTAGAATAAAAAACGCTCAAAGTGCTGATGGTCAGACAAGCATTCATGGAGTATCTACAGCCTTATATTGAACCAAGATACACCGCATAGCATAGTGTGGCAGTGCAGCACGCCACTTCATGTGATTGCACACTCACTCATACATTTCAAATTATCACACGGATGCCCATATTGCTTACAAGATGTACCAGTGATGCCAACTCATCCCTTTAATTACTGACACATATGAATCATACAGGTTTCATGGCTAGGTAGATGCAGTTAAGGCACTCATTATGTGTAAGTAGCCCCAGAACCTGTATAACTTAGATGTGTCAGTAATTAAAGGGATGAGTTGGCAACACTGAGATGTACAACATAGGAAAATATAGCAAATATTAAAAGATTTAATGCTAATAACTTGAAGGAAAAAATGTAATAAGCTATAAGTGATTATTCAGTGCGCAATCCAATTGCACATTATGAAGTTCTCTGGTAACCTTTAATAAACTTTACAGTATGCAAAGCAACTGTAAATGGTCTTTTTTTTATAATAAAAAAAATGAACCTTTACATTCTCGTCATGTAAGCTGTACAGCTCCGCTCTCCTGGCTCACTTATTGTGAGGGATAGACACACCTGCATAGCTAGTAAATCTTGGAATAGCTGCCCTGCCACACAGAATGCCAGAGCATCCTGCAGGTGATCATTGTTAGTCAGGTTGTTACGCAGGTGCATTTGATCAATATCCCCTCTGGCTGCCAGCCTGTGACAGGTGAACCAAAGCGAGAGGGCGATATAGCCTGAGCTTTCCTCGTTTTCCTGAAATGCTTTCTTATCCTTGAAGGAGCCGCCAGTGCTCTGTTTTCTGCAGGTGCACAGAGTATGGCATTCAGGCAGAGGTTAAATTACTGTTTTTCTCTTCATGTAAAAGAAAAGCAGGTGATGCGACAGTCTTCCCCCGCCGGTCTACATGCATTACACCAAAGTGTTTTACATGGCTACAGCTGGCTGGCATTGTAGAGCTCTGTGGAAGGTAAAATCCAGCCAACTGAACAGCCAGGGAGGATCAGGCATCTGGGCAGAAAGCTGACCTGTGAAATTGCAAGGCACATCCCTTGTTTAGAGGCAATTGGTATTTAAGCAGTTGGCAGGTTTCTCCTCAAATGTTTTGGCACGGAACCATAATAAAAGCTCTTTATACCTTCGATCCCAGTGAAATTGCCATCAGTTCAGCAGTGTAAGATTGGCCAGACTGTTTCGTCTGGAACGAAAAGGTCATTGTTAACATCAGGTTCAGTGGCTTTGTCCATTGGCTTTTAGCAGCAGTTTTCTCGCAGAATAATCTGACAAAAAATGGCCAATTTTTGGGTTTTAATTGTAATCCGATTGTGCAGTCACCTGTTTAAATTTCAAACGCTTCTTTCCACTCAAAATTTGCAGGAAAACTTTTGTATTGCAATTATATTAAATGACAGTGTTTCATGTAGTTGCCTATTGGGGATTTTAGTCATGTCTGTTTTTAGCTAAAGAATCTAAACTGCAGTAAGACCTGGAAATCGCAGCCACAGACAGCTGTAAAAAAACAAAACACTTTTTTGCAATTCACGGATGAAAGGATTGCAACTTATGCCTGCATTTTTGTTAATGTCTATTTACCCTGAACTGTAGCTTTTCTTATTCTAAAATCTGAGTGCTATGCCCTACAAGAGTTTTTTGTTTTTTGCTTTGTTTTTTTTAGCAGCGTTTCTGAATTGCTAACAGTTTAAAAAAAACGCTAGGTTAGTCAGACAATGGAGGCAAGCCTGCAGGAGCTATTGAGATTAGGAAAATCGCAGGTCATGCTGCATTTATAGAGTTGTTGCACTCCAAGATATGACCACTGCAAAGTCGCTGGAGAAAAGCAATTTGCAATTTCACTACCCGAATCAAATAAATTAAAAATTAATAAAAAAAAAAAAGAAATTGCAAATTGCTAAATCGCAAGCACTAATATAAAATTGCTTCTAAAATTGCTATACAAAACGCTTCCTAAAATGGTGATTGCGATCTGTACTGGGCATCTGGCCTAGCTGAGATATACCTAGGTGTATTTTATCCCTTCTGTGACCTTTTATATTCATATTTTTTTCAGGTGCGGTTAGTTTATTTTTTATAAGACTTTGTGTTTTTATTTAACAGGTATGCAAAAATTCACATCCCTATCATTGCCTCAGTGTCAGAACACCAGCCAACGACGTGGGTCTCCTTCTTCTTTGATCTCCACATATTAGTTTGTACTTTCCCCGCAGGGCTCTGGTTCTGCATTAAGAATATCAACGATGAGAGAGTATTCGGTAAGAGCGGCACCAGCTGAAATGTATATACATGCTATATGGTTACTGCTTTGTGCTGTATTTTATCTTAGGCATTCCTGTTTAGTAGTGACAAGATATATACATATATACTCTGTACAGCGCTGCGTAATATGTTGGCGCTATATAAATACTATATAATAATAATAATAATAAAATAGTATCATAGAGCAGTGTTTCTCAACATTTGATTGGTATGTACCCCTTTTCAAACCCTGTACTTGCAAAGTACCCCCTAGCATAGTAAACATTATTCCAAGTACCCCTTGAGAAATATATATTTAATCATAGTACACGATAATTGGTTCTAAACAATTTCTAAGCATTTACAATTGCTTTTAATGAGCTAAAACACTAATTTGGTGTTGTTTAAATAGTATTTATCCTTTTCTCAAAACTCTAAATTTGTTATTCTTGGATAAGTTTTTCAAGCCCGAGTACCCCCTGGAATCATCAGAAGTACCCCCTGGGGTACGCGTACCGCACGTTGAGAACCTAGGTCATAGAGGATAAGAGCAGATTTCTGGCCACACCTATATGCTCCATTCTGCTCCTGGAGACTGCCACAAACTTCCCCTTGAAATATCTGTGGTCGGAAGCAGTATGAATGCTAACAATCCTTCACATAATTAGCAATCGTCCCAAGGAATCTCATGAATTGGGAAGTCCGCTAAATTCAGACTGGTACAGGATATAAATTAGAAAACTGTCAAAAAGGTTCACAAAGTCTTCAATAAAAACTGTTGAACGGAATTTCAAAACCCAACTTAACCCGAAACTCAACAAGGCAAATTCTGCAAGCAGTCGTGTTGTGTGTAAATTAATAGTATTACCTTTTTAAAACTAAACTATCCAAATAGAAAAATCTTTACTTTAGCTGTCCTTGCTGTGGCTGTACAGTTATCCATACAGATATGAAACTTGTAGAGACAGTTTGATCTTGTTGGCAAAAATGAAATCTTTACTGTGAATTACCAAATCCCACCTTTTCATGTTGACCAGTGGTTTCTGCCAGGATTATGGAAATGTAGGCACTCATCTACTTTTCTACCAGCTCTGTGTTTTTTGTTTTTAATAAAAAATTTTATTGATACACTCACATAATACAGAGTAATTTGCGGTTCAAGGTGCAATATGATAAAGCAAGTATGCAGAGATCACATTTTCCGTACATAAGAACATAGGACAAGTGTAGTAAGCATATTAGACAGGAGATGCAGTTGAGATGATATCAATCATAGCATTATAATCATATTGTAATTAAAACATCAATAGTCGTCTTGTAGACCTTTTTATCAAACAATGGAAACAGGCACATATTTTTCTGGCTATGATAACCCTAAAAGAGTCTCCAAAGCTTTTCTTTACTTCGAGCATAACAATTATCTTATCCCCATTCAAACCCCCACCCTAACCCCAACAAGAGCAGCCCCCCCTCCTCCCCCCCCGCCTCTCAACCCCCCCCCCCCACTAATAATCCTGATCGTCTCCTCTAATTATCTAAACATTGCTCAACAACCTCTAACCTGCCCAGGGTTCCAGCCAACTTGTTTAGCAAGTACCATGATGTGTTTTAAAATGGTTTCATAACATGGAGTCTCTGCACTGGATCTAGGCAAGTTTCTATGTATTTTCTCCATGTTTTAAAGGATTTTGCCATTCGTCTCTTTTTACCCTTTTCCAAATGCAGTGATTCCATATGCATGATGTGATTCACTAATTCCTTTACTAAAACGCCAGAGGGTGGTAAAGAGTCTATCCAATGCTTTAATATTGCTTTCTGTGTGGCCAGTAAATATAAGTGCTCAAACTTGGATACCATGGGTGGATTCTTGTCTGATTGACAATCAGAAGAATGTAATATACAAAACATTAATTCCGGTTTTCTTTTTTACTTTACTTTATTCATTATCTTTACAGAATTTTCCCATACCAATTGTATATGGGGGCAAAACCACAAATGTTCTAGATTAGGATTAGGATCATTGCATTTTGGGCATAGTCTCAAACTTGGAGAGGTAGTCTCCTTCATGCTTATATGGGCCTTTAATTGGTATATATGCTCTATGTAGGATCTTTAAAAACATTTCTCTCCAGTCTTCACTCAATATTGCTTACCTAACTGCCATCCAACTAGCCTGCAGTATTTCAGTACACTGTTCTAGATCAATAGTTAGTAAGTCAGCCCATTTTCTCAAGTGTGTAGTGTTTTTCCTAGCAGGTGAGGTAAGATCTCTTATAAGGGCATATAAACTCTGTGTGTTAATGACTAACCTGCCCAGCAGCTAACTCTAGAGAGGCGTGAAAGCAACCTGTATTGCAGTTCCAAGCACATTTGGCCGTTTGACCAGGTTGCTAGCCTCTAGGCTAGCCACACATCTATTAGGAACTCAACCCCGAACCATTGCTTGAAGTCACGATCCTTCTGGGCGACAGTCCTCGTGTGTACACAAGGTAACACCGATAGTTAATAATTTTTCATACATAAAGCCTGCTTCCTGCCATGTCCTTCCTTGATGTGCTTTGTGCTGTTCTCTATCCGTTCAGCACCCGTGATCATCCAATCAGCAAAGCTTCTGACTGTCAGGTTTCTTTTTGGATTCTGCCAAGTTGCATTATAAAATAGAAGAAACAATCTGGGAAAAAGAACATATGTTCTAATTACACCAGTAGATAATAAATTTATGAACAAATATGATGGGTAGCAGCTGTAGGTCATTGAAGTATTCTTTTTATTGGCAAAATTGCAGCACTTCAGTATCATGCCACAAATTTGTCACTAAAAGGGACATTCCCATCATCTACAGCTCCTGTTCCTCTTACATGCTTGCTGCTTTCAGTCTGCTATGACAGCAGAAGTCCCCATCAAGTTTGGGTTTAGAAGATTAAAAAAAAACAAGAAAAAGTTTCTTCACACCCCTGTAGGAAGAGAGACCAACTGTCCATGTCTGGGGTGGCTAAAAATATTTTGGCTTGATACATTTGCAGTGGAAGATTTCTAGGAAATGATATCCATTAAAGTTACATTCTTACACTTTAGTGTATATGAAATTTTATTTTCGTGGCAATTGTAATAACTTAAACAAAATAAAGATTAGGTGTTACATAGTTACATAGTTATTTTGGTTGAAAAAAGACATACGTCCATCGAGTTCAACCAGTATAAAGTACAACACCAGCCTGCTCCCTCACATATCCCTGTTGATCCAGAGGAAGGCGAAAAAACCCTTACAAGGCATGGTCCAATTAGCCTCTAAAGGGAAAAATTCCTTCCCGACTCCAGATGGCAATCAGATAAAATCCCTGGATCAACATCATTAGGCATTACCTAGTAATTGTAGCCATGGATGTCTTTCAACGCAAGGAAAGCATCTAAGCCCCCTTTAAATGCAGGTATAGAGTTTGCCATAACGACTTCCTGTGGCAATGCATTCCACATCTTAATCACTCTTACTGAAAAGAACCCTTTCCTAAATAAATGGCTAAAACGTTTTTCCTCCATGCGCAGATCATGTCCTCTAGTCCTTAGAGAAGGCCTAGGGACAAAAAGCTCATCCACCAAGCTATTATATTGCCCTCTGATGTATTTATACATGTTAATTAGATCCCCTCTAAGGCGTCTTTTCTCTAGACTAAATAAACCCAGTTTATCTAACCTTTCTTGGTAAGTGAGACCTTCCATCCCACGTATCCATTTTGTTGCTCGTCTCTGCACCTGCTCTAAAACTGCAATATCTTTTTTGTAATGTGGTGCCCAGAACTGAATTCCATATTCCAGATGTGGCCTCACTAGAGAGTTAAACAGGGGCAATATTATGCTAGCATCTTGAGTTTTTAGTCCCCTTTTAATGCATCCCAAAATTTTGTTAGCTTTAGCTACAGCGGCTTGGCATTGAGTACGATTATTTAACTCTCGATCTATCGTGCCATGCTTGGAAAATTCACAGGGCCTCAGATGCTATGCTGGGAACATTCCATGTAATCTGTGGTGAACAGACTTTTCCCTTGGGTGTGATTTTATATTGCCCTATGATGTATTTATACATGTTCAGTGTTCTCCCCAGAAATTTTTTCCAGCCGGGTGGCATGAAAAAGTAGCCGGGTGACGGGGGAATTCAGGGCCGATGCAACTCTGCTTACCGCACAGGATGAGGAGGAAAAACGATGACAGCCTGTGCTTACCAAAATTAGCTGGGTGAAGCACCCCTTTAAAAGTGCCTGATGAGAACACGGAATATTGGTCACTGTTATAGTTTCATTTCATACTAGGGGTGATTGTTGCATTTAATATGTTGGTTAATTTCACGTACCATACAACAGTGTTTGTTGCATTTCAAAGGGGGGGGGGGGGGTAATTATGGCTTTTCATATGGATGTTATTTGTTGCTGGGGTATTGCAGATAGTGTACAGGGGTCAGTATCGTACTAAATTATCTGCAATACTGCTGGACCACAGCAGTAAATAACATCCATATGAAATAACATGCATGTGAACTCTGCAAGAATCACTCCCCACCCACACACTGCCCTTTCAAGCCGGCACCTGCACACACCTTCAACACAGGAACCGTGTTCCATATTTACTTTTTTTGCATCGGTGGGGAACTTTTAACAGACTTTGCACAACTACCACATCCAGATTTGTGCTTTCTACAGTTGTAAATCAAGTAAAGTATAAGCACTTATGGGCAATCAGGCAGGCTGACACAGACAGCATTCAGCACCATCCTCCATCTCCAGCAAGTCAGCTTATCTAAATTGCAGCAGTCATTGTTTGCTTGTTTTCCCAGGTCCCCTATAGCTTGAAAGCTCTGCAGACTGAAATATATCAGATAAAAAGTGCTCCTGCTCATTAGTGGACACATAGATCTCATACCAGTAGAAGGAGTTCCTGTGCAGGATTCCAGGCATCAGACCGGCATAAATCGGAACAGCTTCTGTTGAAGAGAAGCAGCCGGGATACAGAGGGGGCGGGGCGGCTGAGCTCAATGTCGCGTGCACTGCCTGATCTTATCTGTGCACTGCCTCGGAGCTGCACGGAAGGGATGGGACTGGCTGCTGATGACATTCATCCAGCCAGCCCAGGACAGAGGGAGCACACTGGTTTCGCTAGGTGTGAGAGAGAATCTGCCCGCAGCTTCGCCTCCCCCCACACAGCAGTAGCCTGCCTGCACTTCACTCAATCACACTAGACGTCCGCCTCCACTAGCTGAGCTGCCTGCGAGTTAACACATGTGAATGCAATGCAGACACAGCCAGCAAAGCGGGGCGGACTAGCAGAGTATAAACACAGCACTACTAGGGAGAAGCTGAGGCTGACGCACTCCGTGAGAAGTTTGGATCTCAGCTCACTCCCGTATGCAGAGCATGGTCCCGCCCCTTACAACCTACCCAGCCAATCGCTGTACCAGGAGGAGGTCACACAGGCAGAGAAGTCTCCTGCAGTGTATATAGCGCAGGCTTTCGCTATTGTCTGAGACGGCCACTAATAGAAGGCAACGAAGTGCTCATGGCTGCAGTTTTACAGCACCACTTTTTTCTAGTTAGACGGGCAGGAAAGCAGGTGGGCGGGCATTCAAATCAGCCGGGCGGCCCGCCCACTTAATTAGGCCTGGGGAGAACACTGCATGTTAATTAGATCCCTCTAAGGCGTCTTTTCTCTAGACTAAACGCAGTTTATTATTATTATTTATTTATAAAGCGCCAACATATTCCGTGGCGCTGTACAATGTAAGAAAACAAACAAGGGATACATAATGATACAGACAATGATATACATCAAATATGAACCCGGATACAAGATACAGCACTGCTGATTACAATTTGATTTAACATGATGACTAAAATGTATAAATGTCTAACAGTGTACAAGCAATTAAATTAATAACATTACATGACACAAAAGGGTGAGAGCCCTGCCCTTGCGAGCTTACAATCTAAAGGAATGGGGTGGAAACAAGAGTTGGGGAAGTATACAGTATATGTACAGGCAGTGCGTAATTAGGTTATTTAGTGGGTGCATGGCCTAAGCTAGAGAATATGGTTGTCGGAAAAGGTGGGTTTTGAGGGAGCGTTTAAAGATTTCAAAGGTGGGAGAGTGGCGGATGTGTTGTGAAAGGGCATTCCAGAGGAGGGGTGAGGCACATGAGAAGTCTTGTACACGTGAATGTGAGGAGGTAATTGTAGAAGAGGATAAAAGAAGCTCGTGTGCAGATCTGAGATTGCGGTTGGGTTGGTATCTGGAGACTAGTGAGATGTACAGGGGAGAGAGATTGTGGAGAGTTTTGTAGGTTAGGGTTAAGGGTTTGAACTGAATCCTCTCATTAATTGGTAGCCAGTGAAGAGCTTGACAGAGAGTGTCAGCAGAGGAAGAGCGAGAGGAGAGATGAATTGAGTGGTGCTAGTCGGTTAGTTGGAAGTCCACCAAGCAATATATTGCAATAGTCCAATCGAGATATAAGAGCATGTACTAACATTTTGGTTGTGTCCTGGGAGAGAAAAGGTCGGATACGTGCTATGTTTTTCAGTTGGAAATGGCAGGAGCTGGTTAGGGAGTTAATGTGAGGAGTAAATGAGAGAGAAGAATCAAATATTACCCCCAAGTACCGTGCTTTGGGAACTGATGTTATAGACGTGTTGTTAACATTTATTGTAATATCAGGCAAAGGGGTGGACAGGGATGGTGGAAAGACTATTGGTTCAGTTTTATTCATAATAAGTTTTAAGAAGCGAGAGAAAATGAAAGAGGAAATAGCGGACAGGCAGTCGGGAACCCGTGTGAGGAGGGAGTTAAGGTCTGGGGCAGAGAGGTACAGTTGTGTATCATCTGCATGTAGGTGGTATTGGAAACCAAATGAGCTGATTAAGTTACCAAGACCGTGCATGTAGATGGAGAAGAGGAGGGGACTGAGGACAGAGCCTTGAGGTACCCCTACAGACAGAGGATGTGAAGAGGAGGCCTGATCTGGATAAGAAACAGTGAAAGACCTTCCAGAGAGGTAGGAAGATATCCAGGAGAGAGCGAGGTCCTTTATTCCTATAGATTAAAGGATCTGTAGGAGTAGAGTGTGGTCGACAGTGTCGAATGTTGATGACAGATCTAGAAGGATGAGTATGGAATAATAGCCTTTGGATTTAGCTGTGAGGCGATCATTAGCTACTTTGGTGAGGGCTGTTTCTGTGGAGTAGTTGGCTGGAAGCCAGACTGGAACTGATCAAGCAAGGAATTTGCAGATAAATACTGACTTAGTTCAGCATGAATGTGGCGTTCAAGTAATTTAGATGCAAATAGGAGAAGTGACACTGGGCGGTAGTTATCAAGTTCGGTGGGGTCTAGAGATGGTTTTTTAAGTAGTGGTGTTACAACAGCCCTCTTGAGTGAGGATGGAACAATTCCAGTGGAGAGGGATAGGTTAAACTGCGATGTTAGGGCAGGGATGAGGGATGTGGATAACTGTGGAATGAGATGTGATGGGATAGGATCCAAAGAACAGGCGGTTAGATGGGATTTGGAGATTAGGGAAGAGAGCAAATGTTCGGAGAGTGGAGAGAAACTGGAAAGAGAGCAGTCAACAAGAGGAGTGGAGATGAGTTTGATGTCTGCAAAAATCCGTAGTGTGTTTTCCACACAATTTTATCTGTAAAGTATGTTGCAAATTCTACAGCTAATAAGCGTGAAGGAGGAGGGGGGGGTGGACGGAGAAGGGAGTTGAAAGTACTGAACAGGCGCTTTGGATTGTGCAAGTGGAAGGATATGAGGGAGAAGTATGATTGTTTTTCAGAAGAGAGAGCGGTTTTAAACTTGTTCAACTCTTTTTTTTGTAAGTAATGAAATCCTCATTAGTATTAGTTTTTCTCCATCGGCGTTCAGCTACCCTAGAGCACCCCTTTTAGCTGTTTAGTAGCTTTGGTCAGCCAGGGTTGGCGACTGACACGGTGTGGGTGGACATTGGTGAGGGGTGCGATCGCATCCATGACTTGCGTGATTGAGCAGTGATAGTGTGCAGCTGCTGAGTCAGGGTAAATGAATGGTTGTGTGAGGAGAGGTGCCAATGCATCAGAGACAGATTGCATGTCTATGTTGCGGTAGTTCCTGCGTGTATATGAGCTTGCTTGAGACAGGGTGGTAGGAAGAGCGGAGGAGAGAGAGAAGTTTAGGAAGTTATGATCAGAGAGCGGGAGAGTATTAGTAAAATCGGTGATAGAACAGGCACGAGTGAATATGAGGTCAAGTGTATGATCATTAGAGTGAGTTGGAGCAGTGGACCACTGAGACAGGCCGTAGGAGGAAGTAAGTGACAGAAGTTTAGTGGTGGCAGAATTGTTGGTGTCAACATGAATGTTAGTCGCCCATAATGGTGGTAGGGATATCGGAGGACAGGAACTGGAGGAGCCATGCAGAGAAGTGATCTAGGAAGGAGGAAGCAGGGCCAGGAGGGCGGTAGATTATTGCGATCTTGAGGTTAGAGGGAGAGTATAGACGGACTGCATGGACTTCAAAAGAAGGTAGAAAAAGAGAAGGAATGGGGGTGAGTGGCTTGAAGGAGCATCTATCAGAGAAAAGAATGCCCACACCATCTAACCTTTCTTGGTAAGTGAGACCTTCCATCCCACGTATCAATTTTGTTGCTCGTCTCTGCACCTGCTCTAAAACTGCAATCTCTTTCCTGTAATGTGGTGCCTAGAACTGAAATCCATATTCCAGATGTGGCCTTACTAGAGAGTTAAACGGGCAATATTATGCTAGCATCTCGAGTTTTTATTTCCCTTTTAATGCATCCCAAAATTTTATTAGTTTTAGCGGCTTGGCATTGAATACGATTATTTAACTTGTTATCGATGAGTACTCCTAAGTCCTTCTCCAAGTTTGATGTCCCCAACTGTATGCCATTTATTTTGTATGGTGCTAGACCATTGGTACGACCAAAATGCATGACTTTACATTTTTCAACATTGAATTTCATCTGCCATGTTTGTGCCCATATAGCCATCCTATCCAGATCCTGTTGCAATATGTCACTATCTTCCTGAGAGTTGATGATTCTGCACAATTTTGTATCATTTGCAAAAATAGCAACATTGCTCACTACTGCATCCACTAGGTCATATACATTGAATATCAAATATAAACAGTTTTTTTTCCCAGCATACAGTGGAGCCCCTGTGTCTTTATTTTAAATCTACCTGTATGGTCACGGGTTGGTATAATCTCAGGCAAATGCGTGCTCAATATATCTCAATATATCTTCAGTGTTAGATGCCTTTCTCCACATTTAGTGGTGAGGGGGGTTTAGGACATGCAAGATGGGCAGCATCTCATTGAACTGAGACAAGGGGGGGGGGGGGGGGTTCTTCACAGGATACGATCACTTCAAAAACATAGGTAACTCTCTTTTACCCATACAATTTGAACACATTCGCTATTTCTCTGTCCAGTTTAAACACTGGCATGGCTATGGACCTCAAGGGCTGAAGTTGGGCATCCCTGATCAACAACATCCAGGTGGTAGTGCACAGCAGGATGCAGCTTGGGTTCTGTAATAATTGCAAAGACAACTGCAGGAAAAATTAAGCAGCTGCACAGAGTAACCAGTCACAGTCGTTCAGGCACATAAACCAGTTTGTTTGCTTTGGTCCACTGCTGGTACACTTTAATGTCCCTGGCAGCTCTCCAGATGTGTTCTAGTCTAAAGGTAGCCATACACTGGTCGATTTGCCATCAGATTCGACCAACAGATAGATCCCTCTCTGATCGAATCTGATCAGAGAGGGAACGTATGGCTACCTTTACTGCAAACAGATTGTGAACCGATTTCAGCCTGAAACCGTTCACAATCTGTTGTGGTGGTGTTGCTGCTGCCGCCGCTCCCCCTCCCCCGCCGCATACATTACCTGCTCCGCCGGCGTGAGTGCCCCCGGTCACCGCTGCTCCGTCTCCGCTCTGGTCTCCAGGTCGGGCATGCTTTACTTCTTCCTGCCCGGCAGGAAGTTTAAACAGTAGAGCGCCCTCTACTGTTTAAACTTCCTGCCGGGCAGGAGGAACTGAAGCATGCCGGAGACGGAGCAGCGGTGACCGGGGGCAGTCGCGCCGGCGGAGCAGGTAATGTATTGCCGCTCTATTGCGAAGGTCGTCGGGCACTCGAACGCCGCTAGCGACGCGCTCCCTACCCACGGGCGATCGACGGTAATTTTCCGCACAGAGCGATCGACTGGATCGGACGAAATGGATCGAAATTCAGTGTATGGCCAGCTTTAGGCATTCCACAATCCAACATCTCCATATTTGTTCCTCCTGAAAGCCTGCAACACGTATGACTTTACATTTTGTATCATCACCGCTCAGAGCGCTCATGGTAAAGGTGTAGTCCACATTTGACATTTCTTTGGATTTAGTTAAGAATGTCTTTTTTTTTTTTTTTAGCTGATCTCCTCTACTATCCTTTTCGTGCCAAAGCATTTGTGTGAAGCACTCTTTTCACAATTCACAGGAATTGGATTCCATTAGCAAGGCCAGCTCTGTAAACAGTTGTATTGTGTATGTGAGATTTATGTCTTCACTATAAAGCCTGTTACAGTAGCTGTGCACTTTGTATTTCATGAGGTGTTTGGTACTGGCAGTAAATAACATGGGGCTTTTCTGATGTTTATAACTGTCAGTATGATTAAATACTGTAACATTTTCTCCCTCCAGTTGCCCTGTATGCAATCAGCGCTGTTTATTTTGCCGGAGTGATGGTTCGCCTGATGTTGACATTGACTCCTGTGGTTTGCATGCTGTCTGCTATTGCATTCTCCAATGTCTTTGAGCATTACCTGGGAGATGACATGAAAAGAGAGAATCCACCAATAGAAGACAGCAGTGATGAGGATGGAAAGAGCTCTGGCAATCTCTATGATAAGGTAACCCATAGCAACTCTGCATAATGGATTGTTTTGGTCCCTCTCCCCCCCCCCCCCCCCCCCCTTTTATTTGGTGAGTAAGGCTTACATATGCCAGATGGTTCTCAGCCGGGCTACCTCTGCCAAGAATCTAGTGTGTGTAGGGGGTAACCCTGATACTTTGTTGAGAGATCTGGCCTGCCGAAATAATCTTGGAGTGCAGGAATGGTCATTCTACACCTTACCCCTCCTCCATCATTGTGCGAACTGCTGTCGCTCTGCCCCGTTCCATAGCAACACATCTGTACAGCTCTTGGACCCAAACTGTCACTTGATGGATGGAGTCTCGATCCCTGCTGGAACCCATGAGGCTTAAAACTTGATGTTAGAAGAATAGGGAGATTGCTGACGTTTGCGAAATGCTACTGTCCTGACTTGTGCTGGGACTTTTAGTACTTCTGGACCAAAGACTCAGGACATACAGAGAACTGGTACTGGGGTACAGAGCACACTTTACTAGTTCACATTGTTATCAGTAACTCGTTGACACGGCTATACACATTAAATGTCTCGTTCGCATATGTAGCATTTTTTTTACTTGTTTTATGTGAATATATGTTGCATTCTTGGATAAATAAAGCTATGAAGTAGTTTTGCTGAAGTATTGAAGGCGGGCAGAAAATGATGGTGTAGGAATGCATGTTCTTTTCCAAAGAAAACAGTTAACATGTAGGTTGTAATTACAGATTCCAGCTTAGTCTTGTGTCAGATTTGTATCCTCCCATTTAAATGCTTTCTGTATCATTTTTAAACGTTACCTTGAAGAGTCACTCCGTGAAGTATAATTGGACTGGGCACTAAATAACTTTTTTGGAATTAATACTTTCTTTACTATAGTCCAAAATGTATTTGCTGCTGATCAGTCCTTGTTTATCTTGTAGTCACTTGTCCATATTCCTCCATAGAAGTTGTCAGATTGCTGGTAGTGGTCCATAGGCAGCTTCTGGCTGGAGAAAGGACAGGTCCATGCTTAACCCCTTGAACACCAGAGCAATTTTCACCTTTCAGCGCTCCTTCCATTCATTCGTCTATAACGTTATTATTACTTATCGCAATGAAATGAACTATATCTTGTTTTTTCCGCCACCAATTAGGCTTTCTTTAGGTGGGACATTATGCCAAGAATTATTCTATTCTAAATGTGTTTTAATGGGAAAATAGGAAAAAATGTGGGAAAAATTATTATTTTTCAGTTTTTGGCCATTATAGTTTTTAAATAATGCATGCTACTGTAATTAAAACCCATGAAATGTATTTGCCCATTTGTCCTGGTTATAAAACCGTTTAAATTATGTCCCTATCACAATGTTTGGCGCCAATATTTTATTTGGAAAAAAAGGTGCATTTTTTTCAGTTTTGCATCCATCCCTAATTATAAGCCCGTAGTTTATAAAGTAACAGTGTTATACCCTCTTGACATAAATATTTAAAAAGTTCAGTCCCTAAGGTAACTATTTGTTTTTTTTATTGTATTTTTTTTATTACAAAAAATAAATAAATTGGGGAGCGTGGGAGGTAATGAGTTAATTTATTGTGTAAAAGTAATGTGTTTGTATATGTAAAATGCTATAGGGTGTAGTTTTACTATTTGGCCACAGTGTGTTTGATTACATGCGACCTGTAAGCGTCCGGGAGGACGCTTACAGGAAGCAGTACGAGGCTGGATAAATCACAATGATCGCGCTGTTTCTAATAGAAGCAGCGGATCATTGCGGGGCCTTAGATCAACGAACGGGAATGGATTTTCCCGTTCATTGATCTCCGGGCGAGAGGGCGGCGGCATGCACGAGCGGCGGGAGCTCGCGCACGAGCGGCGGGAGCGCGGACAGCGGTGGTAGCGCGGAAGATACGGATTTCTCTGTCCCTGGTTTTTTAGGAGGGAAAAAAGGGACGGAGAAATTCGGACCGCGAGTGGTAAAGTGGTTAAATTGAGATTCACGAACAATAGAGTGAGCAGGTTCTTCCTAATAAAACATGCTTAGATTGTTGACACAGCTGTAGGGGATCGACAAACCCACAGAAAAGTGAATATAAATTCACACCATAATGTACATGATCTGATTTTCAAAGTTTTTCAAAGTTTCTTCCAGGCTGGAGATCACCGGAGAACCTGAAAGCAGAGTAGATTTTTTTTTTTTAAGTCTTTAGTTGACAAGGATTTGCAGCCCTCGTCTGTAACCTTTTTATATCTTAGCGATAGTTTCTGAACAGTTATGGAATTAGCATTTGTGCAGTTGTAGCTTTGAGAGGCAGTAGAGATGGGGTCTGGCATGCTGTGGTCTGTGGAATCTCAAAGGGTCAGACTGAGCAACAATTGTAGCTGTGTGTACCTGGCAAGAAAGACTGCAGAGCGCTGTAAAAAAGTTAGTTTGCTGATGGGTAATTTATTTCCTGGTGATAAAAATTCTGTCACGTGTGTATGTTTGAAATTTTACAATAAGCTGTAGTCTCCAGACTAGGGATGATCTAGCACAGCTTTGCGAGACTTAAAATTGTAAATTCGCATACAAACTCAGACGTTCGCATCCGCATGTAAATTCTTTTAAGAGTTTTCAGCAAAGAAATCGCACCGCACTAGTGGAAACTGGCCCTAACTTTTTTTGTTACTAGATTCCTACAACCAGCACATGTATATTTTATATTATCTACATAAATAATGTCTACTGTGCTGGGAATACCTGCCTCTATTCTGGCGCTCGATTCTGCGGCCGATAATTTCGGCTGCTTGATTCTCGTATCTTCTGTTCGTTTTTCTTTTTTTTTTTTTCTTCAATTATTTTTAATGGTGAATTGAGCAGCAGAACGATCGAACGGTGATCGGACATGTCGGAAATGATATATCGAGCCATCTTAATGGCTCAGAATCGAGCCGTGTATTCCCAGCATAACACACGCACACACCTCTGCTACAGATGCGAAGTAGCAAACAGTGATTCATCTTTGCATTGTGTAACCACCTCTGCAAGAAAGAAGGTAATGAAGTGCAATCACAATTCAGACTTTTTTTTCCCTAATTTTAATTGCTCTACAAAATGCAAGCACTTGGCTAGGTGGTGAATGCAGGGATAACAGTTTGATTATACAATTATCGTTTTGAATGTCAGATTATTTTCCATGCTGGTTGCCACTCAGCAGGCGTGAATCCTAGACTGCCTGCTGGTGTGTAAGTGTTACATTATGAGCATTAGTCTGCCAAGAGGCCACCTGGGAACAACTGGCTCCTCTTGCTTTGTTTTGAAAGGAGCAGTCTGATGAGTTCAGCTTAACAAGTTTGAAGCTGGGGTGACAGCACGTGTATTGGACACCCTGGTGTCTGGGTTTACGCAGCACGGAGTTGTTGCTGCACAGAACAAGCTCCGTGTAACTGTAATTTTGTAAATGTTAATCTTGCTTGCATTTATACAAATGTTATTATCCATTATGAAGTTGTTGTTCTTTTGCTAGCTTATTTACCAAAGGCTTATAACTTGCTTCTCGTTTAGCGTTTCCTTTTTTGAAGATGACTTCAGAGTTAAAGTGAACCTCAAGTGAGAGGTGTATGGAGGCTGACATATTTATTCCCTTTCAGAGATTACCAGTTGCCTGGCTGTCCTGCTGGCCCACTGTATTTAATACTTTTAGCAATAGACCCTGAACAAGCATGCAGGTTAGATGTTTCTGACAAAAAAATTGACAAGATTTGCTTTATGCTTGTTTTAAGTGTGTGCTTCATACACTACTGATGCCAGAATGATCAGCAAGACTGCCAGGCAACCAGTATGGTTCAAAGGGAAATAAATATGGCAGCCTCCATACACCTCTTGCTTCAGGTTCCCTTTAAAGGGAACCTGAACTGATAAACTGAAAAGGATATGGCTTTTTCCTTTTCAAATACCAGTTGCCTAACTCTCCTGATGATTCTGTATCTCTAATACTTTAGCCACAGCCCCTCAACGGGCATGCAGATCTGGTGCCCTGACTAAAGCCAGACTGGATTAGCTGCATGCTTGTTTCAGGTGTGTGATTCAGCCACTACTGCAGCCAAAGAGATCAGCAGGACTGATTAACAAATGGTATTGTTTAAAAGGAAACATCCATATCTCTCTGTCAGGGCGGTGGAGTCTGTACAAAAAATCATCTGACTTCTCAGTTTATGAAACCTCCAAATCTGACTCCAGGTACCCAAAATGGCTCAGGCTCCTCGACTCTGACTCCTGAGTCTAATACTTACCAGGGCTGTGGATTTGGTATAAAAATCATCCGACTCCCGACTCAGACTCCTCAGTTTATGAAGCCACTGGCTCCAGGTACCCAAAATTGCTCCGACTCCACAGCCCTGCTCTCAGTTAAGGTTCCGTCTAGGTGCTTGCACCTTCTCGACAGCTGCTGCCCTGTTAACTGCCTGTTCTCATTCTCTCTTGAGTTCATATTTCATGAAAAAGGAGCATAATGCTCTGAAACATCACAGCATCTTGTATTGGTCTAACCTGAGCCTCTCTCTGTCCCCCTTGTGCCTCTCTTCCCCCTGTGCCCCCTACTCTACCCCCTCCTTGTGCCTCTCTCGCTCCCCCCACCCCCCTTCCCCATGTGCCTCTCTGTCTCCCTCGTGTCTCGTTCCACTCCCCCAGCCCAGTGTAGAGTATGTGCAGCGGAACAGCAGCACTTTTCTCACATGCTCCTAGGATGCCTCCAGCGATGAGTGACCTTGTCTCGCCCTCACTGCTCCCCCTAGTGCTGGCTTGTCCTGAGTGCATAATAACAAGCAACAGGCAAGAGTAAGCTGGCAGTAGGGGGAGCAGTAAGAAGAGGCCGCTCATCGCTGGCGGCCCCGGGGCAGGTGAGGACATGCTGCTGTTTCTGCTGTGCATATTCTGCTAGAGGAACGGGGCTGCAGGAGCACAGGACAGGGAGTCCCAGACTGTACACAGTGGGAACGTGATCATTGCAACGAGTCGGTGGGCCGTTGGTGTCCTTCATACTTCAGAAGTGTTCATAAGTCGGGGACTGAATGATGGCCCTCAGTGAAAAGAACACTCTATTCCCTTTATTGAAAAGTACAGAATAATAGACTTTTGCTCCCCATTAACCCTTTTTAAACATTCAGTTAAAAATGCTACTTAATGGACAAATAACCGTATATAAAGTAGAATTTTACATTTGCAGTTTAGCTTTAGTTTATTGTAAATGTATCGCCACTAAAACTGCATTCATCCGCCTGCTGCTTTTAAGCTCAATGGCTCCCTCTGTGATATTGATAGACATTCATAATGATGCTGCTTGGGGTTTAAGCTGCCTTCTACAGCTCCAACGGCTAGAAGTCTGATCATAAATTCATATAATCACTCGTAGAATAGAATAATAATTGCCGATCTGCTTTCAGCCTCACTTTTTCCTGTAGACTTGGCAGGGCGGCGGGAGTGTTGCTAGATCTGCGGCCCTATCGCAGTGACATTGGTGTGGGAGAAGCGAGCTCTTATGACAAATTCCCTTTTTTTCTAAGGTAGAACATTAAAAATAAATCATTATGTTGGCTTTTCCTTTACAAATGTGTGTTGCGTGAAAAATACACAATCTTTGGCAGTGGTCATTCCAGGTCTGGATTTACATCACAAGAGCCTATAGGCACAGATGTCCTGGCATATTAGACTTCGCCCTTTATAAACCTTCAAACCCCCACCGACCCGCAAGTTCTGTTGTTTCAGCTGTCATTTCTCCCTTCCCTTGCCCATCATAGGTCACAGGTGTCCCTTAGTATTAGGTAGCCAGAAGCACCCTCAGTTTTAAGTAGCTAGTGGTGCCCCTGGCTGAAGGGAGATCTTGTCAGTGGAATGCAGAGAGCCGGGTGAGTTATCTCTCATTTACACTCTCATTGGAACTCTGCACAGGGAAGGAGGGAGGGAAGCGCTCTGAGAGGGGAGTGAGCTGCCTTTCCATCACCAGGCGCCTGTAGGCATGTGCCTACAATGCCTTATGGTCAATCCGGCCCTGGGTCATTCCTTTTATCAGCGGGCACAATGTTGATCCTCTAATGAAACGCCAGGTGATTTTAGTTTATATGAAGATATTTTACTATGGATGAAATTGTTGTTGTTTTTTTTTACCTTCCCTTCCACGACCGTGCAGATAACTCTAAGCCCTGTGAAATATGTCATTTGTGCTGCTGCTCACAACTCCCAGCCTGATTTAGAGATATGCTTTATCCCCATCGATCAAATGGAAGCCAAGGTTTGACCTAAAAAGACGTTGAATGCTTTATTTATAATTAGTAGATTTTCAGATGTAACTTCCTTTTTGGCAGGGATTCTGCTGGCACAAGTCACTTGGCAGCTCGGCAGCTAATTTTCTTCCTGTCCTTCCAGGCTGGTAAAGTGAAGAAGCCGGTGTCTGAGCAGGAGAAGGCGGAGGAAGGCCTGGGGCCCAATATTAAGAGCATAGTTACCATGCTGATGCTTATGCTGTTGATGATGTTTGCCGTACACTGTACATGGGTAACGAGCAATGCCTACTCCAGTCCTAGTGTGGTGCTGGCATCATACAACCATGACGGGTAAGAACAAAGGCTCAATATATTCTTACAAGCACCGATGTGACTCACAATCTTGAGTGAACCTGGAAAATAACTGCCTGGCATTAGCTTGTGTAGAAGATGCAGTACCTCACAGGTATTGGAGGAATTGCTATCTCAGGATCTGGAGAATTATAGTATGATGTTAGCATAAAAACACACAAATATGAAGTTAACAGTCAGCACAGTTATGACGTTAAAGTTGAATTCTAATCTTACAGTAAGGATGTAATTAAAGTGGATCCGAGGTGAACTTTTACACATTGCATAATTGTGTTCCTTTCCTATTGTTTATAGGGCATTCATCAAGCCAAATACTTTTTTGTTTTTGTTTTAATACTCTAATTCCCTATAAACTAAAAAAGCCACGCCCACAGGTTTTCAGAGAGCCAAGGCAAGGGCTCATGGGAGCTCAGTCTGGGCAGGAGGAGGGAGAGGTGTTACTAGCCATTGATTTCAGAGGCAGAGGGGAGGAGGAGAGGGGATTAGGCTGATGGCTCAAGATACAGATAAGCCTGTGTAATGTTTACAAACAACATGGCCGCTGTCATTGTATCACAGGAATAAATAATCATAGTCTATTAAAACTGTTTGCAGCTAGATTTGCTGTGTAAACCATCTAAACTTTAGGTAACATATATAGACAAGTTACTTGTTATAGTTTTTCATCTCGGATCCGCTTTAAGTAATTGGACCACAGGTCATCCCTCTCTCCAAATCCTTAGTAATGACCCCTATAACAAGTTCTGCCCCCATGTCTACTTCTCCCATACTATTGGGCAAAGTGAGGATCAGTATTACTTATCTTTAACAACTAGTAGTGTAAGCATGCCTCAAGTTTTACTGATCCAAAGAACACTGAAGAATCTGAGTGACACAGTAAACCTGGACCAGATTTTTTTTTTTGAATTGTCTACTACTAGGAAAAAGTGTTTGCAACCCTTGTTTGAGTCATAACTGGTCACTGTTAAAAGATAAAAGTGGAACCCTCCCCCCTCCAAGATAGCTGTTTTGGATAGCCTTTGCTTTGCCCAACAATGCACAGTAAGCACAGCTGTGCATCTCTGACCTGCCCTGCAGTGCACTCTTCTCCTCTTTGAGATGTAGTAGCTCGACTTCTATAGCAAGAAATCCAGGCAAGTTTTGGGGCCAGCTGGTGCTCTGCAGAGCAACTTTATTGACAGTTTGTTTTTTTAGGTAGTAAGGCTACACATTATAGGTTTTAACTAGTGACAGGTGTGCTTTGTTTTTCTCTATGCTTAGTTTTTTTGTTTTTGCTTTTTTATTTAACTTGCTCACTGGTTTGCAACTCTGCCATATACGACTGAGCAGCTTTTATTACACTTTTTTTGTGTTTTGCCCTTTTTTGTCATCCTTGCCTTTTTTTCCCCTCAATATGAAATAATTTACCCACATTCCACAGCTGCATTTGTTACAAGCTGAGCCATGAAACGCCATGAGATCAGATCCTTCAATCTAAATAGATCTGCTTGAAATAACATGGATCGAGTGCTGAAACCATAGCTTGAACTCTTTCAACATATTTACATTACTCTTATTATATTGTTTTGGGTGCTATCTGGTCCTCTAATAGCGGTTGTTTTCATTTATAGAAAAAAAGTTTCTATACTTATATTATCAACCGTTGCTACCTCTGTTCATCACCCACACATTTTTACACTGTTCCCATAACAGTCCCTGGTAAACACTGGTGCATTTGTAGGCGTGGTAATATTTTGAATTTGGGGATGATTTTTTTTTTATTTTTTTTTTTTAACAATGAATCAATTTCAAAGTTGTGTTTGACATCATCAGTCTTGTTTCAGAACAAGAAACATCTTGGATGACTTTAGGGAAGCATACTACTGGCTAAGACAGAACACAGACGAGCACGCCCGGGTCATGTCATGGTGGGATTATGGCTACCAGATAGCAGGAATGGCTAATCGAACGACGCTAGTGGACAACAATACGTGGAATAACAGTCACATAGCTCTGGTAAGAACTGTGAAATGCTTTATGTAATCTTTCTTTTATGTAAAAGTACAGACAGCATTACATATTTATACACTACAAAACTCAATATTAAAAATATCTCCGATTGGATTTCTGTTTATTTGGGTCATCTTGTAGCGTGTGATGTGGAACCTGTTGTCACGTTGCCAGTGTAGTCCCCATGTAATGCAGAGGCCACAGCATAGCATGCGGGAGTGGGGGATTGGCAGAGCTACTGTCCATTGTTCCAACCCATGGGTCTCCTCTGTTCAGCCACTGTCTGCTTATGTGTCCTCCAGTCCACCTGCTGCCAATACTATTTAGCCTTCTGCGTTTTTCCCGGTTGCCATCAATCAGCCTTAGGGCTGGTTCACACTGGGCGATTTTGCAGCGCTTCACTGATTGCCAGCGATCAGCAAAGCGCTGCTGCTAATGTATCCCTATGGATACATTCACACTGCAGTGTTTGCGATTGTGATCAATCGCAAACGCGCTGGATGCAGCGTTTTGAGGATGATCGCACTGTGATTCTCCTCCTATTGAACAGGAATCACAAGCGCAAACTGCGGTGAAAGGCAAGATTTTGCCTGCTGAATAGCAATCGCGGATTGGGCGCCAATGTTAACTGGCCCTTACTGCAATGTAGACATCCACCATGAGACTTAAAAGTGGTGAGCAGCAGAATCCTGAACATGGCTGATTGCAGCAGTGGAGGAATGGGCTGTCAGAGGCTGAACTGAAGAGTTCCTTTGGTTGGAATGAGGAGAGATAGCTATAGCTATCCCCCTCTAGAACATCCATGGGGGTGAATGGCTGCAGAATCACTGATCAGGAACCACACTTTATACATCACTTCTGAAAAGTACTCTTCATAGGTAAAGCTCACCAATGACATTTTGCTTAAAGGGAACCTGAAGTGAGAGATATATGGAGGCTGCCATCAGGGCCGGATTTGTACTTTCCAGTGCCCTAGGCCTGCTGTCATCTAAGACAGATAAGAAAGTGTAATTTAGAGCTGCTGGGGTCAGTTTCACAGCTGTAAAGGAGAAAGTGAAGAAATTAGCAGAGTTCACTGATGTCTGTGAATGCCTGCATTAAAACTCAGCGGAACTTAGTTCTATCTGCTTTGTAATGTAAATCCCTGGTATTTCTCACATCAACTTGTATGATCATGATAAGAGGAATTGATCATCAGGTGAGGTGACAGCAGATGTTGATTGTCATAACACACCAGAAATTGTGAGAGACTTGCAGGGATTGGGGAACTCTGGAAATCGGCTATTAGTGCAGAGCAGGGCGCTGGCTGGCTGCACTGCGGGACCAGAAGAGATGATTTACTTTGACATATGACCTCTTCTCTCTCCAAGTCATGCCGCCCTTCTTATCTTATCTTATTTTATCGCCCTAGGCCTTGGCCTTTCTGGACTTTCCAGAAATCCGGCCCTGGCTGCCATATTTATTTCCTTTTTTAAAAAAAACAATACCAGTTGACTGGCAGTTCAAGTCCCATCCAGGTGTAAATTGATTGGTCCATTTTCAAGCTGCATATATTTGCATAAAATGTACATACATTTGCATAAACTTGAAAATATTTGCATCTCATTGATCATCCCTACCACTGACCTCTTTGCCTGCAGTAGTGTCTGACTCACACACATGAAACCAGCATGCAGCTAATCTTGTCAGATAACTATCAGAAATACCTGCATGCCTGTTAAGGGACTATGGCTAAAAGTATTAGCAGAGGAGATTAGGACAGCCATGCAACGGGTACTGTTTAAAAGGGAATAAATATGGCAGCCTCCACATATCTCTCACTTCTCGTGTCTTAGAAAAATCCATATTTTGCCTCTGCAAACCCACCCCTGTCACTTCATGCGTATTAGAAAACACCATATTTTGCCTCTGCAAACCCACTCCTGTCACTTCGTGTCTTAGAAAACGACATATTTTGCCATAGTGTGTCCTCCTATTTTTCTCTGCACTCTCCACATACCCACCCCTGTATAGCGATTCAGATGGATGGTTTTCAGTCTAGTCTTAATTTTTGCGTTTCACCTAGTAGTCTTCAGTCATACGTAATTGATTTAGTCAGTCATTTCATCTTTCTTTATGTGTATAAATGTAAAAGTGTTTTGTAATTCCTGGCTGTTTCCTCCTCGCTATGGAAGCCTGGGTGAGTCATGTTGAGAAGTGATATATAGCATAATTGCTTTCTTTCTGCTTTTAGTGCTTTAGCTAGCTCTTTTTCATCCCAGTTGTTTGTCTGAGTGACATTGTGTCTGCTTCTGTTTTCCAGGTGGGGAAAGCCATGTCTTCAAATGAATCCGCAGCTTATGAAATCATGAGGAGCTTGGATGTAGATTATGTATTGATCATTTTTGGAGGCGTAATTGGTTACTCTGGCGATGACATTAACAAGTTTCTCTGGATGGTTAGGATAGCTGAAGGAGAACATCCAAAAGATATCAGGGTGAGAGATTGTTCTGTTACATGCCAGACTGATTCTGTCTAACCTGGCACACTGCTTACTGCATTTGTTTAGTATTATGTACATATTATATTGTGGCACTTCTATTCTTTCATGTCTGGAGGTTACTGAGACTTCTGTGATTAAGCCTAACTTGTCTGAGTTAGCATCTATCAATTAACTGATTTTCTTTTTTTTTTAGCTGCTCTATAATAATTCCTCTGTCAGATAGTAGTTGGTGTAACATAGGCGTTATTATGGGTTTACATAACTGTGCCTAGTTAATGCCAGCCCCTTACATGTTTCTTAGTAGTTACGGCTTGTCTCCACTAGGGGGATTCACTGTTTCCCCATGTGTAAATTTGGACGGGAAAATGCAGCCTTTTGAAATTGATAGGCTGCTGTGCAACTTGCATACAGTGCAGCAATAAAAAAAAGGGGGGGGGGGAGGGTGTTGGAGGGATGGATGGGGTCATACATGTGAATCTCTGTAGCTATGCATTGCACGGCTAGGGCAGTTTGGATTTGATTGCTACATGAGACGCACTTCCTCTGCAGTGGAAATGGGCCCAAAGAGCCACTACACACGCTCAATACATGTCTCCCGACAGGGATCCAGATCCGATCTCTCGGGGACATTGCAAGGCTTAGGCTGTGCAGATGCATCACTCGCTGGTAAGTCAGCAACGTATTCTGGTCTCTGTTGGAGGGTAGAGCGGCAGGGGAGTGACACCGCACGGCAGGGGGAGTGGTGAGAACAATGCTATCGGCCATGGCTCAGCCAAAGTGATCTGCCAAGACTGATCGCTGGATTCTCGGCAGAGGCGCTCATTGTCAGCCTCCTGGCTGAGTTTCAACTGGCGTTTTTATGGGCCTTAAAGGGAACCTTAACTGAGAGGGATATGGATGTTTCCTTTTAAACAATACCAGTTGCCTGGCTGTCCTGCTGATCTCTTTGGCTGCAGTAGTGGCTGAATCACACGCCTGAAACAAGCATGCAGATAATCCAGTCTGACTTCAGTCAGAGCACCTGATCTGCATGCTTGTTCAGGGGCTGTGGCTAAAAGTATTAGAGACACAGGACCAGCAGGAGAGTCAGGCAACTGGTATTATTTTAAAAGGAAAAATCCATATCCTTCTCAGTTTAGGTTCCCTTTAATGCTTTCAATCACAGCTGATACCTTTGTCACTGTACTTCTGCTGTAGGCGGCATTTCTAAGCTCCGTTCCAAGCAGTGGCCGTACCAGTCAGTAGATGCTGGGCCGATCAGCCAGAGATTCCTGAGCACACCCCGTTAAGGACATTTTAAGTTTTAGAATTACGTCATAAGAAGTTGTAGCTACAGGGAAAAAAGGTTGTGCTGTGTCCCTGACCACCATTGCCACTAGAATAGGCAGTCCCTGGCCGTAGCTTATCTTAAAGGACTTCAGCCCATGGGTTGTTTTCACCTTATGGACAAGAGGAATTTTCCCCTTTCAGCGCTTCTCCCTTTTATTCCCCAATAACTTTGTCACTACTTATCACATTGAAATGATCTATACCTTGTTTTTCTCACCACCAATTACCGTATATACTCGAGTATAAGCCGACCCCCCAACTTTTACCTCAAAAAAATGAGAAAAAATGATTGACTCGAGAATAGGCCGAGGGTAGGAAAATGCGGGGGTCTCATGGTGCAGAACAAAGCATTGTGTGGAGAAGACAGTTGACTTGGAGGGGTTAGAAGTAACATATGCACATTAATCTTGTAATGAGGGCTACTGCTGCACATGGGGACTGCAGTGTATAAAAGAGTACGCCTAAAGTATACAGAACAGGGGCTGCCTTTAGAAGGCAGAGACACTAAAAGACAATTGGCCTACTGCAGAAAATAATATAATCCAGCTCTACCCACAATAATTATAACAAGGATCAATGTAATCAAACCGACTATCAAGCAAGAAAGAAATCTCTATTGTGGTTTGCCATCTCTACTCCTGAATATTGCATTGGCTGTCTCCTCTGAGTGCACCCCAATACAGCATGATCAGAGAAGCTGCATTTGCAGAGTGGTGGTGCATCTTAAACTCACAGGTCAGTGTCTGTGCCGTGTCCTCATTTTCAGCCATGTGCAGGGTGCTGCTGGTAAATGTCAGTGTGTGCCACTGCCTGAACTGTGATGTATTGCGTGCTCCCATCAGAATATGCAGAGCGGTGTAAGTGCTGCATTCCAGAGCAGAATTCGAGGCATACCTTTTCCCCGACATCTTCCCCACCCCCCGAATGTCCGAGAGTCCCCCTGCACATGGAACGCTGGTAAATGAGGAATTTGTAGCATGCCTCTTCCCTGTCATCACCCCCCCCCCCCCCCCCCGAATGCCCGAGAGTCCCCCTGCACATGGAGCACTGGTAAATGAGGAATTTGTAGCATACCTCTTCCCTGTCATCGCCCCCCGAATGTCCGAAAGTCCCTTGGTATGTGGAGCGGAATACTGTTTTCTTCCGTGGTTCCAGTGCACGCCACCATGATTCCTCTGTAACTTGTCAGCTTGTCCCATTACTATGATGCCTGAAGTGGCGTACGTGATGATAGGCACCACTAGAGGCCGCCCTAGCAATGAGACTGCAGCTGACAAGTTGCAGAGGAATCAAAGCCGCTTGCACTGGGAACCAGCGAAAGAATAACACTGCGCTCCACATACCGGGGAACTCTCGGACATTCCGGCGGTGATGACAGGGAAGAGGTATGCTACAAATTCCTCATTTACCAGTGCTCCATGTGCAGGGGGACTCTCGGGCATCTGGGGGGTGGGGAAGATGCCTGCAGCACTTTCACCGCTCTGCATATTCCGATGGGACACTCGGGAAGCACGCAATACATCACAGTTCTTTAGCGCTGCCGCTGAGCTCTTCACATTGCGGTGGGGGTGCATTGGGAGGGACGCTATTGCATAGTGACTTCATAGTGACTCGAGTACAAGCCGAGAACCCCACTTTGGGACCACTTTTTTGGTCCCAAAAACTCTGCTTATACTCGAGTATATACGGTAGGCTTTCTGTGGGTGGTACATTTATTTTAAATGCATTTTAATGGGAATAATAAGAAAAAATGAAAACATTCTCAGTTTTCGGCCTTTATAGTTTAAAAAAAAAAAAGCCTAAAACTGTGCATAAAAGCCACACATTTAATTTGCCCATTTGTCCTGGTTATTGCAGTGTTTAAATTATATCCCTAGTACAATGTATGGTGACAATATTTTGTACTGCACTGTACATACAAATGTTTCTCATCATGTCTCCTGTTGCCTCTCTTTAAGTTGTTGAGCAGCTACTGCAGATAGTGAGGACAAGGCAAGACGGCTCCAGTCATGAAAGCAAAGTTCTGCTATTTATCTTTTAAATTCAGGTTCCTCCGAGGTGGAGGCATAGTTAGGAGGAAGTGTGAAGGGGGTGAGGTTGTACTTCTTGGCCTCACAATCTCTTAAACGAGGTATAAAAGAGGTGAGATCATTTCTCTTGGCCTCCCTATGTCTGAATAAACTGGGAGTGGAAGGGGCAAGACTGTACATCCTACCCCCACAAATAATGATCAAATTTAATTGTTGAAATATGCAGACCTAAAGCCCCATCTACACGATGGGACATTGCAGCGATCCGGCGGCTCGATTAGCCGCCGGATCGCCTCTTCCGCGTGCCCGCTCGCCACGCGTGCGCCGCCATCAATACCCGCTCGATTCCCACTCGTCCCCGCGCCGCTTATCTTCCGCTCGATTCCCTGCCATTGTCCCCTAGCGGGGAGCGAGCAGGGAATCGGCGGAAGCAAGATCCGTCCTGTCGGATCTTATCAATCGAGCCGCTGAGGAGCATCGCGGCCGCATCTACATGTGTAGATGCGGCTTTAAAGGTTTGGAATTGATTTTTTTGCCAATATGAGACTAAGTTTGACTTAAAATGGGTCTGGACTCTTGTACAGGACAGAAGGAAAACAGGAGAGAAATGCACCCTATGTATTTAGATGGTTAAGCCTCTCCTATTCCCCCTCATCTGTTACTCATCACAACTGTAATTTTATCTCTTGGCTGTGTCATCTGGCTGCTACGGCTGAGTTAATTGGTAAGCATAGGATGTTAAAAAGGTCTGCCTCCATGAAAGCAGAAAGAAGATGCACTGCAGATTTATTGTAGGATTTCCATCAGCTGTAACAAAGAAATGTTTTGTTTAAAGGCTATTATGCTGTTGCAAATATTTTAGAGCAGAGAGGAAGTTCTGAGTTCCGGTCCGCTTTAATAGTAAATCTCACCCCGTAAAAATTCTGTAGCCCCCCCCAAAAAATGTTAAATGCTCTTTATGGAGCTCTATGGGATCCCTAAAGATATGTGCTCAGTAGAGGTAGCCAATAAGAGGTTAATGATTCTCTATTGCATGCAACTGGTATGCAGCTTAGATTCAGGACAATCAAATTCAACGGACATGCATTTGATTAACTCATTTCCAAGCTGCAAACAGTTTGTATGCAAGCCAGCAATATTCACTAAGGGCTGGAACCCACAGGAGCGCTTTTGGCAGCGTTTTGGCAGCACTGCGATACGCTAGCAGTTTGCCAAAACGCTGGGCTAATGTTAATGGATGGGGCAACTTCCACAGGAGCGTTTGCGTTTCTCAGAAACGCAAACGCAGGACGTGCAGCATTTTGGGAGCGTTAGCGCTTCAATGTAAAGTATTGAACCGCTAGCGGAAACGCTCAGCAAAACCTAAACTGAGCGGTTTTGCTAGCGTTTTGCGGTTCAGCACACTGTAACAAAATGAAAAATAATTCACAGGACCAATCAGGATAAAAACGCAAAACGCTAGGCACCCGCTGGGGAAAAAAATACAATGTTGCAAAACACGACCAAAAACGCGCATGAATCCGCTTGCAAACCGCTCAGACAAAACGCTAGCGGTTGCGTTTTGCGTTTGCGGTTTTCAGTGGGTTCCAGGCCTAATGCTCAGTCTGCAGGCAGTAATTGCACCTTGCAGGCCATGTTTGTAATGAGTCACCCAGCTATGCAGTGTTGTCTTTTATCCCAGTATGTTAGCTCTGTAACCAGAGTCAATTTTCCTTTGCTCTTCAGTGTATGATGGGCTTAAGTCCAGTATTTGTATCATGTTGTGCAGTACAAATGTAACCAACTCTATGCCCACCAGATTGTGTCCCATCCATCCAGCTTCATGTGAATTTATTTTTCATTGGCAGGAAAGTGATTACTTCACCCCACAAGGAGAGTTTCGGGTTGACAAGGCTGGATCTCCCACTCTCCTGAACTGCCTCATGTATAAGATGTCGTATTATCGATTTGGGGAGATGCAGGTAAAAACGAAATACACTTCTGTAAACTGAAAATGAACAGTGGAATGCAACACTAAGTGCCTGTGTTCGGTAACATAAGCTAAAAGAGGGTAGAGGCTGCCCATGATTTCATTACAATGATTAGAGATGTTGGCTATGAGAACATAGCTACTCGCAAGTTAACTAACCCCTGCGGCAGAGGGGTAGTTAACTTGCCTATGGCGCCATCTATAGCGATAGTCCACGTAACTCCACTACTTCCTTCAAACCCGTAAGGGAGAAGTAATGGCATTACGTTGACTGCGAGTGGAATGCATAGCTTAATAGTGCACATTTTATTTATATACATGTATTTCAGTACTGCCTGACAAGCTGGTAGACCGCGTACCCTGTGTAATGAAGGCAGGTTTAAACATTGTAGTGGTTTAAACATTGTAGTGATCCGTGTTGTTAATTACTATATTTTTCCTTAAGATCAGCTTCAGTGAAATAATCCATTGTTCTACACTGAATCCGCTATGTTAATGTATAATTTATAGGTGTGCAGTAAATGTGCCTGCAGAATGAATTGTGGACACATAATCCGGGAACTGTGAGCATACACAACTCAGAATAAGAGCATCATCCAGAAAGGATGGGGCACATAACATTAGCATAGAATAAGCACATAGCATTGCCATTCATCTGCAGAACAGCATCACTGTGTCATCCTGTAGGACATTGTCTGAACTGAGGGATTTATGTCCTTGAGTTTGATGAAATCATGGTTATATTATTGTCCTGTTATACTCCCTAAATCACGTACAAATCACACTTGCGTTAATTATCTGATACACAAAGTCCTTCAGCTGATTGTTATGGGATTCAGTCATCCATATTCGTGTAGAAGGCTGAACGATGGAAGCGACTGTCTTGAGTGAATATCGTATGGCAGGAATACAGCCTACATGTGGCCATGAAACTGTTCATTACCTTTAGGTATTTAATGTTCTAAGTTAGCTTTCCATTTAAATTTGCAGCTAGCTATAATTTTCTGAAGCTAAAGTGGAAAGCCAGATCTCAACTCATAGCAACAGTAAATGTTGTACACAAAGCCCCCGATTCATATTGATCAGCAGTACTAATGAGTTGAAATGAGCAGAGACTCAAACAACTGTTTTTTGATCACTTAGATCATTGATGGCTAACCTTGGCACGCCAGCTGTGACAAAACTACAAATCCCATCATGCCTCGGCCTCCCCGAGTTATGCTTAGAGCTGTCAGAGTATTGCAATGCCTCATGTAGGCCTGAACGATTCTAGGAAAAAATTGAATTAAGCGATTTCTGCCCGATATCCCGATTTTAATTCCATTCACGATTTCCTTCAAATCAAACTTTGTTCCCCCTCTGTGCCTCTCTCCCCCTGTCTCTCTTTGTGCACTCTCTATGTCTCTCTTTGTGCACCCTTTGTCCCCTCGGTGCCTTTTTTTTTTTTTGTGCCCCCTCTGGGTCTCTCTCTGTCATGTGACATACAGGAACCAGGAAGTATGCCATGCAAAGGGGACGGTAGACAGCGAGAGAGAACGGACAGCGTTGGACTCGTGCGGAAGGTATGTCCAACACTGCCGATGCTGCGGGCCGCACACACCAGGACTTGAGGGAAGTTTAAAGTCGCTTCTTCAAACTTCCTCCATGTGGAAATTATGTAATTGAGGAAATCCTTCCTTTGATGATTCCGAAATTGTGATCTTGGTGATCGCGATTTCGATTTAAATTTGATTTATCTTTCAGGCCTAGCCTCATGGGACTTTTAGTTCCACCACAGCTGGAGTGCCAAGGTTAGCCATCACTGACATAGATGAACTGATTTGAGCACCTGGCTGTCTTTATATGTGCATATAAATACAAAGTAAGAGAGCTGAAATAGTAGTATTGCCTTTAATCCATAAACTGACGATATTATTGTGCCTCTTTTTCTGCAGTTGGATTTCCGAACTCCACCGGGCTTTGATCGCACGCGTAATGCGGAGATTGGGAATAAGGACATTAAATTCAAACATCTGGAAGAGGCGTTCACATCAGAACATTGGCTGGTCAGAATATACAAAGTCAAACCACTAGACAACAGAGAGGCACTTGACCACAAGCCTAGAGTGTCTAACATTGTCCCTAAACAGAAGTATCTATCCAAGAAGGTAGGTGGCATGCCATTTTGTTTGATTTCATGACCAGAGCGAAGCCTCATGCTTCTGGCACAGACACAGTTATGGGAAAGGGTATATATGAAGTGCAGAAATGGTAGTACAGCCTGCTAAATCCCCTTTTAGTAACTGAGAGGTTTATAAATTGTCATTCCTATGAAATTGTTACATAGGTTTGTTTTTCTTATAGGGTGACGTTGTGGAGCAGCATGCTTTACCAGCTGCGATACAGTAGGGAAAGGGGGTCTGGTCGAAATGAGCTAAATCACATTAATGACAGTTTGACTGACATTTAATTTGTTCTGTCTAAATGAAAGCTGATGTATAGCAATGTTTCCCAATAACAGATGACCTCAATAAATGGCCTGCTTACATCCATGGATTTCATAGTTGCATGTAAAGGAATAGATAATGTAAAGCATAAACTTTAATAGTACAGTCTGTAAGAATGTATAGAATGTAACACTTTAATCCACATGCACAAAAAGACAGTCTCATCTGTAGCCTTAAACATTTGCCATACAGATCATTGTCCATGTATGTATCGAAAATTGTACATAAAATTGGTGTGATTTAACTTCAATGCATTCATGGACATTTGATTTATATGGATAATTCTATGGCTAAGGATGAAACCACTTTACATAATAAAATCCATATGTCCACAGGAATTAAATAAAATGTATTAGAAAATGTATTATAGATTGGAATTATGATAACTTAGTGTATGTTTTACATTGTTTCTTTACTTCTAATTAAAGAGAACCCGAGGTGGGTTTAAAGAATATTATCTGCATACAGAGGCTGGATCTGCCTATACAGCCTAGCCTCTGTTGCTATCCCAAACCCCCCTAAGGTCCCCCTGCACTCTGCAATCCCTCATAAATCACAGCCACGCTGCTGACAAACAGCTTGTCAGAGCTGGCTGTGTTTATCTCTATAGTGTCAGTCTGCTGCTCTCCCCGCCTCCTGCAGAACTCCATTCCCCGCCTGCATCCCTTCCCTCCCTGCTGATTGGAGGGAAGGGGCAGGGACAGGAGCTATGCAGGAGGCGGGGGAGCAGCTGAGACTGACACTACAGATGTAAACACAGCCTCACAGCACGGCTATGATTTATGAGGGTTTGCAGAGTGCAAGGGGACCTTAGTGTGGTTTGTGATAGCAACAGAGGCTTGGCTGTATAGGCAGATCCAGCCTCTGTATGCAGATAACATTCTTTAAACACATCTCGGGTTCTCTTTAATGACCTACTAGGTCAGGGGTGTCTAACTCAAATACACAATGGACCAAAAGTGAAAACTGGTACCAAGTCACGGGTCAAACTCGGTGTAGTGGCCCCTCCCTCTCCTATACAGTTCCCTGGTGTTTAGTGGCCACCCTTCCTTCCCTATACAGTTCTCTGGTGTCTAGTGGCCCTTCTCCATTCATTCATTATCTGGCTTCAGAGTTTCAGCACTTAGCCATATAAGCTTAGCGTTCAGATGTTTGCGGGCCTAATATAATGAAAAGTACAACCTCTAAGGGGTACTGTGAGCCAGAAAAATAGGGTGAGGGGTTCACAGGACCACAGTCCAAGGCAATGAGATTTATAAAATGTAGCTTGTAATTATAAGCCTAAAATTAGCCTGTAGGTATAGCACATATCATAAAAGTCCATGTGTCAACCTACAATGGTGTGAAAAACTATTTGCCCCCTTCCTGATTTCTTATTCTTTTGCATGTTTGTCACACTTAAATGTTTCTGCTCATCAAAAACCGTTAACTATTAGTCAAAGATAACATAATTGAACACAAAATGCAGTTTTAAATGATGGTTTTTAGTATTTAGTGAGAAAAAAAACTCAAAACCTACATGGCCCTGTGTGAAAAAGAAATTGCCCCCTGAACCTAATAACTGGTTTGGCCACCCTTAGCAGCAATAACTGCAATCAAGCGTTTGCGATAACTTGCAACAAGTCTTTTACAGCGCTCTGGAGGAATTTTGGCCCACTCATCTTTGCAGAATTGTTGTAATTGAGCTTTATTTGAGGGTTTTCTAGCATGAACTGCCTTTTTAAGGTCATGCCACAACATCTCAATAGGATTCAGGTCAGGGCTTTGACTAGGCCACTCCAAAGTCTTCATTTTGTTTTTCTTCAGCCATTCAGAGGTGGATTTGCTGGTGTCTTTTTGGGTCATTGTCCTGCTGCAGCACCCAAGATCGCTTCAGCTTGAGTTGACGAACAGATAACCGGACATTCTCCTTCAGGATTTTTTGGTAGACAGTAGAATTAATGGTTCCATCTATCACAGCAAGCCTTCCAGGTCCTGAAGCAGCAAAACAACCCCAGACCATCACACTACCACCACCATATTTTACTGTTGGTATGATGTTCTTTTGCTGAAATGCTGTGTTACTTCTATGACAGATTTAACAGGACACGCACCTTCCTAAAAGTTCAACTTTTGTCTCGGCGGTCCACAAGGTATTTTCCCACAAGTCTTGGCAATCATTGAGATGTTTTTTTAGCAAAATTGAGACGAGCCTTAATGTTCTTTTTGCTTAAAAGTGGTTTGCGCCTTGGATATCTGCCATGCAGGCCGTTTTTGCCCAGTCTCTTTCTCATGGTGGAGTTGTGAACACTGACCTTAATTGAGGCAAGTGAGTCCTGCAGTTCTTTAGATGTTGTCCTGGGGTCTTTTGTGGCCTCTCTGAAGAGTTTTCTCTGCACTCTTGGGGTAATTTTGGTCGGCTAGCCACTCCTGGGAAGGTTCATCACTGTTCTTGTTTTTGTTTTTGCCATTTGTGGATAATGGCTCTCACTGTGGTTTGCTGGAGTCCCAAAGCTTTAGAAATGGCTTTATAACCTTTACCAGACTGATAGATCTCAATTACAGTACTTTTGTTCTCATTTGTTCCTGAATTTCTTTGGATCTTGGCATGATGTCTAGCTTTTGAGGTGCTTTTGGTCTACTTCTCTGTGTCAGATAGCTCCTATTTAAGTGATTTCTTGATTGAAACAGGTGTGGCAGTAATCAGGCCTGGGGGTGACTACAGAAATTGAACTCAGGTATGATAAACCACAGTTAAGTTATTTTTTAACAAGGGGGCCAATCACTTTTTCACACAGGGCCATGTAGGTTTTGAGTTTTTTTTCCTCACTAAATAATAAAAACCATCATTTAAAACTGCATTTTGTGTTCAATTATGTTATCTTTGACTAATAGTTAACGGTTTTTGATGAGCAGAAACATTTAATTGTGACAAACATGCAAAAGAATAAGAAATCAGGAAGGGGGAAAATAGTTTTTCACACGACTGTAGTAGATATCAAAGATTGGCCTGACGCACGTTTCATGGCCATTTAACCAGCCAGTTCTTCAGAGGTGATTGAAATTTCAGTAGTTGTGGCAACAGGTATTAAAAACATAGCATTTGATATTCATCAAGCATCCTTTTTGTCTGGACAGACCATAAGTAAATACATCCTAGACCAAAATTGGTCACTGGGTAGGTGATAGATGGCTGAATAGTAACTCTATCTGCCTGGCATATTCCCTCCAGCCACACCAGACAGACAGAAGTGTTACTATCTATCCATCTACACTCTGATGGTCCTCAGCTATTTCTAGTCCCATGCTTTCATCTAACACCTACCCAGTTGTAAGACCTGACCCCTCTACCAACAGAAAACAACTAATAACTTTGGTAGGATGTGCCATCTATATTCACAATAAGGATATACAATACACAAATGAAATGGAGAAGAGCCCATGTTGAACTCTTCCCATGGATATTTAAACTGCAGTTGGTCAAATTTGCCAACTTTGACTCCCAACTAAGCGTTTCATGGAACATGGTGTGCGCCTTTGCTGTGCAACTGCTATTAAAAGGAACCCGAAGGTGTGAGACCTATGGAAGCTGCCATATTTATTTCCTTTCGAACAATACCAGTTGCCTGGCAGTCATACTTACCTTTCTGCTCAGTAGGGTCTAAATCACATGTCTGAAACAAGCATGCAGTTAATCTTGTCAGATTTGTCATAGACCTCTGATCTGCATGCTTGTTCAGGGTCTGTTGTTTTGAAGCAGGGTTTCTCAAACCTGTCCTTGTGACTTCCCAATGGTGCATGTTTTGCAGGCAACCTGCACAGGTGGGGTAAATTAGCGTCTCAGCTACATGGAATCCACCTAGCTGAGACACTAATTACCCCACCTGTATATAGGTGAGGTTGCCTGCAAAACATGCACAGTTGGGGAGTCACGAGGGACAGGTTTGAGAAACACTGGTTTAAAGTAATAGAAGCAGAGGATCAGCAGGACAGCCAGACAATGTGCATTATTTAAAAGGAAATAAACATGTCAGCCTCTATATCCCTCTCAACAGGTTACTGTTAAATTGATACTCATGATTGACCTGAAGAAGTGGACTGTCTTCATTGGTCAGGTTTAGGGATCTCTGTTTCTAAACTTTGGAATCAGGCAGTTGTTTAAACTGGACTAAATATGTGACTTGCCATTTTGTATTTTTCATCTGACTTGCTTACTGCTGGCTTGTAGACATCGAAGAGGAAGCGTGGCTACATAAAGAACAAGCTGTCTCTGAAGAAAGGCAAGAAACCCAGCAAGAAGACGGTTTAAAGCATCCCATCTCACAGGACCAAGTCCTCAAGATAACCAGTCTTTGCCTTTAGATGAGCTCATGTTTCTCTGTAACATGAGAGTACAGAACCATCTTTGGTCCAGGATATTGTACACAATTTTCAGGCAATGTCTGATTACAAAATATATATTTATTGGCTTATTAAGAACAGCTGTTTTAGATTTGTAATGTGAAGCCAGACAGACAGTGCTGCTGTCCATGAATAACAGCAGTTTTTTTTTTTCTTAATTTGTTTTGTTTTTTTTCTTTTGGGTAGATATGATTTTCAAATCCTTTGACAATTTGGACTGATTGCACCAAAGAGCCCTCCGATTTGGTTATTGGCACATGCATACTTGTCAATTTTTTTTTATTATTTTTTTTTTTATACATAAAATAAGAAACTGAAATCCTTGAGCTGCATATTCTTTCCAGAAAACAACCTGCATAGATGTACGCGATAGCATCTGTGAGCAGCCCCCTCTTCTGCCTGTGACTTGTATAATAATAGGATAAAAAGCTTGACTTATTGAATAAAGTTACACTTTGTTCTCTGAAGCTGTTTATTCTCTTGAAAACCATGAATGATGCTCAAAATGTCAGGTTGTTTTTTTTTTTTTTTTATCTAGTTGCCAGGGATGTGGGTGTATTATATAACTGCTGCTGAATTTTTATAGGGACAAGCTAAGAACGAATCACAACGAATTAAAATGGTCTAGGAAAAGGTGAACAGATGAGGGCGGCGTAACGGTACTTCATTGTCTTTCTGAAAATGCCTAACTCTCTGAAACGTTTGCACGGCAGTGCAAGCCATTTAGCGGCCTGTATGCGTGTGAGGCCTGCCTAGCCATTAGTGCTATCCTGAGGCAGGAATCACCAAGTGCCTCGCTGATTATCAAATAAATTGGTTTACTCATATCTAATCACAAACTTTGCTTTAGAAAATAAAATAGCTGCTGCTGCTGCTTGTGGATGGATGTCTGATAGCCGATGCCCTCAGGCATTTTACAGCTTCCAGACAATGGATCCTAATTACGCATAGAATGCTTATCAAGAGTGAAACGGAGGCCACCGGTTTCGGTGTGCTTAATACCTGGTTTCCTGGCTGTCATGCTGATCCACTGGCCATAATGCTTTTTAAATCATTCACAGGTACACACATTTGGTGTCCTGGCAATCCTCTGATTTGATCTACCTATGTATTCTAGGCGAGTGAGTGATATTACAGGCAACTAGCTCTTTTTTTTTTTTTCCTGTGAGGAAAGCGGCATTGGCAGCCTGCATATTTCCCTCATGGTAGTTACTTGTGGTGGGATAGCGACATAAGGGACCTCTGCCATCCCTTTAATAGTTTGACAACTGATCCAGCCTATATGGCCTTTCCACCATTCCAGGCCTGCTGCTACTGTACATTGATGGCCAGTAGACTTCGGTACTACAGAGCCTTACCAAGAAGCTGATTTAATGTTGCCACTGTTCTAATACGATTACATTCAGCCATCTTCTATTACTGATCACGCAGAGTCCAATATAGGAAGAGGAACATGCTGATTGTGTTGAATGTTCACATGCACAGTCCTATTAAAAGCAAACGGCTAAGATGCTCGAATGTTTACACGCTTAAAAAGTTGACAAGTATACAAATGTCCGCTTTTTCTGAAGTCTGAGATTATACTGAGGGCGTCTGGGTTAGAACTCACTTTTTGAAAATATATTTTTTCATGCAGTTTTCTTCATAGTTCCTTTCTTTGTTTTTAAGACTAAAATTGACAGTTCTGTCAATGCAATGCACTAAAATGTAAATTGGGTTGAACATTTTGGGTGATTATTCTGTGGCTTTAGACATTATGCAGACTTGAACTTTTCATAGCTTGATGGTTATTTTATTTTAATTTTATTTTTAATTTTTTTTTTATTTCCCAAGTTTTTATGTTCATTTGGAATATAATTCACACACAGTTGTACTATGAAAATGACTGGACTGCCCTGTGTTTAGGATGTATCTTTTATAGTAAGATGGAAGCGAGACATGATGGTTTCTCAGAAAAAAAAAATACAATCATTTTGTTTTCTATTTTTTTTTTTTATATATATTTTGTTTTCCAAGCTTGTGATATTTTTACATACCATACAAGCTGCGTTGCTGTAAAGCATTTGTATGCAGCTCGAATGCCATTACAACACACTGGCAATCTGTATATTGGATTGAAAACTTTGGACATTGAAAATAGAAACCAATAAAATTTCATTAAGGTTTTATGTTAAGTGTCATGTTTTTGTTTCTAATGAAATTATTTGAATGGCCAATACTAGAGCTATGTGGGGCGGAGTTACCAAGACAGGCACAGAGAAAAGGAATGCTAAAGCAGAACAGTTGTCCAGAGCAACCAGTAAAGCCATGTACACATGCTTGATGGAGCTGTGATTCCATTGTGTGTATAGCAGTCTCCAACCCCTCTCAGCTGCTTCAGCTGACTGATGACCGTGAGTATTGTTCTTTCCACCTGCCCCACCCACCGCATGATGTCACGCTTGTGCCACCTCCCTTTGCATAGGAACAGAACACATTGCTAGTCTGCAGGTTAACGAGGTGTCTGTCAGTCTTGGCCCAAACATTTCACCTGACTGGTTAGTAACCAACCCCGATGGCAGACATGCCTCGTGTATGTGCACATGGCTTTAGATTTCTTTTTTTGTTTAACAGCCGGAACCAGATTGGTTGCCCTGGTCAACTTCTTCACATTTGTTCATCTCTTCACTTGTCTTGATAAGTCTCCCAGATCATCTGTGTTTTGGCAGCCATTGCTGATTGGGTGGTTAGATAAAATAGCTCTTTGGGGTAGACTTTTGGTATAGCTTACAAGAAAAAAAAACTTATTTTCAAGTTGTTTATTGAAAAACTGAACGTGTGATCAGAAATGCAGTAAAAACTGGAATACTTTACTTTCAAATAAAAAAAGAAAACAATATTGTGTTTTTCATTAAACTGGTTTGCTCTGCAGTTTGCATTTTTATTACTCCTTGCAGAAATTATGACAAAAGACACAAAGGAATTTGTATGTTTAGTGGCCAGTTAAACACCACACACGTTAAAAAAAATTATCCAAAAGAACTATATGAAAAATCTTTCAAAACCACCTGCTCAGGGTGCTGCTATTAGTGGCCATTTTAAAAGTTGATAGTTCCTGACTGGGATATTATTAAAAAGAAACGCCTTCTTAACCAGCTGAGCGGTCTGGACGAGCTCAGCTCGTCCAACACCGCCAGCGGCTGACGCTCAGGCCCTGCTGGGCCGATTTTAATGAAATAAAAAGCAGCACACGCAGCCGGCACTTTGCCAGCCGCGTGTGCTGCCTGATCGCCGCCGCTCTGCGGCGATTCGCCGCGAGCAGCGGCGAAAGAGGGTCCCCCCAGCCGCCTGAGCCCAGCGTAGCCGGAACAAAAAGTTCCGGCCAGCGCTAAGGGCTGGATCGGAGGCGGCTGACGTCAGGACGTCGGCTGACGTCGATGACGTCACTCCGCTCGTCGCTATGGCGACGATATAAGCAAAACAAGGAAGGCCGCTCATTGCGGCCTTCCTTGTTTATTCTGGGCGCCGGAGGCGATCGGAAGATCGCCTCCGGAGCGCCCTCTAGTGGGCTTTCATGCAGCCAACTTTCAGTTGGCTGCATGAAATAGTTTTTTTTTTATTTAAAAAAAACCCTCCCGCAGCCACCCTGGCGATTTAATCAGAACGCCAGGGTGGTTAACTGAGAAATTTTGAGGAAAAAAAATCCTTGTCTGTCATCTTGTGTTTTGCTTTTGCTTCAGTAGGTTGAGTCACACCTGCAACATGCATGTAGTCAGTGAGAGGAGTCTGAGGAACTAATCAAAATGTTTTCTAACTATGTAAAACTTTATTATTAAAAAAAAAAAAAAAAAATTGAAAAAGCATACAAAATAAAATAGGAGTGCAGCTGACTGCACAACTCATCCGTATGCAAGGTGTAAATTTACACACACACACACACACTCTCATAACATATATTTGCCTACAGTAAACATAACCTAACCACTAACTAAACCCCTGTAATGTTTACATCGCCTAGATTCCTTTAAATAAGCCAACTTTTCTCTGTAGCGTTAAATAGAAGAATAAGAGTAGGTAGAAGAAAAGATAGAGAAAGGTGTCTTCAGTCCACTCATTGGCCCTATAGAATTGGCTAACTGTCCATCAAAAACATAATTGAACCATTACTAGGGCAGCACGGTAGCTTAGTGGTTAGCGCTCTCGCCTTGCAGCGCTGGGTCCCTGGTTCGAATCCCAGCCAGGTCAACATCTGCAAGGAGTTTTTATGTTCTCCCTCTGTCTGTGTGGGTTTCCTCCGGGCACTCCAGTCTCCTCCCACATCCCAAAAACATACAGATAAGTTGGACTCCCCCTAAATTGGCCCTAGACTTCGATACATACACTGCACAATACACACATAGACATAAGACTATGGTAGTGACTAGATTGTGAGCCCCTCTGAAGGACAGTTAGTGACAAGACAATATACCCTGTACAGCGCTGCGTAATATGTCGGCGCTATATAAATACTAAGTAATAATAATAAATCAAGAATTAACTGGGCATCCACTGTTCCAAATAATGGATCTGTCCCAGATTTTAAAAGAAGCGTATATATTATTCTTGCAGTAAACAGTTCCAGGCATATATAAAATATATTTTCCTGACTTCCTAATTGTCACATGACAAATCCCAGTTATTAAACACCTCAAAATATATTCTTTGACACTTGCTGGTTAAACTGATACCTTATATGCTTTATTTCATTACTAGTTTGACGTATAGCAGACCATTATCCCCAGCCTTCACATCTGTCGTGATCAGATCTGATCGCTAGAGTGACAGTTTGGTGCCCCAGTGCTGTACAGATGCATTAATAGGCAATGGCAGAGCGACCCTTCTGTACTGCATTGGGGCCCTGAACAGTTTCCCTAGCGTTCGCATCCAATTGCTTTAGTTAGCAGTCATTAATGGTATATAATCGGGTACAGATGCAGTGTTAGTAGGCTAGGTGGAAGTTAAAACTTCACCAGGAAGAAAAACATTTGTCTGTGACCTGGTCACTTTAATCAACTGTATTTTTAAACCAACTTTTAATCAAAGATTGCTGCTATTTGCAATATCCGCAACCTTTCAAAAATCACCTGCTCAGGGCGCTGCTATTAGTGGCCATTTTAAAAGTTGCTAGTTCCCGGCTGGGATATTTTCTCAGTGTTTATTTTAATCAAAAAGAAACCTCTTTACACAGACATTTTTGAAGAAAAAATCCGTGGCTGATGGAAAAGCTTCGCTTTTGCTTTTTGGTCACTTTTCTCAACTTTTTTTTGTAACACTAACTTATCAAAGATTGCTGCTATTTGCAGTATCATCAATCCTTCATTTTTGATCAAGCATCAGTGATGGGGCTGCGCTTTCAATCCTGGATGTTCATTCTACAACTCAGGGATTTTTTGGAAGCAGAATCTATGTCCAAGAACCTTAAGCCCTCTTTCACAGTGGGACGTGAAAGTCGCACATGATAAAATATTTTAACGCAGAGTAACGCACAGCAATGGAAAGTCTGTGCGACATTCACAGTGCACACGTTGCGTTAGTGTGTAGCAATATTAGAAAGTGCTGCATGCTGTGCGTTTAGCAATGAATATGCTGCGTCACTTGTGTTGCACATGCTCAGTAATATTTTTTTTCTTTTTCAAAATGTTCCGCATGTGCCGTTATCGTTCCATAGTAAATACATTTTCTAGCGTGCGACTTTAACGTTGCACTGTGAAAGTGTATCTGCTTAGCTTTACAGCTGCGTTGTGCAACCTTAACGCCGCATCAAACGCAACGTCCTACTGTGAAAGTAGCCTAAGTAGTTAATTTACAATCTCTATAGACTGAGAACATCTGTGAGTATTGTGGATAATTTGAATGACATGCCAGTATTATAAATGAGGCTAGTTTTAAGAATGCAGGTTTATTGCATTATTGACGAGTCCATTTATAAGTACATTAACGTTATTGTATTATGAATTAGAGTTTTAAAGTAGTGGCTTTTTATGTTTGCTTGGTAAAATGTTTCCCAGTCATATGTAGAGATACTGTCTGTGCTTTATCTGCGTATACATGATGATCTACATATACAATCCCTTTTCTGAAACCACCCAGATGCCTGCTAAAATATATCCTCATACTATATCCATTGCGGATTCAGAACAATGGGATCACCGCACAGCATTGATGGAAAGTCGCATTGCACAGTTTGCTCTGTTCCAGTTAGGCAGCCTTCAGTCCACAGGCTTATGATTCCACTGCACCCAGAACCACTGCACCATTTGAAAGAATTGCATCTCATTTTGATGCGATTATATTGTCCGTTGCATCGCATAGTGTAAAAGGAGCCTTAGGACCGGTCTCCACTAGTCAGTGTTTCTGTACATTTTCTGCACAGGAGAACCGCAACCAATGTTGATCAATGGGCTACTTCACACTTGAATGTGCTTTTCACATGCAGAAAAACAATTGACAACCATACAAAACTGTCAGACAAAAACTGACGAGAGGAAACCGGTCCTAATGCTGGGTACACACGATACGTTTTTTTTGGTCGATTTTCCGTCCGGTCGATTTCCGATTCGATTCGGTTATCGTTTCTTATCTATTTCTATTCACTTCAATGAGAAGTCGATCAGAAAAACAATCGAAAATAAGATTGGACATGTCAGAAATGATCTATCGAACCGTCTAACACAAAATTGTATGGTGTGTACCTAGCATAAGGGCTCAGACACACTATAAGCTCTTTTCTGAGCGCTTGCGATTGATCAGCGCTTTTAAAAAATCGCTCCCATTCGCTTGCATTGAAATTGCATAAAACTCACAGCGATCGTGGTTATTTTTGAGTGATTTTAATGCAAGTGAATGGGAGCAATTTTTAAAAAGCTGATCAATCGCAAGTGCTCAGAAAACCACATAGTCTGAGCCCTTATAGAGTATATACGGTAGTCTTGTTATGAACTGCCCCTTTAGAAGGGTTTACAATCTAATACCTACTATTGTCACAGTCTTAAGCTACGTACACATGCATGATCAGCTGAAGTCAATAATCATACGTTCCTAATCGCCACCCCGCAAGCCATTCGCCAAGTAACGGTCAACTCATTTGTGCACGTTGGCTCCTGCCCCCGCCGTGTGATATCATGCATGTGACACTCCATTGTGTCTCCGCCCCCCGCATAGCAACAGATTATGCATCTGTACAGCCCGGCACAGTGATGTCACCCAAGGGATTGCATCCCAATCATCATACATCAGTTAACGTGTCTGTTTTTGGAAAGTGATTGTAAACTTATTCAAACATGGGGAGAGCATACCAACTCCATGCAGATAAAATTCTGGGGTGGATTCCAACCTGCAAGGTGAGAGTGCTATCCAATGCCACCAAATCACCTTTGTATGCCCACTTACTGTATCCTTTTTCCACTAGTAGCATTTTGCAATACGATTTATATCTCTTGCAGATAAAATGCTAGATGAACAAAAACTGATGGAATCCGCAGCGACTATTTCCATTAGTGCAATGGGATTTTTTGCATTTGTGTGCTTCAGCTCCTATACAAATTATGGGAGCGCATGAAAGCACTTAGCGATTGTGCTGCTATGCAGTTTTCCTGCAATTGGGCAATTCAAAATATTTTTTTAAATTACCTTTGTTGAAAATCGCAAACGCACTGCAATTGCGCGGTACACCCGATGAATCACGCTGGTGGAAATATAAAGGAACATGCTTGCAGCGTCTTAGTGAAAAAGGGGCCCTAATTAATGATGCTCTGGGGGTGTAGAGCTCTTATATCTCTGGCTATTCCTTCACCACTGGGAACCCACTAGCAGTACATTACTAATTTCTAAGCACTTGTGCTTTGAAAAGCTCTTGCTAATGTAATGCAATGGGTGTGATCTCACTTGAGCTATGTGATGTTATTAAAAAAATCCCCTATAGCATTGCATTAGCTATAAAGAAAAGGCTGCTGGTGGGTTTGAGCCCAGACAGACAGAGAAGGGATGAAGATGGTGCGTTTGATGCAGTTGTTTCTGAAGTTACCAGCACATTTCTGCTACTGACAAGTGATGACTTTCTACATCTGTCAGCCAGCATCTGCAGTAGGAGGGCCACATAATGCACATCAAAGCTGGTGCAAAGTTCAAAACGGGGAATTTACACCAAGCACTAAATAATTCTGACAATGAAGGGCAATTTTTTATTAACGTTGGGATAATCTCAGATATGTGCAGCTCTCGCTCATTCACTTTCCTCCTCGTGGTTTGCGGACCATTGTATACAGGAGGAGATAATGGGTGTGGCAGAGGAGGGTCTGCTGAGTGGATTATTGAGTGACATCCATAAAGGTGGCCATACACTTATAGATTTGCAGCAGATTCGGCCATCAGATACTGTACATTTATGTCAGATGCTTGTCGTCAAGTTGAATCTGACAGGAATCTTAGTGTAGTGGGGGTGTCTCAGCACCTTGCAGGGAAAAAAATATAGGAGACAAATACGGGAGCCCAATGGCGTAGTATATTAGTATGCAATTGAAAAAAGAAATTTCAATAAATTACTACTCACAAAAGGAGGTTGCAAGGGCAACCAACCGTAGGAAGCAGGTGGAGACCATAAACCCGACTCCACTCGGGGTAGTCCCAGCCGGGACCTGGATGTGGTCGCTCTCCTTGAAAAAGTAGGGACAGGTGTCCACTGTGGGGCACCCACAGGTGGTCTGTCACCACCCCTCAAACACAGATTGTTTGGGGGTATAGCTATGCACAATTGAAGGTAAAGAGGCGCCCTGGTTGAAATAAAAGCATCTAAAAACAGCTTAAAATCGAGGAAATAATATGAGGTGGCTTACCTCAATAACGAAATCCTTGTATATGACAAAAGATTTTTATTTAGCACAGGCAACGCGTTTCGCGGGTCCAAGCCCGCTTCATCAGGCCAATAAAAGTGCCAAATGAACAAGTCGATATGGCAAAGGGAGGCTCCCTTTGCCATATCGACTTGTTCATTTGGCACTTGTACCCGCGAAACGCGTTGCCTGTGCTAAATAAAAATCTTTTGTCATATACAAGGATTTCGTTATTGAGGTAAGCCACCTCATATTATTTCCTCGATTTTAAGCTGTTTTTAGATGCTTTTATTTCAACCAGGGCGCCTCTTTACCTTCAATTGTGCTGACAGGAATCTATCTGATGTGTGCCACACACTAGGAACAGAATTCAGAATGAAATCTATTGGAAATCTATCTAAATGCATTACTGCACCATTAGATCCAATGCAACTCTATGGGCCATGGATCTGCTACCAGCAGCAGATAGACCTAGATCTTCCATCCTGTCAGATAGATCAAATCAATCGATAGTTTTTAAAGAAAAGATTTCTGATTGATTGCTTCTATAGAATTGATCGATGGCTGAAATCGACCAGTGTATGGGGCCCTTAACTGTATCATCTTTTCCCGCATTCATTAAGGACCAGGTCAGAACACAAGAACTAGAAAGCAGTCACTACAAGGGTCATGAATATACATGGTCAATTAGGTAGTATTGATTTTGAGTTGATACACGTTATTAGTATGCAAATATATGCAGCTGTGAACTGGGCCCATTCAGTGCAATAGCGGATTTTAATTGGTCCAATGCCATACTGCATGAAATTGGTATCAATTCAAAATACTTTGCATCTCATTAACGACCTGTAGTCATAAGCTGCAAAAAAAATAGCTGTTACTGCTCCTCTGGCGATCTTCTCTATCTCCTGGTGACGGAACACATTTTCCAACTACGAAGCGTGTTTTCAAGATTAAAGGTAGCCATACACTGGTCGATTTGCCATTAGATCGACCAACTGACAGATCCCAATCTGATCAGAGAGGGATCGTATGGCTGCCTTTACTGCAAACAGATTGTGAATCGCTTTCAGGCTGAAACCGATCACAATTTGTTGAGCTGCTCCTGTCGCCTGCCCCCCCCCCCCCCCCGTATACATTACCTGAAGCTGGTTCCGGGTCCTCTTCTGCACCGCATCTCACTGTACACTGTCACTCCGTGACCAGGAAGTTCAAATAGAGCGCCCTCTATATGAACTTCCTGGTCACTGGAGTGACACAGGAAGTTCATTTACGCTGGGATGGAAGCAGGAACACAGCGGTGCAGCACGGAGATGCCCGGGAGCCAGTGTCAGGTAATGTATACCGGATCGGCCGCCGCTAACGACACGATCCCTACCCGTGGGCGATCGAGGGTAATTTCCCGCACGGCGCAATCGACGGACTGATCCGATTTCGTGAGGAAATCGGATCGGTGGGTGCGTTTAGCGCAAACGATTGACAGCAGATTCGATCCCAGTGATCGAATCTGCTGTCGAAACGGGCGCAAATCGGGCCAGTGTATGGCCAGCTTAAAAGTAAAACTGAAGTGAGAAAACTTACTTCAGGTTTGTTACTTACCTTAGTAGTAGGGAGAATCAATGAGATGCAAATATTTCATGCCGAATAATGTAAATTTTTATACAAATATATGCAGCTTGAAAATGGGCCAATCAAGTTTAAATTGATTGGGTCATTTTCAAGCTGCATATATTTGCATAAAAATGTACATAAGTCTGCATGAACTCTGAAATATTTGTATCTACTTAGAGGAAAGGCTTTTGAGAGCAGTAGCTGTTCAGTAACCGCTTTACTGTAACAAAATATGACATCTGCTACACAAAAATGCTCCAAAAACGCTAGGCATGTTTAGAAAGCATGCCTAGAATCGCTCTGAAATCTGCTTCCAAAACCTCTAGCGTTTTGCGGATCTGCTAGAGGTTTTTGGTGTGCACTGGGCCTTAGGCCTTTTTCACATTGAAGGCTAAAGGAGGTGAATTCACAGCCCGTCAGCTGGTCCCATGCAGTGTCAGTGCTAGCGCTCAGTACTGGTGGGGAAGAGGCGGCCCTCCCTTGAGAAGTTCCAAAGAGCTCTTCAGTGGAATAGCTTTACTGGTGGACAGCGGAGAAAAGACTGGTTAGGCAGAGGAATGGGGAGGCTCTATATTATGTCTTCCCTCTACTAACGTAAGTATCAAATCTGAAGTGAATTTTCCCACTTCAGGTTTAATTTAAGGTCTAAAATTAACTGTTGTAATAAAATGCATGCCCATAAAACTTTCCTGTTCATATGTGCTGATCCGTGCATAAAACACTACTGTGTATATATACATGAAACCTCACACATTGGAAAAATGTGGCATGCTGTTATTTTTTTTTTTTTTAAATGAACGCACAAAGACACATTAGATGTGAATGAAGCTATTGATTAACTTGTGTTGTCAGTTCTGACAGCGTGGCACTCAGTGTGAAGGTTGCCTTAGGGACCTATAGACAGTGGATTTGTTTGAAGCTTTATTTGACTTCCTGCACTCTACATGACATTTTTTTTTTATACAAGAAAACAGCCAGCAGCAATCATATCCTCAACAAAGCAGATTTTATAATCACTAAGGCAGCCAAACAGTAGTTTACATGTTTCACGTTCAGTGCAAATCAAAACACCGAAGTCTGTACTGCAGCATACGTCAGAAACCTGTTACAGGTGAACCTGCCTAAAGACTCTTGCCACGATCAACTAAGCCTGACTTGCATGAGTCTTTCATTCGTACACTCATTTTTATTTGTTTTTATTTTGTTCTTTAAGTTCTGTTCGTATGAAGTGTTTTCTTTGCATGCTGATAATTTTGCAGGGAGAGAAGTAGCTAGCATAACCCTTCTCATACCAACCTGCTTTCCAGTCGACATTCTGGAGGTGCCTAATGTTAGGGGGTTTCTCTCCCCCTAACAGCACTAATGCCTTTTGCCAGTTACATATTCATTCTATAGTCCAGTGGGATGCAAGCATTTTATTGTCGTGTAACCCAACAAAATTACTTTTCATGACAGCCCCACGGTGCATATATATGGAACATAGTGATAGTAACACTATGGGTAGAAATAGAACAATTATACAAGTATGCCAGGTATTTCAAATATCGAATCAATTTGTACACAGTGTTAATTATTTAAAAGAGGACTTCAAGTTTATGGCAGATGGGAAGAACCTGGTTTTCAGTCTGTTTGTATGTGGATTGATCTAAAATGGCTACCTGACAGAAGGAGCTCAAACAAGGGGTTTCCAGGGTTAGGCTGCATTTCCACTTGTGCGGTGCGAATCAGCGCGGTAAAAATTCGCATGCGGATGCGAATTTCGCATGCGGGTCTATGCGAATTTTCATGCGAAATCGCATGGATGACTATGTTTGCGAATTTAACCATGGCAGTGCTGGTGTGCTTTTCCATTGTTTCTATGCGAATTCACATGAAAATTCGCATACCCAAACCTCATGCGAATTTCCTATTAAATACACTGTATGTGATTCGCATAGCGGTATGCGAATTCTGATGGCTCTGCCATGCAAATTTTTTCTGCACATAAAAACGCAAAGGAATCCTGACAAGTGGAAACAGTCCCATTCACTTGTATTGCTATGCGAATTTGTATGCGGAAAAACGCATGCGAATTCGCGATAGTGGAAATGGGCCCTTAGTGTTGTCCTTGACAGGGATGAGCAACAGATGAATTACGAATTAAGTTTTATTCGGAATTCATCCAGATAATTAGCACACCTGAGCCTTCTGCTTTAATCCATCCCAGGATGTGTTCCAATTCACGGCCACGTGACTACCACACTTCCTCCTTTTGAGTTGGAGGAAGTTTAATTGGAACGCAGCGTGGGATGGATTACAGCAGAAGGCTCCTGGGTAAGTTTAACCCTGGCTCCCCCCCCCCACGCACGTGTGCTAATTACCTGTATGAATTTCAAATAAAACCTATTCGGAATTCATCCGTTGCTCATCCCTGGTCCTTAATAATGTTTTTGGCCCTTCTTTCTTTCTCTCTTTCCATTCCTATCATTTCTACATGCAGAGAAAAACACAGGACTGAAATTTGCGATCGGGCAAAATCACGATGCAGTCACATCGCACTGAGTGCAATTTTTAACAGTTTTACAGAACATAGCGGTTTACAGTCCTTATGCGATCAGAATCAGATGGCAAAATGCTGCTGCAGGAAAACTGCTCTTAATTACAGACTTCATCCACACGTATTCTTCTTTAAGGATTTGATGACAAACCCCTTGTTATTTGAAATTGGTACAGGGATTCTTTGGTGATTATAAATGGTCAGTGATGTCATCTTGGTCTCTGTGGTAGGAGGTGAGAGACACCCTAAAAAGCCACAGTATTAACGGGAGCCCAAATGGTGCAGTATGTCACAAATTAAATGGCAAATGTAAAAAGAGGTTGTGGTACTAACAAAGGAAGGTTGCACAGGGGCAACCAACCACTCAAGGCAGGAGGAGATTTATAAACCCAACTCCATTCGGGTGACCGGCTGGAACTGGATCCGGTCACACTCTTGGCAAAACAACCAATGACCTATCAGTTGCAGAGCCACTGGGTACCAGAGTACCACCCTACAAAGGTGTGTGAAAAGCACAAATGAGGGGGAAGAGGTGCCCAAATACAGTGCAAGAGATGTATATAGAGCCAAGAATGGAGCACTCCGTTCTTGGCTCTAGATACGTCTCTAGCGCTGTATTTGGCTTGAGGAAGTTGGTGTTAGACCCACGAAATGCATTTCCTGTGCATAATCAAACTTCATATGTGTATGAATGTTTCGTTATTGAGGGAAGCCACCTTTCCCTTTATTCGTTTTTTTTTCTTAAAGCGGACTCGAACTCAGAACTTCCTCTCTGCTCTAAAAGATACACAACAGCATAATAACCTTTAACCCCTTGCCAACGGCTCCACGCCGACTAGCGTAAACTCGGCGGCAGCCCCAGGACCACTCCATACCAATTGGCGTGAAGTACTGGTGTTGGATTTTGCAGAAGATCGCGAGTGCCGAAGTGTACGCATCTCCGCTTGAATAGCGGCATTCGCCACTAGGAGACTGTTAGATTGCGAAACCGCCATCTATTTACTGTGTACAGTGCTGCGATCTACGGCAGTGCTGTACTGGGGACAGCCGTATGACACGGCTGTCCCCTCTGGAGGCAGAGAAGCTCGCTGTCACAGCCGATTGACTGGCAGGGGGAGGGAGGGATAGAAAATAATAAATTTAAAAAAAAAAGGCTAAATTTATTGTTAAAAACAAGAGAAATATTTATACAAAATAAATAAACTTCCTGGGAGCGACCACAGCCCACCAACAGAAAGCTCTGTTGGTGGGCAAATAAAGGGGGGGGGGCGATCACTTGTGTGCTGAGTTGTGCGGCCCTGCAGCGAGACCTTAAAGCTGCAGTGGCCTAATAATTCGTAAAAAATGGCCTGGTCACTAAGGGGGTTTAGCCCATGGTACTTAACCTCCCTGGCGGTAAGCCCGTGCTGAGCATGGGCTATGCCGCCGGAAGGCACCGCTCAGGCCCCGCTGGGCCGATTTGCATATTTTTTTTTTTGCTACACGCAGCTAGCACTTTGCTAGCTGCGTGTGCAATGCGATCGCCGCCGCTACCCGCCGATCCGCCGCTATTACCCCCCCCCCCCCAGACCCTGTGCGCTGCCTGGCCAATCAGTGCCAGGCAGCGCTGTGGGGTGGATCGGAGTCTCCTATGACGCCACGACGTCATCCCACCCGTCGCCATGGCGCCGGGGGAAGCCCTCCAGGAGATCCCGTTCTTTGAACTGGATCTCCTGATCTCCGATCGCCGGAGGCGATCGGAGGGGCTGGGGGAATGCCGCTGAGCAGCGGCTAACATGTAGCGAGACCTTGTCTCGCTACATGAAAAAGAATTTTTTTTTTTTTTTTAAACGGATTTGCTGCCCCCTGGCGGATTTTTAGCAAACCGCCAGGAGGGTTAAAGGGAACCTAAACTGAGAAGGATATGGATTTTTCCTTTTAAAATAATACCAATTGCCTGACTCTCCTGCTGATTCTGTGTCTTTAGCCACAGCCCCTCAACAAGCATGCAGATCAGGTGCTCTGACTGAAGTCAGACTGGATTAGCTGCAGCTTGTTTCAGGTGTGTGATTCACCTACCGCTGCAGCCAAAGCGATCAGCAGGACTGCCAGGCAACTGCTATTGTTTAAAAGGAAACATCCATATCCCTTTCCCTTTAAGTTACACAAAAACATTTCTTTGTTAAAGCTGATACAAATCCTACAATAAATTTGCACTCTTTCTACTTACTGATGCATGGAAGCAGACATATTGTTAACAAGCTCATTTGAAAGCACAGGCAATCTGCCATCTCTACCATGGCAGTCATGTGACACAGCTGAGAGATCAAATAAAAACTTATGAATAGACACAAATGAGGGGGAATTAGACAGGTTAAACTATCTAAATACATACAGGGTGCATTTCTCTGTTTTCCTTCTGTCCTGTGCAAGTTCAGGTCCACTTTAACCCTCCTGGCGGTCTATTAAAAACCGCCAGGGGGCAGCGCAGCAGTTTTTTTTGTAATTTTTTGTTTTTTTTTAATCATGTAGCGAGCCTAGGGCTCGCTACATGATAGCCGCTGTGCAGTGGCATCCCCCCACCCGCTTCGATCGCCTCCGGCGATCTGCGATCAGGAAATCCCGTTCAAAGAGTGGGATTTCCTGGAGGGCCTCCCCCGTCGCCATGGCGACAGGCGCGATGACGTCACCGACGTCGTGACATCATTGGGAGTCCCGATCCACCCCTCAGCGCTGCCTGGCGCTAATAGGCCAGGCTGCGCAAGGGGTCTGAGGGGGGGGGCGGCGCGGCGGCGATCGGTATGCACACGTGTAGCAAAAAAAATTATGCAATTCGGCCCAACAGGGCCTGAGAAATCCTCCTGCGTGGCATACCCCGAACCGCCAGGAAGGTTAACACAGTTTTATCTATCATTGGGTGCCTCTTCCCCCCTTTGTGTCATCTTGGACTCCTCTGTGTGATGATTTATAACTTTATTTTCCTATTACAACTGTATAGTGACATACAAATTAATTTACTCCACCCTTAGAAATCTGACTGGACAGTCGGCCTGGAAGGTGCCCATACATTACTCAATTTTCCATCAAGCACTTGAGCAATGGACTTTATTCAACAACAGCGTGGTCAATCAACTAGTGGCCTACACACTGCAATCAAGATCCTTTGTGTTTCTCCTTCACTAATTGATCTGAACAATGTGCTCTGAAACCAAAAATTGATTCCGTGTCTATCTAAATCACAGTTGTCGATTACTTTATGATCAACCAATATTTTCCATCTTTTTGCCTGATCAAGTACAGGTCCTTCTAAAAAAATTAGCATATTGTGATAAAATTCATTATTTTCTGTAATGTACTGATACACATTAGACTTTCATATATTTTAGATTCATTACACACAACTGAAGTAGTTCAAGCCTTTTATTGTTTTAATATTGATGATTTTGACATACAGCTCATGAAAACCCAAAATTCTTATCTCAAAAAATTAGCATATCATGAAAAGGTTCTCTAAACGAGCTATTAACCTAATCATCTGAATCAACTAATTAACTCTAAACACCTGCAAAAGATTCCTGAGGCTTTTAAAAACTTCCAGCCTGGTTCATTACTCAAAACCGCAATCATGGGTAAGACTGCCGACCAGAAGGCCATCATTGAAACCCTCAAGCAAGAGGGTAAGACACAGAAAGAAATTTCTGAACGAATAGGCTGTTCCCAGAGTGCTGTATCAAGGCACCTCAGTGGGAAGTCTGTGGGATGGAAAAAGTGTGGCAGAAAACGCTGCACAACAAGAGGTGACCGGACCCTGAGGAAGATTGTTGAGAAGGACCGATTCCAGACCTTGGGGGACCTGCGGAAGCAGTGCACTGAGTCTGGAGTAGAAACATCCAGAGCCACTGTGTACAGGCGTGTGCAGGAAATGGGCTACAGGTGACGCATTCCCCAGGTCAAGCCACTTTTGAACCAGAAACAGCGGCAGAAGCAGCACTGGACTGTTGCTCAGTGGTCCAAAGTACTTTTTTCGGATGAATGGCACCTTGATTTCCGAATGACATGCAAAAGTTGCTGAGTCTGGAGGAAGACTGGGGAGAGGGAAATGCCAAAATGCCTGAAGTCCAGTGTCAAGTACCCACAGTCAGTGATGGTCTGTGTTTTATTAACCCTCTGGGGGATAATCCCGAGCTCGGGGTAAGCCGCCACAGAGGATTTCTCAGGCCCTGGTGGGCCGATTTGCATAATTTTTTTTTGTTGCACGCAGCTAGCACTTTGCTAGCTGCGTGTATATACCGATCGCCGCCGCTCCGCGCTGATTCTCCGCTACCCGCCATGCCGCGCCGCTCCCCCCCCAAGACCCCGTGCGCAGCCTGGCCAATCAGTGCCAGGCAGCACTGAGGGGTGGATCGGGACTCCCTCTGACGTCACGACATCGTTGACGTCGATGACATCATCCCGATCATCGCCATGGCGACGGGGGAAGCCAAACAGGAAATCCCGTTCTGAACGGGATTTCCTGTTTGCTTTGATTACCGGAGGCGATCGGAGGGGGTGGGGGGATGCCGCTGCACAGCGGCTATCATGTAGCTAGCGCTAGGCTAGCTACATGATAAAAAAAAAAATAATAAAAAAAAAAGTGCTGCGCCGCCCCCTGGCGATATTATTGTATCGCCCAGGAGGTTAAGGGCAGGGTCAATGCAGGAGATTTTGGAGCACTTCATGCTTCCATCTGCTGAAAAGCTTTATGGAGATAAAGATTTCATTTTTCAGCACGACCTGGCACCTGCTCACAGTGCCAAAACCACTGGTAAATGGTTTACTGACCATGGTATTACTGTGCTCAATTGGCCTGCCAACTCTCCTGACCTGAACCCCATAGAGAATCTGTGGAATATTGTGAAGTGAAAGTTGAGAGACGCAAGTCCCAACACTCTGGATGAGCTTAAGGCCGCTATTGAAGCATCCTGGGCCTCCATAACACCTGAGCAGTGCCACAGGCTGATTGCCTCCATGCCACGCCGCATTGAAGCAGTCATTTCTGCAAAAGGATTCCCAACCAAGTATTGAGTGCAAAACTGAACATAATTATTTGAAGGTTGACTTTTTTGTTTTAAAGAGTAACTGTTAGCCCCCAAATTGAAATTTAAATCTCTATTGCAATGTTTTATTTAGTATTTAAGTGAGCCAAAAAGCCAATGCAGAACTTAAAAATCAATCTAATTTTTTTACTATGTAATCTTTTCCCCCAGCTCCGGACGCAAAGCCGCATATCAGATACTGCTTAGCATGCAGAGCATGCTTATGTCTGGCCGACCCCCCTCTCCCTCCCAGAACCAGGTGCCAATATATTCTCCCCACCAAACAGCTGACCGCTCTGACACGGAGAGAGAGCGGGAGCACTTCCAGCGCCGCCACCGCAGAGCAGCCGCCGCCGTGCATCTCTCTCACATGTGAGAGAATCACATGTGACTCGGCGGCGGCTGCTCTGCGGTGGCGGCGCTGGAAGTGCTCCCGCTCTCTCTCCGTGTCAGAGCGGTCAACTGTTTGGTGGGGAGAATATATTGGCACCTGGTCCTGGGGGGGAGAGGGGGGTCGGCCAGACATAGGCATGCTCTGCATGCTAAGCAGTATCTGATATGCGGCTTTGCGTCTGGAGCTGGGGGAAAAGATTACATAGTAAAAAAATTAGGTTAATTTTTAAGTTCTGCATTGGCTTTTTGGCTCACTTAAATACTAAATAAAACATTGCAATAGAGATTTAAATATCAATTTGGGGGCTAACAGTTACTCTTTAAAAACACTTGTCTTTTATTGGTCGGATGAAATATGCTAATTTTTTGAGATAGGAATTTTGGGTTTTCATGAGCTGTATGCCAAAATCATCAATATTAAAACAATAAAAGGCTTGAACTACTTCAGCTGTGTGTAATGAATCTAAAATATATGAAAGTCTGTTTATCAGTACATTACAGAAAATAATGAACTTTATCACAATATACAAATTTTTTTGAGAAGGACCTGTAAATGCATCCATTTGACCAGATATCTATTTCCATTGATTGAACCGCAGCCATCTCCTTTGTGACTTCTGACTAAAGTGTAGACTGTTGTGTAAAATGTGTATTTTTACTTTACTTTTACTCTTTTATGTTTTTTTGGTTTTTTTTTTACCACCAGATTAACTAGTCTGTATGCTTTGAACAAGCATACAGAGAGTGTTGTTGCAGCAAAGATCATTGGCTTCTGGTTGAAGCCATGATCTTTCCCTTATGGGCACTTTGATTGGTTCAGGGAATACTTGTTCCCTTTCACCCTTGTTCCCTTTCAGCCATGACAGGTACGCGTGGTGGGTGGTGCACACATGCACGGCATCAGGGGCAGGGGGCCTTTTAAAGCATTTACTTATTCGTTAAGAGGGACCAACAGGATGTTTTAAAATGCCGCATCGTTGGGTAGTGGTTAAACATACACCTGGGTTTATCCACGTTTGATCTTATATCCGAAGGAACTTGCTAACTGCTCATACCAGTGTTGCTCTGGCAGCAGTTTTTAGGACGTATTTTTACTTTTTGAATCCTATTTATACTTTTTTACATTAAAATATTTATTTGCATATGCACTTTTTCCCACTGCAGTGAGACAATGGTATGACTGGTGAAGGTATGTGAACATTATAATTAGCTTTATTTTGTGTGTGCATAGTAATTGTATGCTATTTTTATCCTTTGCAATTAAAAAGTTTAGACTGATCATTATATCTTTCTATTGCTTTGGATATTTTATTGTATTACCTTGGAGGATTTAGGAATATCCTCACCCCAGAACAGCAGCTGACCCACTAATTGGCACAGCACTGTTGCACTGATTTATAAAATAAAAATTAGTTTAGTGCATAGCACTAAAACACATAAAGTGTATTACCAAATCCTATGAATAAAAAGTCACAACTGATGACTTAGAAGCTTAAAGAGAAACCGTGACCAAGAATTGACCTATATCCCAATCAGTAGCTGATACCCCCTTTTACATGAGAAATCTATTCCTTTTCACAAACTGATCATCAGGGGGCTCTGTATGGCTGATATTGTGGTGAAACCCCTCCCACAAGAAGCTCTGAGGACCATGGTCCTGGCAGTTTCCTGTCTGTGAACCTTGTTGAATTGTGGGAAATAGCTGTTTACAGCTGTTTCCAACTGCCAAAAAAGCAAGCAGCAGCTACATCACCTGCCAGCAGTAAAAATGCCACCATGTGATAAATGTCAGAATGTAAATCAGGGAGAAGAAAGATTTTACAATGGGCAAACACTGACTAAATCATTTATACATAATTATGGTAAAAAATTAAGCACTTTTTTATTACATTTTCACTGGAGTTCCTCATAATAACCAATACACTTGCAGCAAGTTCACTGGACTTCATAAAATAGAATTGGGCTAGCCCATCAGTTTATCAGCTTGTTCATAAGGACCATGTAACAGGCTATCCAGGCACTGTAGGAGCATCCTGCATAGATATGATAAGAGCTAGAAGTGATGGCAATCAATGTTGAATAGCAATCGTTATCAAGGCCTAGCAGCTGTATAAGGAAGTAGCAACATTGATTCTCATATAATAGCTGGTAGTTCAGCAAAAAGATCTAAGCATGTAAATTCCATCATTCTGGTATAAAAGTTCCAGTGTGCTGCACCTAATAGTTAATAGCAAACTCTCAGTAGAGAACTTCAAAGTTAGAGGGCTGGCAGAAGGCTCTGCCTACCTACACATTTTGCAGACACAGTCAATTTCATCCGCTTTGTAGCTGGCCAATGGAATAGTTGGACTTCATTAACTCAAGTTCTACCTCAGTCTTGTAATCCCATAGCTGCCTAAGCGTTTCCGTACCTAATCAATTAGATGCAACCCAATAGTTCTAATAGTTCATGTTAAGAAATTCACGGTGATGTAAAAAAATATTTAACATACTGATAGACATTAGAGAACAAAGGGCAATGTTCTTTAGAATTAATGTTCACAGCACAGGGACACTGGCATAAAGGAAATGATCTGTCAAATAGTAGCAAAATAATTAGGCATGCAAAGCCACCTACTGACAGGTCCCAATAATAACTATGTGTGACTGCACCACATGCAAAGCAATGACAAGCCAGAGCTTACAACGCGTTAAAGTCAAGGGCCCTTATCCAATTAACTTTTTCTCCCAGGAGATACTTTTTCATCTGATCTAAAAATAACTTTTCAGCACTTAGCGATTGAAAAAGTAGGTAAAAAAGTAATACCAAACTTTTCTTGCATTCTGGGAGCCTTAAAAGTACTTTATTGATAAGGTTTCAAAATATTTCCTTGGAGAAAATGCAGTGGACAACTTAATAGGATATGGGATGATGATTTTCCGGTTCCTCTCTCAGATTTGCAGGAGTTTGAAAATAATTTGTGTTGTAAGGAATACATATCAATAACATGGCCAGTTAAGCCTTGAGTGATGCCATTACACAAGAGAATTTATGGAACCATATTAACGCTAGAACGCGGTGGCTCCCCCAAGACCGCCTAATGCCGATTGGCATCAAGTCCTGTGGGCGGGTTTTGCAGGAGATCGCGCACGCCAATGCGTGCGCATCTCTACTTTAATGACGGAGCTCCACTCTGTCATCAGTCTCCCAGCAGTGATCGCCGCTAGGAGACCGTTAGACTGCGATCTAAGGCAGTGCTGTACTGGGGACAGCCTTGTCACTTAGCTGTCCCCTGTGAAGGCACAAAAATGATCAGCTCTCATAGGCTGAGGCCTATGACAGCCGATCACTGTCATTGGCTAGCAGGGGGGAGGGAGGGCGTGGATAGGATAAAATAAATAAAACAAAATAGTAACATTTATTGAAAAAAACATCTCTGCAGCAATCAGAGCCAACCAACACAAAGCTCTGCTGGTGGGCAGGAAAGGGGAGGGGGGTAACTTTTGTGCTTGATCAGTGTCGGACTGGGAGCTGGAAAAGCTGGAAAAGCTAAAGAAATCCACTTGCTGGCCAAACAGCAACAATCAGGTGTTGCTGCTCACAGTGAAGACTTGCTGCAGGTTCCTATTGGGAGTGATAACACATGGATTCTGCTGCTTGGCCAGCAAGCGAATTTCTTTAGCTTTTCCATCTCCCAGTCCGACACTGTGCTTGATGCGTTGCAAGCCTCACTACGCGCACTTCCTCCTTCACTACTCATTTAAACCACGAATTTGAGTCCTTAGGGACTTGTTGTAACAACTCGAGAGCCCATGCCAGAAGAATTAGAGTCTCCTGATTGAAGATGCACACATACAAGTGTCTGTAAAATACAGTGGTGTGAAAAACTATTTGCCCCCTTCCTGATTTCTTATTCTTTTGCATGTTTGTCACACTTAAATGTTTCTGCTCATCAAAAAAACATTAACTATTAGTCAAAGATAACATAATTGAACACAAAATGCAGTTTTAAATGATAGTTTTTATTATTTAGTGAGGAAAAAAAACTCCAAATCTACATGGCCCTGTGTGAAAAAGAAATTGCCCCCCTTGTTAAAAAATAACTTAACTGTGGTTTATCACACCTGAGTTCAATTTCTGTAGTCACCCCCAGGCCTGATTACTGACACACCTGTTTCAATCAAGAAATCACTTAAATAGGAGCTATCTGACACAGAGAAGTAGACCAAAAGCACCTCAAAAGCTAGACATCATGCCAAGATCCAAAGAAATCCAGGAACAAATGAGAACAAAAGTACTGTAATTGAGATCTATCAGTCTGGTAAAGGTTATAAAGCCATTTCTAAAGCTTTGGGACTCCAGCGAACCACAGTGAGAGCCATTATCCACAAATGGCAAAAACATGGAACAGTGATGAACCTTCCCAAGAGTGGCCGGCTGACCAATATTACAACCAAGAGCGCAGAGAAAACTCATCCGAGAGGCCAAAAAAGACCCCAGGACAACATCTAAAGAACTGCAGGCCTCACTTGCCTCAATTAAGGTCAGTGTTCATGACTCCACCATAAGAAAGAGACTGGGCAAAAACGGCCTGCATGGCAGATATCCAAGGTGCAAACCACTTTTAAGCAAAAATAACATCAAGGCTCGTTTTAATTTTGCTTAAAAAACATCTCAATGATTGCCAAGACTTTTGGGAAAATACCTAATGGACCGACGAGACAAAAAGTTGAAGTTTTTGGAAGGTGCGTGTCCCGTTACATCTGGCGTAGAAGTAACACAGCATTTCAGCAAAAGAACATCATACCAATAGTAAAATATGGTGGTGGTACTGTGATGGTCTGGGGTTGTTTTGCTGCTTCAGGACCTGGAAGGCTTGCTGTGATAGATGAAACCATGAATTCTACTGTCTACCAAAAAACTGTCCAACTTGGACAGTTCCTATTTGATGTTTTCTTCCTTTGGATAAGTGTGCACATGTGTCAGACTCAATACACGTTAAACACAGTCGGGGAAAAACATGACTGTAGGAAAAAATAGATCGCATTTATGTTGTGTCTATGACATGTTTATGATGCTTTCACCACACTTTTACAATGCATTGTCGCTGGTAGCAATAAAACGGCAATGAAAACACAGCACAATACATAGCAAAATAAAGCCAAAGTAATACTGCCTCATAAGATCCAGGTCAAATACCGATATCAGAATCCTTAAAGGAATCCTGCCACATGCTTACTACATGTCTTATATGTGCTTCTTATTTTAAGAACAGCAGCTGCTAGTGTCTAAGAGTTTCCCATGAGTTCCCATAGAAATGGGACACATATTTATGTAGATAATTGGTACGTATGGACAGTTGGCAAATGATCCCCAAGGCCACACATGACCTTCCCATGATGTTAGTTCCTCTAGGGCCGCGCTTAGCTAGAGTGACTCTCGGGTATCAGCTGAAGCTCGCTTGGGTAACCAAAAACAGACCAATTCTATGTAATAATATACCTGCGTCCTGTGCCTGTCAGTGCTTTTGCTCTACTGCACATGTCCTGCACTGACAACCGTTGGGACAGGACAGGAAGCAGGACAGGCCAGCTGAACGGGCAGGTGTGTGTGCGCGCGGTGGGTGTGTTTTCGCACGTTTTTAAATGGGCATAGGTCACTAGTTGTAAATAAATTGTGTGCACTGAACTGGAACATCAAAAGTTTTGATAATTGTATGTACTGGACTGGAACATCAATATGTTTTCGAATCCGGATAATACCATTTATTGGCTAACTTAAATGAATAAGAGTAAGCTTTTGCCTATTCATCCTTCATCAGACTTGAATCATGTATGCTGAGAAGATGTTAGAGCACACAGCTATATACAGTACAGGCAACATCAATATTGGAATTTTTTTTTTTTTTGCAAACAAAAATACATCGTTAAGATGCCTTAATTGAAACAGGGTCTTGAGAGGCTATTAGCTGACTTATGACAAATAGATAAGACCCTTTGTTTACTCATCCTCATGTAAGTGAGACGCAGACTGGTACAAAAGCATTATAATTTCAAAGTTTAACCTATTAGCAGCCCTGAGTGCATTATCTGGAGATAGATAGGACATCTTCTAGTGCGATATGCTATTTAGCTGCCTAATGCAGTTATGCAGATTGGTGCAGGGGGCTTCTTTATATTTACCTGTTCCGGGTGCTGATCGGCTTCTCCTCTCCTCCATTGGCAGCACTGCAATGCCGACATCCTCTTATGATATGACATGATCGCTACCCAGTGGATGGTGTCAGCAATGCAGCACTGCTGGGTGGTGGAAGACGGGTGATGAAAAAGACTCTTCCATCACCCCTCTTCTACCAACGCTGACATCACACCTGGTTTACGATCACATCATATCATGTGATCGGAACTCCTAAGAGGATGTCGGCGTTGCAGTGCTGCCAGTGAAGGTGAGGAGAAGCCGATCCAGTCGTCCGGAACAGGTAAACAGGACCACTTCCTGTGTCGCTCTGCAAACCCTGCCAGGCTGGGGAAGGCACACTTTACCAGCATCAAAAAAAAAGTCAGCCCTGCAGCGCACATTTAGCATTGCTATATGTGGCTGCTAAGGGGTTAAAGTTGGCTACAAGCAGAATGGATGCAATTTAGACTGGAATATGGGATTGACAAAAACATTATTTAACAAATCAGCTTGGCAGGATGAGCATAAACAGATTGTATATCTAATATACGGTATATAAGGGTGCCAGGGGAAGATGATGCTCATACCATTGGGATCGTACAGCTAATTAGTGGAGGTAGTAACAGCAACAATAACATTGAATAACAGATTTAAGGGGATGGACATGGGGTCAACTGTTTCTGTATTGCAGGAAGCCCGGAACTCCCATTCATGCTAGGAGCAACCTAGCCAATGCAGAAAACCACGTGTTTCTACATTTCTGGCTGCATTATTGTATGTATGCATTTTTGGTATTTAGTTTTTTTGTATGCGTTTTGGTGCATTTGTGTTTTTTCAATAGTTTTCATTTTTCAATAAAGTAAAATACAGTATCATATTTAATCAAAAACACATCAAAAAAGCATGTAAAAATGTATTCCTCTGTGTCTTCATTGAAATATATTCTGTGCATTTTTGAGAAATATGCAGCAAGTTGTGCGTTTTAAAAAAATGCACATTGTAAAACGTAGATATGTGGTTTTTGTATGCATCCCATAGACTTTCATTATGTGCAGAAACCCAAGCATTTTCCACAATGCTAGCGATTCTGCTTAGCTTGCGTCTAGCTTCAGGAAATCACGTCTTTAGTTCTATAAGTCTGACGATGGCTATAAAGCCGAAAGCTTACTCTTATTCTTTTAAGTCAGCCAATAAATGGAATCATTCTGATTCAAAACTTCTTGTTAGTGCTATAAGTGTTGATAAAGGTCTGATGTATCCTATGTTATGATGGATACAATCACGCCATCAAACAAATGTATTCCATCAAACAATCCAATTGTATTATTAATGATCACTTTAAATCTCCATATGATTTGTACTTCGGGGCCCATATGCAATTAACTTTTTTAAGTTTAAATTTTCTCCTATATTATATTTTAAAACTTGTCAATAAAATGCACTTTCACCACTTGACCACTGAGGGGTTTTTCCCCTTTAGGACCAGAGCAATTTGCACCTGTCAGCGCTCCTTCCCTTGTTTCGCCAATAACTTAATCACAACTAATCAGAACGACATGATGTATATCTTGTTTTTTTTCGCCACCAATTAGGCTTTCTTTGGGAGGTTCATTATGCTAAGAATTATTTTATTCTAAACACATTTTTATTGGAATAATAAGAAAAAAATGGAAAAAATAAATTCTCAGTTTTCGGTCATTATAGTTTTAAAATAAAATGTTCTACTGTGGATAAAACCCACACATTGTATTTACCTATTTGTCCCGGTTATTGCAACATTTAAAATTTTTTCCTAGTACAACGTTTGGCGCTAATATTTTATTTGGAAATAAAGGTGCATTTTTTCAGTTTCGCGACCATCACCATTTATAAGCCCACAAATTAAAAAAAATAAAAGTAATAAACCCCCTTGACATAATTATTAAAATCGTTTAGTCCCTAAGGCAACAATTTATGTATTTTTTATGCAATTTATATATATATATATATATATATATATATATATATATATATATATATATATATATATGTGTGTGTATATATATATATATATATATATATGTGTGTATATATATATATATATATATATATATATACGTATGTATGTATGTATGTATATATATATATATATATATATACAGTATATCTATACATATATGGGTATTATGGGGGAGGGTCGGAGGGATATAGTTAATTTTAGATGTAAATGTAGGTATTGTTAATACATAAAATGTGTTGTGATGTAGTTTTACTATTTGGCCACAAGATGTCTTTAGTCATTTCCAATTTGCGTACTTAAAAAAGGAACTGTCACGAAAATCTTAAAATATAAAACACATACAAATAAGAAGTACATTTCTCCCAGAGTAAAATGAGCCATAAATTACTTTTCTCCTGTGTTGCTGTCACTTACAGTAAGTAGTAGATATCTGACTTTACCGACAGATTTTGGACTAGTCCATCTTCTCATAGGGGGGTTACATAGTTACATAGTTATTGTGGTTGAAAAAAGACATATGTCCATCGAGTTCAACCAGTACAAAGTACAACACCAGCCTGCTCCCTTACATATCCCTATTGATCCAGAGGAAGGCGAAAAAACCCTTACCAGGCATGGTCCAATTAGTCCCAAAAGGGAAAAATTCCTTCCCGACTCCAGATGGCAATCAGATAAAATCCCTGGATCAACATCATTAGGCATTACCTAGTAATTGTAGCCATGGATGTCTTTCAACGCAAGGAAAGCATCTAAGCCCCCTTTAAATGCAGGTATAGAGTTTGCCATAACGACTTCCTGTGGCAATGCATTCCACATCTTAATCACTCTTACTGTAAAGAACCCTTTCCTAAATAAATAGCTAAAACGTTTTTCCTCCATGCGCAGATCATGTCCTCTAGTCCTTTGAGAAGGCCTAGGGACAAAAAGCTTATCCGCCAAGCTATTATATTGCCCTCTGATGTATTTATACATGTTAATTAGATCCCTTCTAAGGCGTCTTTTCTCTAGACTAAATAAACCCAGTTTATCTAACCTTTCTTGGTAAGTGAGACCCTCCATCCCACGTATCAATTTTGTTGCTCGTCTCCGCACCTGCTCTAAAACTGCAATATCTTTTTTGTAATGTGGTGCCCAGAACTGAATTCCATATTCCAGATGTGGCCTTACTAGAGTGTTAAACAGGGGCAATATTATGCTAGCATCTCGAGTTTTTATTTCCCTTTTAATGCATCCCAAAATTTTGTTAGCTTTAGCTGCAGCGGCTGGGCATTGAGTACGATTATTTAACTTGTTGTCGATGAGTACTCCTAAGTCCTTCTCCAAGTTTGAAGTCCCCAACTTTCTCAGGGTTCTCAGGGTTTTCTTTATTTTTAAAAGCACTTGAATGGCAGTTGCTCTGACCAACTGCCAAAATAGTGTACAGCGAGCATTGAGGCTGGCCAGCATCTTTGTATTAAGCGTTTTCAGGGAATGTCTTTATAAATAATAAAGGCCATGCTGAGAATCCCCCATGAAGAGATGCCTAGCCCAAAACTTGTTGGTAATGTCCGATTTGTACTAGCTACTGTAAGTGACAGCAACATAGGAGAGAAGTAATGTATAGCTCATTTTACTCTGGGAGAAATGTACTTCTTATTTGTGTGTGTTTTAAATTTTAAGATTTTCGCATCAGTTTCTCTTTAAGGACGTGGATTGGAAATAATGCGTGGCAGTGTAACAGCTGGAAGATACAATGACGCAGGCATCTAATAGAAGCCAGCGTTCATTGACTCAAGGACTTGAGGGAAACTGTGTTCCCATTCATTCATGTCCCCGCTAACCGGCGGTAATGGTAGCGCATGCGCTCCTATTGACTTATTTTCGCGGCCTTGGGACTTAAAATAAAGTTTCCCAGGACGTGATTTTACTGCACCTGGTGCAGTAAGTAGTTAAACCACCAACAAGCAAGAAAATACTCAAATTAATTGTGATAGTATTTTTCCACCTACTTTTTGGTAATTCTTCAAATGCAAAGTGCTGAAGACTTATTTTAAATTGAAGATGAAAAATGATCTCCTAGGATAAAACTCAGGAGAGAAAGTTAATTGCATATGGGCCTAGGTCTCTTCTGAAAATGGTGAGTATGAGGCTTGAGAAAGTGAGAATCTATAAAAGACAAAGGCATATTTGTTTGGGGGTGGATGGATTTTACATGCAGTATTTCAGAAGTAGTGTTTCGCTGTAAAATGATATTGCACTTAAAGATTTTATCAGCTTGTGTTTTATGGAAAAACAGAAAGGAGGGTGATCTATGTAAGGATGTACACCCTATAGTTCCAACAGTATCTAAACAGATGCCACGTTTCACCAGACTATTGCTGCTTCAGGATGTGAGGCTTTGATCCCAGGCAGGAACCAGGAGTCTACTATCTAACCAATATTGCCAACGAACACAAGGAATCCAATGCAGGAGATTAGGGCGCAGCCGGCACCACCATAGACCATAATAGGAATTACAGCTATATCGGCGCACAGTTAGTAACTTCGGCGCTGTCATAAGATGGAGCTGAAGTTACTTTTAAAACACTGTAATTCAGCCGCCAACAATAGCTGGAAGCCAAATTACATCATTCCAAACCATCCACATGGACCTGGAGGGGGAATAGTAATTAACACCACCGGGACTTGTGCAGAAGCAGGATAAGCCATATATTGTCTGTATCCCGCAACCCAGTCTCCCGGCGGCGATTTCTCTTGTACGCTCCAACCAATATTGCCAACTCGTTCAGAGCAGGATTCAGCATGCAGTGAGCAGCTACTAGAATGGTGCATCTTAAAACCATTGAAATGTATTTCCTGTCTAAACACATCTGCATCACAAGAGTTGTCATTATATTTTCTATAGCCGCATTATTTGTTTTTGCCATGCATGTACCGTTATGAAAGCTATCTTTTCTAATTGGTGGTTGCCACTGGTATAAATCACAGCTGTATTGTTTTAGAACATGACAACTATCTATTACCACTCTAGCCTGAGAACAAACATGTAATAGCATTACTGATACATCAGTGAACAAATATCACACACACCGACTACTTACGTTTTTATTCAAAAAGTATAGATAGAGATTTATACAGTATAGAGGATAGATTTATACAGGTCTGATCTTCAGTGTGCATTTTCCCAATTCTACTGAACTGACCACATTGGTTAATAAACCGTCTTTACAAACATCATGTAAATGAAAATGATTCTGTTAGTTATACAGTGAACAGTCAGAACAATGGGGACTTTGCTTTTACTTACTTAGATGATATAAGAACTATAATTATCCACAAGAGTAGTAGTAGTAAATACAGATACGTAGTTCAAACAAAGTTCAGAAAAATACATGTTTTACAGGGTACCTAGTTGAGTCACGGTGATCCGGGACTTCTAGGATTTTGTAAGTGACTAAAGCTAAGTACCCACGGGGGTACAATTGTAGCTGTCGCCGCACACGGGAGCATGTGCGCGACAGTTCGGCGGCAATTCGGCGACAGCTCGTCGCCAAATCCCTCTGCATCCACACGGCAGCAGAGGGATTAGCGATGCGGCGGAAGCTGTCGCCGAGTTTCCTCCCCCCCGCCGGAAGCTCCGTGTGGTGTGTGTGGGTAGCTGTCGCTAGCCCGCATACACATGCGGGGCTAGCGACAGTTCCGGCGAGGTTGCGGCGACGACTGTAGCCGGCGATTGAACATGTCAATCGCCTGGCGACAGCTCCGACGGGCGACGGTTCGGGGCGCGCGCATCATACACACGGGGGAACTGTCGCCGCAACACGCGCGTGCCACGCGGTTGCGGCGACGGCCGTCCCCCGTGAGTATGGGCCTTAAGAGAAACCTAAAAAAAACCTTACTAAACAAATAAATAAAAAAAGTTATAAGCATGCCTTCTTAAAACAGAAAGTATTTGCAATTTGTTCAGCTTTATGTGACAAAGAGAAATATGGATACCATTTGCTTGTCTGACCTCCTGCTGACCTCTTGGCTTCACCAACTTGAAACACACACCTGGAACAAGTCCGTTGTGCATACACCCAAATAATTTGAAATACTCCATTTCAGTGCAGGTTAGGTGGTGTTGCTGCACCCAGGCTTAAATTAACAATGGATGGGTAGGCAGTGTACAATTGTTCTATTTCTGCTTACAATGATGCACATTTGAAGCTCTCAAGAGCCACATAAAATGGCAAGGAGGGCTACATTCGGCCTGGGGGCCTTGAGTTTGACACCTGTGTAATACATTGTTGGAAACATCATTACCTGATGGACGGGCTTAAGTCAAAAGTAGAGGGACCCTAAACAATGGACAGTCAAGAATTTAGAGACAAACTGTCCTCCGTTACATCCATACGCCATTGGTATTAAAGGGAGTTTGGAGCCCAAAAAAAAAAAACAGATACTTACCTGAGGATGATGGAAGGGTCTGGGTCCTATAGAGCCTTCCTGTTCTTCTCCTCGTCCCGTCGTTACTGCGTTGGCTCCCCGTTAGCAGTCTACGACCCATGGGTCGGAAACTGCTCTCTTCCGCTGCAGGTGGGCTTTGAAAGTCTTCAGGAGCACTCAGGCTCCCGAAGAAAGGTCGCTCCATACTGCGCATGCGCAAGTGCCTTCTCTCTCAGTTTAGAGCCGCCCGAAGACTGGGAGATTTAAACGGAGGAACCTGCAGAGGAATTGGAAATGAGGAGAGGAACAGGAAGCTTCTACAGGACCCAGAGCCTTCCCTCTCCTTAGGTAAGTATATGTTTTTTTTTTTTTTTTTCATTCTTGGCTTCAGATTCACTTTAATATGTCACATTTCTGGTCCCCAAAAGGAAATATTTGGTTGCATTTAGGTCACTGTCACATTTCACACTGGTCATAATCAGTGTTGCCAACCGCCCGTAAATTTTGTTACAAATTTAGCTGCCTGTGAATTCCGTAAGGAATTCAGCAGCGTCCGTAAGGCCGGCCAATCGGCTGCCCTGTGAGCAGGAGGGAAGCAGTGCAGAGAAGAGGGAGAGCTGTGGGATCAGTGGTGGGGAAGGGCGGATGTCTCCCCCTCCTTTCCTCACCTTAGGGCTCCCCCTCCCTCGCTCTCCCCTTCAGAACTAAGTGTGGTGCGGTGGCTGGCAGCGGGCGGAACTTACCTCCGTCTCGCTCCAAGCGCCGGAAGTACTGGTGCCGCTGCTCTGGTCTGGACCAGACCAGACTAGCGGCAAATCCATCAGACCATCCCGCGCCTGCAACGAGACGGAGGTAAGTTCCACAAGACTTAGTTCTGGAGGGGAGAGAGAGGGAGGGAGAGCCCCAAGGTGAGGGAAGGAGGGGGGGGGATGGCCCCCTCTTCCCCACAGCTCTCCCTCTTCTCAGCGCTGCTCCCCTCCTGCTGGCGGGACACCTGGCTACCTATTCTGGGGACATATACCCCTGCCTACATATACTGGGGGAATATACCTCTGGCTAGTGGCTACATATACTAGGCACATATACCCCTGGCTACATATTCTGGGCACACATACACCTGACTACATATACTGGGCACATATACCTCTGGCTACATATTCTGGGCACACATACTTTTGACTACATATACTGGGCACATATACCCCTGGCTACATATACTGGGAACATATACCCATGCCTACATATACTGGGCACATATACTCCTGGCTAGTGGCTACATATACTGGGCACATATACCCCTGGCTACATATACTGGGCACATATACCCCTGGCTACATATACTGGGAACATATACCCCTGCCTACATATACTGGGCACATATACCCCTGGCTACATATACTGGGCACATATACCCCTGGCTAGTGGCTACATATACTGGGCACATATACCCCTGGCTACATATACTGGCACATATACCCCTGGCTACATATACTGGGGACATATACCCCTGCCTACATATACTGGGCACATATACCCCTGGCTACCTGTTCTGGGGACATCTCTACCCCTGGCTACCTGTTCTGGGGACATCTATACCACTGGCCACCTATTCTGGGGACACCTATAGACCCGGGGCTATCTATTTTTGGGGAACCACTGCTGCCAGATTAAGTGTATTTTGGGGAACTACTGCCAGTTGTATGTGTATGTTGGGGGAATCACTGCTGCCAGATTACATCTATTTTTAGGGAACCACTGCCATATTATCTGTATTTTTACGTAGATTTTTGGTGAAATGCTGTAAGATTACATGTATTTTGGGGGAAGGGGGGTAAACACTATGGCAGAGCTCAAACTTCCCCAGCAGAGCTTTTACAGCACTACTAAAATCATGTATATTTGGCCTCACCCATGACCACGCCCATATTCTGTTGCGTGACCACTCCCATTTTTCGGCGCAGAGCAGGGGATTTTGTCAGTAAAAACAATCTTTTGTCAGTAAATGTTTAGGTATTTGTCAGTAACAAAATAACGTGAAAGGTTGGCAACACTGGTCATAATACATATGTAGTAAGAGAATTAGGATATCTTATCCCCTGTCCTGCATGGTAAGTTTATTCTCAGCTAAGCCCAAACTATAAATATATAGCCATTGCACTTTATAGGTCTCCGGTGGATATCACTCTGAGTAATGTTGCATATGGTAGCACAGACCATGTAAATAAAACACACAGATTGTGTGTGTCACTGTGCAGTTCAGTTAATTGTCATAACAATAAATCATGTTATTTAACTGGTTATGAAATGCACTGTACTGTAGTTGTGTTTATGATCTTCCAGGTATACCCCATTAGCATTCAACTAAATCCCAGCTGCTGGGCCAGTACAGAGGTACATAGTGCAAAACAAAAGTCAGCATCTGATTGTCTGCATAGGGGACACTTTTTCTCCCACTGTCACCACAATTATTGCAGTACAAAAATGTTCAGGTGCCAGTAATAGTGAGAGGAATGTAAGACAAAGCATGGCTCTAAACCGCACAGTACGCTTTTTTAATATCTTGTTATGTACTTTCTGTGCTGATCCAAAGCTGTATTTTGGTGCATTACCCAAGACCAGGAGAAATACTGCTGATCTAAATTAAGTAACCAGAGATAATTTACCCCAACATTTGATTAGAAATATTGATTCTGGCCTGGGATGGATCCCGTTTTTCTCTCCAGGGTATTTATTTCTCTCTGAGACTCTAATTCTATTGTTAGTCTCTAAATCAATGCTTTCAATGAATGTGGCTATTTATACTCTGAAGATATACAGTACTGGAATAGTTTGGCTTCTGTACAGGCAGAGCAGTGTGTGAGTAGTGCTGGATGAAGATGAATGGGGTCTTGAGATATTTGTTCTCGAAAAATGTCTAAATCCTTAATAGGACAAATTTCACTTCGCTTCCCACAATATAAACATATAAAAAGTGAATGTATTTCTATAACAAACACGCCACATTCTCAGATGCAAATGTTTTACCCATTTAACATTTAACTCTTGTGATTCACTTATTATTAAGGGAGCTCTTTGCCACCCCACCACTGCCTTTCTACAGATTGCATTCCAATGTTATGGGACACGTGGGTTGGTATTGTTCAGGAAGTGGAGACTCATGTCAGTAGGTTTCCACAATATTTGGGTTATATCAGCCTGCATGTGGAAAGAGGGTTTAACACGTTCGAAAAGAGAAGCCACACATTTTTAAAAATATATCTTAATACAAAAAAATAAGTACATTATTGTATTCCAAGTCCCACTTTTGATACACTGCATGCTCACAAGCAACTACCGTATCTACTCGGATACAAGTCGACCCCGTGTATAAGTCGACCCCAATATTTGACCCTCAAAAGCTGGAATTTTCCAATTATTTATGTATAAGTCTACCCAGCAAAGTTAATGGCTGTACTTGGGGCAATAACCCCTCCTGGCCCACCAAGTACAGCAAATAACTCCTTCAGGACACACATGCAGCCATTAGCCCTCTGCTTGTAACTCCCACCCACCATCACCCATGGGAGCCATCTGTCTGCATTTTCCCCCACCCACCATCACCCATGGGAGCGTCTGTCTGCATTTCCCCCCACCCACCATCACCCATGGGAGCGTCTTTCTGCATTTCCCCCCACCCACCATCACCCATGGGAGCCTCTGCTTGTATTTCCCCCCACCCACCATCACCCATGGGAGCCATCTGTCTGCATTTCCCCCCACCCACCATCACCCATGGGAGCGTCGATCTGCATTTCCCCCCACCCACTATCACCCATAGGAGCGTCTTTCTGCATTTCCCCCAGCCCACCATCACCCATGGGAGCCTCTGCTTGTATTTCCCCCACCCACCATCACCCATGGGAGCCATCTGTCTGCATTTCCCCCCACCCACCATCACCCATGGGAGCGTCTGTCTGCATTTCCCCCCACCCACCATCACCCATGGGAGCCTCTACTTGTATTTTCCCCCACCCACCATCACCCGTGGGAGCCATCTGCTTGTATTTCCTGCCCCCCTCCCACCCACCATCATCCAAAGGGAGCCTCTGCTTGTTTGTCCCCCCTTGCACTGTGTAATCCTATGCAGTGATAAGCCCAGCAGAAGCCGTCACTCACCATCAGCGGGCGCACCGTCCTCTCTTCTCCCTTCACTCGCGCTGCCGCTGATCTCCATGCTTAGCGTAGCTCCGTCTTCTGACATTGGGAGGCGGGGCTACGCATCAGCGCGAGTGAAGGGAGGACGGTGCACCCGCTGATGGTGAGTGACAGCTTCTGCTGCGCTAACCACGTTGCATAGGATTACACAGCGCGAAGGGGGAAATAGATGCAGAGGCTCCCTTTTGGATGATGGTGGGTGGGAGGGAGGGGGAAATTTTAGCACACCCAGGAAATTGAAGCCCTTGCCAGGAGGAAGAGCAAGAACCCTCCCACATACCAGCTATAAGTGGAGAACTTTAAGACTACTCAAGTATAAGGCGACCCCCCCCACTTTTATACAGTGAGTCAGTCCTAAATTTCTCAACTTATAGCCGAGGATATACGGTAAGTGTTGTCTGGTCCGGCTGCCATCTCAGCAGTGTGAGGTCAGGGGATGCATAAGTGAATTTCCACTCATGTGCCTAATTTTTTCTGGAGCTGTGATCAGCTGCAGTAGCAATCACAAGAACTTGCATTTTTGCCTCTTTGTTGTTGCTGCTTACCTATTGCTCAGGCAAATGTAGCAGTAGTCTAGTGAGGCCCCTTTTCATGCTGTGATGCGAACACAATTTCCTCTTTTTGCACAAGGCACGTTTCAACATGAATATCACGCATGTCTGACATTTACACGGCGTGATTGTGTTTGTTATTTCCAACGGATATAAAATCACAAACTCCTTGCACTTGTGTTTGGCCAAGAATCGAATAACCGCAGTGGAAAAAGAGCACTGCAATTACATGTTAGTCCAGGGTGCCCTTGTGATCGGCAAGTTGCATGCAATCCAGAAATCGGACTGAAAAGTGGAAAAGGTTCCTAGTACTGTAAATCAGGTTCAGGTAGATATAACCATTTAAAAAGCATTTCACCCAGAAGGTGCTCCCAGATGCAGAAGCACAGAGATTGCAAATGTGAAGGTCTACAAACACAACAATCAGCCATGGAAAATAGCAGGAAATGAAAGGCACGTCATTATAATGTCCGTTTACATACATGAAGATAACCAGTGACATCCTAAACGCAATGCTGATAGAGATTAGAGCGACCCTGGTGTCACGGAAGAGCCGTGAGAAAACGCAATCGGTTTTCTGCACCGATTGTGGTTAGCGATACAATCTAAATTGTATGTGTAGGTCCTAGCAGACCGCAGAGCCTCGGGGAATCTGGCATCTCAGCTGATAAATAGAGCTTTCTTTTCATGAAGTCCCTTTTGTCTTTGACTTTCCCAATGTTTGTTTAATCAAGTGGTTCAAAAGAAGTTCCTTCAGGGACCAGTGACACCGAGGTGTGAAAAGATTTGCTAGGAGCAACCCCAAACGGCAAGGCTGTTGCTGGCTTCCATTAGGAGTCAGTAAGCGCACAGCAGGGAGCCTATTCAGGATTTGGTATCCCCAGACATGCCGGAGCCATTCTACAGCTATTGGAGATAAATGTAGATGATTTTTGCTTGTTTAAGGAATACCATACATATGATAGGTATGGAAATTATATCATTCTGCCGGTCCATCTGCTGAATATTGTAATATTAAATGTATGCCACTGACGTACTCATACACCGAGGTATTCAGCTGCTTCGTGCCAGAACATGTGACAAAAACCAAGTTTGATATAAGAATTGTCATATTCTGAGGATTATGAATCTGTGATTGTTATTTGTGTGCAAGAAGCGTGTGCTGAAATGTCATATTTCTGTGGACTCCAACGTTCCTCCCAAAAGGTTACCCACGCCCAGTCCAGCCCAGGGGCTGACCCTGAGATCCCACCCAAAAATCTGGGTCATTCAAAAAAACTCAACGGGGACTCCTCCCCAGTCCTCCATATTACCATGATCATGAAAGCTGCTGCTGGCCTGGGGACCGAGCCAGCGGCCCTCTTGGATATACTTTGACCCGGAGCAAAGAATTTCCATGTGCTCAGATTTCCCCAAAGGGACATATTTCACCGGGCTTAAGTATTCATTTATTTTCTTTCCTTTTTTAATTTTACACTGTGTTATTTTTCTCCTTAAAGAGGCTCTGTAACAAAATTTTCAGCCTTATTTCTTCTATCCTATAAGTTCCTTTACCTGTTCTAATGTGGTCTGTCTTACTGCAGCCTTTCCTAGTTGCACAGTGGCTGTATTATCTCTGTTATATAATCTAATCTTCTTTCCTCTGACGGCTTTGTCAGGCTCAGGCACTCAGGCAGGAATGTGCTGCTCTTCTTGTGATAGGATAGAAGCTATACACACCCTCTCCATGCCCCCTGCAGGCTCTGTGTGAGTCACATACTGAGCTCCTCTAAGCCTATCACAAGCTGGTTAGAAGCCATGTCTTGTATGTAAACACTGCCCAAAACTGGCAATTACAAGCCAGGATTGCAGCAGGGAGTGGCAGAAACAGCACAGAGGGGCCCAAGAGAACATAATGAATAGAATGGTATGCTTTTTATTGTAAGAATTTTAGAGTACAGATTCTCTTTAACCCCCTTGGCGGTATGAAAAATACCGCCAGGGGGCAGCGCAGCAGTTTTTTTGTTTTTTGTTTTTTTTTAAATCATGTAGCGAGCCCAGGGCTCGCTACATGATAGCCGCTGCTCAGCGGCATCCCCCCAGCCCTGCCGATCGCCTCCGGCGATAGGCGATCAGGAAATCCCGTTCAAAGAACGGGATTTCCTGGAGGGCTTCCCCCGTCGCCATGGTGACGGGGTGGGATGACGTCGCCGACGTCAGCGACGTCGGGACGTCATTGGGAGACCCGATCCACCCCTTGGCGCTGCCTGGCACTGATTGGCCAGGCAGCGCAGTGGTCTGGGGGGAGGGGGGGCCGCGCGCCGCACCGGATAGCGGCGATCAGGCGCGCGGCGGCGGCGATCGGGGTGCTGGTGCAGCTAGCAAAGTGCTAGCTGCGTCCAGCAAAAAAAAATTTATGAAAATCGGCCCAGCAGGGCCTGAGCGGCACCCTCCGGCGGCTTACCCCGTGTCCAGCACGGGGTTACCGCTAAGGAGGTTAATAGTTGATTTCAATGATTTTCTGTATATATTAATTATTTATATTGCATTTATAATAAAAGAGACTTCTAAAAGTCGAAAACGAATCCTAGCTTTCTGAAGAGTTGCTACTATGGTTCATTATAGTCAGATTAGGGTGTCTTAACCGTTTTTATTCGCAGGTCTTAGAATCAGAATAGGTCCTCTTCTACAGAGGTGGTGGCAGTTTTGTACCCTGAAATAATGTGTAATTTGTGTTACTGTAACTTGCAAGCTCCCTGTTAGCCTGTCTGCTGCCAAAATTCCAAAGGTTTCAGCTCATCGATTGCGTCCAAGAGGTTTGACAGTCTGTGGGTTGGAATACATTGGAAGGCACTGAGCTCGGCCACTAGGGGGCCTGTGATACCTGGTACACCCACCTATAGTCTGTAGAGATATGGGCAGAAGTGGTGTTCATGGAAGAGTTGTGGCTTGAAAGCTATACTTATGACATATAAACAGCCATGTGACCCTCCTGTACATGAGACCCCAAGCATTGATGCTAGGAAAAATGACCACAGGTACCCTGAAATAAGTCCAAATTTAAAATATATGTTTCTAAGAAACGGGAAGTTTGTCAAACTCCTAAGGAGTGTATAAGGATGAGGGTCTGTAGGCCACAGCCAAACATAGTAAAGGTTTCTTGCATATTTCGTTTTTCTGCACATTGTGTAGCTTCATCATAATCATCTATTCAAAGCCGATGTGTACTGATAAGATGCATGATCTACAATCAGAAGGAAAATGACCCCAAACATACAGTATCTTCTACAGCGTAGGTGAAAAAGCAGTATCTTCTACATAAAAAAGAAGAAGGAACCCTGAGCAAGACAGCTAATTTTGGCGCAGCTCTGCACCAATGATTTGGGCGCCACCATATGTCACAATGAGAATTACAGCTATAGCGGTGCTCAGTGACTAATTTGGGCGCTGGCAATTGCTGGAGTTCAAATTTGAAAAAAAAAATGAGGTTCCGTATATACATGAGTATAAGCCGAATTTTTGGGACCAAAAAAGTGTCTCAAAAGTGGGGGTCTCTGCTTATATTCGAGTCCCTAACTGAAGCAGTCCCCCTCCCTGCCATAAGTAGATGATTGTGAGCTCTCCGCCAGAGCATTGTGCACTTTTTTTACATCAGTGTATCCGTGTCATAGTGTTATGTGGTATTTGTGCAGTGTATTTGCATCAGTGTCCCCCCGCCGCAGTGGTATGAGCTACTTGTTAAGCAGTACCCTCCCCTGTCCCAATATATGCAGCGGTGCACAGCTGGGATCGTTTACTCACTGCCTGTAATCACCTTGTTTGTCGGCTCAGCAGGAAGACTTTACTCTCTGCTTTGAATCATCTTTTCCATCGGGATATTGCATAGCGGTGCTCAGCGGGGAGACTTTACTTGCTGCTCGGACTCAACTTTGTCTCTCACAGTCCCGTCTCTATGACCTCCATTGGGCACACGTAATAAATGGCGCCACTAGAGGGTGTCATAGAAATGAGACTTCTACAGACCAGAGGAAGCTGAGTCCGAGCAGCAAGTAAAGTCTCCCGCTGAGCACCGCTATCATATGCTGACAAAAAAGGTGATTACAGGCAGTGAGTAAATGATCCCCGCTGTGCACTGCTATGCATATGCCAGGAGGAGGGGGGAGGGTACTGATTAACAAATAGCACATAATGCCATAGCGGAGGACACTGATGCAAATACACTGCACAAATAGCACATAACACTATGACAAGGATACACTGATGTACAAATAACGTACACTGCTCTGGCGGGGGCTCACAGCCCTCTACAGATGGCAGGGAGGGGGAACTGTTCAGTTAGTGACTCGATCAATTAGTAAATACCGGTACTGTTCCAAATGGGGACATGTGCACTGCTCGGCGTATGGACACATGTGTAAATGTAGATGACTTCACACAATGAAGCCTTCCATGTCTGTGCTGCAAATATGTGAGCACTGCAAAACGCCCATGTGCAAGGGAAGGTTCTTAATCTGACCTGCCCATCAATCCATAATGAACAGAGAAATATTCACACTTGCACCAATTACCTATAGTAGGTGTTGCATTACCTACCTCTGGCTTATACTCGAGTCTATAATTTTTCCCTGTTTTTTTAAGGAAAAGTTGGGGGGGCGGCGGCTTATACTCGGGTCGGCTTATACTCGAGTATATGCAGTAATTCGAAGTGTGTGTGCATGTGTGTATGTGTGTGTGGAGTGTGTGTGGTGTGTGTGTCATTAAAGTGGACTTGAACTCTTGCACAGGACAGAAGCAAAAGCATAGAGGAATGCACCGTTTAGAGTTTAGCCTCTAATTCCGCTGTATCCATCTAATTCCCCTGTATCTGTTTCTAATCACAATTTGTAATTTGAACTCTCCCCTGTGTCACCTGACTGCCACGTCAGATAAGCTAGATAAGGTCATTTGAAAGCACAGGATGTTAACGTATCTTTTACAGCAGAGAGGAAGTTTTGAGGTCAGGTCTGTTTTAACGCCACCCAGACTTTCAACAGGCACAGGGTGAGCCGTCTTTCAGCTTCACTCTGCACCAAAATGTGGCCAAGGTGAATTTAAACATACACTCGCTGAGGACATGGTATAGCCCTCAAATGGTCATCATATAAACATTACGTTTGGGTTTACTTGTCGAGACCCAATCAACTGAAACATCCTACATACTGAGTTCCTTAGATATTGTTTGCAGATGGACCAAGGAGCCTTGATGCTTTTTTGAAAGCAAACGGTGACAAAACCAAATATTGATTTGATTAAATTTCATTTTTGTTTAAGTTTTGGAAACATCTCCAACATTTTTCTCACAAGTGACTAAAGTAAGCTTTTGCACAGTTTTCTGCACAGACACCTATTAATATGTCACATACCGTATATTTTTGTAAACATTTTCAGTTTTTAAAAAAGATTATGTATACATGTGGATTGATGTTAATAAAGCGGAATATAACCCTGCATTTCAACTTTGCTCTAAAACATTATTTACAGTATATTATATGCAACCAGCATTTTTTTTTTACTAGACCAGCATTGGAAGGGTTACACAGGGCTTTAAAGTTCCAGGAGATTTCTGCAGATGCATCCGAAGCTTCAGATAGTTACATTTTGTTTACATAAATGTATCTAAGTGTTTAATGTTACACACTTTGGCTGTCCTCCAGCTCAGTCAGAGAGATGAGTCACATTCAACACTTAGTTACATTTATGTAAACAAAATGTATCTATTTCAGCTTTGGATTCATCTGCAGAAATCTCCAGGAACTTTAAAGCCCTGAGTAACCCTTCCAATGCTGTTCTAGTAAAAAAAAAATGCTGGTTACATATAATATACTGTAAATAATGTTTTAGAGCAAAGTTGAAATGCAGGGTTATATTCCGCTTTAATGTTTCTGGAATTTGACACTGTAGTTAGAAATCAGACTGAATAATGCTTTTATACAGCACTGGGACTTACATCTTCAGGAAATTCTCTCTGCTAAATCTCAATTCAGACTGATGGAAACGATCTCCTGGACCTGCTTTCCTAAAACTGTGATAAGCAGAGATGTTGAGCAACATATTGTGCATATATCATTTTTTGAAACCATTTTTGTGGCTTGATGTGACTTAACCACTTCAGGACCACAGTCTTTTCGCCCCTTAAAGTGGAACTTCAGCCTAAACAAACATACTGTCATCAAGTTACATTAGTTATGTTAATTAGAATAGATAGGTAATATAATCTCTTACCCACCCTGTTTTAAAAGAACAGGCAAATGTTTGTGATTCATGGGGGCTGCCATCTTTTTGGTTGAAAGGAGGTAACAAGGAGCAGGAGACACAGTTCCAACTGTCCAGTGTCCTGATAACCCCTCCCAGCTGCACACGCTAGGCTTCAAATGTGAAATTCAAAATGTAAAAAAAAAAAAATTGCACCAAAACAGCAGAACGAGAACAACAAAATCAGAAATCCCATCATGCTTTGCACATCAGCAAGGGAAAAAAGCCCGGGCAGTTTTCTTATGTGTAGCTAAAAAGGAGGCTTGTATAAGAGAAACAAAGTTCTGATGCTGTGAAACTGTTAAAGAAACACCAGGCCTTTTCAGTGCTGCTGAGTCGATTTTTAGTCCGGAGGTTCACTTTAAGGACCAGAGCCTTTTTATCCATTCAGACCACTGCAGCTTTCACGGTTTATTGCTCGCTCATACAACCTACCACCTAAATGAATTTTGGCTCCTTTTCTTCTCACTAATAAAGCTTTCTTTTGGTGCTATTTGATTGCTCCTGCGATTTTTACTTTTTATTATATTCATCAAAAAAGACATGAATTTTGGCAAAAAAATGATTTTTTTAACTTTCTGTGCTGACATTTTTCAAATAAAGTAAAATTTCTGTATACATGCAGCGCGAAAAATGTGGACAAACATGTTTTGGATAAAAAAAAACCCATTCAGTGTATATTTATTGGTTTGGGTAAAAGTTATAGCGTTTACAAACTATGGTGCAAAAAGTGAATTTTCCCATTTTCAAGCATCTATGACTTTTCTGACCCCCTGTCATGTTTCATGAGGGGCTAGAATTCCAGGATAGTATAAATACCCCCCAAATGACCCCATTTTGGAAAGAAGACATCCCAAAGTATTCACTGAGAGGCATAGTGAGTTCATAGAAGATATTATTTTTTGTCACAAGTAAGCGGAAAATGACACTTTGTGACAAACAAACAAAAAAAAAAAAGTTTCCATTTCTTCTAACTTGCGACAAAAAAAAATGAAATCTACCACGGACTCACCATGCCCCTCTCTGAATACCTTGAAGGGTCTACTTTCCAAAATGGGGTCATTTGTGGGGTGTGTTTACTGTCCTGACATTTTGGGGGGTGCTAAATTGTAAGCACCCCTGTAAAGCTTAAAGGTGCTCATTGGACTTTGGGCCCCTTAGCGCAGTTAGGCTGCAAAAAAGTGCCACACATGTGGTATTGCCGTACTCAGGAGAAGTAGTATAATGTGTTTTGGGGTGTATTTTTACACATACCCATGCTGGGTGGGAGAAATATCTCTGTAAATGACAATTTGTTAATTTTTTTTACACACAATTGTCCATTTACAGAGATCTTTCTCCCACTCAGCATGGGTATGTGTAAAAATACACCCCAAAACACATTATACTACTTCTCCTGAGTACGGCGATACCACATGTGTGGCACTTTTTTGCACCCTAACTGCGCTAAAGGGCCCAAAGTTCAATGAGTACCTTTAGGATTTCACAGGTCATTTTGAGAAATTTCGTTTCAAGACTACTCCTCACGGTTTAGGGCCCCTAAAATGCCAGGGCAGTATAGGAACCCCACAAATGACCCCATTTTAGAAAGAAGACACCCCAAGGTATTCCGTTAGGAGTATGGTGAGTTCATAGAAGATTTTATTTTTTGTCACAAGTTAGTGGAAAATGACACTTTGTGAAAAAAAACAATAAAAATCAATTTTCCGCTAACTTTTGACAAAAAATAAAATCTTCTATGAACTTACCATACTCCTAACGGAATACCTTGGGGTGTCTTCTTTCTAAAATGGGGTCATTTGTGGGGTTCCTATACTGCCCTAGCATTTTAGGGGCCCTAAACCGTGAGGAGTAGTCTTGAAACCAAATTCCGCAAAATGACCTGTGAAATCCTAAAGATACTCATTGGACTTTGGGCCCTTTAGCGCAGTTAGGGTGCAAAAAAGTGCCACACATGTGGTATTGCCGTACTCGGGAGAAGTAGTACAATGTGTTTTGGGGTGTATTTTTACACATACCCATGCTGGGTGGGAGAAATAACTCTGTAAATGGACAATTGTGTGTAAAAAAATCAAAAGATTGTCATTTACAGAGATATTTCTCCCACCCAGCATGGGTATGTGTAAAAATACACCCCAAAACACATTATACTACTTCTCCCGAGTACGGCGATACCACATGTGTGGCACTTTTTTGCACCCTAACTGCGCTAAAGGGCCCAAAGTCCAATGAGTATCTTTAGGATTTCACAGGTCATTTTGCGGAATTTGATTTCCAGACTACTCCTCACGGTTTAGGGCCCCTAAAATGCTAGGCCAGTATAGGAACCCCACAAATGACCCCATTTTAGAAAGAAGACACCCCAAGGTATTCCGTTAGGAGTATGGTGAGTTCATAGAAGATTTTATTTTTTGTCACAAGTTAGTGGAAAATGACACTTTGTGAAAAAAACAATAAAAATCAATTTTCCGCTAACTTTTGACAAAAAATAAAATCTTCTATGAACTTACCATACTCCTAACGGAATACCTTGGGGTGTCTTCTTTCTAAAATGGGGTCATTTGTGGGGTTCCTATACTGCCCTGGCATTTTAGGGGCCCTAAACCGTGAGGAGTAGTCTGGAAATCAAATTCCGCAAAATGACCTGTGAAATCCTAAAGATACTCATTGGACTTTGGGCCCTTTAGCGCAGTTAGGGTGCAAAAAAGTGCCACACATGTGGTATCGCCGTACTCGGGAGAAGTAGTACAATGTGTTTTGGGGTGTATTTTTACACATACCCATGCTGGGTGGGAGAAATAACTCTGTAAATGGACAATTGTGTGTAAAAAAATCAAAAGATTGTCATTTACAGAGATATTTCTCCCACCCAGCATGGGTATGTGTAAAAATACACCCCAAAACACATTGTACTACTTCTCCCGAGTACGGCGATACCACATGTGTGGCACTTTTTTGCACCCTAACTGCGCTAAGGGGCCCAGAGTCCAATGAGTACCTTTAGGCTTTACAGGGGTGCTCAAAATTTAGCACCCCGCCCACTTGCCAGGACAGTTAACAAACCCCACAAATGACCCCATTTTGGAAAGAATACACGCTAAGGTATTCCATGAGGGCCATGGTGAGTTCATAGAAAATTTTATTTTTTGTCACAAGTTAGCGGAAAATGACATTTTGTGAAAAAAAAAAAAAAACCACAAAACCACAATTTCTGCTAACTTGTGACAAAAAATAAAACATTCTATGAACTCACCATGCACCTCACGGAATACTTTGGGGTGTCCTCTTTCCAAAATGGCATCATTCGTGGGGTCTGTCCTGGCATTTTAGGGTCTCTGCAATCATTACATGTATGGCCAGTATTAGGAGTTTCTGCTATACTCCTTATATTGGGCATAAGGGTAATGCACTGTGGGCTGAAAGGAAAAATGAACGTCAAACAATCAATCAATGTGGATGAAAAAATATCTGCCAAAAAATTTTGAAAAAAAAAAAAAAAAAAGAGGAGGAAGGCGTCTGCCAGGACATAGGAGCTGCCGCCCCAAAAATCCAAACCCACCAGCTCGTATGCCCTGGCAAACCTGATTTATCCATTCACACCGATCGATGTGAATGAACAAATCATTGCCAGAGTTCTTTTTTGATACAAAGTGTTTGCCAAAGCATATGAATCCCCAACACCACTCCTCGGCCCATATGCCTCGGCAAACGTATCTTTTTGACTGCGGAGGAGAAATCTCGTCCTGCAGCGCTGCATGCACCGACTTGTGTGTAAGCTGACAGACGCGCAATGTTCTGTCAGGATGCACCATCAGTGCTGCAGCTGATTGGTCGGTCTGGATAGAAAAAAAGAGAGAAGAAAAAAAGACAAAACAATACAAAAAGGAGGGGAAGGCGTCTGCCAGGACATAGGAGCTGCCGCCCCAAAAATCCAAACCCACCAGCTCGTATGCCCTGGCAAACCTGATTTATCCATTCACACCGATCGATGTGGATGAACAAATCATTGCCAGAGTTCTTTTTTGATACAAAGTGTTTGCCAAAGCATATGAATCCCCAACACCACTCCTCGGCCCATATGCCTCGGCAAACGTATCTTTTTGACTGCGGAGGAGAAATCTCGTCCTGCAGCGCTGCATGCACCGACTTGTGTGTAAGCTGACAGACGCGCAACGTTCTGTCAGGATGCACCATCAGTACTGCAGCTGGTTAGTCGTTCGCTCGGTCCACCTGGAAGGTTATTGGATGGAAAAAGAGAAAAAAAACCCCAAAAAACAAGCAAGCAGCAAAGCAATTACTTCATTAACATTAATAACCTTTGAACTTTTTTAATAAAAAACTTAACATTGCAAACCAAACATTAACTTCTTTGCTTACCTGTTTTTTGTTTTTTTTAACTTACCTCCCGAGGACAAACCTCTCCTCCCCCATGGAACAATGTGCGAAGTGCAAATTGCACAGAGTTGTGGCGAAATACATTACGCAATTTGTCCCAAGTGAAAGGAGAGGTTTCTGGCAGCCCTGTGTATTAGGGTCTCTGGAAACCCGATGTTTGGTTTCACACTGCATATTGACATATCCGGTGGGTCGAGCCCGCCGCACCGTATCGTCCAAAACAGACCTTCAGGCAATACCACAAGAGTAGCATTCGGCCTAGTAATGAACTGCGTCGCCATAGACTAACATGACTTCCGCGCCGATCGATATTGCCACAGAAGCCACGCAGTAACGTAGGCATGCACTAGCGTTAAGTCAAGCACTTCCGGCGTAGGGGGGGACCGCAAAGTGTGACTTTTGCTAGGCATTTTGCCCTAACGCATCGCAGCAGTGTGAAATAGCACTGAGAGACCCTTGTGTGCCTACCGCTGTGTGTGGAGTTCCCTACTCTCTAATAGTGTACCTGCTCGTGGTACCTCTCAAAACACTCCCCTAGGCATAGGCCAGGCTGGTCAGGACAGGTGGGACAATAAACAGTGGTGTCACGCCTTATTCCAGCCCTGCTGCAGACACGACAGCGTTTTCTTCGGATTCGTTGACCTGGGGTAGTCGGAATTGGATAGGCGTAATGCCTTCCATGCAGCCGGCTAGTTGCATCTTGGGGTTGGGCCACGGCACCTCCTGGATACAGGAGTTCTATCACGATCTGTTTATTAAATTGAATAAACGAGCCAGTTCTCCCAGCCTTACTGTAGAGAACAAAGCTGTTGTAAATTGCCAATTGAATGAGGTAAAAAGACACTTTTTTATACCAGCGTCTTGTTTTTCGGGCAACTAAATAGGGCGCTAACCTCTGGTCATTGAAGTCCACCCCTCCCATGTTAGTATTATACTCGTGGACAACAAGGGGTTTTTCAATGACCTTAGTTCGCCGTTGAATTTCAACTGTCGTGTCTGCGTGAATGGTGGACAGGAAGTAAACCTCCCTCTTGTCCTTCCATTTCACCGCGAGCAGGTCGTCAGCACACAAGGCGGCCCTCTGCCCCCGTTGAAGTCTGGTGGTAATGAGCCGTTGGGGGAAGCCCCGGCGACTAGGCCGCACGGTGCCACAGCATCGGATTTTTTCTATTTTTAAGTGCTGAAAGAGGGCCACACTTGTGTAATAATTGTCCACAAAAAGATTGTACCCCTTCTGGAACAAGGGTGACACCAAGTCCCACACAACCTTTCCACTGCTCCCCAGGTAGTCAGGGCATCCGACCGGCTCCAATTTTGAGTCTTTTCCCTCATAGACCCTAAAATAAGATGTATAGCCTGTGGCCCTTTCACAGAGCTTATACAGTTTCACCCCATACCGGGCGCGCTTGTTTGGGATGTACTGTTTGATGCGAAGGCGCCCGGTAAAGCGTATGAGGGACTCGTCTACGCAGATGTCCTGGTCAGGGGTATAAGCATCTGCAAATCTGGATGACAGGTGGTCTATGAGGGGTCGAATTTTGTGGAGCCGGTCAAAAGCAGGGTGGTCACTTCGATGACAGGTTTCGTTGTCATTGAAGTGCAGGAAGCGCAGGATGTTCTCAAATCGTGTCCTGGACATGGCAGCAGAGTACAGGGGAACATGATGTGCTGGGTCCGTAGACCAATAAGACCGCAACACATTCTGCTTTACTAGTCCCGTGTGAAGGAGAAGGCCCAAAAAAATTTTCATTTCGGAAACTTGGACTGGTTTCCCCCGAAAAGGCTGGGCAAGGTACTTTTCCGGATTGGCGGTTATATATTGTGTGGCCTTACGGTTGGTCTCTGCCACAATTAAGTCCAAGAGATCCTGGGTGAAGAACAGATAGAAAAAGTCTAGGGCCGATCCTAGATTATCTGTCTCCACCTGGACTCCAGACTGGGCGGTGAAAGGGGGAAGTACGGGTGCGGCGGAATCAGGGGATTGCCAATTTGGGTTTGCCAGCACCTCTGGTAAATTAGGGGTAGTACGGGCCCGTCTTCTTGGTGGCTGCGACTGGGATCTTACTGCACGTGCCACCGAACCAGTTTCAACTTCCATGCTGGTGCTCGCCACTTCACCAGGGTCTACGGAAGTACTGGTGCTAGGTCCAGGAGATGTTGTGCTGCTGGTGCCTGCCCCACCATGAAATCTCAGACCAGCACGAACACCACTCTGCTGCCCTTGAGGCTGATCCTGCGCCACCTGCGGTCCAACAACATGGGGTGTGGTACGCCTGGCTTTAGCCGGGACCTCAACCTCGTCATCACTATCGGTCAGTGAGCCACTGCTCAATTCAGGTTCAAACTCTGACCCGGAAGATTCGTCGAATGAGGCGTCCCAATCGTCCTCATCCGACTGGGCCATGTACCTGAGAACCTCATCATCGGAATACCCCTTTCTTGCCATGGTGGGCTGCTAAATTTAGGGGGTATTCCTCTGAGACTACGCAGAAAAAAGAGCACCTACCTAGCAAAAGGGAGTATTTGAGAGGTAGAAAGCTGTGCTCACTGAGTTTTGATTAAAAAAAAAATCAAAACTGAGGTTTACAGTGCCACAGCTATTGTACAGTGTTTTTTGCAGTGATCAGAAAAAAAATTCTGTCACTGCGGTGGGGCGGGCTGAACGCAAGTGCAGGCGAACGATCAGGCCTGATCGGGCAAACACTGCGTTTTTTTTTGCGGATCCTAGTGACCCTAATAGATCTGACTGCGATCAGTAATGATCACTTACAGATACTATATAGTACCAATGTTGATTAGCGACAGTGATGACGCTAATTAGTGACTGTGGTGCAGTGGGCTGAGCACTAACTGACACTTACAAAGGGGCCTAGCTAACTGGCCTAACTGCTAACACTAGTGATACTAAAAAAGTGACAGTTTTCACTGTTTTTAGATCACTTGGATAGTGACAGGGGGGTGGTGGCGAGTGGGGAATCGGAGGCAATCAGAAACAATCACAGGACAATCAAAGGCAATCACAGGGCAATCGCAGGCCAATCACAGGGAACTCAATTCCTGGGACAATCAAAGTCAATCACAGGGCAATCAAACCAATCACGACACAATCAAAGCCGATCACAGGCCAATCAAAGCAAATCACAGGCCAATCACAGGCCAATCACAGGGCAATCAAACCAATCACGACACAATCAAAGCCGATCACAGGCCAATCACAGGCCAATCACAGGGCAATCACAGGGCAATCAAAACCGATCACGGGACAATCAAAGCCGATCACGGGACAATCAAAGCCGATCACGGGACAATCAAAGACGATCACAGGCCAATCAAAGGGCAATCACAGGGCATTCACGGGACAATCAAAAAAAACCACGGGACAATCAAATACAATTACAGCACAATAAAATTGAATGTCAGCACAATGAAATTGAATGTCAGCACAATCAAATACAATTGCAGCACAATCAAATACAATGCACTGGGAAGGTGATTGGGGGGGGGGGGGGCTGAGGGCGATCTAAGGGTGTGGGGGGTTGATTAGGTGCCCGCACGGGGCAGACTGGGTCCTGATCTGGTGGGTGGCAGACACAGGGGGTGACGATAGGAGATCAGTGAGGGATTACAGGGGAGAATAGATGTAAACAATGCACTGGGGAGGTTATCAGGAGGGGGGGGTCTGAGGGCAATCTGAGGGTCTGGGTGGGTGATCAGGTGCCCCCAAGGGACAGTTTAGGGTCTGCGCTGATGGGTGGTGGTGACAAGGGGTGATAGACAGGTGATAGATGGGTGATAGACAGGTGATCAGTGGGTAAGACAGCTATATAGCTGTATACAGCATACAAGGGGGGTGGTCTGGGAGGGGGGTCTGGGGGGGATCTGAGGGTAGGGGGGGTGATCAGGGGACCCTAGGAGGCAGTTAGGGACCTAACCTAGGGGATAGCGTCCCTAGATAGTGACAGGGAGTGATTGATGGGTTTTTAGGTGGGTGGTGGGGTGCAGATACTGGTGTGCTGGGGTGGTCAGGGGGGGTTCTGAGGGCTGGGGTGGGCGATCGGGGGGTCTGTGTCATGCAACATGTGTTTTTTTTTTACTTAGCTAATGGCTGCCGTCCTCTCTGATGGTCGCACGACGAGTTACAATCAGCGGAGGAGGCAGCCAGTATAATACACTTTGTTACAATAACAAAGTGTATTATACTCTTCTGATTGGCCGGATCGCCGCATTTGAAACCCGCCGGCGCTGCTAATTGGCCGGCGGGTTTCCGTGCAGAGTGGGCGGAGCCTATTGCCGGCGGCGATCGCGTCATTGATGACGCGATCGCCGCACAGCCACCGCTGATGCCGCCCCCGCTGATGGGCGTATTGCGGTCGTTTGGGCCCGGTCTTTGCCGCCGCCCATCGGCTGGGGGCGGTCGTTAAGTGGTTAAAGGTACCTAAACTGTCATAAAAATGTAATATTGAGACACCTCTCTGTTTATTTCCAGTAATTTTTCTTACAAGTAAGATTTGATAGCAGTCTCAGGCTCCCTTGTTCCAGAAGCTTAAAAGGGTACCTGAATTAATTGAATTAAGTAGCCAGATCTTACATTTACTTGTCTGTGACGTGGTTCCCGTGTCTTCTATCCTTGCCTGTCGTTCCTTTCGGTCTCTTTACTCCCGAGTCCTGGGGCACTTGTGTGACGTGCTCAGCGGCATCCCCCCAGCCCCGCCGATCGCCTCCGGCGATAGGCGATCAGAATTTCCTGGAGGGCTTCCCCCATCGCCATGGCGACGGGGTGGGATGACGTCACCGACGTCAGCGACGTCGGGACGTCATTGGGAGACCCGATCCACCCCTTGGCGCTGCCTGGCACTGATTGGCCAGGCAGCGCAGGGGTCTGGGGGGGGGGCGCGCCGCACCGGATAGCGGCGATCGGGCGCGCGGCGGCGGCGATCGAGGTGCTGGCGCAGCTAGCAAAGTGCTAGCTGCGTCCAGCAAAAAAAAAAAATTATGAAAATCGGCCCAGCAGGGCCTGAGCGGCACCCTCCGGCGGCTTACCCCGTGTCCAGCACGGGGTTACCGCTAAGGAGGTTAATAGTTGATTTCAATGATTTTCTGTATATATTAATTATTTATATTGCATTTATAATAAAAGAGACTTCTAAAAGTCGAAAACGAATCCTAGCTTTCTGAAGAGTTGCTACTATGGTTCATTATAGTCAGATTAGGGTGTCTTAACCGTTTTTATTCGCAGGTCTTAGAATCAGAATAGGTCCTCTTCTACAGAGGTGGTGGCAGTTTTGTACCCTGAAATAATGTGTAATTTGTGTTACTGTAACTTGCAAGCTCCCTGTTAGCCTGTCTGCTGGCAAAATTCCAAAGGTTTCAGCTCATCGATTGCGTCCAAGAGGTTGGACAGTCTGTGGGTTGGAATACATTGGAAGGCACTGAGCTCGGCCACTAGGGGGCCTGTGATACCTGGTACACCCACCTATAGTCTGTAGAGATATGGGCAGAAGTGGTGTTCATGGAAGAGTTGTGGCTTGAAAGCTATACTTATGACATATAAACAGCCATGTGACCCTCCTGTACATGAGACCCCAAGCATTGATGCTAGGAAAAATGACCACAGGTACCCTGAAATAAGTCCAAATTTAAAATATATGTTTCTAAGAAACGGGAAGTTTGTCAAACTCCTAAGGAGTGTATAAGGATGAGGGTCTGTAGGCCACAGCCAAACATAGTAAAGGTTTCTTGCATATTTCGTTTTTCTGCACATTGTGTAGCTTCATCATAATCATCTATTCAAAGCCGATGTGTACTGATAAGATGCATGATCTACAATCAGAAGGAAAATGACCCCAAACATACAGTATCTTCTACAGCGTAGGTGAAAAAGCAGTATCTTCTACATAAAGAAGAAGAAGGAACCCTGAGCAAGACAGCTAATTTTGGCGCAGCTCTGCGCCAATGATTTGGGCGCCACCATATGTCGCAATGAGAATTACAGCTATAGCGGTGCTCAGTGACTAACTTGGGCTCTGGCAATTGCTGGAGTTCAAATTTGAAAAAAAAAATGAGGTTCCGTATATACACGAGTATAAGCCGAATTTTTGGGACCAAAAAAGTGTCCCAAAAGCGGGGGTCTCTGCTTATACTCGAGTCCCTAACTGAAGCAGTCCCCCTCCCTGCCATAAGTCGATGATTGTGAGCTCTCCGCCAGAGCATTGTGCACTATTTTTACATCAGTGTATCCGTGTCATAGTGTTATGTGGTATTTGTGCAGTGTATTTGCATCAGTGTCCCCCCGCCGTAGTGGTATGAGCTACTTGTTAAGCAGTACCCTCCCCTGTCCCAACATATGCAGCGGTGCACAGCCGGGATAGTTTACTCACTGCCTGTAATCACCTTGTTTGTCGGCTCAGCAGGAAGACATATCATATGCTGACAAAAAAGGTGATTACAGGCAGTGAGTAAATGATCCCCGCTGTGCACTGCTATGCATATGCCAGGAGGAGGGGGGAGGGTACTGATTAACAAATAGCACATAATGCCATAGCGGAGGACACTGATGCAAATACACTGCACAAATAGCACATAACACTATGACACGGATACACTGATGTACAAATAGCGTACACTGCTCTGGCGGGTGCTCACAGCCCTCTACAGATGGCAGGGAGGGGGAACTGTTCAGTTAGTGACTCGATCAATTAGTAAATACTGGTACTGTTCCAAATGGGGACATGTGCACTGCTCGGCATATGGACACATGTGTAAATGTAGATGACTTTGGGTTCACACAATGAAGCCTTCCATGTCTGTGCTGCAAATATGTGAGCACTGCAAAACGCCCATGTGCAAGGGAAGGTTCTTAATCTGACCTGCCCATCAATCCATAATGAACAGAGCAATATTCACACTTGCACCAATTACCTATAGTAGGTGTTGCATTACCTACCTCTGGCTTATACTCGAGTCTATCATTTTTCCCTGTTTTTTTAGGGAAAAGTTGGAGGGGGGGGCTTATACTCGGGTCGGCTTATACTCGAGTATATGCAGTAATTCGAAATGTGTGTGTGTGTGGTGTGTGTGGTGTGTGTGTGGTGTGTGTGTCATTAAAGTGGACTTGAACTCTTGCACAGGACAGAAGCAAAAGCATAGAGGAATGCACCCTGTTTAGAGTTTAGCCTCTAATTCCGCTGTATCCATCTAATTCCCCTGTATCTGTTTCTAATCACAATTTGTAATTTGATCTCTCCCCTGTGTCACCTGACTGCCACGTCAGATAAGCTAGATAAGGTCATTTGAAAGCACAGGATGTTAACGTATCTTTTTGAGCAGAGAGGAAGTTTTGAGGTCAGGTCTGTTTTAACGCCACCCAGACTTTCAACAGGCACAGGGTGAGCCGTCTTTCAGCTTCACTCTGCACCAAAATGTGGCCAAGGTGAATTTAAACGTACACTCGCTGAGGACATGGTATAGCCCTCAAATGGTCATCATATAAACATTGAGTTTGGGTTTACTTGTCGAGACCCAATCAACTGAAACAACCTACATACTGAGTTCCTTAGATATTGTTTGCAGATGGACCAAGGAGCCTTGATGCTTTTTTGAAAGCAAAGGGTGACAAAACCAAATATTGATTTGATTACATTTCATTTTTGTTTAAGTTTTGGAAACATCTCCAACATTTTTCTCACAAGTGACTAAAGTAAGCTTTTGCACAGTTTTCTGCACAGACACCTATTAATATGTCACATACCGTATATATTTTTGTAAACATTTTCAGTTTTTAAAAAAGATTATGTATACATGTGGATTGATGTTAATGTTTCTGGAATTTGACACTGCAGTTAGAAATCAGACTGAATAATGCTTTTATACAGCACTGGGACTTACATCTTCAGGAAATTCTCTCTGCTAAAATCTCAATTCAGACTGATGGAAACGATCGCCTGGACCTGCTTTCCTAAAACTGTGATAAGCAGAGATGTTGAGCAACATATTGTGCATATATCATTTTTTGAAACCATCTTTGTGGCTTGATGTGACTTAAAGGTACCTAAACTGTCATACAAATGTAATATTGAGACACCTCTCTGTTTATTTCCAGTAATTTTTCTTACAAGTAAGATTTGATAGCAGTATCAGGCTCCCTTGTTCCAGAAGATTAAAAGGGTACCTGAATTAATTGAATTAAGTAGCCAGAGCTTACATTTACTTGTCTGTGACATGGTTCCTGTGTCTTCTATCCTTGCCTGTCGTTCCTTTCGGTCTCTTTACTCCCTTGTGTGACGTAACAAATGCTACAGAGGGCAAACACTGGCACTTACCATACGTGACCACTAGAGGTCTAGTATTTGGCCTCTAGTATTTGTAATGTCACACAGGTGCCCCAAGACTCGTGAGTGAGGAGGCAGGAAGAAACGCCAGGCAGTGGAGAGAAGACAGAGGAACTGGGTCGCAAAGAGGTGAGTGTAAGCACTGCAACCTAATTTTCTAGCTGACAAAATCCACTGATATCGACCTAAAATCGGCCGATCTGGAGTTTTTTAGGGCATTGATTTCTAGCACATTCAATCAAATGATCTAGTCGGCCAAACAACAATGAATAAAATCGACATGTGTATTGCCAAATGCTTTTACATCCGACAATGAAGTTTCCTGTATAGCCGTTCTGAACTGCAAAATTGCAGTCTTTTTCTCTCTGTGTCCTGCTAATTAACTAAGTGCAAACTAATTATGCTAATAGAATATACACATATTAAGTGTTCATTTAATTAGCTTGTGCATATTTAAATAGAGGGATGCAAGTATTAAAAAAAAACTGATTTGCAGTGCAGAACATCTATACAGGAAGTTCCCTTATTCGTGTGCCAGTGAAAATGAATTTTAACACCAACAAAAAAAAGATAATTTTTCATGACGTTAAATCGTAAGAATACTTGTGCATCACTGATATACAGTGTGTTCATACCAACTTTTAAAATGAACTGGAATTTTGCTTTAATTAGTTTATTACCGGTAATTATATAGAAGGCATAAAAATGACAATAAAGTAGAACTCTAATAATTAGGGCAGATCTCGGCACATTGCTGGGGCTCCTGTCCTGTACAGGGTGTGATCGTAGCAGACGGAGGTCGGCGAAATCGCCTGGTGAGGATAATTGAAGGATCACGCTTGAGTTTTCTGAGATCAAGTAAATCAGGTTGCTTGAAGTGTAATAATCTCCTACCTTGCAGAGCAGGACAATATGCCAGCAGTAAAAGCCATTATAACACTATCAGTTTCCCAGCAATATTTATGCTAGCTCTCCTAAAGCTAACAGAAATCTCTAATAGGAGATGATTTAAACTCCAGGCAAAGCACTTAATACAGGAGTGCTCACACAAGCTTGCATCACTATACAGCCAAGGGTATGACAACAGTGCTCAGTACTGCAGCTTCTCATGTCACCATCCCACCTCCTCCAGCATGCTTACTGAGAATTACCTTAATCAGAGCGGTCAGGTCCTCACTTGGGCTCGCTGCTGCTGTAAGCTGCATAAACAGCACTGTCACTTCCTAAATACATGTTCAAATACAACCATCACTAAAAATCACATTTCCTATGAATCATTAGGGTGCATGTCACAACTACCAAATCATGTTATTTTGCTTACAAATACATCTTTTCCTTGCTGTCAATGAAGAACACACTGCTCTCAAATGTCGGAACCACAAACTATCATAGGATGACCCTTTGGCAGACATGATTGTTGTTGTTTGACATTCGATAATGCTGGAAGCACCACGGCAAATTTTTATTTAATGTCAATGAATAAGGAATAAAGACTTCAACTTAGTATCAATGGCACAAAATATCTGATCATCTTCATTAATGTAGTAGTCGCAAAAGTTTTGTAAAACCATTTTAAATGCCAGACAGCAATGGAGCTCTCCATATTATGATAACAACAAGCAGCACTAGCATAAAGCACATGACGATCACCCCACTCATACAAGTATATGGGAAATTGGGTTGCTGCACTGAGAGCTGTCTGATCCAATGGCCAAAAACAAGTATTAGATGTTGTGCAAATGAAGTTTACTGTCCATGAACCACGCTAGCCAGAAATCCTTGGGTCCAGGTGAGATATAACTCCAAGTGTCAAATGTGAGTCACCACTTTACAGCATTCACAGAATCTGATCCAAGCTCCATTCATCTAAATAGAGCTGCAGAATGCCATTTTAGAATGATTAAAGGTCAACCTCAGATTAAAAAACATTTGGTAATGCAGAAAACAGCTGACTTTACCGAGCACTTAGAAAAATGTCAGTTCATAAAGGCTGTTACCGCATGAAAAGCTGAAATTCCTGAGCAGTGAGGTAAATTACTGGCTTGTGCAGTAAACACCTCAATAAATGTCAGACAGTAAATGTAAATTTATAAATTCATAAAGTATGAATATACAACATGGGGTAGTGTCCAGAAATTTTCCCGAGCGGACACTGTGCGAGACTCTGTGGAGCCAGCCGTGACTCACACAAGCAGAGAGGGATAATCTATGACTGACAGCAGCAGAAGCCAATAGAAACAGCCCCGGTCTCCTGCAAGTCCCGATGATCGGATTTTTATAGGTTGTGCAGGCTTCTCGGAAGGTTCCACCTTTTCTACCCCCAGGCAGTGAGCAGAGAGAACAGAATAAAACATGCTTTCCCTGCAGCCGTTCGGCCATTTAACCCCCTAGGTTCCTGTTTGAAGATGTGAAGGAGCTAATGGGGAAATCACCTAAGCATGGCATGTGTAATGTCTCCTGGAAGTTCATCTAAGCTGTGGCAATTAAATAAAATGTTAAGAAAGACTTATAGATAGATTCAGAGCAAGCAAAGGCAGTATAACAAACATGTAGTACATCTAAAGGGATGTAGGGATGCCTCTTACTATTGTAATGCCCTCACTGCACAGAACAGCTTGTAACAACAGAGACACTCTTCTGCTGTTACTGATCAGGTTTTTGTCAATGAGCTTCGGTAAATTACCGCACCTGTGACGGGTTTATGAATTACCACAAAAAAGTCTAAAATACCGAATGTGGTATTTTAATGTCCAGATTTTTTTTATCTCACAGCCTTTTATGAATTGAGACCATAGAAAAGTAAAGCCTCTGGATGCTATAGAGGCTTCCTGTGTCCTCCTGGCTGCTGTTTGCAGGGACCCTCTGAAAGATCCAGGCCATGCTTCTCTTCAGGTACGATCTGCACCCATGAGAGCACGGCCATGCCCAGGCAGTAGCACAAAGCCACTCATGCCTTATTTGGATAAACTCAGTACACCTGAAGAGGAGGGCGGTCCCGATCTTCATTCCGGCAAGCCCTTACTGCAATTCCTCAGGGGGTCCGCGATCGGCAATGGAGGACGACGTGAAAAGTCTCTATAGGATCCAGAGGCTTACCTCTTTTTAGGTAAGTATGTCTTACCAGAGATTCGGCTGCAAGTCCTGCTTTGGGACACTGCAGTGGGTATCATAGAGGACCTAGGAGGTATGGCATTGATCTCCCCTCCCTTATAGCGTGTTATAGCGTGTATTAGCAAATAAATGAGTAAACAAATGCTTCTGAGTTTAAATTACAAAGAAACGGGTACGTCTGCAGGCCTCCTGGGAGCAACCCGGATTTTCCAATTATTTGCAGGTATCCTATTTGTGGGCATCAATCCCATCAGAAGTAATATTTTTCAGGTAAATGTGCTTGTTTTTGTTTATAATCCAGTCAGCCATACTTCCAGGGCCATGGACAAATACAGGCACTATATCATTCCGTACTAAAAAGGCATCAGTCTATCAGCCTGAAAATCAACAACCAACTTCCTTAATGCAAGAGGCCTAGAATGAGTAGTAGTCACATGACTATGTACTCAGTGCTGGATTAAAGTAGGGAGCCAGGCTCCTTGGTAACTAAATGTACTAATTTTAGTGCACAAAAGTTGGACATTAAAAATCCATTAGATACGTTGGCGACCTACATGACAAAGGGGTCTTCACCTCTTGCAGCTCCTTAGATTTCACAAAACCAAAAACCTGTCTCAGATATGAACTACAGTGGCACCAGGGCCTGAAGACATGTGTGTTCTTTGTTCTAGTCACATATGCTACAAGTGTTTTGTAATATTATATTTATCCATCTTTTATATCCACAAATGAAAGGGGTGTCGCATGAAACATGGGTTATAAATTTAGCACAGAGCTCTAATGATAAACAATGTGCTGCAACCCACAGGAGCCAATAATACTTCATCTTACCGCAGTGCAATCAGTTAAAGCATTATCCTATCTAGTTGTTATGGGACTTGTAGCACATCACCACTAATATATGCTTTTACGGCTAAGTTTGGAAGCGTAATTAGCTGTAAATAATACTATATTCATTCCTTTATGCATGAGTATAAGAGCTATTTATACTTAACAAACCTGAAAAAGACATCTCCATCAGGTCGTCAAATAGCCATCTAATTTCTCCTGCTGACATTATACAGTATATAGCACTATTAACATTCATACCTTGCACTGATGAAGGCTATAAACGTGGAAAGGATATATGCAAGGTGGTATAATTGGCTCTGGAGTATTAGGCTGTATCAGTGCTATAAAGCAGTGTTATGGAATGCAGGGACCTAAAGAAGAAATATGGGAAGCTTTGTCCATGTCCTTAAAGTGGAATCGCATATTCATGCTTTTATTAAATTGTTATTAAAATTGTTATACTGCTACCAGATGGCACTCGTACACCAGAGAATCAACATCTGAGTTGCCTGCCTAGCATGAAGGTCAGCAAAGCATTTTTGTCGGCAACCATACATTCGTGGTGAATCGCAGAGCATGAATGGGACATCTGACAGTGCAGTCCATGCACCTCTGATGCCCCTGCATATTGCATAAATCACGTTGCCGAAATTAGACCTGAAAACGTGTAATGTGGGTAAGGGGCAAAGAATAGCACACTGTTAGGAATATTTGTGAAAAGTGAAGTAATTTTTTTTCCCCTCTCCTTTATATATGATCGTTGCTTCTAACATATTTTTTAAAAGGAAATCATATTGGTTACTGGAGACCACTACAGTAATTCTGGTAAAATAGCAATCCGTAATTCTGGTCACTTGAATACACCAAAGGATTGCCAGCTTCTTGTTAGAAAAAGTCATGTTATGTCCCCACATACTTTTATTGCAACCCACCACATACTGCTACTGTGGCAAAATGACAAACGAGTTGAATGACTCAAACAACACTGTTCTGCACTTAGCCTATGTCATTCACCATAGTGAAAGTGGCATGTGCAATAGGAGATCTATAAAGTGGTGATCAAGCTGATCACTACTTTATAAAGAAAGTGACTGTGGCTTTGTTGTTAATAATCATCAGCAGCAATGGTGGTGATCACAGGTAACTAAAGAAAACTTATAAAAATGGTCATCATCAATTATGACTTTGGTGATCAGCTGATCACCAACATTATACATCGGCTCCTTTCGCTTAACTCCAGAGGCCTCAGTACAGAACAGAATACAATACTCCATTATTATATGTTTTTATGGTATTTCTACAATTGTTTTATATATTAAAAGGTTAGCTCTAATCTGTCTGCAAAGTGTCAGTCAAGCTAATCGCCACTTTATAAGTATGGCTGTTTCAACTAAAATACCCTTTACAAAAGTGGTGACCCCTTATAAAAGTGACAATCTCTTAAGCTGACTGTCACTTTTATAGACTTGGTGATCTCAAAAAAGTAGCATTTTGTCTGTATAAATAATGGAGGTTTTTTGGGAATGGGGCTGATTGTCACCTTTACAAAAAGACCTCTTTGACTTGTACTCTGCCTGAGTTCACAGAATCTATTATAAGAGATATTTGGACTTTCAAAGGGTATATTCTGCAACATGTAACTGCTCATTTTTGTCTTAGAGTAAAAGTACTGACATTCAATAGAGTTCAGCCAAAGCACTGCATGAACCATCTTATGGTTTCCAAAGAATATTAAGGCAGTAAAGCTGGGTATACTATATACAATTTTTCTTCCAGCTATAACATACGATCGATATTATGATCGACGTTACGATAGACCAACCAAAACCCAAGATTGCGGTTCAGCTTTTCGATTGTAAGTACAATCGTAAATAATTAAATCCACTTCTATTTACAATCAATAAAATGTCTGTCTTTTTGAACATCTACCTGGGCAAAAAATTGTACAGTGCACGGCTAGAATGTTTTTGGTATTGTGCACCCTCCTTCTAATCATGTCTTATCATTTCCCTCATCAACTAACCCTCATTACTCTATAATGACAAAATGAAAACAAGATTTTAGCAAGTATTTTTATTTAAATGGCAATATTGCACTCATACACACTGATGTATGCAGACCAAAAATCTCATTGTGGAATTTCATTAAATCCACGGATCTCATAACTCTGCTCTGCATTTTTTCATCTGTGTTGAATAAAGGATATGAATTTAATTATGTGTAGTTCATGAAGCCAATGACAGTCATGCATAATTTACCCAAACTTTTAGATGGTCCTCATTTATCACTCCTCCTGGTAGTCCTATATGGTCATTGTATCACTCATAACTTAATTTACACTTCAAGTGATGTGGCGTGTGATAAACGGTTGGGTTTGCAGGTCAGATCATAATATAGAGTAAAATATTGTTACAAGTGCAAGTGCAGCTGTTATTACTATAATTTATTATAGTACACACCTCCAAGTGCCGGCCCTTTCTTAATAGGTTGGCGCAGTGATGCTATGTGAATTTTGATTGGTTCCTGTGTGGAACCAGACTATATAAGGTTCAGGACAATGTTATGTCATTGGAGGCTAAAAGGGAGGCTGCCCCCCACGGAAAGTTACTTCTTTGATATATTAGCCTATTACTTCTGTTTATCAACCTGAATCATGCTTTGAAGATTAAAATAAAGTGCTAATTAATTATAAAACAACAGTGCTGGGTCATCTTCATGTCTTTATACATCCAAAATGGGCACCGCAAAAATGTGGGCACCTGAAATAGCCACCGGTAGAATATCAGTAAAATTACAGTTTCTCCACTATTGAGTTGCGGTAATTTCAATATTTAAATAAATCAGTTTTCATCATTTCACTAATATTTTACTATTACTAAACCTGTCCAATTCTCATGAGCCCTTCCTCTATTGATGCCTAACCCTAAACGACACAACCCCCCCCCCCGCACTGATGCCTAACCTACCCCCCCCCCATGCATAAAGCCTAATCAACCCCCCCCTCCTATCCTTCCCCCTGCCTCAGACCTTCTGATAACCGTGCTGCTTATGCCACTAAACACAATAAATTTCAAGCCTCACACAAGTTTGGGCATCCTGTAGGCGACCATGTTAACCACCTCACCCCAAAGCGGTTTTGAACGGACAAGAGCGATGTTTACCTTTCAGTGCTCATCCCTTTCACACATTTTAATTATGTCCCTAGTACAAAGTATGGTGACAATATATTATTTGGAAATAAAGGTGTATTTTTTCTATGGTGTTTTTTTTTTTCTCACTTATCTCACATGCACGCACGCAGGAGCGCGCACGCGCACATCGGCAGCAGCACTGTTTGACTCATAAGAACGTCCTGGAGCCGTTAAGAGGCTCTAGCGGGACATTTATCAGGCCCCTCTGGCATCCAAATTATTGTTTATAGCCAATATTAACATGGGCGTCTATGGGGCATCAAAATTTCCACAGCGTTTCTGACATCCAAATGTCCTGTTTCGGTACCTAGTAGCTGCTAGATAGCTGGTAGCTGGCTTGTGTCACTTTACAGTTCTGCTGTGACAACGGCAAGAGTAAGTGATGATAATTAAATAACATTGTCATAAGAAAACAGTAAGTGCTATCATTTTTATTGCCTTTAGTCATTTCTGCAGGAAGATGGAAAGGATAATAGATGAGCAAAGGTGCAACAATATCTTAATTATTATTTAGTATTTAAATAGCGCTGACATCCTCCGCAGCGCTGTACAGTCTTGTCACTAACTGTCCCTTGCAGGAGCGCACAATCTAATACCTACCAAAGTGACATGTCTATGTAGTGTAGTGTATGTATGGTAGTCTAGGGCCAATTTTTAGGTGAAAGCCAATTAACTTGTCTGTATGTTTTTTTGGGATGTGGAGAAAACCGCAGTGCCTGGAAGAAACCAACGCAGACATGTGGAGAACATGCAAACTCCTTGCAGATGGTGACCTGGCTAGGAACCAGGGACCTAGCGATGCAAGGCGAAACTGCTAACCACTACGCCACTGTGCTGCCCTACATGTTAATGTAACTTTACACATAGAGAAGGTGTTCCTTTCAGTACTGCCAGTACGTAAAGAGTCATGATGAGATTGGGTTGTTGTACATTAAGATTTCTCTCCACAACTTTACCCTTTGGAGTTCTTCAACCAAAGTGCCTGGAACTAGAGGGATTATTATTACATATACTCCAAAGCTGTGTGTGTGTGATGAAAGCATCAACAGTTCCTTCTATATAAGCCCTTTTAACTTTCAGAGATCATCATGCATTATGTTCTGTGTGGCACTGGAAGAGAACTCCGATACGGAAGCAATGGGAATCACACACTGAAGCAGGCTCTGCAGGAGTTCAACTCTACATTATTAATGTTCAGAGAAAACAGTTTTTGCAGTATGAGGCTCACATTGTGTATGTTATGTAAATACACCAGCGATAAATAATGCAAATACAGAATGCCAGAACAGATTTCACTTGTGCTTTTCCCATTACTTCTCCATATGCTGCTACTGGAAGGGAACCAGTGAGAACATCTGGCAAACAGAGCTAAGTCTGACGCAGACTGTATGGAGCTTCGCCTGACAACAGCATCCAGACTGCTTCTGCTCTGATGCCGCACTTATGGCCATTTCACTAACTTTATTTGTTCAGGAAAGTTACAAAGAGAATTGACAAGCTGACAAATTGTTGGGTAAAACCATTTCTAGCAGAAAACAAAAACAATGGATTCAGAAGGCTGTAATAGTTTTACGCAGCATTCCATGAAATAAAAAACAGATTTATAGATGTAGGAGAGATTATAAATTGGCAGCCGAGCTGATCGCCGTGGCATTACGTGGCTAACTTTAGCCCAGTAATCTCTTAACAGTTATTACAACCCTGTTTCCAAAAAGCCAAGACACGGTAAACTGTAAATAACCAAAAGGACTGCATATTCATTATGTAAACCCCAGATTTCATTGAAAAAGTACAAAGACAACAAATCAAATGTTGAAACTGAGAAAATATATTCTTCTTTGGAATATGTGTAAAAAAAAAGGAACTACCCTGATAAACACCCACAGAACTGCAAAGCAGGAGCTACCGTAATATTACTCAGTTGTAGTCAAAATACAAAAAACATAGTGCTCAACTCCATGTGAAGTAAAAGGAAAATGTATTAGCCAATCACAGCATCAGTATATTCCCACAGAGCAGGGGATACCCCACTCTAAAAGTATTAATTGGTGGGACTCCGTGACCTAATGGCTAAGCCCTACAATGGAGAAGGGCCGCACACACACATCACACAACCAGATCTCACAACACAACCCGGCAATGCATACAGTGTGTTGAGTTCAGCGCAGTTTGCAGTAGATTGACAAGTAGATTGCAGATGCCAGTAAACTGTGCGCGCATGGCGGCACGGATAACATACAGATATTCAACAACCGCTATCTGCAGGACAGGGTGTGTATCCACAAGCCAGGAGACGGTGACTCTGGTGGCACAAGGGTCGTAAGGGAAGCTCATGTGTCCACCACAAACATGGAGCTCCGTGTTTCAACTATGTGGGTTGCGAGGTCCAGCAGGTTTCCGCCTCCTCCCCAACTACATATTTCAACAAACCACCTGATCTTTGTAAAGGCAACAGGAAGTAGGTTGTGGGGTCCCCCCAATTCATGCTTTTAGAATAGGGTTTCCCTTGCTCTGTGGAAATATACTGATGCTGTGATTGGTAAATACATTTTCCTTTTACTTCACACGAGTTGAACACTGTATTCTTTTGTATTTTGACTGCTACTGAATCATGTTTATACATGGCTTCTTCTTTCTGTGGTCGAGTTTTACCTTGCATTCATGAATGCAGCAATGAACTGAGTTCACAGAGAATGGTTTTCAGAAGCTTCTTGAGCCTGAACAGTTATTCTAAAACAGAATTCTTTCTTTTTCTTTTTACTGCAGTGTTGCCTAAAAGCCCAATGATCATTACCACACACTACTGGCTTTCCACCTTGTTCCTTACATAGAGAGATTTCTCCAGATTACAATCTGGATCACAAAACCAATTAAATTCTAAAAGTACCCACTAGTGGTGATACAATCTTGATTAAACAATATTATCAAATTTAAATAGTAGAAGGGTAAACTGAGTGAATATACTTTGAATGAATACTTTAGGTATTCCCTTATGCTGGGAATACATCATAAGTTTTATCAGCAAATAGATGGCTTGATAGATAATTTCCGACGTGTCTTATTTTAGATTGCTTTTCTGATCGATTTCTCATACAAGTGAATGGAAATTGATAAGAAAAGATAAGAAAATCGATTGGAAAATCGATCGGGCAGTAAATCAACTAAAAAATCTCATTGTGTATTCCCAGCATTACATTACATAGAATTGGTAAGACTGTACAATCAAGATTGTATCACTAGTGGCAACCTTTAAAGTGAAACTGAAGCGAGAAAAAAAATGATGATATAATGAATTGTATGTGTAGTACAGATAATTAATAGAACATCAGTAGCAGAGAAAATAGTCTCATATTTTTATTTTCAGTTGTATATAGTTTTTTTTATAGCATTGCATCATTCTCTAATATTTTTAGTGTACACACTACACTTAGCATTCTAAATGATTTCACAGAGCAGGCTAATGACCTTTTGAATTTTCGTCTGCAGAAAAAAACAAAATACAGTGACAGACAGTTGAAATAATAAGCTTCAGAAGACAGCGCTCTCTGCAACTTTGAAAGTCGGAGAGTTCAGTGAAGCTGTTTTGCACAGATAACAACTGGAGTTAAGCGATCAACTTTATTGGGGTGAACAACAACAGTGTGGTCGATAGACTAGTGGGCCACACACTGTAAGCGAGATACTATGCAATTGCCTTTCACCAGTCAAGCTGAACGATTTTGTGTCTCTATGCTCTGAAATCAAAAATGGATTTTGTTTTTGATTGAAATCATGTGAACAGTAGCCAATTCCTTTACGATCAATCAATATTTTGCATCCTGCCTCATCGAGTAAATTATTGTTAATATGACCAGATATGAGCCAATTTCCATAGACCTAGCAGAATGGAACATAATCAATCCCTCCCCCATAAAATAATTACATTACATTCTATTAGAAGGCGCACCACATATTAGACAGTGTTTTTGTTTACAAAGGTCATCTGTATAATTTATAGCTCAGATACAGATCCTGTGTCCCGGAAGGCAAAGGAAATGACGGACTCTGCATCAGTTACGCCATGTGATTATTGCCACCTCTCTCCTTTTGTCAGCTCAGAGCAATGCAAGCCCATTCTCCTATTGCTATGAAAGGGGTTAGGTAAATAAACAGGCAGCCTGCTTATTTACCTAAGACATTCCAAAGCACAGTACTTTCTCCTGAATGAACTTGCACTAGAAGGACAGGGCTGTGAGCTGACGGAGAGACTGTATTCCCCCCCCCCCCCATACCCCCCTATGGACTGTATATCCCAGTCCCCCATGCTGTCCCTTACATCATCCACACACCTATGGACTATATACCCCAACTCCCTATATCCTTCCCTTATTCCCACAACCCCCCCCCCCCCCCCCATGTTAATGTTTTGTTTTGCTTTGGCAATGCTAAATGTATTTGGTCCTGCCAATAAAGCTTTTTTGGATTTGGATTTGGACATTAGCCCTAATCACCCAGCCAAGCCTCCCCTGTGTTGGCATGGCAGGATCTGTATCTGGGCTATAAATTATCCAGATGACCTTTGTAAACCAAAGCACTGTGTAATAAGTGTTGCTCTAATAGAAACTTGCTTTTAGGAAAATCCCAACAAAATCTTATATTTCACTGTAATGCTCCTTTAATTAATTAATCTAACTAGCTGTGAGATGCTACCCAATGTGTTTTTCTTTCAGCAATATACATGACTTTTCCAGTCTATTGTTGCCCCGTTCCCAATTATTTAAAACATATATGGTAGCTACCATCAAATTGTAAATGAGCCTATATCTTTAAAAATAATAACATTTTAACATTTGTTATGCTGTCTTTGTATTATTTTTAATTAAAAAAGTACTAACTATGATATTCTTTTTCAAATTTTGTTAAGGGATTAGCTTTCGGGAGTCACTGCCTTCACAAAATAATATGAATTAGCATTCTAATCCTGAAACAAAGTTTGCCAGAGCAAATTAAGAGTATCATACTCAGTATTCTATGTTTTTGGATGCTTCCAGTGCACTAGCTCAGCTATAATCATCTTATTTATTGTTTTCAATAAAGTATAGGGTGTAAATTATTTGCAAATCCATGCATTCTGTTTTTATTTTTATTTTACACAGAATAGCTTTGGAAATTGGATTGTAACTTACGAACAATGCCAGAACTACTTTTATCTCTAAAGTACAAATCCTGGGAGAGCTACTTATATACAATTTACCTTATATACTTAACCAAATACCCTGCATGGGCCCATATGCAATTAAATCGCAATCACACACACAAAATTGCAAACTTTAAAACACATATTTATGAGAAGTACATTTTTACTAGAGTGCAATGAACTATAAATTACTTGTTTCCTATGTTGCTGACACTGTCAATAGGCTGTAAAAATCTGACAGGTTTTGGAAAAGTCCATATTCTCACCGGAATTCTCAGTATACCCTTTATACTTTACAAAAGCACTGCATGGTGCCTATATAGGGTCTATATAGAGAGGTCAGCCAGCCTCCCTACTTACTTGCAAGCTATTTTGGCATTTGGATGGAGCAACTGCCAATCAGCAAATGCTTGTGAAAATAAAGAAAACATGAGAATCCCCCATGAGGAGGTAGGCTAGTCCAAAACTTGTCAGATGTTTACTGCCTACTGGGACAGCAACATAATTAATTTATAGTGCATTTTACTCTAGGAGAAAGATATATTTTATAAATATGCATACAAGTGCATTTAACATTTAACTCAATAGTGGTCCTTTAAAGGATACCCGAACTGACATGTGACATGATGAGATAGACATGTGTATGTACAGTGTCTAGCACACAAATAACTATGTGGTATTCTTGTTTTTTTTTCTCTGCCTGAAAGAGTTAAATATCAGGTATGCAAGTGGCTGACTCAGTCCTGACTCAGGAAGTGACTTCAGTGTGACCCTCACTGATATGAAATTCCAACTTTAAAACACTTTCCTAGCAGAAAATGGCTTCTGAGAGCAAGAAAGAGGTAAAAAGGGGGAATTTCTTATCAGTGAGGGTCACACTGTAGTCACTTCCTGTCTGAGTCAGGACTGAGTCACCCACTTGCATACCTGATATTTAACTCTTTCGGGCAGGGAAAGAAAAAAAGGATCAGCATAGTTATTTGTGTGCTAGGCACTGTACATACACATGTCTATCTCATCATGTCACATGTCAGTTCGGGAATCCTTTAACTTTTTCTCCTGTGTTTTCTATTCGGTGATATTTTCACACCCTGTCAATATAATACATTTTAAACTACCAGCAAGTGAGAAAATACTCAAAATAATTTTGATAGTACTTTTTCATTTGCAAAGTACTGAAAAGTTATTTTAAAAAGAAGTAGAAAATTATCTAAAATTCAGGAGAAATAGTAAATTGCATATGGGCCACAATGTGACATGTGAATGAGTGAGTGGACGTTTTTTTGAATTTCTGGAACAAAGTTTTTTTCTTTGAACCTTAAGAATGACCTTTGAACCTCACCTCAGGAATGACATTTTGAAAACAACACATATTTGTGATATGATTGTTTTTAAAGCAAGTACTGTATATATAAAATGGTTGTGAATGTTTTGTTTTTACCTATATACTACAGGTGGCGCTCCATCACTAGAGAGTGCAATCTACTGCCCCTGTTGGTAAATCCTCAGATAAGGTTCCCTGCAGTTTTGCAGAACATACCTGTACATCAAATGTCTAAAGAGCAGTTTAAAGGAATCTAATACATTTTTTAACAGATGTATTTTATTTATTGTATTTATGCCTAAGTAAAAAAAAAAAAAAAAAAATGATATTTCAATAAAATTTGCTCAATAACAAAAGATTTTTGTTTAATAACTCTCAAAAAATATGTGTGCCTGCAAATACACATCTAATGGCAAAATTCCATGGTTACTGTAACGATTGGTGTAGTAACACAGATGTCTGATTATGTGTGATCTGCAGAATCACCGATAATACAGACGCTATACCTGATTATGTGGTGATCTGCAGAATCACCAATAATGCAAGTATAGCTAGCAAGGTGTATAGTGCTTGGTGCAACAGTAACTGAATAGTTTTGAGAGACCTCACCAGAGGAGCTGGTGGGCACTATTGGTACACAGTAACTGAACAGTTTTGCTTAACCTCACCAGAGGAGCTGGTGGGTACTATGAAAGAGCACCTCACCAGTGACAGGGCTCACTGGTGAGTAGAATGGTCAGACAGGCTAGGATCAGCAACAGGCGGGCAGGTACAGTACAAAATCAAAAGGCAAGAGAGTAGTGAGATATCAGGCAGAGTTCAGCAACAGAGTCAGATGGGCAGAAGTACAGAATCGATAAGCAAGAGCAGTGTCAGAGGATACGCAGAGTCATACACAGAATATCAATATACAATAATACAATAATCCTAGTCTTGTGTGAAATCCCTGGTTTCCACCAAGATCAAAGCACACCAGATACTATCTAAGGTCTGAGCGCTAGCACCAAGTGTTCGCAACAGCAGACAGCGAGCTACTGACAGCTCGCTGTCTTTATGCTGGCAGGGGACTCCCAGGCACGCCCCCGTCAGCCAAACCAATCAGGAGCGAGGAGCGCTCCTCGTGACATCAGCCGACCCGTAGGTCAGCTGATGCGTCTCCGAGATGGGTAAAGGTCTCGCCACTGGCCGCGCGCGCGCACAGCCCTTACGCTATGCGCCGGCGAGTGGCCAGCGCGTGGCGGAGCGAGCTGAGCGGCGGGGACGGCAGAGATTGTATCCCTGCCACTCGTTACAGTTACATCTATGGAAGCAAAACATTATAGTTGGACAGTACATTACAAAATATACTCAGTTTCAACATATAGTTGCCACTCCATAAAACTTGCAGGGATCGCGCTTAAAATCATGTCCGTTTTCTGAAATGTGAAAACAAATGCAAAAATGCACATAATGCGTCCCAATGTACAATCCCAGTGCAGTGGGAGAAATATGCGTTTTCCCCCAGCTAAAAAAAAACAATCGCGTGCATTTTCCTTTTGCAGATTCGTACGCAGAAGGCTCGAGTGTGCCCCCTGCCTAAAAATATTATGAAGAAGGTGGGCGGGATCTAGTTATTATGTCTGCACATTAATCCACATGGCACTCTGTCCAGTTATAGTGGGTCACTCATGGAGCAATCCCAAGATGCTGAGATGGAAGAATGCTGAAATCCATAGCTACATGGATCTACAGTAGAAGTCTTTCTCGTGAGTAGAGCCTCAGCTGGCGGCCCCATTGCAGGTTTCTTGATTGCTCAAAATCACCCCTGAGTTTGCGAAGTATTTTCACAGTGCACAGGAATTGGGTTACTCTAATATAAATTACACGTGTACGGACCAACACAGGAAGTTTATTTTATGGCTGGCAATGGGAATCTATTTTTCTTCAGTCAGAAGATGTTTATTTGGAGGAACTAAATAGCATGCTTTAATATTTTTATGAGATGTTAAATACTCTTAATCTTGTGTATCTGCTGAGTGAACAGAATACTCCAAATTGCAGCTGCTCATAATTTAATAATTTAGTAATCCAGGGTTACATAGTAGATATTTGCTGGCCTCAGACATCTCAGTACATCTGTTCCTGTGGTTATCTCTTTGCTCTTTCCAAAAATGAAGGATATTTAGAGACACACGTTAGATATTACAAATCGTTATTTATTTTTGGGACCCCACTCCCACTTCTTTTTTGCTGTGGAGCATCAAAATTAGGCATTTAAAAAAAAATCTTACAGTCATTGCAAGTTGAACCAGTAGGAGCGTTAAACAAATATCACATGACCATTAATGATATTAAAAAAATAACAACTTTTAAAAATTATATTAACTTATGGAGCATCAAATAAACATTTAGCAAACACTGTTCATGGTGTTTAGAGATGCTTGTACATAAATGGCTATTTCTGAAAAGGATGTCTTGATTTAATGCATTAACGGCTGACATCTGTATGAGCTTGTCTATTTGTTATCTGCTTCAATATAATACAGCAGGGGGAACCCAATATCACAGTAAGTACTCACACAAAGCTGTAATTAATAAATAGGAATTTAGCTCTTCAACTATTTACTCACTATACGGTACAGTATATGGCGTAACGATTTGGTTGGCCAGCGGAATAGCAACAGGGGATGCAGAGATTGCAGAATTCACAATATTAGCTCTTTATTGGCTGGTAATAATACAATACAATACAATACAATAACATTTCTATAGCGCTTTTCTCCCATAGGACTCAAAGCGCTTAGGCTCTCTCAGATTCAGTAGTTAGTAGGATGAAGTATTCACACAACAAAAGTTATATTTCTGCAAATGCCAGACTGAACAGGTGGGTTTTCAGTCTGGATTTAAACACATCCAGGGGTCCTGATCTGTTGAGGTAAGGAGTTCCAAAACATAGGGGCAGCATGACAGAAGGCTCTGGGACCAAAAGTTTCCAAGTGGACTCTGGGTATGACTAGATTATTAGAACCTGTGGATCTGAGAATGCGGGGATTGCTACGCAGCTGTAACATATCTTTCAAGTATCCAGGGCCTAGATTATTCAGGGATTTAAATGTCAGTAGGCCGATCTTGAATAGGACCCTCCATTCTATAGGTAGCCAGTGAAGGGAATGCAGGACTGGCATTATGTGGCAGTGACGGGGTTGGTTGGTTAGCAGTCTGGCAGCAGTATTCTGTATCAGCTGTAGGCGGTAAAATACCTTTTTTGGAAGGCCAGTGTAGAGAGCATTGCAGTAGTCCAGTCGGGATGTGATGAAGGCGTGGACTAAGGTTGGCAGATCTTCTGGGGGTATGAGGTGCTTGATTTTTGCAATGTTCTTCAGGTGAAAATAGGATGATTTCACCACTGCAGAGATTTGAGTTCTGAAGTTTAAATCCCCATCAACTAGAACTCCCAGGCTACGCACATGATCAGAGCTGCGTAGATCCGTGCCTCCTATTCCCAGTGGTGAAGACTGCAAGTTAAGTTGTTTTGTTATCATGCTCTGCCCTCCAATCAGAAGGACTTCAGTTTTGTCTGCATTTAGTTTCAGCCAGTTGTCATTCATCCATTGCTGTAGTTCACGTAAGCAGGCGTTTATAGTTAGAGTTGGGTCTGTCACACCAGGCTTGAAGGAAAGATATAGTTGGGTGTTGTCTGCGTAGCAGTGGTATGTCAGGCCATGTTTTTGGATTAGTTTTCCCAACGGTAGCATGTAAATCGTGAAAAGCAGGGGAGAGAGGATTGAGCCCTGGGGCACCCCATACTTAAGTGTTACAGGGGTGGACAGGAAGGGCCCCATAGACACTTTGTGGGTTCTGCCACTCAAGAAGGATTGGAACCACTGAAGTACTATGCCATCAATGCCGCAGTATTAATAATCACTTCTATAGATGCATTGACTGAGCTGTGCAGTCTTTGGTGCGCCGTATCAATTGCTACATATCAAGTGCTTGGGGGGATTAAATGTAAAACTTGCACTGGGGCCCATAGCTCCTTAGCAAGGCCACTGCTGTTGGGGATACTGTATTTCACTGGTGCAGCCATCCACTTCCCAGTTAAAGGACAACTGAAGTGGGAAATATATGGAGGCTGCCATATTTATTTCCTTTTATACAATACCAGTTGCCTGGCAGTCCTGCTGGTCTATGTGGCTGCAGTAGTGTCTGAATAGTTCCAGAATCAAGCATGAAGCTAATCTTTCAGATCTGACAACAATGTCAGAAACACCTGATCTGCTATAAGCTTGTTCAGGGTTTATGGCTAAAAGTATAAGAGGCAGAGGATCAGGGGATAACCAGGCAACTGGCATTGCTTAAACGGAAATATATATGGCAGCTTCCATATCCATCTTGCTTCAGTTGCTATACCTGTTCTAATGTGCTCTGTCTAACTGCAGCCTTTCCTAATTGCACAGTGGCTGTATTATCTCTGTTACATGATCTAATCTTCTCTCCTCTGTCGGGCTGAGGCAGTCAAGCTGGAATGTGCTGTGCTGCTTGTGATTGGATAGAAGCTATACACACCCTCTTCAGGCCCCCTGCACACTCTGTATGACTCACACTCTGAGCTCCTCTCAGCCTACCAATTGCTATGTCTTTTGTTTGTAAACACTGCCTAAAACTGGCAATTTCAAGCCATGATTGCAGCAGGGAGTGGCAGAAACAGCACAGAGGGGCCCAGGAGAACATAATGAATAGAATGGTATGTTTTTATTGTAAGAATTTTAGAGTACAGATTCTCTTTAAGTCAGAAAATGGAAGAAATTATTTAACTACTTGCTGACCACGTAACGCCAATGGGCGTGAATGTGGCAGCAGCCCTTATGCCAATTTGCGTCAAGTCCTGGGGCGGGTTTTGCAGGAGATCATGCGCGATAATTCATGCGCATCTCTGCTTGAATAACGGAACTCCGCTCCGCCATCAGTCTCCCAGCGGTGATCGCCGTCTATTTACACTGTACAGCGCTGCGATTTACGGCAGTGCTGTACTGGGGACAGTCACACGGCTGTCCCCCTGGGAGGCAAGAGGATGATCTGCTGTCATAAGCTAATGCCTATGACAGCAGATTGCGCTGATGGGCTGATGGGGAGAGGGAGGGAGGGCTGGGGATAAAAAAAAATATGTACGTTTATTTAAAAAAAAAAGGACAAATAAATAAACATCCTGGGAGCGATCAGAGCCTGATCCTGCAGCATTTGAGCCTTTGGGCTTGTGTAGAAAGTACAGAAGAGGAGGAAGATCAGACGAAAATTTTTCTTGCGTTTTTGTCCATAAAAAAAGCAAAAATGCATTTTTTCCTCAACTGTAAAAACTGCATTTTTTCTGGCAGTAGGAAAAGGATCTTAATATGCAATCTGGGTCACTAAAGCGTTTTAAGATACAGTATGTGCAGATAACATTCAGGCCTGGAACCCACTAAAAAGCGCAAAGCACTATCACAAACACTATCGATTTGTGATAGCGTTTTCCAAGTGATTTTGGGAGCCTTTTCCCTGCTACTATACATTTGATTAGAGTGGAGACGCTCCCAAAATGCTACATGTCCAGCGATTGGGATTTCCTTCATCGCAATCGCTCTAGTGGAATCTGTCCCATCCATTTACATTGGCAGAGCGTTTAGGGAAATCGCTAGTGATTGAAAGCGCTACCTAAACACTCAAAAAAACGCTCTAGTGGGTTCCAGGCCTCACATCTATAGCTAGCTGCAAAAAAATGCTTTGCGTGACCCATGGAAACCAAACAACACATTCACTTTTTTTTTTTTTTAATACCCAATACTAAAACTCCTAATGCTGATTATACATCAACACGTGGCTGGGGCACAGCAGAAGCAGAGAGATCAGAAATAAAGTATAAATAGGGACTGACACAAGAAAGCCTAAAGGAGATTACACAAAATATTGCAGCAGACAGAAACAACACACATGAGAGGAAGAGTACAAATGTTACATACAACATAATCCGGTTTAGGACCACCAAAGATTAAAACTACGCCGCACTTGTGACCTCCTAATGGTGCCTATACACGGTACAATAAAAACGTTCGATTTTTCCGTTTATTCAACCAAAACTATCTAATTGAATGAAACTTGAACAGAGTTTTTTTTTCAATCAAGAAAAACTAACGATTATCCCATTTTCTTTAATAAAAATCCAATCAGACATGTTGGAAAAATATTTATATTCGATCTAATGAAATAATCAAATGAAATTATCTAATTGAAAAAAATGAAAAAATTTTACCACGTACCATAAGCCTGATGCGGTATAGTTTTAATGTAGGCGGCTCCTGTGCACAGAACAGCTAAGATCCGTACATCCTTCAGGAGCTGTTTTCATTGGCTCCTAACCTCCTGTGAGCCAATCACAGCGATCAGGAAGTACTGAATCGGAAAAAATCGGAAGGGCACTGATCCTTAAAGGGGACAGAGCCTTTGGTCCTAAATGAGCTTGTATGTACTAAGGCACATAAGTAGTTATAGAGAGGGGACACTGCAAAGCTGCACACACTTTTTCACAGAGATTTACAGGAAAATTTCCAATGAGATCAAATACTGGGGTTGCCCAATTCAGAAAATATATTTTAATAACTTTCTTAGAAAAAGCATTTTATTTGAATGGAGAAATTGACACATACATACAACTCTCCCAAAATGGGTACATTTTATTAGTATACATTTATAAAGCACTATTTTCTTCGTGACTTTTAATCCACAATCAGAAATCAATCATAAAACAGCAATTTCCTTACTACCTTGTGCTATCCAATTTAAATCATTTTTCAACTAAAATCTTTTTTACAGTAAAAAAACTATAATACTCAGCTGTTAACTGTTTAACGCTCCCTATGCCTTAAAAATGACCACCTTACTAAATCGGCTTGTGCAGAGTACCTATTTTTACATTCTTTTTAGTTAGCTTGATGTCTAATGAAGTCTAGAGTCAATTTGGGGCAAGCCAAGCAAGCTACTTGTATGTTTATGGGATGTGGAAAGAATCCCAGAAAAACGCACAAAAATAGGGAAAACATACAAAATCCTCGGACATCCTATTCTGGACAGAAGTTTAAAGCTGGGAATTTAGCGCTGAAAGGCAAGAGTGCTTATCAACGCATGGCTTATATTTACCTGACAGGGATTCACAGTGGTGCATTCTGATGCAGCGTAACGGATGCCTTGTAAGGCGATCTGCCGCATTGCCATGCATCACCTATGCTATGCGACGTTCACAGTGTAGCGGGTGTGCTGCATTATCCAGGCATGTGGCATCCCAATGTAATGCATGCAGTGCGCTACAGCAAAATGTATGCATTAACAGTGACAGTGAAGCATACTTTACAGTGACTGTATGCTTCGCTCTATACAATGTGCGGCAGCACTTTCCCATTCTGCTGCATTGCGTTCCTGCTGTCACAGGGAACCCAATGCACCTTTTGGTGTCTTTTTTAATTCCTCTTTGCTTCTCCTTAGGTTTCTTTAGTTTTCACTGGTTTAGTTTTTGTTTTCTTGAGAAACAAAATGCAATAACAGAAAGTGAGCATATTGGTGTAATAACGATCAGTTTAAAAGACTGAGTAGCTAAAAGAGGCTAGCCTTCAAAACTCTCAATGCTTTCAGACAGAACAAAACAGAACTCAGAATTCCTGAATCAGAAAAAGCTTTATATAGTTTCTTTGCTGTCAAAACGTATTTAACAAACACTTATTCAATACAGTATAAATGTGAGCTTTAAATTTGTACCTGTCATTTCTTGTGTTTTCTTGAATTTGAAAAGTAAAATAATTTTACCAAGGAGACAAAATGCTATTCAATCCCCGTTATGTTAAAACAGGATTTGTGTACTGCATGAAATCTGTCTTCTGGAATGTCTGGAACATTGAGATTTTTAGGTAAGAAGTAACCATATTAATTTATAGTCACAGTAGAAAACAGGATCCATTTAGAATGGCGGCTACCAGCCAATCACCTTATTTATAAAAGTGATAATTAGCTCAAATGCTCACAACTTTTAGGGCTAGTTCACAGTGCTCAGTTGCGTTACAGAATAATGCTGGATGCCAACTCACTGCCCATACAACTCTATGGACCTGTTAACAGTACTGCGTTGTAACTTATCACGTTATTCGAGCTTGCTGCATGCAGGCTTCGTTTTGCAGTTCACACACATTATAACGTGAGTTACGCAACGCACCACTGTGAACCTAGCTTTATATTTTTCCTTTCAGTTTCCCATGATTGCTATTAGGCCTTAGTCATATTATAAATCACCAGCGCTATCGCAAGTGCTGAGCGATTTTTTTTTTAGAGTTTTTAAAGGGACTCCAAGCACCTCTATTGGGTATGCCCATAAGTCGTGCTATGACCCCTCTGGAGGAGCCTCTTGCAATGGCCATGCATGTCACTTCCTCTTCCTGCTACATTCAGTGATGCACTTCTCTAACAGAGAAGACAAGGGTAAACCGGAAGTTATAGCATAGCCAAGATGGCAGCCACGATTTTTAAATTGAAATCGAATGAAAACTATTTGGTGTGGAATGGCGATTCAGGCATCAAATGAAGGAGGAGAGCACAAGCTACAGAAAGGTATGCATCTTTAAATACTTTGCCGTACTGATCGGAGTTTCTTTAAAGTCATACCCATGAGAGGTGCTCAGAGTCCCTTTAAGCGCTTTTCCATGCGCTTTGCACGCTTTCCTAAGCGCTTTTGCATATTAGTCAGAACGTGAACTCTTTCACCCAAAAATGAATAAATACAATGGCCTCAATTCACTAAGCTTATCTCCTGTCTTTAGTAACGTTTCTAGAGTTATCACCATGGTGATGAGGCATGTCTATTCAGGAAACATTTTACCTCAGGCAAACCTAAAGTTAACTGTTCTGTCTTTAAGTTAACTCTTCAATCCTTAAAGGGGAACTGAAGAGAGAGGTATATGGAGGCTGTCATGTTTATTTCCTTTTAATCAATACCAGTTGCCTGGCAGCCCTGCTGGTCTATTTCTCTGCAGTAGTATCTGATTAAAACCAGAAACAAGCATGCAGCTAGTCTTGTCAGATCAGACTAATGCTGGATACACACGGTGCGTTCGCGCACTCGATTTTCCCGTCGATTCCCGTCGATTCGTTTATTTCCAACATGTCCGATTTGGATTTCGATGGATCGTTAGGTCGATTCGGCATACTTTGCATGCAAATCGACCTAACGATCCATCGAAATCCAAATCGGACATGTTGGAAATAAACGAATCGACGGGAATCGACGGGAAAATCGAGTGCGCGAACGCACCGTGTGTATCCAGCATTATAAGTCTGAACCACTGAAACACCTGATCTGCTGCATGCTTGTTCAGGGGCTATGGCTAATAGTATTAGAGGCAGAGGATCAGCAGGGCTGCCAGGCAACTGGTATTGATTAAAAGGAAATAAACATGACAGCCTCCATATACCTCTCTCTTCAGTTCCCCTTTAAAATAACTCCACAGTTAAAGACAGGCTGTTTATTAACTGCGTGTGAAAATAACTATAGAGGAGGTAAATTAACTACAGAGGAGGTAAATTAACTACAGAGGAGGTAACTTAAGGAATGAAGAGATAAGATAACTCTCTCACTGTGTGGAGGTACATTTTTTCTTGCCTTATTATCTCCAGCATGATCTTAGTGAATTGAGGCCAATGTATTTATTCATAAAAGTGCTTGGGAAATCGATACACAAAGTGCTCTTTCAAGCACTTTGCAATTTCCCTATACCTTCCATTGAGCCAAAACACTTGAAAATGGTACATGGTAGCGTGTTTGCGATTTCAATTAAATCAAACGCTTACATTTAAACACTGTCATAAGGAATCATTGCACAAGCGCTTTTGGGGCGATTTCTAAAATTGCCAGCGCTTAAAGGGATACTGTATGGGGTTCGGGGGGAAATGAGTTAAACTTACCCAGTGCTTCTAATGGTCCCCCGCAGACATCCTGTGCCCATGCAGCCACTCACCGATGCTCCGGCACCGCCTCCGGTTCACTTCTGGAATTTCAGACTTTAAAGTGAACCTAAAGCCGATAAAAAAAAATGAGATTAACTCACCTGGGGCCTCCCTCAGCCCCCTGCAGCCGATCGGTGCCCTCGCAGCTCCGCTCCGATGTCCCAGGACCCGCCGGTGAGCACTTCCGGTTTCGCCGTCACCGGCCGACAGGCATGGGAACGCGAGTGATTGTTCGCGTTCACAGCCTGTATATCGCCCCCTATGCTGCTATTGCGGCCAGGAGGCCGCAATAGCAGCATAGGGGACGATATACAGGCTGGGAACGCGAACAATCACTCGCGTTCCCATGCCTGTCGGCCGGTGACGGCGAGTGACGGCGAAACCGGAAGTGCTCGCCGGCGGGTCCTGGGACATCGGAGCGGAGCTGCGAGGGCACCGATCGGCTGCAGGGGGCTGAGGGAGGCCCCAGGTGAGTTAATCTCATTTTTTTTTATCGGCTTTAGGTTCACTTTAACTGACATTCATCTGCAGATCAGACAATCATCTGCAGATCTGAAAATCCATCCTGATGGATCTGATCTGCAGATGAATGTCTGTTAAACAAGGTGTGTATGATGATCTGCAGATATCATAGACTATGAATGCATTTTGCAGGAACAGATCTTTTGCAGATACTGATCTTTTGAATGTCTACAGCATCTGTGTGTGCAGCATCTTGCAAAGATTTCTGTCTGTGGGGGAGTTCAGCTCCATAGAATAGACTGTGTAGGTATGGCTCTCATACTACATGGAAGGGGGTAAAATTGGTCTGTGATCTTTCATTTTCCAAAGACTATGGTCTGATGTGTGTATGAGCCTTAAAGAGACACTGAAGCGGAAAAAAATATATGATATAGTGAATTGGTTGTGTACTATGAATAATTACTAGAAGATTAGCAGCAAAGAAAATATTCTCATACTCTTATTTTCAGGTGTATAGTGTTTTTTCTAACATTGCATCATTCTATAATATGTGCAGATTACACAACACTCAGCATTCAAAATGAGTCTTTCAGAGCAGTCTGTGAAGTAATGACCTCTCCTCCAGCAGAGAAAAAGTAAACAGTTCACTTACAGTTGAGATAATAAAAGTCAGATAACAGCCCTCTCCACGACTAAGACTTAAGGCCCATACACACGTCGGATTCCCGCGAACGACGGGTCGTTTGAACGTCCCGTCGTTCCGTCGTTCGCCCGCTAAATCGGGCGTGTGTACAGACTGTCGTTCACTTGATAAGGGTGGGTTTGCTCAAACTCACCCTTATCAAGTGAACGACAGTCTGTACACACGCCCGATTTAGCAGGCGAACGACGGGACGTTCAAACGACCCGTCGTTCGCGGAAATCCGACGTGTGTATGGGCCTTTAGTCGGAGAGCTTAACCACTTGAGGACCTAGGGCTTTCTACCCCTTAAGGACCGGCCACTTTTTTTCCATTCAGACCACTGCAGCTTTCACGGTTTATTGCTCGCTCATACAACCTACCACCTAAATGAATTTTGGCTCCTTTTCTTGTCACTAATAAAGCTTTCTTTTAGTGCTATTTGATTGCTCCTGCGATTTTTACTTTTTATTATATTCAGCAAAAAAGACATGAATTTTGGCAAAAAAATGATTTTTTTAACTTTCTGTGCTGACAGTTTTCAAATAAAGTAAAATTTCTGTATACATGCAGCGCGAAAAATGTGGACAAACATGTTTTTGATAAAAAAAAACCCATTCAGTGTATATTTATTGGTTTGGGTAAAAGTTATAGCGTTTACAAACTATGGTGCAAAAAGTGAATTTTCCCATTTTCAAGCATCTCTGACTTTTCTGACCCTCTGTCATGTTTCATGAGGGGCTAGAATTCCAGGATAGTATAAATACCCCCCAAATGACCCCATTTTGGAAAGAAGACATCCCAAAGTATTCACTGAGAGGCATAGTGAGTTCATAGAAGATATTATTTTTTGTCACAAGTAAGCGGAAAATGACACTTTGTGAAAAAAAAAAAAAAAAAAAAAAGTTTCCATTTCTTCTAACTTGCGACAAAAAAAAATGAAATCTGCCACGGACTCACCATGCTCCTCTCTGAATACCTTGAAGTGTCTACTTTCCAAAATGGGGTCATTTGTGGGGTGTGTTTACTGTCCTGACATTTTGGGGGGTGCTAAATTGTAAGCACCCCTGTAAAGCCTGAAGGTGCTCATTGGACTTTGGACCCCTTAGCGCAGTTAGGGTGCAAAAAAGTGCCACACATGTGGTATTGCCGTACTCAGGAGAAGTAGTATAATGTGTTTTGGGGTGTATTTTTACACATACCCATGCTGGGTGGGAGAAATATCTCTGTAAATGACAATTTGTTAATTTTTTTTACACACAATTGTCCATTTACAGAGATCTTTCTCCCACTCAGCATGAGTATGTGTAAAAATACACCACAAAACACATTATACTACTTCTCCTGAGTACGGCGATACCACATGTGTGGCACTTTTTTGCACCCTAACTGCGCTAAAGGGCCCAAAGTCCAATGAGTACCTTTAGAATTTCACAGGTCATTTTGAGAAATTTCGTTTCAAGACTACTCCTCACGGTTTAGGGCCCCTAAAATGCCAGGGCAGTATAGGAACCCCACAAATGACCCCATTTTAGAAAGAAGACACCCCAAGGTATTCCGTTAGGAGTATAGTGAGTTCATAGAAGATTTTTTTTTTTTGTCAAAAGTTAGCGGAAATTGATTTTAATTGTGTTTTTTCACAAAGTGTCATTTTCCGCTAACTTTTGACAAAAAATAAAATCTTCTATGAACTCACCATACTCCTAACGGAATACCTTGGGGTGTCTTCTTTCTAAAATGGGGTCATTTGTGGGGTTCCTATACTGCCCTGGCATTTTAGGGGCCCTAAACCGTGAGGAGTAGTCTTGAAACGAAATTTCTCAAAATGACCTGTGAAATTCTAAAGGTACTCATTGGACTTTGGGCCCTTTAGCGCAGTTAGGGTGCAAAAAAGTGCCACACATGTGGTATCGCCGTACTCGGGAGAAGTAGTACAATGTGTTTTGGGGTGTATTTTTACACATACCCATGCTGGGTGGGAGAAATACCTCTGTAAATGGACAATTGTGTGTAAAAAAATCAAAAGATTGTCATTTACAGAGGTATTTCTCCCACCCAGCATGGGTATGTGTAAAAATACACCCCAAAACACATTATACTACTTCTCCCGAGTACGGCGATACCACATGTGTGGCACTTTTTTGCACCCTAACTGCACTAAGGGGCCCAAAGTCCAATGAGTACCTTTAGGATTTCACAGGTCATTTTTGTTTCAAGACTACTCCTCACGGTTTAGGGCCCCTAAAATGCCAGGGCAGTATAGGAACCCCACTAATGACCCCATTTTAGAAAGAAGACACCCCAAGGTATTCCGTTAGGAGTATGGTGAGTTCATAGAAGTTTTTATTTTTTTGTCACAAGTTAGCGGAAATTGATTTTAATAGTTTTTTTTCACAAAGTGTCATTTTCCGCTAACTTGTGACAAAAAATAAAATCTTCTATGAACTCACCATACTCCGTACGGAATACCTTTGGGTGTCTTCTTTCTAGAATGGGGTCATTTGTGGGGTTCCTATACTGCCCTGGCATTTTAGGGGCCCTAAACCGTGAGGAGTAGTCTTGAAACCAAATGTCGCAAAATGACCTGTGAAATCCTAAAGGTACTCATTGGACTTTGGGCCCCTTAGCGTACTTAGGGTGTAAAAAAGTGTCACACATGTGGTACCGCCGTACTCAGGAGAAGTAGTATAATGCGTTTTGGGGTGTATTTTTACACATACCCATGCTAAGTGGGAGAAATGTCTCTGTAAATGACAATTGTTTGATTTTTTTACACACAATTGTCCATTTACATAGAAATTTCTCCCATCCAGCATGGGTATGTGTAAAAATACACCCCAAAACACATTATACTACTTTTCCTGAGTACAGCGGTACCACATGTGTGACAATTTTTTGCAGCCTAGGTGCGCTAAGGGGCCCAACGTCCTATTCACAGGTCATTTTGAAGCATTTGTTTTCTAGACTACTCCTCGCGGTTTAGGGCCCCTAAAATGCCAGGGCAGTATAGGAACCCCACAAGTGACCCCATTTTAGAAAGAAGACACCCCAAGGTATTCCGTTAGGTGTATGGCGAGTTCATAGAAGATTTTATTTTTTGTCACAAGTTAGTGAAAAATGACACTTTGTGAAAAAAAACCAATAAAAATTAATTTCCGCTAACTTTTGACAAAAAATAAAATCTTCTATGAACTCGTCATACACCTAACAGAATACCTTGGGGTGTCTTTTTTTCTAAAATGGGGTCACTTGTGGGGTTCCTATACCGCCCTGGCATTTTACAGGCCCAAAATGACTGTTCAGGGGTATAAGCATCTGCAAATTTTGATGACAGGTGGCCTATGAGGGGGCGAATTTTGTGGAACCGGTCATAAGCAGGGTGGCCTTTTAGATGACAGGTTGTATTGGGCCTGATCTGATGGATAGGAGTGCTAGGGGGGTGACAGGAGGTGATTGATGGGTGTCTCAGGGGGTGGTTAGAGGGGAAAATAGATGCAATCAATGCACTGGGGAGGTGATCGGAAGGGGGTCTGAGGGGGATCTGAGGGATTGGCCGAGTGATCAGGAGCCCACACGGGGCAAATTGGGGCCTGATCTGATGGGTAGGTGTGCTAGGGGGTGACAGGAGGTGATTGATGGGTGTCTCAAGGTGTGATTAGAGGGGGGAATAGATGCAAGCAATGCACTGGCGAGGTGATCAGGGCTGGGGTCTGAGGGCATTCTGAGGGTGTGGGCGGGTGATTGAGTGCCCTAGGGGCAGATAGGGGTCTAATCTGATAGGTAGCAGTGACAGGGAGTGATTGATGGGTAATTAGTGGGTGTTTAGGGTAGAGAATAGATGGAAACACTGCGCTTGGGTGGTGATCTGATGTCGGATCTGCGGGCGATCTATTGGTGTGGGTGGGTGATCAGTTTGCCCGCAAGGGGCAGGTTAGGGGCTGATTGATGGGTGGCAGTGACAGCGGGTGATTGATGGGTGGAAGTGACAGGGGGTGATTGATGGGTGGCAGTGACAGGGGGTGATTGATGGGTGATTGATAGGTGATTGACAGGTAATCAGTGGGTTATTACAGGGGAGAACAGATGTAAATATTGCACTGGCGAATTGATAAGGGGGGGTCTGAGGGCAATCTGAGCGTGTAGGCGGGCGATTGGGTGCCCGCAAGGGGCAGATTAGGCTCTGATCTGATGGGTAACAGTGACAGGTGGTGATAGGTGGTGATAGGGGGTGATTGATGGGTAATTAGTGGGTGTTTAGAGGAGAGAATAGATGTAAACGCTGCGCTTGGGTGGTGATCTGATGTCGGATCTGCGGGCGATCTATTGGTGTGGGTGGGTGATCAGATTGCCCGCAAGGGGCAGGTTAGGGGCTGATTGTTGGGTGGCAGTGACGGGGTGATTGATGGGTGATAGGTGATTGGCAGGTGATTGACAGGTGATCAGTGGGTTATTACAGGGAAGGACAGATGTAATTAATGCACTGGCGAATTGATAAGGGGGGGGTCTGAGGGCAATCTGAGCGTGTGGGCGGGTGATTGGGTGCCCGCAAGGGGCAGATTAGGGTCTGATCTGATAGGTAACAGTGACAGGTGGTGATAGGGGGTGATTGATGGGTGATTGATGGGTAATTAGTGGGTGTTTAGAGAAGATAACAGATGTAAACAATACATTTGGGAGGTAATCTGACGGCGGGTTTGCGGGCGATCTAATGGTGTGGGTGGGTGATCAGATTGCCCGCAAGGGGCAGGTTAGGGGCTGATTGATGGGTGGCAGTGACAGGGGGTGACAGGGGGTGATTGATGGGTGATAGGTGATTGGCAGGTGATTGACAGGTGATCAGTGGGTTATTACAGGGAAGAACAGATGTAATTAATGCACTGGTGAATTGATAAGGGGGGGTCAGAGGGCAATCTGAGCGTGTGGGCGGGTGATTGGGTGCCCGCAAGGGGCAGATTAGGGTCTGATCTGATAGGTAAAAGTGACAGGTGGTGATAGGGGGTGATTGATGGGTGATTGATGGGTAATTAGTGTGTGTTTAGAGGAGAGAATAGATGTAAACAATGGATTTGGGAGGTGATCTGATGTCGGATCTGCGGGCGATCTATTGGTGTGGGGGGGTGATCAGATTGCCCGCAAGGGGCAGGTTAGGGGCTGGCTGATGGGTGGCAGTGACAGGGGGTGATTGACGGGTGATTGATGGGTGATTGACAGGTGATTGACAGGTGATTGACAGGTGATTGACAGGTGATCAGGGGGATAGATGCATACAGTAAACAGGGGGGGGGGTCTGGGGGGGGGGGTCTGGGGAGAATCTGAGGGGTGGGGGGTGATCAGGAGGGGGCAGGGAGCAGGGTGGGGGATAAAAAAAAAAATAGCGTTGACAGATAGTGACAGGGAGTGATTGATGGGTGATTAGGGGGGTGATTGGGTGCAAACAGGGGTCTGGGGGGTGGGCAGGGGGGGGTCTGATGGGTGCTGTGGGCGATCTGGGGCAGGGGGGGGGGAAAAATCAGTGTGCTTGGTGCAGACTAGGGTGGCTGCAGCCTGCCCTGGTGGTCCCTCGGACACTGGGACCACCAGGGCAGGAGGCAGCCTGTATAATACACTTTGTAAACATTACAAAGTGTATTATACACTTTGTATGCGGCGATCGCGGGGTTAACATCCCGCCGGCGCTTCCGTATGGCCGGCGGGATGTTGCGGCGGGTGAGCGGCGCCAGGCGGAGGCGGAGGATCGCGTCACTGATGACGCGATCGCTCCGCCCATGCCCCTACAAGGACCGCCGCCAATTGTCAATACGGCGGTCCTTGCGGGGTGCACTTCCCGGCCGCCAATTGTACATACGGCGGTCGGGAAGTGGTTAATGGCTTGTTTGCATAGAGATAACAACTGGAGTTTCTCAACTCTTCCTGTACTGGAAACAATTAGACTGATGTATCTGATCTTAATGTTTTATTTCTTAGCTGTACTACACATACAAATCATAATATCATAATTTTTTTTCGCTTCAGTGTCTCTTTAAGTATAGTGATATATCCGTGGTGACCTGTTTATAAAGCATGCAACCATTTGCTCTGCCTGTATGACTTCAACCACTAGGTATATAGTACATTTTTTCTATTTTCATGTTATTTTTATGCATATTTTTTTAATAGTGAACACTAACTGTACACAATGAAATTCTAAATATTTTCTTTAACATATGTTTGTTTATATACAAAAAAAAAAAACCTTCAGATGAACATAATACCATTTACTTGCTAACACAATACTTTGAAAATGCAGCAGAGGACATCATTTAAAGGGACTCCGAGCAGTGCAAAAACTATGGAAAGATGCATATCATTTTAAAGCTCTCTTTCTCCTCTTTCCAATGATATATAAACCGCCGCCCTATGCCTTTTAGTTTTCGCTAATTTCGCGATTGAAATTGCCGCGAAAATAGAGAAAACTAAAAGGCGTAGGGTGACGATTTAGGTGTCGCCAGAAAGAGGAGAAAGAGAGCTTTAAAATGATATCCAACTTTCCATAGTTACATTGTATTATACAGGGTGACTTTTTCTGCTGAATGGAGCTGCTGACACTGGGAAAAGTGTCGTCCTGTGTAATACAAGTAACTATGGAAAGATGGATATCATTTTAAAGCTCTCTTTCTCCTCTTTCTGGCGACACCTAAATCGCCGCCCTACGCCTTTTAGATTTCTCTATTTTCGCATTTTTTTGGTTTATATATCATTGGAAAGAGGAGAAAGAGAGCTTTAAAATGATATGCATCTTTCCATAGTTTCTGCACTGCTCGGAGTCCCTTTAAAGCGGAATATAACCCTGCATTTCAACTTTGCTCTAAAACATTATTTACAGTATATTATATGCAACCAGCATTTTTTTTTTTTTACTAGACCAGCATTGGAAGGGTTACACAGGGCTTTAAAGTTCCTTTAGATTTCTGCAGACGCATCCGAAGCTGAAATAGATACATTTTGTTTACATAATGTATCTAAGTGTTGAATGTGACTCATCTCTCTCACTGAGAAGGAGCTTGGACGACAGCCAAAGAGTGTGTAACTGTTTATCAATAGATACATGTAACTAAATAGAATGTATCTATCTGAACTTCTGCATATCTCTCCAGGACCTTTAAACCCCTGTGTTTAACCCTTCCAATGCTGGTCTAGTAAAAAAAATGCTTTTTGCATATAATATGCTGTAAATAATATTTTAGAGCAAAGTTGAAATGCAGGGTTATATTCCGCTTTAAATGACCTGCAGGTTACAGTACTGACAGGGAATATTAAATTACAGGCAGAGAGATTGAAATAGGAAACAAAATTTACTGATAGATCCAGAAATCTGCACCATGGTCAAAAGAATGACGATCACTTTATGTGCCGCTGCAATTTTAATTGAGTTTAATTCTTCTATTATGCCCACAAAGAAAAATAAATAAGAAGTATTTTTTTTTTCAATCCATTGGTCAAAGTGAATCTGAAATGACATCACTTCATTGCCACTAGCTTACACTTGGATGGAAATTGTTTAAGTTAATGATCTTGAAAGCATTTATCAGTTTCTCAGCACTAGGATGGAGTGAGATCATTATCCGACTGTTCCAAAATGTTTCAACAACACATTAATCTGTGTAAGAAAATAATTTATGTATTTATTCTGATGCAATCTTTAGATCATGTCCTGTACCATGCCTGATGAAGAAAATTAAAAGGAATCAAAAACTTGTTTATTTCAATCTAAGGTATAGGGATCTGTTTATAAATAAGTGACAAGGGCCCATATGCGATTATGTTTTCTCCTAGCAGATTATTTGTATCTCCTCTTTAAAATAAGTTTTCAGCACTCTCCAATTTAAAAGAACCAAAAAGTAGGTCAAAAAGTACTGTCAAAACTATTTTGAATATCTCCTTGCTTGTTAGTGGTTTACGCAGTGTGACCCAACCCTGTCCTCAAGGCCCATTAACAGTACATGTTTTGTAGAAATCCACAGAGGTAGTTAATCAGTTCTGCTGAGACACTAATTACCTCACCTGTGCATGTTTGTGGTTTTCTGCAAAACATGTACTGTTGGTGGGCCTTGAGGACAGGGTTGGGGAACTCTGGTTTAAAGGACCTTTTATTGACAGAGTGTGAGCATATCACTTGGGAGAAAACACAGGAAAAAAGTTAATTGCATATGGGCCAGTCTGGCTACAGATCACCACTTCTTTGTTCCATTGTTTTAATAATCAGATGAAGAACAGCTATTTGAAAAAAATAAATATGTTTTTTCATTGCACTCTATAACTTTCTCCACTTCCCAAGTGATGCACTATTTGGTGATCACTACCTTATTAATATGGTTATTGACACTTATTGCTGATGATTATCAACAGTAAGGGCTGGTTCACACTATGAACGTTTGCAAGTTTTTTAAAGGGATACTGTAGGGGGGTCGGGGGAAAATGAGTTGAACTTACCCGGGGCTTCTAACAGTCCCTCACAGACATCCTGTGCCCACGCAGCCACTCACCGATGCTCCAGCCCCGCCTCCGGTTCACTTCTGGAATTTCAGACTTTAAAGTCTGAAAACCACTGCGCCTGCGTTGCCGTGTCCTCACTCCCGCTGATGTCACCAGGAGCGTACTGCGCAGACACAGACCATACTGGGCCTGCGCAGTATGCTCCTGGTGACATCAGCGGGATCGAGGACATGGCAACGCAGGCGCAGTGGTTTTCAGACTTTAACCATTTATGCCTCCTGTACGTAGTACCTACGTCCGCGCGCTCCCGCAGCCGAACGCGCGCGTGCACGCGCACTCCCATCCGCGGATTCGGTAGCCCAGGAATCAATGTATCGGGCTATGGTGCCCGATCACTGATTCCTTTCCCCCGCTGAAAAAGCGACAGCTTCTCTCGGAAGCTACGCTTTTTCTGAAGCTCTGTCCCTCTAAGCGTACATTGTACGCTTAGAGTGACGTCATGTAAACAAACTCAAGATTGCCATCTTGTGGCCAAAAAGTAAAACTACAAGTAACAGTAAAAATACATTGCAATACACAAATATTTCCCCAAATAAAGCACTATTTATATCCCACCCTCCCAAAAATGCCCACATAAAATGTTTAATAAAAAAAAAAAAAAAACATTACTATTAAAAAAAACAAACACATAAATATTTACCTAAGGGTCTAAACTTTTTAAATATCTATGTAAAGATGAAGTATTTCTCTCTATTTTTTTTTTATGAGCTTGTAAATAGTGATGGATGCAAAATGGAAAAAATGCTCTTTTATTTCCAAATAAAATATTGTCGTGATACATTGTGATAGGGACATAATTTAAACGGTGAAAAAACCGTGACATATAGGCAAATACAATACGTGGGTTTTAATTATGGAGGCATGTTTTATTTTAAAATTATAATGGCCGAAAACGGACAAATAATGAATTTTTTCATTTTTTTTCTTATTCTTACTGTTAAAATGCATTTACAGTAAGGTAGCTCTTAGCAAAATGTACCCCCCAAAGAAAGCCTAATTGGTGGCGGAAAAAACAAGATATAGATCAGTTCATTGTGATAAGTAGTGATAAAGTTATAGGCTAATGAATGGGAGGTGAACATTGCTCGGATGCATAAAGTAAAAACGACTGAACGCTGAACTGGTTAAAGTGAACCTAAAGCCGATAAAAAAAAATGAGATTAACTCACCTGGGGCCTCCCTCAGCCCCCTGCAGCCGATCGGTGCCCTCGCAGCTCCGCTCCGATGTCCCAGGACCCCCCGGCGAGCACTTCCGGTTTCGCCGTCACTCGCCGTCACCGGCCGACAGGCATGGGAACGCGAGTGATTGTTCGCGTTCCCAGCCTGTATATCGTCCCCTATGCTGCTATTGCGGCCTCCTGGCCGCAATAGCAGCATAGGGGGCGATATACAGGCTGGGAACGCGAACAATCACTCGCGTTCCCATGCCTGTCGGCCGGTGACGGCGAAACCGGAAGTGCTCACCGGCGGGTCCTGGGACATCGGAGCGGAGCTGCGAGGGCACCGATCGGCTGCAGGGGGCTGAGGGAGGCCCCAGGTGAGTTAATCTCATTTTTTTTTATCGGCTTTAGGTTCACTTTAAACAAGGTGTGTATGATGATCTGCAGATCTCATAGACTATGAATGCAATTTGCAGGAACGGATCTTTTGCAGGAACGGATCTTTGGCAGGAACAGATCTTTTGCAGATACTGATCTTTTGTGTCTGTACAGCATCTGTGTGTGCAGGCATCCTGCAAAGATTTCTGTCTGATGGGGAGTTCAGCTCCATAGAAAAGACTGTGTAGGTATGGCTCTCATACTACATGGAAGGGGGTAAAATTGGTCTGTGATCTTTCATTTTCAAAAGACTATGGTCTGATGTGTGTATGTGGCCTTAGTCTTAAGCCTCATACACACACTAATGAAACTTGGCGGAGGTGGCCGACAATGGCCGCCTTAGTTGAGAAACTAGTGTGTGTACAGCAGCCACTGATGCCCATCAATGCCTTGGACAGGAGGCAGCCTAGTGGATCGATCCAACTGAGAGGCCCGTCGTGTGGCCTCACTCCAGCGCCACTCTGTCGGTTCTCCTGTCACCACTTGAACATGTCACTAGTTTTCAGGCTAGCAATGCATCTGTACAGTGTCAGCCCTGCAAAGTCACCCAAGGGATCAGGTCTTGATTCTAGCTGGGCAACATGCCCCGTATGTGTGTACTAGATTTTAAAATGGACATTCCACTTATGCTATGAAATTGCCTTAAAGGGGAACTGAAGAGAGAGGTATATGGAGGCTGTCATGTTTATTTCCTTTTAGACAATACCAGTTGCCTGGCAGCCCTGCTGATCCTCTGCCTCTAATACTATTAGCCATAGCCCCTGAACAAGCATGCAGCAGATCAGGTGTTTCAGTGATTCAGACTTATAAGTCTGATCTGACAAGACTAGCTGCATGCTTGTTTCTGGTTTTAATCAGATACTACTGCAGAGAAATAGACCAGCAGGGCTGCCAGGCAACTGGTATTGATTAAAAGGAAATACACAGGACAGCCTCCATATACCTCTCTCTTCAGTTCCCCTTTCAGCTCTGTAGAGATAACTGCTCATGGAGCAAGGTGGGAACACCCTTGTTATGTTTGCAGAGACGTGCAGTCTGAGTTCACTGTCAGTTTTGTAACTGGAAAATTAAATAGGAAGATCATTTTTAATAACATTCAATTACAAGAAGCTATTTAACCTCCTTGCCGGTCTAATTCCCCCGGCAAGGAGGCAGCGCAGCACTTTTTTTAAAAAAAATTTTTTTCTAAATCATGTAGCGAGCACAGGGCTCGCTACATGATAGCCGCTGAGCAGCGGCAGCTCCGCAGCCACTCCGATCGCTTCCGGCGATCAGAGTAAGCAGGAAATCCCGTTCAGAACGGGATTTCCTGCTTTGCTTCCCCGGTCGCCATTGCGACACCGACATCATCGACGTCGGGACGTCATAGGGAATCCCGGGCCACCCCTCAGCGCTGCCTGGCCCTGATTAGCCAGGCTGCGCAAGGGATCTGGAGGGGGGCGGCGCGACGTTGCGGATAGCGGCGGATCGGCGGAGAGCGGCTGCGATCGGATGTTACAAGCAGCTAGCAAAGTGCTAGCTGCTTGTAACAAAAAAAAATTATGCAAATCGGCCCAGCGGGGCCTGAGAAATCCTCCTGCGCAGGTTACCCCGAACTGAGTTCGGGATAACCGGCAAGGAGGTTAAAGGGGAACTGAAGAGAGAGGTATATGGAGGCTGTCCTGTGTATTTCCTTTTAATCAATACCAGTTGCCTGGCAGCCCTGCTGGTCTATTTCTCTGCAGTAGTATCTGATTAAAACCAGAAACAAGCATGCAGCTAGTCTTGTCAGATCAGACTTATAAGTCTGAATCACTGAAACACCTGATCTGCTGCATGCTTGTTCAGGGGCTATGGCTAATAGTATTAGAGGCAGAGGATCAGCAGGGCTGCCAGGCAACTGGTATTGTCTAAAAGGAAATAAACATGACAGCCTCCATATACCTCTCTCTTCAGTTCCCCTTGAAGCTCTTGTTACTCACTTTCAACAGCTACTGAAATCACTGACACTATTTGCCAACTTCTCTTAAAAAAGTTTTGCTCTCTTAACTTTCAATGTGTAAGTGTAAGGCTGAAAAAAACTCAAAAAAAAAAAAAAAAAAAAATATATATATATATATATATATATATATATATATATATATAGTGGGTGATAATAAAATGGCAATGAGCTATTGCCACCTCATCTTTGGACAGTAAACGTTAGAGGCCTGTACCCTATTTGCATGAAGTGTGTATGTTTGCTGTGTCTTTGCAGAGGTTTCCATTGGGTGCTCCAATCTTGTCCCCTATCCCAAAAATATACTAAATGTAGAATGGTGGAGCAATCAGCACTACCATTCAAACAGGAAACATCAGTTGAGTGTAATGCTGGGTTGCATCATGCAGTGTGCTCAGCAATGAGGAAGATATCGCAAATTAAATGTGCAGCAACAGAATTCTGGTACTACTGCTTAAAGAGAATGATGAGTCCTTTATATAAATGTGCAAAATGTTAAGTGCAGTGACATAATGTGGACATGGCGGCATAGGTGGCCGGTGGGTGGTGGGTGTGGTAGCATAGGGAGATGATGGGTGAAAAGTGAGAGCTCTCCCTCCACTTATGCCGCTATGTCCACTTTATGTAACTGCACTCAACATTTTACACATTATTCACATAAAGGACTGTCATTGCTTAACCTACGCAGTAGTGCCGGGTTTTGGTTGCTGCACATTTCAGAAATATACCAATGAGTTAATTAGTTGTTCCCTAAATTAATCTAGGATTTTGGTAGAAACAATAACTATGGTAGGGATTAGATTGTGAGCGCCCAAAACATACTTTTTGTCAAAATAGAAAAAAGTTGTATTAGGTAATACATTTAAATACTAACTGTAGATCATTTCCTTGCAAGCTTTCTAAACCTTACTTTTCTTCTTCGGGATGGTAAAAAACTGTAAAGGATGATGCAGATCAAGAATGCCAAAAACAAGATGAGATAAGTACCAAGCACCAAGTAAAACCAGATAAAAGGTTTAACAAATAAAAAGTACTGAGAGACCATTGTTGGCACTAAAATACCCATAGTGTAGGCATGTGGGGAAGACAACCCAGAGGTCTGCTAGAACTCTTTTGGGTGACTGTCACTCTCCAAGAAGAGGATAAATTGAACTAGGAAGTGTCCCTGTAGGATCCAATGTATTAACCGAAAGAAAGTGTAACCCATACTGTTAACTGACTAGGAGGTGTCCAAAAATGAAAATAAAGAAATTAAAATGTATAATAGCTAGGTAAGGCGTGACTTACCTTCTAATAGTGTATGTAGTAGTGTATAAATGGTGTAATGGTTAAGGGCTCTGCCTCTGACGCAGGAGACCAGGGTTTGAATCTCGGCTCTGCCTGTTCAGTAAGCCAGCACCTATTCAGTAGGAGACCTTAGGCAAGTCTCCCTAACACTGCTACTGCCTATAGAGAGTGCCCTAGTGGCGGCTGCTCTGGCACTTTGAGTCCGCCAGGAGAAAAGCGCGATATAAATGTCATTTGTCTTGTCTTATTTGTCTAATAGAAGGTCATATACTGCAAAGGGTAGAATTAACCAGCATCATTGAGCTTCTGATAATGCATTACACTTGCTCCGGTCTCTACTGTGCCAGCAGTTAGGGTAACAAAGAGCATGAATGTAACTCGCTTAGTCCTACTCATGCTCTTTGTTAGCCTAAAATCCTGACTCAGTATAGACCTATGGAAGCAGGGAAAATACGTGTGAAACACGTTGTCAAAGGGGCTAAGTTGGTTAATTCTACCACTTGTAGCGTATGACCTTCTATTGGGAGGTAAATCACTGTGTGCCTTTCCTTGTTTTATACATTTTATGTTTTGTATGTTTGGATGCCTGCTATCCAGTTAATTGTATGACTGTATGTGAATTTCTGAGGGACAGTTCGTGACATGACTGTAAAGTACTGTGGAGCATATCAGCACTACATAAATACATAGCAATATAATAATAATCCACCATCTGAAGCATTATATTTGACTAGAGGACAATGGTGCCTGAGGTTTTTAGTAAGAGAACGGACGTGTAATGTACACTAAAGGCAAAATAAATCAAATACAAGAATCAGCTGGACTTCACAGTCTAACAACCAGATTCTCATTTTTAAATTTAGCACTCAGGTCGCATTCACAGTGGGGCGTCATGGTCGCAAGTTATAAAGTCTTATAACGCAGCTTACCGCACTGCAACGCTAATCCTATAGGCCATTCACAGTGCGACGTTAAAGTTACAAGTAAAAAAGGTTACGTTGTGGTAACTCACTGCTTGCAGTGTGTTACCTCTTAATGCACACACGTTGTGACTTTAACGTCACATTGTCCCACTGTGAATACAGCCTCAAAGTTATGAACTGGAATTTGATTTGCTGCTTGGCCAATGCATCTTTTTGTTGACACCATCATTAGTAAAAGAGCTTACATTCAGATACATTAGTGTTTCAATTGTATTAAGAACAAGATTGTTTTAGCTTTCAGTTGGCGTGTTATAAGGGAACAAATCCGTTTTCTATGTGGAAATCTTGCTGGAGTTTAATTTTGTAGGAAATTAAATTTCTTTGAAGTCACATAGTCTAAACACTCTTATATTATTCTTATTATTATAAGCATGGTTCACACTTGTCTGTCATTGTTTTGTGTGCGCTTTTCTGCATGCGTTCTCTGCATACTATTTTTTTTGCTAGCAGAAAAACGCACACTTTTCACAGTAATTAATGTATTTAATAGAGAAAACTGTGAAAGTAGTGCAATTATGCTGCTGGATCTCAGGAGCGCATTTAAGTGTGAACTAGCCCACTTATTAACATGGGTTTTCAGTTTAAACGGACACTGTAGGGGTCGGGGGAAAATGAGTTGAACTTACCCGGGGCTTTTAACGGTCCCCCGCAGACATCCTGTGCCCGCGCAGCCACTCACCGATGCTCCGGCCCCGCCTCCGGTTCACTTCTGGAATTTCAGACTTTAAAGTCTGAAAACCACTGCGCCTGCATTGCCATGTCTTCAATCCCGCTGATGTCACCGCTGATGTCATGTATAGCAGGCACAGACCATAGTGGGCTTGTGCTATACACTCCTGGTGACATCAGCGGGAGCGAGGACACGGCAACGCAGGCGCAGTGGTTTTCAGACTTTAAAGTCTGAAATTCCAGAAGTGAACCGGAGGCGGGGCCGGAGCATCGGTGAGTGGCTGCGCGGGCACAGGATGTCTGCGGGGGACCATTAGAAGCCCCAGGTAAGTTCAACTCATTTTCCCCCAACCCCCTAACAGTGTCCCTTTAAATGCATTTTCCTATGCAGAAAACATGCACGGAAAAAAAAAAAAACCCTATTCCTCAGGTTGTATCGAGTATTATAGAAAAAGTTGATATATATTAGTTAAAGGCAATAAAAGAGAAAGTCAGATGTAAAATCTATTCTATGGTCATGTTACAGCACTGAAAACGCTGCAGAGACTTAGTTATAAATCTCAGGGTACTTTCTATTCAATGATTTCTTTAGTACAGGTTCAGTGGAGGTCTTTTCTTCACAAGCTGCCTACAGAATGCAGGCATAACCTTTCACTGTATGGGGTTATTGTTTCCTACCATGCTCCATCACAGTATAGTCCTTTTGTATAGTCTTCCTGTATAGACTATCACACAACAGAGTCAAGTCTTGAGTGTGCCTAACCGTGATAGTGCCAGGTTTCTTGGCAATCACTGCAGTGTTGCAATACAGTAGAATCACTGTTATCCAGAAATCAACTAACCAGCAGTCTCAACCAACCAACAGAAATCTCTGGCAGTACTCACAGTTGTGAAGGCTAACATCTTAGGCAGTTTGTAGGCTCTGCTGTGCTTAACTGGGTTCTATTGTATTTTAATATTTAATACAGAGGTCATGGTATGTATATAGAGTGGGGTAAAGCACTGTATTAACTAGGCCTCCCCTCTTATGCGCAAGTGGATGAATGTGTATTAGCTAGGCCTATTTTTAACATTGAGTCTTCAAGCAACCAGAAAGCACAGTTATCTGGCATCAGGCAATCCCATCAATGCCGGATAACCAAGACTCTACTGAGCTATTTTACTGATTTTTAATGTTAACCATTTCTAAAAGTCAAACCATTGTTTTTTTGTTTAACCACTTGATGACCCAGCCTTTACCCCCCCCCCCCCCCCCTTAAGGACTGTGAGGATCCGCAGCCTTTTGACCACTGTTTAGGTCTGCATTCTGCAGGTCTCTGGAAGAGAGACCTTTTGTCAGTATTGCAGCTTGCTGCTGAGGAATTTGCATATGTTTGTCATGCAGATTGCCTAGCCACATCCTTTGTGGGCTTGCTCTATAAAGAGCTATGTTTCCCACAGTAAGTGGCTGGTCATAAGGATTCTTCCTGTGAAACACTCCTGGAGGAGTGTCAGCCTTGCTCTTTGTTTGAAGATTAGCTTAGAGTAATTCCTGGGGCTGCACTAGGCAGGTTTCCCTAGTGCAGTTAGGATTGCTTATCTGTTTTGTTTGTCTGTTGCGATTGTCTTGTCCCAGCGGTGGTCGACAGGAAATCACTCTGTGTGTCTGGGTGCTAACCGGAACAGCGGTTGTTACTGGTAGCCCCTTCTGATCTGTCTTACTTGGATCGCACTAGCCTCTTGAGCTAGTGCTGTGGATCCTTCTGGTCTGCTACTCTCTTGCTGTACTTGGATCGCACTAGCCTCTTGCGCTACTGCTGTGGATCCTTCTGTTCTGTCTTCCTGGATCGCACTAGCCTCTTGCGCTAGTGCTGTGGATCCTATCGCTCGCTCATTCCTGTTTTCGTGTATCTGTCTTGTCTGCTACGAACGCTTGCTGGAGGCTCGGTGAGGTAACCGTTAAGCAAGCGCTCGCGTCCTATGTTTCATGTTTGTCTGTCGGTGGTTAGTTAGGCGTGCTTGTCTCTGTTGTGCTTATCACGCGGAGACCGCGCATAAACGCGTGCACTGTTGCGAATGAGTGCGGTGTTCGCGTTTAGCTAGCGTTTGTTATTTTCCTTGTCTCCTCATTGTATTATTTGCTGTGCCTTTGCTACTCTCGTGCTCTGCCTTGCTGTAGCCTTGTGTCACGTCTGGCGATCGCACTTCTCGCGATCGCGTTCCTATTTCATATCTGCTGTTGTGTGTGCACTGTCGCGGGTTGGCGACTGGATTGGTGCACACACATACAATCTGTCTCTGTGCTCATCCTCAATCGCTTCTCTTGCGATTGCGTTTCTTCCCTTCATGCAATTCCTGTCTGGCGTCTGTGGTAGGGCAGAGGGGTAGGTTCCTCTGCACTCCACAGCTCCACCTGCCGACAGGAATTTCCCTCTACAGGCGCATTGCACCTTTTGCTGGGTTCCCGCAAATTATACGCTTGTCTTGTGCGCTGATCACGGAGAGAATCCCACAATCGTTACAGTATAACCAGCCCAACCAAAATTCCCAATGTAGAGGGAATTTCCGATTTGTATGATTTTGTCGAGTATGGCTCCTGTACCTTTAAGAGATTTAAAAATCTTGAACCTGAAACAGCGGATGAATTTTTGTCTGAGTGCACTAAATTTTTAATGAATCCAGAATTCCAATGCACCCCACTGTCTACCTGGGCCCCCCAAATGGCCTATCTTCTGTTTGGGGGCGAAATGTTAAAGTGGGCTTATGATGTGTTAGATCATACCACCCTGAGTCAAAGACCCCTGGAATTCTTGGCCTTTACAATTCATAATTGGCTGAGACTACCTCAGTTACCATATCCCCTTAACGAGTTGTTGTCGGCAGCTCAATCAGCTGTTCCATCTACTCAGTGCAAAATCTCTCAGCCTGCAAAGATTTGCATTAACAGCTCATCCTCATCCAAAAAACAGCTATCCAAAGCCTCTAAGTCTAAACGTAAAAAATCTAGGAAGGCTTCCCAGCGGAAAGATCCATTGCCCATAGCAACCACAAATAAAGAGGTTGTTTCTGTCAAGTCTGAAATGTGCAAAACCATTCAGTATGATAATGATGTTTACCATGATGTTGCTTTGTCTCCGGGTTTTTTGCCTCAATCCAAAGCTTGATCGCCCACTATATTAAAGCAGTTAAAAAATCTGTTCTTGTTCCTGAACTCCACCCATATGGAGATTATCTGGATACTGGTCTGTTTGAACCTCCATTTGCCTCATGGGACATTGGGGCCTTGATGGAGGAATTTGATTCTGATTGGAAAGCCTTTTGCGATTTTTACATCGCAAAAAGCGAAGTTGTCTTGAATGATTGTCTCGATTCTATGTACCTTTTGATTGATTCCGATGAATGTGACAAGGGTGATGTGGATCTGATGATTTATGTATGGCAGACGATTTTGGATGAGTTGCACACACACCAACCAATTGATTCCAATAAAGAGACATAGTTGTCGGATGATTGTTCCTGCCTTTCTGGGGTAAAGCATGTGAGTCGTGACATTGTGCGATCTGGAGTGGGTGTGCCACTGTGGTTGATTCCTGTGCGAATCCTGGAGGATTCTCTCCTGACTGCGTGCAGTTTGAATCTGTGCGATCTGATGCCTGTTTCTCTGATGTTCCTGCAGATTGTGATCGGCATGAATGTGCCAGTTTTCTCAAGGATGTGTCATTGACAGATCCTTAAGCTCTTCCATCTGTGATCCTGCTATGGGGAAAATTCCTAAATTATGCAGCATCAAAAGTAAAATTAATATGTCTAATTAAGTTTTTCCTGATGTTGTCACTATTTCTACTGCAAATGCGTCTTTGTCTCACCCTGTTCACACCTGTAAGGGCCCGTTGCCTGGTGACAGTTGCTCCAGTGTTTCTGTCCTGAATGCCTTACAGTCTGCCCCGCAGATCGCGGAGGTTTGCGCTATGGAAGCGTCAGTTTCACAACCTAAAGCGATTTTTGATTCGCAAGTTTTGCGTTCTGACTCCTCGGATTTGACATGGTTAGCCGAATCTAAGAGTGAGACAGCGCTTCGGCTTTGTGAATCTGATGCTGAAGCTTCTTTGCCTTGCCCAGAGAAGCCTTCTCTGAATCTGCCCTGTACCATAAATGAAAACATGATCTCCACTCGCACTGACATTTGTGAGTCCCTTTCTTGTTCTGAGGAAAATGCTGATTCTACACCCTGTACTCTGAATGAGTTAAGATGGCCTTGTTTAGAGTCTCCTGCAGTGTCCCTAGAGGCTCGTCTAGGTATTGCCACTATACTCACCTGTTTTTCTGCAGTTTTGGAGTTGCAATCTAGTTTGACTGCTACGCAGAATTCTGGGTGCAGCGAGATTAAAGTTAGGGAGTCAGTGTGTGTTCCAGTAAATATTCCTGTACGTTCCGCTCATGATGATGGAATTCAGTCTCAGTTTATGGTGGAACCCTCCCTGGGACATCTGCCCTGTCCACAAAATAAAAAAACTTGAAAAAATGATGTTCCTGAGGTCTTGCCTGATGTCCTGGAGACCTCCGAGTTCCTCCCAAAGGGTGCAGAACTTGTAGGAGATGTCTCCTGCCCCCCAAGTCCTTCTGAGGTGTTGCCCAATTCAGTAGGCATTGCTGCCTTGCTGGCTACTTTTTCAGCTCTGGTGGAGCTTCAGTTATGCGTAGTCAATAATGAGTTTTTGTCAGATACCATTACAGTCACTGAGACTTCTAAGCCTGAGTCCGAGTTTTTTTTGAAAGTCCAGTGCTTGAGACCACTGCTCATGATGATTCTCTGCCCGGTACCGGTTTTGGTCTTGTCGTGTTGGACTCTGAGGTTGGCAGTTCCCCGACATGTTCTGAGGTTTCTCCTGTGCTGGTGTACCCCAATGTGCTCTGTGACCCAGAAAGCCCAAGTGTGCCTCGGTTACCAGCATGCTCAGATGCTTCCTCGGTGGAGACATGCTCTGATATGGCCTGCCTGCTTGCAAGCCCAGAAGTGGTCCCTGAAAGTCCTGATCTTGATGGGTGTCCTCGTAATTCTGAATCCGGAATTGTCATTGGTTCCATAGGGGTTCTTGATAGTTCTCCATGTGAGCCTGGTGATTGTCCTGCCCTCGTGGGATCTCTGTGGAGCTTCAAAAGGTTCTGGGAGATTCCGGGAGAAATTTTGCTTGGTACCCTGGATAAGATCAACAGTGGCTTTTGTGTTGTAAGGGACACTTCGAACAGGTATTGTGGCAGGTTTGGTATTTTCGGACGCTCCTTGGAAGGTGGTGGGTATTGTCTGGAGGGTGTCGATGGCTTCTTCTCTGGCGTTCACAGTCCTGATGGGTGTTATACTGAGACTGGTAGTACTGATGGGCATGTTTCGGTGGCGTTTGCTTCCGATGAGGTCGGTTTCGGCTGGACTGACTCTGGAATTGGGCCTTGTCGGGCTGCCCCGACCTTCATGAGTCTTCAGTTAATTTCAGTTCAGTTCAGAGTCTTTTGTTAATATCAGTTTAGAGGCTCGTCTGGAATCCGACCCTAGAGGGGGGGGGGGGTACTGTGAGGATCCGCTGGGCTGCCCGATACAACCTGAGGAATTGCTTATCTGTTTTGTTTGTCTGTTGAGATTGTCCTGTCCCAGCGGTGGTCGACAGGAAATCGTTCTGTGTGTCTGGGTGCTAACCGGAACAGCTGTTGTTACTGGTAGCCCCTTCTGATCTGTCTTACTTGGATCGCACTAGTCTCTTGCGCTAGTGCTGTGGATCCTTCTGGTCTGCTACTCTCTTGCTGTACTTGGATCGCACTAGCCTCTTGCACTAGTGCTGTGGATCCTTCTGTCCTGTCATCCTGGATCGCACTAGCCTCTTGCGCTAGTGCTGTGGATCCTTCTGTTCTGTCCTCCTGGATTGCACTAGCCTCTTGCGCTAGTGCTGTGGATCCCATCGCTCGCTCATTCCTGTTTTCGTGTATCTGTCTTGTCTGCTACGAACGCTTGCTGGAGGCTCAGTGAGGTAACCGTTAAGCAAGCGCTCGCGTCCTATGTTTCATGTTTGTCTGTCGGTGGTTAGTTAGGCGTGCTTGTCTCTGTTGTGCTTATCACGCGGAGACCGCGCATAAACGCGTGCACTGTTGCGAATGAGTGCGGTGTTCGCGTTTAGCTAGCGTTTGTTATTTTCCTTGTCTCCTCATTGTATTATTTGCTGTGCCTTTGCTACTCTCGTGCTCTGCCTTGCTGTAGCCTTGTGTCACGTCTGGCGATCGCACTTCTCGCGATCGCGTTCCTATTTCATATCTGCTGTTGTGTGTGCACTGTCGCGGGTTGGCGACTGGATTGGTGCACACACATACAATCTGTCTCTGTGCTCATCCTCAATCGCTTCTCTTGCGATTGCGTTTCTTCCCTTCGTGCAATTCCTGTCTGGCGTCTGTGGTAGGGCAGAGGATCTGTTCCTCTGCACTCCACAGCTCCACCTGCCGACAGGAATTTCCCTCTACGGGTGCATTGCACCTTTTGCTGGGTTCCCGCAAATTATACGCTTGTGGAGGATTTCCGCAGTGTCAGCGCACGTCTTGTGCGCTGATCACGGAGAGAATCCCACAATCGTTACAAGGACCAGCGCTGCATTTGCTGATCTGTGCTGGGTGGGCTCTACAGACCCAGCACAGATCAAACACCAGGCAGAGCGACCAGATCGCCCCCCTTTTTTCCCCACTAGGGGGATGATGTGCTGGGGGGTCAAAGCCCCCTCCACCGCAGGATTCCCCCTCTCCCTCTCCTCCCTCCCTTCACCGGAGATCGGAGGCTGCACAGGAACGGATCTGTCCTGTGCAGCCTCTAACAGGCTCCTGCCTGTCATGTGACAGCGATCCCCGGCCAATCACGATCCCCGGCCGCTGATTGGCCGGGGATCGCTGATCCAGTACAACGCTGCTACTGTTAGCAGCGTTGTACAAATGTAAACAAAGCGGATTATTTCCGCTTGTGTTTACATTTAGCCTGCGAGCCGCGATCGGCGGCCCACAGGCTATTCACTGAGCCCCCCGCCGTGAATTGACAGGAAGCAGCCGCTCGCGCGAGCGGCTGCTTCCTGATTAATTAGCCTGCAGTCGGCGACGCAGAACTGCGTCGCTGGTCCTGCAGCTACCACTTTGCCGACGCGCGGTATGAGTGCGCGGTCGGCAAGTGGTTAAGTGATAAGGAACCACAAAAGCATGTATTGCTAATTACTGTGTTTTTCAGACTATAAGACGCTCCTGACCATAAGACACACCGAGGTTTAGAGGACAAAAACCAGGGGAAAAAATATATACTAAACCTGGTGCATCCATGGTGAAGGGGCATCTTGTGGATTATGCCCCCTGGTATCTCATGCTCCCTTGTACCTCGTGTCTCCCTGTGTCCTACTCTGACCCCTCTGAGTCCTCTTGTGTCCCCATGTGTCCGCTTGTCCTCCTTGTGTCATCCTCTATGCCCCCTTGTGTCCCCCTCTATGTCCCTTTGTGTCCTTTGTTTGTCCCCCTGTGTCCTCCTCTGGATGGGCACAGTACAGGGGTCCCTGACATTGCGACAGGTTGGAGGTTCGTATTGGCAGGCGTTCACAAGTCAGGGACTCCCTGCATTTGGACTATAAGACACAGTTTCTTTTTTTCCCCACTTTTGGGGGAGAAAAAGTGAGTCTTCTAGTCCAAAAAATACAGTAAGTACATTAGAATTTCTTTATGCAAATATATACCTCCTGTGCTGCCAGGTTTGGTCTTCTTTATCAACTTTATAGAAAGGCTTAGTTCAGTTGTGATTTTTTTATGGCCTACTCATTTACCGATTTTGAATTTATAAAAATCTGTAAAAATAGGTACATAAAAAAAATGTGAAAATATGCACTTGGACTGACCTGTACAGGCACTTTGACACATTTTTTTTTAACAATACATTAAAACATTGAAAATCTCCAAAAATATTTTGGATCAGAGACTTCAGGGTCCAGACTGTTTCACATATAATTACCATAGCAATTACCAACCTTTCCTGCATCAGGCCCTTACTTTCTAAACCAGATACCTTATTGAGACATGAAGTGTCGAATGAGGAGAGGTAGGCTTATAACTCTCAAACCACCCAGCTGTCATAGAGTACACTAGAATAAACCACGCACTTCTTCTATATCTTTCCTAGAAAAGGAAGATTCTCAAAAACCTTCAGAGTCCCACAACCTCAATGGAAGCTCTAAATTTAGAAATATTGCTACAACTTTTGAATTCAGGATGAGAATGGGAATTCTTGAAGGGAACCCAAGGTGAGAGTAATATGGAAGCTATCCTATTTATTTCCTTGTAAACAATGCAATTTGCCTGGCAGTCCTGTTGATGATATTCTGGCATATGTACTGCCTGAGTCAAAACCCTGGAACAAGCATATAGCTAATCCAGTGAAACCTGAGTCAGCCTAATCACAGTACCTGATCTGCATATGCTTTTTCAGGGTCCATGGCTAAAACTATTAGACACACCGGATCAGAAAGACTGCCAGGCAACTGGTATTGTTAAAAAGTAAATAAATATGGCAGTCTCCATATCACTCTCACCCTGGGTTTCCATTAAAGGAAACCTGAAGCGGGAGGTATATCGAGGCTGCCATGTTTATTTCCTTTGCCTGGTAGTCCTGCTGGTCTCTTTGGCTGCAAATGTCTGAATCACACACCTGAAACATTGTTGTGGCCAGGACTTTCAGACCTGTATTCTCTTGGCATTTCCTTAATCAAGAAAGTGTCATTTGGGACTGGGTAAATTGCTGCAAATGGGAATGTCACTAACAGTACACACATTACTCATTGTGTTCAGTGTTGTTTGTGACCCGTGTATAAGTCGACTCCTATACTTTTATTTAGTGATTGAGACCTAAATTTCTAGACTTATAGTTGAGTATACACAGTTATTTTTGCTATATTATAAAGGCTATTTGGGACCTTTGATATGGTGTAACCTCTTTCAAGTAGGGGTTTCAAAAATCACCTTATTCAACATCCTGACACTTATAATATGCAATAAACACTCGGTCAAACCTCGTCCTATCCTTATCACTTCTATGAGTTATCCTTTAAATGATTCATTCGAAATCTTGAGACACAATTTTTAACAGATACACACACACAAATAATCCAGCAATTGTTTTTTTTCTATTTTTTCTTTTTATGTTGAAACATAATCAATTATATCAATTGAAATGTAATTCGGTTGGTTAATTTGTTGCACTCGAAGAGTGGAAAATATTTGGCAAATAAAATGATTTATAAAAAAAACCTTAATTATCATATTTATAATTTGTGTATATACATGTATTTATATAATCATTAATACAGAGTGCATACCTACTATATATTTATATATGTACATATCAATCGGAATACAATGGCTTTTGAATACGGTAGATAAGACTGTGGCTGAAGTAATATATTAATCAGCTGTAGGTGTCCTCTTCACATATCTTTATGGCAGTAATATGTGCCTTCAGCAATGGTCAGGATAGCAGGTTGGAGTGCTTGAGCTGATGTCGTCAGAGTGTTTTCCATAGAGGGTTCAAATACACCCAGCCTTCACCCTAAAACAAATGGAAACTGTTTTACTGCTGATTTCAATGACCATACCAACTCAACAATGGGCCTTATTTTTCTGTGTTTTGGTCCCTTGCTTTTATAATTGGTGTACATATCTAAGTTAATCTCTGGACCAAGATAGCGCTTAAAAGGACATCAGAGGTGAAAAAAGTAATGAGCAAAATAATATCTATCTTTCTTTCCTTAAAAATGACTTTTTTTTAGATATCCACAATTTTATTTTGTATTTAAATTTAGTTTTTAAGTTTTTACTGGTTTATCGTCTTTGCTCAATGACACCTTCATTGAAGTACGTCAGAGCTCAAATCTATGAATGATTGACCCTTATCTCTTCCCTGCTCTCAGAAGCCATTTACTGATAGGAAAGTGTTTTATGGCTGTAATTACTTATCAGTGAGGGTTATGCTATAGTCTGACCCAGTCCCGACCCGTGCAGAAACTGTCACTTGCATACCTGATGTTTCACTCTTTCAGGCAGAGAAAGAAAAAAAAAAAAGAGCATAGCCTAGTTATTTGTGTGTTTGGCACTGAACATACCAGTCTATCTCATCATGTTACTTGTCACCTCGGTTGTCCTTTAAGGTGCCCTTTTGTCCTTTAAACTTTTTACACTTCGATTTTACCTGGCAGATTGGATCAAGGTGATTAAATCTGTCAGAGATCAATGCCGCAACATGGCTGCCAAATCACACTTTCTGTCCGGAATCTATTTAAATTATTAATCCTGCAGGCCAGAAAGATGTTGCTTGAATGGGGGCAGTTGGGTGTGTGGCGGTAGTGGTGTTCGACTTTGGGATGACTAACGTAATGGACCCCCGACTAGTCTTTCCCCATCTAAAATGCACTCCCCCGTGCTATGCAGAGGGTTCCTTAGGAAATTATTATTATAAAAAGTATACATTTTAATAGTCATGTATTAGCCCAAAGGCTCCAGACAGTTTATTATTTATTTATTGTATTTATAAAGCGCCAACATATTACGCAGCGCTGATAAAGCATGCAAAGATAAAGCATGTAAAATGACATGTCTGAGGCATCAATAGCACAACCCACATCATCATTCTTGGTTGGTTGATGTGAACTCCAAACAGAACACAAAATCAATATCATGCAATAGACAAAAAAAATGTATGACTTCCTGTGCCGGTCAGCTACTAGCTAGCACTAAGCTAGCTAGAGGAAGTCTCCGGCACCCTCCGACCCCCGCCGCTCCCCCGTTTATACGTTACCCAGCCTGGATCCAGTGATCAGCGCAGTCTCCCCGGACAGCTCCGGTCTTAACTATGGGGAGGATCGCAGATGACGTCATGACTTCAAACTGATCTGCATTCTCTTGACCTGCTATGAACTGCAGTAGTGCTTTTGATACATGGCATTGTCCAGCTGCACTTTAATCTAATTGTTTCATTGTACAGGCTTGATTTCATCTTATACTGGCATTTGAGCAGCATTATTTTCAACCTCTCATCATGATGTTTTCAGTCCGCCTTGTTTTTGCTATTAGTGCAATTATTACATGTTTGTGCAAATATTGTGAATAAATGGAGTTTTATATTTTCGTAAATTGTAGTGATTGTTGTATTTTTGAGTCACGCATACTCCACCAACCATTTGCCACTTCCTAATTGATAATTGAATTTTAAACAGCCAGCCACATGCTTAGAAAAAGAAAACATCATTCTTATCACACGGAAATGTCACTGCTCTTCACTGCAGGATTTCTTCTGTGATCTCATACAGTATACATACAGATACATACAGTATATAGAAAGTGTTTCTGATGCTGAAACCAGGAAGGAGTGACTATCCTGAATTATTGACCACATTCTACTATATGTCACTACAATGGCCCTGTAATTAACTAACTTAAAGTACAAGCGACACCCATGCTAACCTAGAAATAAAAAAATACATATATAAGTAGATAAATACTGCTTCTACTTACATAACAGATGTATTGTGCTATCCACGTAATGATTCCTGTAAGTTTTACAAAGTAAAAGCAGGAAATCCTATTTTAGGCAGTGGCCATCTTGCCAAGCTAATGCTGACATCATATCCTCCCTGACTCTTGTTTCCAGCCCTCCTTTCTCTTGCTCATTGTGTATTCATTAGCTGCCCTCCTCACAGTCTTTTTTTTTATTTACACATCCAATCACTGAGTCACCTCAGCCTTGCTTGTAAACACAAGTGATCAGCTAGGCAGGGAAATAAATGGAAGAGGAGGAATATATTATATATAAAAAGAACTCCCAGCATTCAAAAGAACTCCCAGCATTCAACTTTTTGGCACTGTTTGGCACTAGGGCTAGTGCTCCTAAAGTATGTGATAACTCCAAACCATAACAGCAGAAAAAGTTTTGTAAGTTTTGAATGCAGGATTAGCATCTTTATCACTTAATACACTCAGACAAGTTGCTGTTGAAATTTGATTTTTATGGTGACAATACCACTTTAAGGGATACCCGAGGTGACGTGACATGAGATAGACATGGGTATGTACAGTGCCAAGCACACAGATAACTATGCTGTGTTCCTTTTTTATTTTTCTGCCCAAAAGAGTTAAATATCTGGTATGTAAGTGGCTGACTCAGTCCTGAAGGAAGCGACTACAGTGTGACCCTCACTGATAAGAAATTCCAACTATAAAACACTTTCCTAGCAGAAAATGGCTTCTGAGAGCAGGAAAGAGATAAAAAGATCAATAGTTCATAGATTTTAGCTCTGGCATACATCAATTAAAACTTAGAAAGTATTTAAACATGAAATAAAACTGTAATATCTTAAAAAGTCATTTTTAGGAGAAGGAAGATAGATACAATCGTTTATTTCATTAGTTTATTTTCGTCTTGGTTGTCTTTAAGATATCTCTCAGATCAAATCTCCCAGTGTGTGACCAACATAAAAAGAGATCAAATAAAACCATTAAAGCAGACTACATTAGACTCCATACAACGTAAGCAGCAACATTTATAAATATTTTGTGATGTGATAAATCAAAAATAAAAAAATCACCATGTTCTAAAAGTAAATATAACTAAATATCCATTCAAGTAGAAGTCCTCAGTATAAAATGTCATATATATGTATTTGCTAATGATTGCTGTAAGTAAATATAATCAGATAGGCCTGGTGCACACCAAAACCCGCTAGCAGATCCGCAAAATGCTAGCAGATTTTGAAACGCTTTTTCTTATTTTTCTGTAGCGTTTCAGCTAGCGTTTTAGCGGTTTTGTGTAGTGGTTTTGGTGTAGTAGATTTCATATATTGTTACAGTAAAGCTGTTACTGAACAGCTTCTGTAACAAAAATGCCGGCAAAACAGCTCTGAACAGGCGTTTTTCAGAGCGGTTTGCGTTTTTCCTATACTTAACATTGAGGCAGAAACGCATCCGAAATCCAAAAAATGCCTCACCCCGGGAGGATTCGTTTCTGCAAAACGCCTCCCACTCTGGTGTGCACCACCCCATTGAGATACATTGACCAAGCGGATCCGCAGCCGCAATCGGCTGCAGAAACGCTGAAAAAGCCGCTCGGTGTGCACCAGCCCATACTTCTAGATTGATTAATGCTGACAATTGTAGTTTTTGTCCACATGACAGGACCAGACATATGATCCACCACTGCTGACGTGTAATGATAATAACGTCCATGAGGCTGCCAGAAGTGTGATGCAGATGTACATCACACAGCAATATTAGCTTTGACTGTCTTAGCCAAAAGACCTACCCTTGGCTACCTAGGACATGCATGTGTTGTTACAACAATTCTACCTAAGTTGATTGAAACAGCACTGCACATGGTTCCCTACCCCAAAATGGATTAAGATGGTATGGGGCCCTAGGCAAGATAGCAGTTTTTGCCCATTGCTGATGGTCACCTGGCTTTTTTAGTAAGAATTGGTGGGGGCTAGCATCCATCAGGTCCCTAAACTCTCTATAGGATCGCCTAGTATTACCTTGTGGATAATCCAGCTAGGTTCTTACCTAAAAGACAAGCACATGGAGCTCTTCTTGTTAGCTAAGTTCCATATACATGCTTTTGAGCACTTTAAAGTCAATGAAATATACAAAAATAATGACAAATATTGATCCAAACCCCTGTGAGCCCACTGTGATTTGCTCATCATGTGTTAGATTTTCATACAAATGTTTCATATGTTATTACAGCGCAGAACATAATAAGCAGGTGCAAACAGTGGCGTGGGTACAATGGGTGCCCCAGTTCAAATTTTACTCTGCCATCTCTACCAGATTAAAATGAAACTGAGGCACATAGCCCCGAGCTCCCTCCCAGGAGTGGGCATACCTTCCATCATACTTATGGCAGCCCCATGGTCATCTGCACTTGTAGAAAAGGTCATTAATATCCATCAGCAATAACTGATCCTATATCTCACCTTACAGATGGTCAGTTGTGCTTGTACTTATTGAGAGAATATAAGGTTACATTTCTGGCCCATACTCCTGTATATTCTCCTAGGTGATATTTTCACACCGTATCAATAAAATACCCTTTAATCGACCAGCAAACAAGAAAATACTCAAAATAATTTTGATAGTACTTCTTCACTTACTTGTTAATACTTTTTCAATTGCAAAATGTTGGAAAGTTATTTTAAAGAGAAGATACAAAATTATCTTCTAGGAGAAAACTCAAGTGAGAAAGTGAATTGCATATGGGCCAGCAAACGGGGAACAGAGGCGCCAGCAGGGTAAAAGTGGATAAAATCTTTAAAATTTGCTTTGAGGAAGCGGTGGACTTACCTCCATAAAGCAGACACGAAAGACTGTCTGTATAATAGTAATCACATTTATTATATAGTACCCCAAAAGTGCAACGCGTTTCGCAGGCCACGCCTGCTTTATCAGGCATTAAACGTGGGGACAAACAGAATTTCAGCAGTAGCAGGAGTAGCGCCTCAGCATATGGGCCATAGTGTGTAAATGGCATAGTGATACTTCTTCATTCCGCATATTTTTATAGCGGATGGGCTTTATGGAGTGCCGTAGGCAGCTACAGTTTTTCTGGATTGCTTTTTAGGTCAATCCATATTACTTGATTTTTTATTTTCCATATTATTGTTGTGTGTCGTCGCTCATAGTGGCTTTGTGATTTACTGTGCTAAATAGGACATCATCACTCTGAACCTGTGGAGCACTACCACTGAATTCCAGTAATCTGTAGGTGTACACTATGCAGACAACACAATGCACGCATTCATATGAATAGCTTCATCTAAGTTTTATAAATGTTTTTTTTTTTGCTACTGTTGCCACACACCTCTAATTCGCAGCATAGCCAGGCTCCACATATATAATTCAATATTTCAGCTTTGTAGATTCCCCAGTTTCAGTTTGCCTGGAGTCCAGCGAAACTTCAAGTATACACTTTGCTAGACTTTTTCTGCAATCATTAATCCACAGTCTATCTTATTCTGATAGTGACAAAGAGTATTACAGTGACTTTCCCGTAGGAACTGCTGGCAGCTGAGCTTGATCACTCCCAGGTTTGAAAACTGCGAGACATTCAGTCCAGTTGTTCAAAGGAAGGATGATCCATTAGATGCAAATCATTTCTCCATGAATTCAAGTTTCATGTAAATGTTATTCAGCTTGAACACGGACCAATAAAAATTGGCAGGGAGTTATTCTGATTGGTCCAACTTTAAACTGCATATCATTTACATGAAATTTAAATGCAAGTAGAAATGATTTGCATCTCATTGATCATCCCTAGTTCAAAGAATCAAAGCTGATCTCAGTGAACTTAAAGGACACTTGAAGCGGGAGGGATATGGAGGCTGCCAGAACACACGTGCAGATCATGTGCTCTGACTGAAGCTTGACAGGATATGCCTCATGCATATTTCAGGTGTGTGATTCAGACATTTCTGTTACATGAATAATCAGCATATATATATATATGTTTTTTTTTTTTTTTTACCACTACCCCACACACACTATTCTGGGCACTGAACAGACCCCAAAGCACACAGTCAGTGTTGTTACAGGAAAGATCATTGGCTTTTCATTGAAGCATTGATCTTTCCATTACAGGCACACACGTTCCCGTTTACCAGTCAGAGATGTGTTAGGCTACATTCACAGTGGGACATTGCGGAGCTGCATTCTGAACTTTTATAACCCAGATTACCGCACTGCAATGATAAGCCTATGGGACGTTCACAGTGCAACGTTAGCAGAGCCAGGACAAGGTCCTCCAGCACCCAAGGCTGAGACACCAAAGTGTGCCCCTCCATCCCTCCCACCCCAGCCGCCACACACTGATTTCTATCAGACTTAAGGTACATACACACGTCTGATTTTTCCAAACGACCGGTCATTCGCTTGGCGGATCCGTCAAAATTAGCCTTATCAGCCAAACGACCGTTTGTACACCCCCCCCCCCCCCCCGATTTGATGTCCAAACGACCGGTTGTTTGGAAAAATCAGACATGTGTATGTAGCTTTAGAGGCTCCCCTGGGCCCCCAACCCAAACCCCCAACACCTTAATCTCTAGTTATCTGCCTTGCAGTCACTGCGATGTATCCCCTTTTCTTATTTCTCTATGCTTCAAACACAATAGGGTAATAGCTGAGTGAGTTGTGTGCCCCCTCCTACACTGCGCCTCTGCTTTCGGCCCTGTACGTTCGCACTGCATTGTAACGTGTTACGTTATGGTAACCCACTGCTGCAGTGAGTTATCTCTAAACACACACATTACCAGGTACAGGAAAGCATACTTTTCATTGCCTGTATGCTTACTGTACTTACTGTATGCAACAGTAACACAGCATTAATGTGCGCTACCTCCTTTTTCTGTGTTGTGTTGTCTTGTAATGCTGCATTGCGGCTTTAACGTTGCATTACAACACAGGGTCCCACAGTGAATAAGCCTTTAGCCTCTGTGGGAGCATGTGCATTCACGGGACAGTGGTGAGTAACATTTTAAAATGTCAGTTTGCCATTAACGAGACAAACTGGCCATTTTAATATGTCTAGCAGTCAGGTAGTGGCTAAACATGTAGGGACTGGGGAGGTAGCTGTACTTCCCAATTTGTGCAGCAAGATATTCATGTGGGAAGATGGTTAGTAAAGATATTCAGTACACCACACTGTGTACTGTTGCCATGGTTGCATAGAAGTGAGAAGTTAAACCAGAGAAGTTCAGAAAATCATTAATGCCTGCAAGGTGAATTGGAAATGTGACTTTAATAACATTAAATTAAAAATAAATAAAAAAGGTTGAGTGACATTGATATAGGTTATACCATTTTTTACAGAATGGTAGAGTTACACTTGAAGAATCTGAGCAGGTAGTTTGTATTCTAGTCCCTTTTCAGCATTTCAGAATAAATCCCGATTTAATTCAGTTTCTTCTTTTACTGTGCACTTTACCTTTAGATACTTTTTGGAGGTATTCAATCAATATTGGTGCTGGAATGAAAGACTGGTCATGCTGGATTCATGAATAAATCATAGCTCTCAGTAATATTTAATTTATTTCTCTCTGACTACATACAGCAAATGAAAGGCTTCTTCCTGCCGTGACTTGACAGTGAGCGGATATTACCATTTACAATTTACCTAGAGCATCCATTGATTTCCTGCACAGACTCATATAATGTCGCTACAAGACCACAGACTAATTATGAGTCTTAGTAACTCTAGTGCCCTAATGCACCACAGAGAAGCCTGCTATTATTGGTAAGGCTTTGGTATCACTTGAGCAGATTTAAAAAAAAAATGGGAATAGAGAAATGGAATAAATGATGGAAACACCACATGGAAATGGAGTTCAGCTTTGAAGTTCTCACAGGTGTCCAGCAGCGTCTGCTAGTGAGCAGAAAACCATTTGGCAACCTTCAGTGCCACTTCCCATCATTCACTGTTTTTGACCCCGCAGGGGGACACAGAAGCGCTGCACTTAGGCATTCCTGGAAGTAGCTTCCAGGAATAAAGGAGATGGAAGGATTGAGCACGGCATTTGTGTAAACAATGATACATTTTGGTACCAGCGCTGTCCATTCATTTGAATAGACAGTGCTTAAGTGAGGAGTGCTGCGGCTGTCATTTAACTTCAGCCCGTGTGAGCCGGCACTATGTAAAAAATCAGTTTATAACAATGTGGGTGCCAAGTCTACCCAGAATTCACCCTTCCCTTCTTGCACTTTTATGCCCAAAGATTTGACTCAGAATTCCTACCTATTGATCGCTTTTAGAAAGTGTGGGATAACTTGTGCTGTCACTATGTAGTAAGGATTGTCATTAATCCTTGTAATATACAGAGCAGAAGGGACTGTTAATTTCTCATTTAAAATCCCAACCCTAGCCATATTCCTTCATTTTCTTTTAATTTTCCACAGTGTTGAAGAGTCTGGGCCTCTACCAAGTTATTTGCTTGACTTCCTCTCCCCGAGACACCAAGGGTTTGAATCAGAGATCAAGGTGTCACCAGGAACAGAAGTGAGTGACAGGAGTAAACGCTTGACACAGGGTTTTCCTCTCTTCCATTTTATGAACCATGATTATTATTTAGTTTGATTCTGGTTTGACATCTTCCACAGCACTTCCCAGTATATACCGTAGTCAGTAGTCTTGTTCAGGGGGAGGAATATGGGAGGAAACCACAGTGCTCAGAGGAAACCAATGCAAACACAAGGAGAACAGACAAACTCCATGGAGATAGTGTCATCGCTCAGATTCAAACCGGGGACCCAGCGCTCAAGTGCTATCCACTAAGCAATGCTGTTTCCCAATGAGTTATGTTAAAAAAAAGAAATGTCAAGTTTATGCGTGCAGACAGTGCAGACAGTGCACGCTATTACCAGATTGTGTTAAATCTGGTAAGCTTTATGTGTGGTGTCTGCATATGCACATTTTACCAATCTTTTGTGAATCTTTCCTTCCTCTCACTATCATTGTTGAAGAGCGCTGTCCACTTCCTGTCAGAAAAGAACGTGAGGAGAACTATTCTCAATGGAGACCACTGTAAGAAAAGTAACAGAAAAGTTTCACCCCTTTTCTATTCTGTCTCGGACTAAAATAAAACTTTGAAGAGGAATTTGGCTTTCACTGCATTATTTGAAATTTACAAGGATGCACTTTATTATCTTTGCTGAAAGCACACAAAGGTCTACTTTTATCCACACAGAAAAGGAGGGTCTGTAATCTAGAGGATGGATACTACTTTTTCTTTGTCACAGCTTTGAAAATGATGGCTTCAGTCCACTCCTCAAGACAGGGATATAGTAGATATTGGAGCAATACTGTAAGGCTTTAAGGCTGGTTATTACACACCGTCACAGTGCTCTGTGACTGCCTTTGGAGCTAGGATCTAATAATGTGGCATTATCATTTTAAGAATAACCAGAGGCCCCAGTAATGGTATTGGACATACTTCTACAAATATCTTCTGGATATGGTGTGAAAAGTGAAGCATACTAGTTATTAAAGCAATAACTGTACTTCTATTATTAAAGTTATATTGGTTTTCATTTTAATCACATTATTATTACATGTGGCACTACAATGTCCCTCACTATAAAACCTATGTTATCCAAATAGCTTTACTTCATCTCATTATGTAACTAGCTGGAAGGTATTGCATAGGTTCCACCTTTGACCAGCTGGGAAATTGAAAATACAATTCTTTTATTGCTAGACTTAAAAGTAGCCCAGGCCCAGTGTGTTATCCTGACAGGCTGTGTACTATTATTATAGCATGTATCATGAAGGAGGCTGTTTATCAAGTACCCCGAGTTGTAGGAATTTTGATTCCAGGTACCCACTAACACATATATACTTGTTAAGAGTTCTCTGTTATCACATAGTGAAGCAAGTGAGCTATGGTCCAGTGTTAGTCGAGGAGCAAAAATGCAGATATCAAACCAGCAAGTGTTGATTTCGGTATTGCATTTAATCACTAACTGTACATGGTTTATTTTCAAAACCTAAAGTTTCTTTTACAGGAATTATACAGAACTGTATCAGAACCGTACAACAGTGAATGTAACATACAGAGACGTATATATGATTCTGTTAGATTGAGCTTCCAGAATCATATAGAAGTCTCTGTATGTTACATTCACTGTTGTACGGTTCTGACCCAGTCCTGTATAATGCCTGAAGAAGAAACTAAGTTTCCAAAGCTTGCAATAAGCCATGTACAGTTAGTCATTAAGGCCATTAGGTATTACCGGAATTACTTGTTGATTTCATGTCTGTATTTCTGTAATCACATATGAATGGTTTCTAAATATTTCCTTATACTTTTAGTAAACTAAAATGTGTGTGTGTGCATGTGTGTGTGAATTGACTGTAACAAATTCATACAATAGACAGCCATTCCCTGTTACAGTGTAGGCTGGATGTTGGCAACACACTGATTGTCAGCCAGCAGGAAACAATAGTCAGGGTAAAGTTAAACATTGAATGATAACTGGGTAAAGTACAAGGATTATATAGAAGATGAAGGTTTAGGGTTAGCCGTGAGGAATGGTATTAGTCAAGGTTACTTATATCAGACAGGGAGAGGTTAAGGTGATATGCTCGGCTACTGTTAGAGGTATTGGTGAAAGAGCAATAACAAAGAATAGCACGGGATTGTGGTAAACCACTGCGGTAAAGTAAGGATAAAGGTAGAGTTATAGGGTAGCAACTAAGGTTAGGATTAGACTATGTACAGTAAGTGGGTTGAGGAAATGTCAAGGATCTTAAAGCACCGTAAAAAGTTAGTATTAGCAGAAATCATATTATAGATACCTGGCCCCCAAATGACCAGGCATCCAGACAGGAGGTGCCCAGTCACTTGTACACACAAAATAACAAATGATATTGGGTGAATTGTTTAGAAATAATGATATCCTCAGTTATGATTACTGAAGAATATTTTTAATAAAATGTTTATACTTAAAAGTAATCCAATTGCATTGAGGAAAAAAGTTTTTTCCCTCCATGAGGTACAACCGGTCACAACTTCCTCATGTTTTTTGCCTCCTCTGGAGTTGTGTGAGGCTGAGATTCATGGGCCTGTCTATAGTGAGAGGGTGAGACTTGGGAATAGTACGTACCCATGGGGGCTTCTCCTTTAGCAGCACAGCCATTGGAGATATTTTGCACTGCAAATTGAAATCACGATCCCAAATGTGTTGCAATGTGATTGCAATTCACACCTAACAAACGCAATTTTCTGTGCATTCGTTAGGGGTGACGTTGTGATTACGAATAAAGGGGGCGGGGGGTGATCGGAGAACACCCTATAAAGAAAAAGCGTAGAGGCAACGGGGGCCCCGATAGTGCAGCAGGTTATGATGATAAATTATAAGAGTGTTGTAGTGATGGAACACTCACAAAGCAGGGATGCAGGAGGGCAACCAACCACTGTAGGCAGGTGGAGATGAACAAACCCGACGCGTTTTGTGGGTCTTGTCCACTTCCTCGGGTCAAATAAAAGTGCCTGAACAATAAATGAGCCAGGAAACAGACGTATCCGAGATTACGATGTGAATGTGATTCTCCAATGAGGGGGTGGTTGTTACTTAGGGAAATCCGAAGAAAATCGCACGGCATAAAGGCGTCAGAGCTACTGTATATAATTACTAAGTAATAATAATAGCAATCTGTTTGCTATGGGATTTTCTTGCACTTTAACTGTTTTCATTATTTGCTGAAATGTATAGTCATGTATTTCCTGCAGCCGATATAATTTTTACACAGGGAGATATCAGGCTCTGTGTTCAGCACAGCATCAGCTGCAGAGAGGTGTGAATGAGCCATTGCACGTGTTGGCATATGTTGTTAATGGCCTCTTCTATCTGTGTTTATGCCCCATAACAGAAAAACATATTTTTAATGGGACAAAATTCTCTCGCAGTCGGTTTCCTGGGAATACAATGCTGTTTCTTTAAAGTAACAAAAAGGTTCACAGTCCACAGCACGGTGATGAGGTTTCTTCTAGTGTGAACAAAATAATGAAAACTAGGAAAAAAATCAGCATTCAGTCTTGCTTTGCCTTCCCAAGAGAAATCATTAAAATAATAATGAGGTCACAAAGGCCAGGAGTGAATTACTATCTGTGATTAAACGACAGCAAGCACTGTCTATTAAAAATCAGATTTCTCTGCAGTATAAAATGTAAAGAAAAAAGTCTTTAGGAAGTCTTAAAAAACAAAAACTTTGGGCCAATTGTTTCTGTTACTGGAGTAACATATCTGTCTGTCTGTCTGTCTGTCTGTCTGTCTACATACTTTATTTCATTTATCCATCATGTAATTATGTGTTGATCATTATATTTAGTATTTCTAATGGGAGGTGTAAGGTAAGAAGTTGCTAATATTGTTTTCTGATTCTAATGTATTTAAAATGTTAGGCTAGGAAAGGAAAAATGGATAGGAAAGGAAAAATGGATGGTAAAGGAAATTGGTGCTAAAACAGGTGGACACCATTCCTGAACTATTTATGAAAATACCACTTGCCAAGCTGGAATATAGAGTAGATCCAAAGGGTTCAATGCTTTCCGAGGTATTGACCAGAAGAATACAGCCAATGAAGTTAAAGCCTAGGTTCTCAACGTGTGGTACGCGTACCCCAGGGGGTACTTCTGATGGTTGCAGGGGGTACTTGTGCTTGATATACTTAAGAATAACACATTTAGAGTTTTAGAAAATGATAAATCTTATTTAAACGCCAAATTAGTGTTTTAGCTAATGAAAAGCAATAGTAAAATGCTTGGAAATCATTTAGAACCAATTATCATGTACTATGATTAAATATATATTTGTGAAGGGGTACTTGGAATAATGGTTACTATGCTAGAGGGTACTTGGCGAGTACAGGGTTTTACAAAGGGCACATACCAATAAAATGTTGAGAAACACTGTGTGTAAAGGACAACTGAAGTGAGAGGAATATGGAGGCTGCAATATCTTTTAAACAGAACCAGTTGCCTGGCATCCTGCTGATCTTCCATGCATCAGTCGTCTGAATCCCACACCTGAAACAAGTATGTTGCAAATGCAGTCAGAATTAAAGTCAACCTGGGGGTATACTTGCCACAGGAGGGGGGAAGCCTCTGCATCCTACAGAAGCTTCCCTCATCCTCCTCAGCAGAGGCAATCCAGCGCCGGGACCCCTGAAAGTCTGCTTATCGCTGCTGGTCTCCAGTGGAAATAGGTGAGCCTGATCAGGTCTGCTCTACTACGCAGGCATGCATTCTGGCTTCCGAGTTCTAGCGGAGCAATGCTTTTCAGCGCTGCTAGATTTGGGTGCAGCCAGCGCCGCCATAGACTATAATGGGAATCAGTCTATAGCGGCCCTCAGTGAGTAACGTTGGCGCCGTCAGAAGACGGAGCCGAAGTTGCTTATAAAAACACAATAATTCGGCCTCTGCATATCGCTGGAAGCCGAATTATATCATTCCCCCACTATCCATGGCGGCCAGGAGGGGGAATAGTAATTAATACGGCCGGGACTTGTGCAGAAGCAGGATCAGCCATATACCAGCTGTATCCTGCGCCCAAATCTCCCGGCGCCGTTTTCATATGTATGCAGTTCTAGGAAGTGAACATTCTGCAAAGATCACCTGCCAGTACTAAAGATGTTGCAGCCTGTGGTCAATTTCAGTTTAAATCACGAAGAGGAAAGATTTTACAATGAGCAAACACTGACTTAATAATTTATAAAGTAATCTGGTAAAAAAATAAGCAATTATATTCATTAGGTTATTTAAACTATAGTTCCCTCTAAGAGCCATTTTCTACTGCAAATTGAGATCACGATCGCAAACACTGCAGCTTTCTAAGAAGAGTATTAATTACATAGTACCATGTGTGATATGCAAGTTTCTTGCACTCTTATAGACTTAACCCAGGAAAAATGCAGCACGCACTATCTTTGTGTTTGAGTAAAAATTGTGTTGAATTGAATTGCAGCAGTGGGAACAGGGCCCTGTTATTACACTGATTATTAAGATGGTCTGTGATTGTAGAAGCAATGGAAAATCTTGCCCCAACCTATTTTGGAATAGAAAGGTGGCTAGAGAAAAGGGCCTATTAGAGATAACAGGTTCTTAGGAGCAGAGGGGAATTAAAACATTTTTGTAGAAATCTGGGTATTTAAGTGACTCAGAGTTGAGCCACTTTAATACCCAGATTTCTACAAAAATGTAAAAATGTTGGTGGTGAGGGGTTTGAAGAGGCATTTCAGAGCTGGAAGGGATTTTTTTTTATCATTTGAATAACATTCTTGATCTTTTCTTTTGATCATCAATAAAATTAAATTATTTTTTCTTTTTGAGCCATCGTATTTATCTACCCTAAAATAAAGATATGAGCCCAAAACTTCATAATGAATGCGGGAATAAAGAGTACTGGGCCACTTTTGTAATGTCCATTAATCCTTTAACCAATACCACATGACCATAAATGGTGGCAGTTGGAAAATGGCCTGAGCATAGTGAGGTGGTAAAAAAAGAAAAATGACACTGAAGCCAGACTTGGGGCAATCATAACATGACATCATACATAGTGTTTTAACAGGTTTGCTTTACTTTACAAAAATTGGGCACAGGTTCACTTTAAAGCAAACATGAAGCGAAAAAAAATGATATAATGAATTGTATGTGTAGTACGGATAATGAATAGAACATTAGCAGCAAAGAAAATAGTGTCATATTTTTATTTTCAGTTACATAGCTCTTTTTATAACATTGCATCATACTGGCACAGTTGCAATTTTAAAACCACACTCTTAAGCTCTAAAACAAAGCAGAGATAATGACTCTTTGGACTTTCCTGCAGTAAAACCTTATCTCAAGCTGCCACTAACTGTTTCTTGGATGTTTAAGTTCTTCAGAAAATAGGACAGTATTCGACCCAGTAGCTCAGAGAAGCTCTTTTGCATAGATTACAACTGAAGTTTTTTTTTACTCTTCCGTACTGGACAACAATGATACTTTTCTTTGCTACTAATGTTCTATTTCTCAGCTGTACTACACATACAATGCATTATCTCATAAGTTTATTTTCCCTTCAGGTTTGCTGTAAGCACCGGCATAGAACAGGCAGCACTACTGTTATTGTGCTTTTGATGCATGAACAGCTATTTAGTGACATTGCTCATGGGACACCACAGAACAAGCATTTGTGCTGCTATTGCACTGCTGACACATGCTTCAGCTGTTTACTGACACTGCTCATGGGACACCAAACAAAAGACAGGGCCATTGTACAACAGCAAGCGGGTGGTGGAATATATATATATATATTGGTATTTAAAGCAAATACATGTGTGAGCTCGTGTAAACTTGTCTCCCTTGTACCCTGTAAATAGCTGAAAGCAGATGAAGAGTTGTTGTTGAGCGGTACATGGTTAATACAAGCTCACCCAACGAAGCTTTGCATTTTTCAGCAGAACAATTAGGCACATTACACAAGATGGATTGCATAACCCGCCTGAACACACAACGCTGTGATCCTTTACAACATCTCCACAATTCTCTGTCAGTCTGGCACCCGAGCGCTGAGCTCTGCTTACATAAACAGCGCCGGGTTACAATGTTGCAGAATGCTAGACTCGGCGTCGCTTCTATTTCCAAGAAGTTATTAGAGCAGCACAGCTCTTTATACTTCTGAGATAATAGTGGAAAAACACCGCCATCTTCCGCCTCATTATGCTCTTAATAACCTCCCTATGCTCCAGGTATTGCTGCTTGATTAGTACACCACATTTCATCTAATAAACTTTCAAAAGGACATAAACCTGAGTGCCTGAGTGAATGCACTGGGACAAGGTTGCCTTGTAATGGAAAACTAGCTTGGCAACAAGCTTCAGTCATCTAAGTAAAATGTGACACAGAGCAATGGAGGAGGCTCAATGAGGTATGACACTTGCCTCTCTGATAAAATACTTTGGTTTCCATGGCGCATTAGCAGACGCCCTCTGTCTGGCTTCTGCCCTCTGCCTCTCCTCCAGTTGGTGTTTGTGCTCTGTCGCTGCTTCAATGTTATTTGACTTAAGGGCACTGGTGACATTTTCCCAAATGCGCCTGAGGAAGAACAAAAAGACGTTACAAAATATAAAACATTTTGAGAAAAACAGTAAAACTTAAAGTAAAACAAATACATTTGCAGTCAAATTGAAGTATCTGGTATCTGACCACTGCTTGATGGCTGTTTACAGTTCAAGCAGGATCTGGAGGGGAAACTATGAAGACTACTGAAATAATGAAAGCATAACTAAACACAAAGGTGAAAATGGATGACTTACATTACCTGGCAAGATAAGTTTTGTGATACATACACCTCTGTCATACTGCACAGCACAACCAGTCAGTTAACACCAATATGTACACCTTTGCAGATTACAATATACAGATCTGTGGCTGGATAGTGTACTGGTTAAGAGCTCTGCCTCTGACACATGAGACCAGGGTTCATATCATGGCTCTTCCTGTGTAGTAAGCCAGTACCTATTTGGAAATTTTAATACTGCAACTGCCTACTGAGTGTGCCCTAGTGGCTGCAGCTCAAGTACTTTGAGTCCTCCAGGAGAAAACTGCAATATAAATGTTATGTGTCTTGTCTTATCTATTTTGGTCAGTTTGCATGCTGGAACTATATTATAGCTGATATCAGAGCCCAGGGGTTTATAAGCCAGAAAGGGCTTTTAACCCAAAGGGCAGGCTACTATGGGCATTCGTGTTTGGCTATAATACAGCCAAGGTGTCAATGGAGATTTGTCAGCCACAAGGGGTCCATTTGTGTGCCAATGATCAGCTATTGTATGTCTGAAGCATTGGCTGAAAAGATAATGGACCTTGGTGTTTGAATTTGGGACTGGGCATAAAGACACCAAAACATTAATATCCATTATATTTACTGATTAAGATTAGGTGTCAGTTTAGGAAGGTTAGGGTATAGGGCAAAGGGAAGTTTGTTTTAATGGCTAGAGTTAGGAGGTTAGCTTTAGTAAGTGTTTAAATTATGTTTTTTTGTTTTTGTTTTACTGAGGCTTTATCAGCTAAATATTCTAAAAACATTTTATGAAATGACCATAGCTATTATGCTGAGGTAGTCAGTAGAGGCTTCTGTGGGTGTGTTTGCTGCTGCTGTGATTGCATCATCAATAATAATGGTTTTGAATGTAAGATGGCAGGTGCAGACTCCATTTTCTGGGAAGACTGAAGCCTATAGAATGTCTGTGATACAGACGGTTAAATAAGGACTGTTACGCTGCTTAACCCATCTATAACTAATTCATTCCTAGCTTTTACTCACTATGCTTAGAGCCAAAACATAAGAAATATCGAATTGTTATAGATAACTCTCTCTCTCTCTCTCTCTCTCTCTCTCTCTATATATATATATATATATATATATATGGAACAGTGATGAACCTTCCCAGGAGTGGCTGGCCGACCAAAATAACCCCAAGAGCGCAGAGAAAACTCATCCGAGAGGCCACAAAAGGCCCCAGGACAACATCTAAAGAACTGCAGGCCTCACTTGCCTCAATTAAGGTCAGTGTTCACAACTCCACCATAAGAAAGAGACTGGGCGAAAACGGCCTGCATGGCAGATATCCAAGGCGCAAACCACTTTTAAGCAAAAAGAACATTAAGGCTCGTCTCAATTTTGCTAAAAAAACATCTCAATGATTGCCAAGACTTGTGGGAAAATACCTTGTGGACCGCCAAGACAAAAGTTGAACTTTTTGGAAGGTGCGTGTCCTGTTAAATCTGTCGTAGAAGTAACACAGCATTTCAGCAAAAGAACATCATACCAACAGTAAAATATGGTGGTGGTAGTGTGATGGTCTGGGGTTGTTTTGCTGCTTCAGGACCTGGAAGGCTTGCTGTGATAGATGGAACCATGAATTCTACTGTCTACCAAAAAAATCCTGAAGGAGAATGTCCGGCCATCTATTCGTCAACTCAAGCTGAAGCGATCTTGGGTGCTGCAGCAGGACAATGACCCAAAAGACACCAGCAAATCCACCTCTGAATGGCTGAAGAAAAACAAAATGAAGACTTTGGAGTGGCCTAGTCAAAGCCCTGACCTGAATCCTATTGAGATGTTGTGGCATGACCTTAAAAAGGCAGTTCATGATAGAAAACCCTCAAATAAAGCTGAATTACAACAATTCTGCAAAGATGAGTGGGCCAAAATTCCTCTAGAGCGCTGTAAAAGACTTGTTGCAAGTTATCACAAACGCTTGATTGCAGTTATTGCTGCTAAGGGTGGCCCAACCAGTTATTAGGTTCAGGGGGCAATTTCTTTTTCACACAGGGCCATGTAGGTTTTGAGTTTTTTTTCTCACTAAATAATAAAAACCATCATTTAAAACTGCATTCTGTGTTCAATTATGTTATCTTTGACTAATAGTTAACGGTTTTTGATGAGCAGAAACATTTAAGTGTGACAAACATGCAAAAGAATAAGAAATTAGGAAGGGGGCAAATAGTTTTTCACACCACTGTATATAAGTCCAGGGGGGATCAGCAGCTAACACAGGTAGACCCTTGTGTGTGTATGCCCGCAACTGAGGAAGCCCAATCCCTCTGGGTCATATAAGAAAGAACCGAGGCGTGTGCCGCAACTCTTCGCTTTATATATATATATATATATTGTAACGATCGGTGTAACACAGAGAGGGTCTGATTACCGGTGATCTGCAGTATCACCGAGAATGCAGAATATACCCGATTATTGATGATCTGCAGTATCACCGATAATCAGATATATCTTCTAACCTCTGGACATCTGAGAGATGAGTGTTTGGTGCAACAGTAGTACTTTGAGGAAAGCACCCGTGGGGATGGGTGCTAGACAGTAGAGGCTACTGTTATGGATCAGCTTCCTTCCACAGGCCTGATGCTCCCCAAGGGGCGGAGCCAGGCTGAGACAGTGGGAAGGACAGAACGTGAGTGACACCAATAGAGAAGTGTCACTGACAGATCTGTGAACTATCTCCTAACAGGAGAGATAGTTCTCGAGGTCGGACAAGCCAGGTCGTTAACACACGGACAGATAAAGTACAGAGACAGTAGGCAGATTCAGAATCCAGAGACTAGCCGAGTTTTGGCAACAGAGAATCAGAATGACAAAGGTACAAAATCAGAGATCAGGAGAATGGTCAGGAATGCAGAAAGTCATAACAGGTAATCAACAATGCCTAGACTTGAGTGTGAGGTCCAAGATTCTCACACTCCAGGAACTAGACTAGATAATACAAATAATACAGATGGTACAGAGTTCCTAGACTAAGGTGTGAGTTCCTTGGCCGTCAACACCTTAGAAACTGGTCTAGATAACAATACAGATAATAACAGAATTCCTAGGCTAAGGTGTGAGCTCCGTGATCATCAACACCTACGAAACTGACTAATAAACACAGATACTGACAAGGTCTGAGTGCTACCACGTAGTGATCGCAACGCCAGACACCAGATAAATGACCAGCACCCAGTATATATACACCGGCGCTCTCCAGCGCCACCCCTAAGTGCTGGACCAATGAAAGTTGCCGCAATTGTCAGCTGACCGGCTTGGTCAGCTGACCCTCTTCTGACTGCCATAAAGGCCCTGCCTCTCTGCGCGCGTCTTCCTAAACCAGTGTGGACTATCAGTCCCAGCCACACCAGTCATGTGTTGTAATGTTTCTGCTGTGTTAGATGCGGAATCCGCAGCACCGCTGTCTGTGCGTGCGGCGTTTATTCCGCATTCCGCCTTACTGAGAGGAGCAGGCCTATGCGAGCAACTTGCCGCATTGGACGCGGAAACCGCCGCCCTGTTGTTAGAGCATGCGGCAGTTTCTCCGCGCTCCGACTGTGCGCCAGCTGCCATGTTAAAGGAATACTATCGATGTATGCATTTATTTTTAATTGCTGTATGTTGTAGCACACATTAGGACAAGTACTAGGAGCAATTTGATTCCTCACACAGCTGTTCCTCTCAGCTGTAAAATCCTCCGTCAGTTTTGGCGTCAGTGTTGGATACAAAATGTATCTAAATACTGAGGGCTCCCAGAGGGCTAGACCATGTCTGCACAGGAGAGTTGCTATCAACTCCTCAGTTTATAGTTTAATTATCACCTTGCTGAAAGAATCTTATTGATATGGTGGTAAGGGGTTAAAGATTCTAGCAATGTGTGTTCATTATCTTTGCTTATCTTGACTGATAAAGATCCTAATAATGCTAATTGTAGACAGTGGTCTGCCCCTCTCAGCAGCTTGTAAAGTGGATGCAGCCTGGAGTGAATCACCTCAAGCAGGCACCCAGTCTGAGTGTAAACACAGACTCGTGTTATAGCTAGTTATATTCCAGCAATATTCCAGCTCATTTAGTTACCTGTTACCACCTCAGATCAGCCTATTTCTCCTCATGTCTGCTGCATGCTGTGAGTGACACAGTGAAATATATTTGTGAGCTGTGTGACAGAGTAACCAAGCAGCTCAGGGTGACCCAAACTACTATGAGCTGTGTGAGAAATAAATTTTTAAGCAAGATAGCGAGAGAGAGACCTGGGTGAATAAATAAAGTGCCCCTAGCACTAGTGGTAATGTGTACACTAACATAGTGTATTAAAAAAAAAAGTTGTTTCAATCGATAGTATTCCTTTAAACGTGGAGTCAGCCGCCTCACCTTGAGTATTGGCGGCGGCTTTTCTGCGTTTTCTCACACATATATATATATATATACACACATACACACATATATATTGGTAAGATGCTATGTTTCTTCTCTACTCAGTGAGACAATGTTATCAAGAATCTCATCAGCTAAACTACTGTATCAAAATCTATCCAGCACCAATTATCCATAGTATAGTCCTCAGTGCCCCAGAAAGAGAAGGCCCAGAAACGTTAAAATAGCTGTGAAGTTTACCTTTAATAAAAATGTTGATATTTGTATAGTGCCTTTCTCCCATCAGTGCTGCACCTAGTAAGTGTGTGCTCAGGAGACCACCCTGGAGCATTAGGAAATCTGTGGCCAGTGTCGGACTGGGAGGTGGAAAAGGTGAGATAACCAACCTGCTGGCCAAGCAGCAGAAACTCTGTGTTATCACTCCCAATAGAAACCTGTAAGCAAGTCTTCACTGTGAGCAGCAACACCTGATTACTGCTGCTTGGCCAGCAAGTAGATTTCCTCAGCTTTTCAACCTCTCAGTCTGACACTGTCTTTGGCCAACAACTCCTTACTGAATAGGTAACTGACTCCAGCCAGGATTCAAACCCTGGCCTCCTGTGTCAAAAGTGGTGTCTTTAACCACTTCCCCATGACATGAAAATAAGTCTCTGCACTCTCCTCCCTACAAAGTCTTAGATAACACTCTTTATTTGTCTCTGAACTGATAACATCACTACAGGGAATTCAATAGCAGTGTTAATTAGTAAACAAGTGTAAAATACACATTCCAGGAGCAGACAGTACCAGATTGTATACATTATTTAATTTTTATATCTAATACATTATCAAAACAAATGAACTGTTTAACCTTTTCAGGACCAGCATATAAACCCTTTTAAAGGGAATATCCGCGCTGCCCCCAAAAACCCCAAAGTGCACTTACCTGGGGCTTCTTCAAGCTCCTGGAAGTCGATCGGTGCCCTCACCGCAGCTCCTCTCACTCCCGGTGTCCAGGTCAGCTTCCGGGTCGGCTTCCTGTGCGCTCCACGGCGCAGGTCACGTGGGGTACGTGACGTCATCGGGTGTCTACTACGCAGGCACAGAACTACTGCACTTGCGCAGTAGAGACCCAGAACTAATGCGCCTGTACAGTAGAGACCCAATGACATCATGTACCCCACGTGACCCGCGCCGTGGAGCGCACAGGAAGCCGACCCGGAAGCCGACCTGTCGAGGTCGGCTTCTTCAACGCTGGACACCAGGGGCAGCGCGGATCTTCCCTTTAAAGGTACACTTAAGCCAGAAAAAAAAATGAGTTTTACTAACCTGGGACTTCTACCAGCCCCCTGCAGCAGTCCTGTGCCCTCGCAGCCACTCACTAATCCTCTGGTCCCCCACTGCCAGCTAGTTTCGGTTTTGCCAACAGGTCCGACAGGACTGGCCACGCGTAGCTTTCTACGCATTCCCCACTGTAATTAGCGCTTTTGTGGGCCGCAACACGTACAAAAATACGCGTTGCCGCATACCTATGCGTAGGTAACGCGGCAACGCGTATCTTTGTACGCGTTGCGGCCCGCAATAGCGCTAATTACAGTCGGGAATGCATAGAAAGCTACGTGTGGCCAGTCCTGTCGGGCCTGTCTGCAAAAACAAAACTAGCTGGCAGCGGGGGACCAGAGGATTAGTGAAGGACTGCGAGGGCACAGGACTGCTGCAGGGGGCTGGTAGAAGCCCCAGGTGAGTAAAACTCATTTTTTTCTGGCTTAAGTGTCCCTTTAAGGACCAGAGCATTTCATAGTTTTGAGATGCTTTTGTTTGAGTTTAAATATCTTAGTCAGTTTTTAGTCTATCTAAACATATGAGATATTGTTTTTTTTTTCAGAACAAATAGGGCTTTTTTCTATACCGCTCAATTATATGAATGCTGGAGTTTTATTTGTTTTTTTAATGAGAAAATTGCACAAAAATGTGTTCAAAAATGTATCCTGTCTGAAATTTTGCCCTAACTAATAATAATATACTGTGACTGGAATTCTCCTATACAAAATATAACTAGAGTAAAAGTTATACTTTTCTCCCATTTTTTTAAACTATAGACCAGGCTAGACAGTGTTTGTCCAATACTTGTGTGTTCGTATGAAGCCAGCGAGGTCTCAGATAATGCCCCCACAAATGGTTCCCAGGAAAACGCTGGCACTGCACTGCATCTGCCCTCTCGGTAATCATCCTGCCTTTGAATCACCTACATAAATGACAAAAATGATGGATGAAATGCATTTTCTTCACTGTACTGTGTTGATTCGAGCGTAGGAAGGAACAAAGAATGGTTTTAAATTGCCATTAGCTTCGCAATGTATGGCTACTGCAATCCTCACTCTCCTGAATGCATTCTCTTGGCTAAACATTGGGCCAGCATGGGAACTTCAAAACAAGAGAACTACAGCACCCATAACTGAAGTGTATAAGTCATAAGAACCTATCAGTTACAATAAAAAAATAAAATAAAAGATACTCGCGGCCATTTATAGTCAGTTCTGTAGCCAACAGATTTCTATTGTAGGAGGTTATTTTTTTTTACACTTTAATAACCATCTTCAAAGTCCTTTTGAAAAGTTGCAAGCTGCAGAGCTTGTCGTTTCTCATAGTGATTTTCGTTTAATAACTTTGAAATATTCATTAACCTCCCCTGCTATAAGAGTTTCTACTGCTGTGTACAACTCCTTCCAGGAAGCTACTGTAGATTACTAAGCAGATCTTGCATTCCGATTTCTCCATTTAACTTTTTACACTGTAAACTTAATTTTCTTAATTATCTTGCAACAGTAATTTAGTGGTTGTTAGCTACCTGTTGATGTAGAAACGTGAAAAGCTTATCTTTTTACTGGTAAAGTAATCATTTGAATACAACGTTCCCAAAGCTCTAATGGGCATGCCTAGGTGTTTGGAAATGCAGGAAAGCTCAGAGACAGATTCTACGGGGACTTTCAGCTTAAACTGGTCCAAACAAGCCACCCATTGTAGCAATGCTCTTTTATTATTGTTGTTCCAATATCCACAGCTTGGTAGTGTGCAGACATGGCAATGGAATGGGGTCAGTGACTATGAAGCCTTCAACTCATGTTAGACTTTAATCAGCTGAGGCAGCCAGTCTGGAGCCATCTCGGCCCAAGAATCTCTGATACTCTTAGTGTGTGTACAGGCATCCACCAAGGTGGCTTTATGATCTTGCATGGTGAATCTTTAAGCAACAATCAGCGCTCAAGTCCATTGTTCCCATACTTGCCCCTTCTACCGGAGTCTCCTTGTTGTGTGCCAAGCGTTATCCCACCTCCTCCTTTCATAGAAAAAGATGCATTCCTATACTATAGCAGAAATATGTGTCTGCACAGTGCTCAATACTGAACAGTAACCGGAGGTATGGAGCAACAAACCCTTGGGGCAACAAGCATTGTGCATGACAACACCATTTTCTACTCAAGCTCCTGCTAAACACTTACCTAACTGTTGACATAGTCCACATCATTGCCAAAATCAAATGATTGGGTTGGTATAGACCACAGGTGATGAGCTACAGTCCTTTAGGGCCATATCCATGCCGCTATTTAGGATGGACAGAGAAATAGAGAAATATGTTCTGATTGATGAACCACCCCTGTCCTGATTCAGTTCCATTAATTCATTTGAACTATGCCAAAAATGTGTGAGGACCTCGGTCGTTGAGGACTGGAGTTCGACATCCCTGGTATAGACAATCATTTGTTCCTCTTCAATTTGTATCATTGGTACATGAAGTGGAGTCAGATCATTTGCACACTCATCCTGTCTACTACCCCATAAAGTAATAGATGCAAAGGATGACAGGCACAAGTAGCATTTTTGAAACAGAACAAATGTGGCAGCCTCCATATTCCTTCCCCTATCGGTATCTCAAAGGCTTTTGTGTATTTCACTGGCTGTAGTCAGTGATGAACTGCAGACCAACCTCTGCCAGCAACAGTGGTGTGCCTGCAGCCATGAATGAAATAAGGAAAGACACAATGGTCCTTATTCAATTCACTTTTTCTCCTATGTTTTGTCCTAAGAAGTAAATTTTCATCTTCTGTTTAAAATAACTTTTCAGCACTTTGCAATTGTAAAAGTACCAAAAAGTATGTGAAAAACTGCTGTCAAAATTATTTGGAGTACTTTCTTGCTTGCTGCGGTCTTAAAAGGTATTTAATTTATAAGGTATAAAATCGTGACCTGGGAGAAAACTCAGGATAAAGGTGAAATTGCATCAGGCTCAATATCTCTTTACACTTGTGTTGTGTTTATTCTAAGCATCAGCTTTCATTAGCGAACAGTCTTGAATACATTGTGTCACAATTACACACCGTGATTCAGAAGGACCTTGCTTCCCCAGAGGCCGTATATTTTTCCTTATAATTGATAGCTTAGTTGTGTCAATGACTTTGGTCTCTCCGTTGCTGTATGTAAATTCCAGAGTTCCATTCCATTCTCCTTGGGCCTTACATACTATCGTGTTGGTAGGGTTGTGCTTGACCTCTGCTGTAACTCTGTGTAAAACATATACAACTATTAACAACAATAAGGTTTAAATAATTTTATTGAACATTTCAAATCCATAAAGAACTAAAACATGCAAAGATTAGAGAAACAGATTAAATATATCTGTCAAGCCATAATGCGATAAAAAGATTTACAACAGTCCTGTACCTGTCGTAAATGAAACCCGAACCTAACAGAAATATGCTTAGCAAGTTAAATGCATTTACAAACACAGTATGGAGTGATAAAAGCAACAGACATGGACCCATATGTAATTCACCTTTTCTCCTTAGTTAAAACAATTTTTCAGCATATTGCAATTGAAAAGGTACCAAAAGTAGTAAAAAAAAGTACTATCAAAATGACTTAGTATTTTTTTTTCTTTTGCTTGCTGGGGGTGTAAAAGTCATTTTATTAACAAGGTGTAAAAATAAAAAAAAATCGAATTGCATATGGCCCATAGACATACATACAATCTTGGCATCAATAGAAACAACTTAACGTTGCCAGCGCTTTTTCACAGACAAGACTCCATGGCGGGGAGAGCTTCTCCCCGCCATGGAGTCTTGTCTGTGAAAAAGCGCTGGCAAGCGCGAAACAATTGTCGACAGTACCATCTACTCTGCAACTTGTCAGCTATGTGCGGTGATGTATTAATGAAATAACATCTTAACTATCTTAATGTCACTCCTGGAATAAATGAAGCTTTATGAACTGGTGCCCACGTTAAGTTGTTTCTATTGATGCCAAGTTTGAATGTTCTGTCAGCGTGGAGGCACAGTGTTAGAAGCAAGTCCAGTAGAGTACAGAGTAATCTCCCGGGAGAATCTTAAACATTGTGTGCGAGGTATCTTGCTTCTTGTGTTGAGTAGTGACATACATACAATGAAGCCGCCAGGAGATTTGGGCGCAGGGTAAAGCCGAAAAATGGCCTACCCTGTGAACGCAAGAATGAATGTCGGTTTCCCAGAAATGTTAATCCTAAAATGTTAAGATGTAAATGAAAATCTTACTGGCTGTTATGGGCAACAAGTACAAATACTTTACACACAGGAGGTTCCAGGTTTCTCTCTCTCAGGAATAGTTATCCTAGGCTAATTGAGGACCAGCACACACTAACCTGTCTCTAATGTCACATGACAAGAGATAGTGACAGGTGGCCAATGGGAGCAGCTTAATAAGGGCCGAAGGGACCAGCAGTATTTTTGACTGGCTGAAGTGTCACTCCATAAACAAATAGAAAAAGGCCATTTAAAAGTAAATAAAAAATACCATTAAATTCAGATGTGGAGCTTTTAAATGAAAGCAACATTCAGTGATTTCACAGGCCTGTTCTACATCACAGAATAAATATTCTACTCTGCTTCACAGGATAATGACACCGATTCACTGTCACAGATACTGAGTGACTTTAAAAAGACTTAAGCTGAGTACACACGTACGATAACGATCGTTCAAAAACGAACGATAACGACAATCGGAACGATAATCGTGCGTTCAAAAAGTGTGAACGATCGTTTTTGTGAACGATAACGATCGTTATCGTTCAATCGGACCGATCCAACCCGGCGGATTTTTTCGAAAGATAATCGTTCAATCGTTGCAGTGTGTACAAAGATCGTCCGATAACGCATGTTCTTATTGCCTGTCATAACGTCACTTCCGTTTGCGCACGCATTTTTTAATCGTTCATCGTTCAGTACTTTATACTTATATCGTTCACGTGTGTACACAATCGTTCATTACGAACGATCTTTTCCGTCTAATTTGAATATCGTGTAAACGTCACGAATCGTTCGTAACGAACGATCTTTATCGGACGTGTATACGAACCCTTAAACATGAGTGACTCTGAAGGAATTTTACTTTAAAGAGAACCAGTCACAGAGGGCCGTTTGTAATACTATACAGCCAGATTTCTGTATACCGCATTATGATCTCTCTTTGGGCATACTTCATAAAGAATGGGAGCTATTTTAAATTATAACAGCCCTCCTCCTTCTACACTACATCAGGTCTGCTGTAAATTCATAAATAACTTTTGAGAATGTCAAGTATTTTATCTCCAGCTGTGGCTTGTGGATAAAAGAAAACAAACAAATATTGTCAGCTCAATGGGAAGTGAAAATATGAAAGCATTTGAGATGTTTTATTTACGGTAAATGTGAGGCTGCTCTGAGGAACGAAATCTTTAATCATTTCAAACACACAAAATACCCCACACTTTTGTGGGCTGAGCCTTGTGAGGGTGACCTTTGCTACAGAAAATGTCATTTCACTCAAACAATTGAAACTAGAGAATCAGATTCTTACATGTTAATCTGTCACTGGTTGCCTGTGAGGGGCCTTTCACACTGGTGCGGTGCGTTGTGGCAAATTGCCGCACTGCTACCGTAGCCTAATGAAAGACTGTGGGGAAGTTCATACTTCCCACCTTACAGACAGCTGCGGTGAAAGTGGACAATTTAATGCTAGCACAGAACTGCGTTACTGTGCAGGATCTGCATCGGGCCGGAACTCATGCTAGTCTATGTTGACACAGGGTCCTTTAACAAAATTGGCGTTGCGATGTCGCAGCATGCATTCGCGGAAGTGTATTTTTCCAATACACTTCCGCACAACCAAAGCAGAATGTGACCGCAAGCGTGCGTCACTTCTTGCTTGGCTGGTAGCCAGACAAGGAACACCGTGTACTATTGGGGTGTTCCCTGAAGGCCTGTTTTTGGTGGTGCAGTGCGCGTGACGCACCGCATCACTAACGCCAATATAAAGTGTGAAACCAGCTTAACCTCCTTAGCGGTAACCCCGTGCTGGACACGGGGTAAGCCGCCGGAGGCTGCCGCTCAGGCCCTGCTGGGCCGATTTACATAATTTTTTTTTTTGCTACACGCAGCTAGCACTTTGCTAGCTGTGTGTGCATGACGATCGCCGCCGCTACCCGCCGATTCGCCACTATCCGCGCCGCCCCCCCCCAGACCCCTTTCGCTGCCTGGCCAATCAGTGCCAGGCAGCGCTGAGGGGTGGATCGGAATGGCCGGCGACGTCATCGCGATCGTCGCCATGGCGACGGGGAAGCCCATACAGGGAATCCCGTTCAGAACTGGATTACCTGCAGGGTAAAAGCGCCGGCGGCGATCGGAGGGGTGGGAGGGATAGCGGAGGGAGGGGGGAAGCATGTAGCTAGCGCAAGGCTAGCTACATGCTTTAAAAAATTTTTTTTTAAAGTGCTGCGCTGCCCCCTGGCGTATTTATTGCACCGCCAGGGAGGTTAAAGCACACTTTAACTGGCATCCAAAATTAGGAAAACACATATAGTGGTATATACTTATCTACAGACACCTCTGGAGAGGTGTTTGTTTTGATCTTGGTCTCCCCTTTTTCATGCAGCCCCCTGCTGCAGGCTTGTCAAAGTGGGATGCTGTCGCTCATGTCCATGTATGAGCTCCTGTGCACTGGAAAGAAAGTAAGCATTCTTGCACAAGCACTTGCTTCCAGTGGGCATACACTGAGAGGACCAGCACATGCTCAGTTCCATTCCTCTGATATTCGCATTTTCTGCCTGTAGACTGGTAGTAAGTCTACAGGCATAAAGTTTGCATATCTGAGGAATAGGACTTCCCACAGACTAGGTACCTTTGCTTAAAATATATCCAGAATTATGGTACAATCTAAAGCAAACAGAATTCCCTCAAAATAAAACTGGTCCCTACTCTATACCCACATCAGTCAGAAAGCAAGCAAATATTCCAACCTGGGAATCTTGCTGAGACATGTCTGGTTCTACCATCAACATCTTCTTCAGCACATTACAGAGTGCATAGTCATGTCACTGACTGTCCTCAGAGGAGCTCACAATGTAATCCTACCACAGTCATAGTCTACCATCCTACCATATTATTATTATTCTAGATAAAAGGCCCGGCCATTGAAAAATGGGTGCTAGGCCTCGGAGGTGAGACCTCCCCCCCCCCCCCCCCCGAGAGGAGCAAAGGTGTGACGAGGTAAACCACATGGAACAATGCATTCAAACAGCCTTCTCATTTGGGTTATTAGTGGCTGGTAAGCTTCTCTCTTATTTATGGTGTGGGATGTGCACTCTATTTGGGATGAATGTGAAATTACCATGGAAAATTCAACCCGAGCATATCTATTGTATGTTACATGTACTGTATATGCAAACGAGATAAACAGAGGAACACCAAGAGCCCCAATAGTGTAGTATGTATTGACAAAGGGGATAATGACAAAGAGTAATAGTTGTTATACTCACAAGCATGGGTCACCAATAGGCAACCACTGTAAAGGCAGGTGGGGAGATCATCCTGACCCCACTCAGGAATAAGAAGTCACTCTCTGTAGGTAGTAGAAAAGGGTCGCAACCCTCCACCCAGGGTGGATACAATATTATATAGGAGAGAACAGAGGCGCCAAAAGGATAAAAGGGGTTTTAAAGGAGCTTAAAAGCCAAAAATTTGGTAATTAGAGGAGGCAGTGGTGGACTTACCTCCTCCAAGCAGACACAACACGACTGTACATTCAGTCTATTTGTGTTGTTTGTTTTGCTAGATGCTGTAACTCCTTTTTCTATTGCCTGAGGAAGCGGGCGCTGATTCGTGAAACGCATTGCTTTGTTTTATCTGGAGTTCGCTAATAAATAGACTGAATGTACAGTCGTGTTGTGTCTGCTTGGAGGAGGTAAGTCCACCACTGTCTCCTCTAATTACCAAATTTTTGGCTTTTAAGCCCCTTTAAAACCCCTTTTATCCTTTTGGCGCCTCTGTTCTCTCCTATATAATGTACTGTATATGGACATTGAAGAATGGATTTTGTCACAACAGAAATTACAGTGAGAGCCCTGGTATCCTGGGGATTCCCTCGCCAATGCACCTCAAAATACTTACCAAGCCTCCTCCAGGCGCCATCTTCTACCCTTCGTGTAGCTCCTAGCGGCTTTCTGATGTCCTCTATGTACTACATTTCACCTGTCCTGCATCAGGTCACATGACAAACCGGGAGCCATGCATGGACACCAGGAAAGCAGAAGGGAGCTGCAGGAAGGGTAGAAGAAGGTGCCTGGAGGCTCGGTAAGTATTGTCTGCCCTCCAAAACCTCAAAAGCACTGTCTCCATTATCACCCCCTAGGCATGCCGGTTAGTTGAGACTTCCGGTTGCCTGAGATCTGGATAACGGGGACATTTCAGTATCTGTATTTTATGTTAGTTGGCGCTGGTGTACTAACTTGTTATTAAAATGAATTGCATCCACCACCCTATAAAACACAGTGAATAGTTGGCAACAATGTTATTACTACTGTTTGCAGCCCATATAGATCAAATGGAATGTTCCTCTGACCACTGCACTGGTAAATAATACAGGCACTGTCCCTTTAAGATTTAGCTGCTACAATCTTCCTTAAAAGATTTAAACTGATTAATATTTATTAAAAGTTAGGTTATACATATGCTCAACTCTTGATTACTTTCCCTCTAGCAAAGCCAGTGAGACAAGAGCTATTTAAGGGTTAATGAGTTTACTTTTGAGTTACACTCATTAGCGCCAGCATCTCTATAGGAAGACACAAGTTCTCGGATTCTGTGCCGCCTCCAAGAAGCAATGCACCAAAATGCTGTGTCAATGTGATCATTGCGGTGTTAACTGTTCTAGGCAGAGCCCAATGGAACCAAGAACATTTGAATGCTTCCATTAGGGAAGGATGAAGACTTAAGAAAACAAATTAAGCAATGAATACTAACTGCAATGTTTATTATTCGCTGCCTTGCATCGCAGCATCCAATATGTCACAACGGTGGCATTACATTTTAAACACAGCATGAAATCTTTATGTTCCGTATGCTCATTTTGATAACAAGTACGGACCATATTTGGAATGATTCTAAAGCTGTGTATACATGGGTGCTCTGTATGAGTTTGTCAAATACTTCCTATAGCTGGAGGTGTAAAAGGTGTTCTGACATGAATGATCTAAATGAAAAAAGTAAGCACTAATATATTTAAATATTCACAACAGTTATTGTTTTAAAGTGGTATTTTACTCCCAAAACTAACATTTCAGTAACTACTTTTAGTTACATAAAAGAAAATTTGAAAGCAATCCCACACATTCCGTGGGTAAAAACATATTATTATTATTATTATTTCGTATTTATATAGCGCCGACATATTACGCAGCGCTGTACAGTATATATATATATCTTGTCACTAACTGTCCCTCAAAGGAGCTCACAATCTAATCCCTACCATTGCCATATGTCTATATTATGTAGTGTAAGTACTGTGGTCTAGGGCCAATTTTAGGGGGAGCCAATTAACTTATCCGTATGTTTTTGGAATGTGGGAGGAAACCGGAGTGCCCGTGGGAAACCCACGCAGACACGGAGAGAACATACAAACTCTTTGCAGATAGTGCCCTGGCTGGGATTCGAACCGGGGACCCAGTGCTGCAAGGCGAGAGAGCTAACCACTACGCCGCCGTGCTGCCCACACAGTATTTTCACTACAGAGAGCATTACAGGATTGCTTACCTTTGTCTCATCAGCAAATGCAGAAGACACTCTCTACCTCTGTTTTGATTCTGCTCCCTCCCTCTGTGGAACAGACACAATGCCCTGGCAACAGCTGAGTCACCTCAGCAAAAAAAGGAGCAGGGCAAAAAAAAAAGGCACATGCCTCAGAGAACTTCAGCCAGCAATAATTACATTTGGCATTAGCCATGCATATGCTATTTTGAACTGCTCTCTGCAGTGAAAGTATACATTTTTACATGCAGAGAATGTGTGGGATTGTTTTCAAATGTTCTTTTAAATAACTTAAGGTAGTTACTAAAATTTTAGTTTTGGGAGTATTATCCCACTTTAACTGCTTGCCGACCGCATCACACCGATGGACGTGCCCGAGTGGCAGCCCCAGGACTGCTTAACGCTGATCGGCGTAAAGTCCTGGGGCAGCAGTTTGCAGGAGATCGCGCGCAGGCTGCGTGCGCATCTCCTGCTCAGGGGGCAGAGCTCCGTCCCTCCTTCAGTCTCCGAGCGGTGATCGCCGCTCGGGAGACTGTTAGACGACGAAACCACCGTCTAATTACATAGTACAGCCCTGCAATCTGCAGCAGCGCTGTACTGGGAACAGCCGTGTGACACGGCTGTCCCCTCCAGGGGATCAGAGGTGATCGGCTGTCATAGGCTGAAGCCTATGACAGCTGATCACAGTGATTGGCTGGCGGGGGGAGGGAGGGCGGGCCTAGGGTAAGACAAATAAATAAAATAGTAAAATTTATGAAAAGATAATGAACAATAATATTTATATATAAAAAAAATAAACACACGGGGAGAGATCAGACCCCACCAACAGAGAGCTCTGTTGGTGGGGAGAAAAGGGGGGGAATCACTTGTGTGCTGTGTTGTGCAGCCCTGCAGTTTGGTCTTAAAGCTGCAGTGGCCCATTTTACATAAAATGGCCTGGTCACTAGGGGGGTTTAACACTGCAGTCCTCAAGAGGTTAAAGAGAGTCTGAAAAAAACAGATACTTACCTAAGAAGAGGGAAGACTCTGGGACCTATAGAGCCTTGCTGTTCCCTTCACGGTCCCGTTGGCAGTCCCCGGCCGATGGATCAGAGACCGCTCTCTGCTGCTGCAGGAGGCTTCGCCAGTCTTCGGAAGCCCAAGTGCTCCTGAAGACGGCCCCTCCGTACTGCTCATGCATGCGCATGCTGTCTTGTGCGCTGTACGGAGATGCCCATCTTCGTGAATACTCATGCTCCCGAAGACTTCTAAATCCTCCCCCAGCAAGACATTTGAATGGAGGATCCAATGCTGGAACATGGGGACCGTAAGAGCAATGAACCCAGAGCCTCATTAGGACCCATAGCCTTCCCTTTCCTTAGGTATCTGTTTTTCTTTTTTAAAATCCCTTCAGATTCACTTTAACTTGAGCTCTGAGCAAACCAAGAAATCACTGACAGAGCTCGAGTTGTTTGTATTGTATTAGTACAGTACAGTGTAGAGTGCATTAGACTATTTACCTGTGAACTTTTCCTCCATAAAAAGGCTTGGTGTGGAATGTGACAGTGGCAGCATAGCCCGTCTTGGCACAGGTGATATTGACTTTACCTCCCAGCTCCACCCAGGGAACCGTGAGGATAGATCGAGCGTAGGCACTAGGAAGAGTAAATATGTATTCTTCTCCATACTCCATCAACTTGAGTACCCCTGAGTGAAAGAGAAGTGCACACAATGGAGCAGGCAGTTTCAAGCACAAGATCCCTAAGTAAAATGTATTGCTGCAATAATGAAATGAAAGAATCAATTATATAATGTTTCCTCTCAAAATGAACATTTTCCCACCGTTCTCTAAGGAAATAGAAGTGGCAGTCAATGAGAAAAGATTACGCTGTCAGTTTTTGGTCTAAGGAAATTCAAATTATGACACACAGAAGTATTATACTAGATACAATGAATGTTTTTTTTCACCATGTATGCAATGTAGTACAGGAATTGGCACAATATGTATATGTACAGTGTGGAAGGCTAAATGATGTGTTCACTGGATCAGTTGTACTCCACCATTGTCTTGTATTGTTAACTGTTGTCTTGTTTATTTTGTATCGTTATACCATGTATTCTGTTGTACAGTGCCATGGATGATGCTGGCGCTATAGATATTGTAAATCAATAATGATAATAATGATACACAGGGCCATTCCTGACAAGAGCAAAAGTAAGAAGCTGGAGTAAAGCCTGGCATATACACCCAATTTTGATAGGAAAATCGTTGGCCAATTTTACTACCTCCATGTAGTATGAGAACTTACCTGCACAATCTGTTCATAGTATTCAAACTCATACTATGTGAAGATGGTAAAATTGGCCAGTCATTGGACAATCAAAATTGTATGTAGCAAGATTTAAGGTTGGTTTACACTTTCAATTAGGATTGGTCAATCACTGACCAGTTTTACCAGCTCCATGTAGTGTGAGGGTCCACAGATAATGAATGCTATGGTGTAGGTAAACCATCATACTACATGGAGGAGGTAAAATTGGTCAGTGATTAGTCAATCATAACTGAAAGTGTATATCAGGCTTTAGGCTTAGTGCTCTGGGAGGGATACAGGTTGTTGCTCCTTGGATGTATCTGCTCCCTATGGACAGCGAGGGAATAGTACCATGTAGAAGAAACTTCATAAGTAGCTCTGCAGGGACAGACACAGCTACAAGTAAGGACCACAGAGAAGATAAAGTATGCCATCCTCATTCATATAACCATTATCACAACCACTGCTTGTGATGATGGAGAATGAGGAAGCAGTTATAAGCACCTCTAAGACAGTTGCTAAATATCCCAGAATATGAACAACTTTGTGGAATTGTAGCTTACATATTCAAAGGAAAGTAGCATTAAAAATTAAAATAGTTAAAAATAAAAAAAATAAAAAATGGAAGATAAAATTGCTACAGTTTAGACATGCAAAAAGAAGTGGTAATTCAATAAAATCCAATGGTTTGGCTGTGAACTTTGATTATGGTTCCCAGGAGAGAAATGCTGATCCACCCATAAACATCGGTGTAACAAACTGTTCATCACTCACTCTCACTCTATCCATAGGCGCAACCTGAAAATCCACCTCTTCAGGCATGCTTATAGTCTTACCTAATACACTTTACCTAGCCATCGACCATCACACCACCACCTTAAAGGGAACCTTCACTGAGAGGGATATGGATGTTTCCTTTTAAACAATATCAGTCACCTGGCTGTCCTGCTGATCTCTTTGGCCGCAGTAGTGACTGTATCACACACCTAAAACAAGCATGAAGCTAATCCATTCTGACTTCAGTCAGAGTGCATGATCTGCATGCTTGTTGAGGGGCTGTGGCTAAAAGTATTGGAGACACAGAATCAGCAGGAGAGTCCGGCAACTGGTATTATTTTCCATATCCTTCTGAGTTTAGGTTGTCCTTTAAACACAGCTTCACCTAACCAACTGTTCTACCTCTTAGAATTTAAGCTCAAATGGGCAGATGTATCTTTCCACATATGTATTATTACAGCGGTGTAAAATGGGTACATATTTTCCACCTCTACGTACACTACAATGTATTTGCTGACCTGTTCAATAGACTTATTTGTATGGCATTGTTTTGCAACGGTCTACAGTTTGTATTCTCCATTGAATAGTGTTGGTGTTTGAATTTAGAACATCGTTCTGAATTCACCCAAACACCACACTTCAGCACCATTCAGCACTGAACCTGCGGACAGGTCCAGAGGGAGTTCACTTACTTGCGATTCATGGTGTGTTTCAGTTGACTTCATAATGCCTACTACCAGAGCTGAAAGGAAGAAGTATCAGAGTCACGTTAAGCACAAGTGAACTCCCCCTGACCCTATCCACAGGCTCAGTGCTGAATGGTGCTGCAGTGTGGCATTTGGGTGAATTTGGAACGATGTTCTGAATTGGAACACCGACACTACTATTGAACAGTGCCACTAAAGATTCTGATGTTATATAAATCCAAAATAACAATAACACAGCAATTTAGAGGTGAAACGCTTGGAATTTTTTGCATAACGTTTTCTTTTAAACTCAGATCATCTTTTGTTATATATGTGCAGGATCAGTAAGTGCCACATCCCGATTCTGGGGAAGCAGTCTTGCATTATTGTCCGGAATTATCTGATTTTACCAGAAGTAAGAAAGATAAAAAGGGAAAGAGAGAATAGCTATAGAAAAGATAGGGAAGAGAAAACAGTAGCATGTAGAAAGACTTTTTTGCTACTGGGGCCAGTGTACTACATCCCCTCATCCCCTCTATCGGTGTTTTTCAAAAAGGAGGAAATTGACCTTTTCTTTCAAAATGTTGTTCAATGGTGTTAAACCGAAATTATATCTGAATGCCTCAGCGAAACAGAGATGTTGTAATGAGTAGTGGACCTTCTGCAATTTTGGTTCAGTCCTATCCAGCTGCTTCTTTAAAGTTACCCATCTAGCAAGGATACCATATCAGTAATAAAATAAGCCTATTCCTTCTAGCCTATGAGTCTCTGGCTTCTTAACTGATGTACATGCTGCTCTTGTGTGCTAGCCCCTAGTATGTTCTGTCTTTCTCTACAGGGATTGCCCTTCCCTGTCTCATGTCTATGATAGTCACAAAAAATGAATACATGTAAAATGACCACAGCTTAATTTAGGCGCAGGGTGAAGCCAAAAGAAGGCTCACCCTGTGGCTGCTGAAAGTCTGAGGTGGCGATAATGCGATTCCCCTTCCTAGTTGTAGCAATTTGGGGGGAGCAATTTGAGCTACGGCAACTGCTGAGTGCCGATAGAGCCAGATTTCTCGTTATGGCCTATGGCGGCACTCAAGTCATCGGCACAGCTCTGTGTTGAAATTAGCTGTCTTGCAAAAAAGCCTTATCCCAGTCATGGGATGTCGCCTGTGGGACAGCCATGGTGCTGTAATTAACAATTTCTGCCCATTTAGTTGTTTTTATAGTGTATGGCTAGCTTTAGTTCATGAAAAATACACAAATAGGTGTTTCTTTCAAAATCCTTATAGAGCACCAATATGAGCTCATGAGTGGGGAATTAATTGATTAGATTTTAAAGAGTAGTTTGTGAGGCTTTGCAAACCTAGATGAGCTTCAGCAGAATGAAAAAAATAATGTTTTCCTAGAGATAAGACTGACAATTATGCAAAGGTTAAAATGGAAAGGCAAAGATTTGTTTATGGGCATGACTGGACTTTGAAGGCCAAGACTCTGACAGAGATTTACAAACAATTCACAAACATATGAACACACACATACAGAATTTACATTAGTCACATGGGTCGTAAGACAGGCTACAAGTGAAATATGTTGTGCCCTTACTGTAAGTTCTTGGAAACTGACAAGCTGATATGCTGTTGAGGTGAATCTTATTGATGCACTTTTTACCCAACTTTATTTTCCCCAATGAGGCTGTGGAAAGAGCAGTGGTGCATTCAGAACAGTTCCCTCAGCTGTCGGAAGCACGTCAGTCATCAGTCCAGCAGTTCCAAAGATCTTATAACAAGTAAATGCACACTGATGTGTCTGCGTGTGTGTCAGGTTTTGACTTTCATAGGTTTAAGTATACAGGTATTGGACTGAACAGCTTTGTCTTATGTTGCTTACTAACAATACAATCTTCAATTTACAATCTTACCCCCTCTATGTAATATGAGGTACTCCCAAAAGTATCCATTCAAAGTATATTCACACAGTTTACTCTTCTTCTAGTAGTTATGGTAAATATCTGCATTTAAAGAGGACTTGGATGCTGTATTTGCATTGTAGGGCATTTACAGCTACAATTACTAGGTAATTTCTAGGAGAGTTGATCCAAAGATTTATCTGACTGCCATCTGGAGTAAGGAATTAATTTTTCCCTTTTAAGGGCCTGTTTCTACTACACTCAGATTATCATGCATCCATTCTGCATCCAATCTGTAGTGGAATCAGGCCCTAAGGCTAATTGGTCTAGGCCTTGTAAGGATTTTGCCTTTCCCTGGATCAACTAGGATATGTGGGGGTTTAGAATGTTTTTTCCCCTATTTCTGGTTGAAAAAAATCTATTAACGCACGCATGCAAATGTTCAAACAAATGCATTCACAGATTCACTCATCCAGGCACAACTGTTATCCCTACAGCTAAGTTAAAAGCCTGGGTCTTAGTTCACAGAAGAATGCATTCTTATGCTTAGTCACCTATACTGCGCAGAAGTACCCAGGTAAACATAGGTGTCCTAACTCTGGCCCTGTAACATGCATAGTGCAGACATGCAAACACATTCATTGCATCAAACCTATCAATGGATTAGGAGCACACATCCTGACGTCCTCTCCTGGGACAGATAGTGCATCTTACCAATCGCACAAGTGGATGTCTTTTTTACTAATAAACAAAGACTAATCCTGAGAGGCGGTGCGGATCATTACATTTGGAATCAAAGGTTTTCAGGCATCCAAAGCAAGTATGGTCAAAGATGTGGCATTTGAGGCTATAAAAATGCACCAATAGCATTCCTAATCTTTGGATATTGGTCTTGCCCTCTTTGAAGCCAATATGTTCCAGGGCAACCATGTTAGTGATAAATTAAGATAGGCAATGACCTACAATTTTTGACAGAAATATAATGTGTCTTGAGAGGTCTATTGGCTAATGGTCTATAAGAGCTCAAATGTAGTGGGCCTTTCTTCTTTTTTTGGGATTAGGACTATGTAGGACTACTGTATATACAAAAAGGCAACATAGTGCTAGTTTCCATTATATGATTGTCAGTGGAAACTAGTGTGGGACTTGTAGTATTACTGGGAGTTTTGTGAAAGGAAGGCCTAAACCTAACTGGCTTAAATCTAACTTGTCCACTAACCTTATTCATATATAAATTATGAAATGTTGGTAAACTCTTTCAACATTGATTAAGTCCAAGTTGTGAAATGTTACATAAGGATTACCGATGGAATCTATGAATCTATATGTATGGTGTTAATGATTAATCAATCTTGAGATTATCTTGACATCCCATTTGCTTTACATGCATGTTCTACCTTTGTATGTTTCAACTGAAGTTCCTCTCTGTCTTCAACAAGATGGGAGCCTTTCTCTGCATTCCTGAAAATGTTCTTTGTTTTATAAATTGTGAATTTTAGAGGTTTTTAATATAGCTCACTTGATAGGTTTTATTTAGTTATAAATGTCTTTTTAAATTGGGTGCTTCTTTAATGCATCTCCCCAACAATCATTCTGCAGGCATCCCTTGGGTTTCCAGGGCCAGGTACTGAATTTTGGTTTTCATTTATCATAACCAGCCTAGGAACTCCTAAACCAGACACAAAGATCAGGACAATTTGATAGATAAGCCAAAATTCACCTCCCCAGACCAAGAGAAAATATATGGGGTTAATGAGACTGCAGTGTGACCTGAGTGAACGATATCAAGAATAATGATGTCAGTAATTTTGGCAACTGGCATTGCCTTTAATGAAGCCAGTTAAAGAGACACTGAAGCGAAAAAAAATATATGATATAATGAATTGGTTGTGTACTATGAATAATTACTAGAAGATTAGCAGCAAAGAAAATATTCTCATATTTTTATTTTCAGGTATATAGTGTTTTTTCTAACATTGCATCACTCTATAATATGTCCAGATTACACAACACTCAGCATTCAAAATGAGTCTTTCAGAGCAGTCTGTGAAGTAATAAACTCTCCTCTGCTAGAGGAAAAGTAAACAGTTCAATTACAGTTGAGATAATAAAAGTCAGATAACAGCCCTCTCCACGACCAAGTTGGTCGGAGAGCTTAATAGCTTTTTTGCATAGAGATAACAACTGGAGTTTCTCAACGCTTCCTGCACTAGAAACAATTAGACTGATGTATCTGATCTTAATGTTTTATTTCTTAGCTGTACTACACATACAAATCATAATATCATCATTTTTTTTTTGCTTCAGTGTCTCTTTAATCAATTTTGAAAACTGAGATGCAAAAGAAAATGGATATGCTTTATTCACTCCATGGAAAGGTCTCTATGAATCTACTGTACAGTATATGGGGCAGAAGTATCATATTCTGTAGATGTTATTAGAGAATGTATCAGATTTTATATCCTATATGTCAATTAAATCTCCTCCAATTATAACAGCACCAGACAGAAATGATTGCGGTTTCAGCTGGAATGGCCTTCCTGTTAGAGTTCAGGGTGTAAGTGATTGCTAGAGAGTAAACTGAACTACATAATTTAATTGTCAGGAAGATATATCTGCACAGTGCTGCTGAAGGTGAAGCACTGGTGTTTGATATGATGGAAGGAGGAGAGAGTCAACAGGCTGCTAATGTGACAGGCCCAGGGGGCACATCAGTCAAGAGTAGTAAGTTTGCCCTCAGGTTCAAGACACAAGACTCCTTTCATTTGATTCTGTTGCCAGGACTCAAGGGAGACAGCAAATTCAGATCCACTGGCATATCGAGCACTACTGAGAGGGAGCCAATGTCACAGACTTTTGTCATTTCAGCATGTGTACTGATATTTGCTTTGACCATCGACCAATGGAAGAAGTTCTTGTGAAATAAGAGTGAACACTTACAAATACAGAAATGTCAATGAAAACTTGATGTCCTGTCAAACTTGACTAAAGACATTATGTTAAGCAGAGGATTGCCGCAATATATATACAGTATATTCCTGCGTATAAGTCTACTTTTTAACCCTTGAAAATCCTCTGAAAAGTCAGGGGTCGTCTTATACGCCGGGTGTCAATGATGCCGGGTGATACGCCCTATCCTGTTACTGATTCTCAGATCTCGCTGCTGAGGACTGTAGTGAAGCGGAGCAGGTGTGAGATCTGAGAGGCAGAGGAGGAAGGTAAATAGGATACAAGGGCGGGGCCAGACAGGTGAAAGAGGCGTGTTTTATGGGCACAGCGAGATTTATTCTTCCATACCGTTCTGATAAACAGGGAAACAAGGAGAGCTGGCCATTCCACTTAGGGAGAGGAAGAGTTGACCAATCCAATCAGTCAATCGCCTATATACTGGGTACCACATACAGTACAGCACCAGTATCTGTTCATACATAGCAGTACCGGTATATGATGTTTTTTCTTTATTTGTGTATGGTGTGCGTTGGAAGAGGGGTAGTCTTATATGTCGAGTATATCCCAAACCCTATATTTTAACTGGAAAAGTTGGGGGTCGACTTATACGCCCAGTCATCTTATACGCCGGAATATACATACATTATATATATATATATATATATATATATATATATATATATATATATACATACATACATACACACACACACGCAGTTCCACTATCATTGTTCTGTGGTACTTGAGGATTCCATTTAGGCAAAACTGACAAATTGAAATTGATCACATAAAGTGCAACTTTCTCCTAGAAAAATGCACTATAAATTAAGTTTCTTCTATGTTTCTATCACTTACAGCAGGAAGTACAAATCTGGCAGATCCGACAAGTTTTGAACAAATCTATCTCCTTGTGGGGTTTTCTTTATTTTGAAAAGTGCTAAATAAATGCCGATTTCTCAGTCCAACTGCCAACATACAGTAGTGTGCAAATGAGTGGCTGGCCAGGTGACATCTTTGAAGAGATCATTTCTAGGTATTGCTTTTGTAAAGAATAAAGGAAATACTGTGAATTCATCATGAGGAGATAGATTTGTCCAAAACCTGTCAGATTTGTTAAATGTTTACTACCTGCTGTAAGTGTTAGGAACATAGGAGACATTAATTATAGTACATTTTAATCTGGGAGAAATGTATTTCTTATAAATGTGTACAAATATATTTCAACATTTTCATGATAGAAGTCCTTTATTTGCAATCTTTTTAGATGAAATATAATAATTTTATTGAATGCGAGAGATGGAAAATGTATGCATAATTAAACTTATCAAACCATTTTTAATCATTAGGTTAAGTAGTTTGTATTAAAATCAAGGTTTGTGGCCAGCAAAAGTGAGCCTAACTTGTGGTGAAGAATTCATTTGACGTGTGTTTTGTGCACAGTAAAGTAAATGTTTATTCTGACACTATTGTATCTATCACACGGTGGTTGTTGTTGTTTTGGGCCTGTCAAGACAGCTGCATGCACACCAACCAGATGGTATGAAGAAGACACAGACAGACGTACAAACCCAGGGAGAATAGACTACGCCAACACTGTGAGCAGAAGACCCTCGAGGACGAGAATCACTTCCTGCTCCACTGCCCCAAATATACTGCAACCCGGGGAAACCTTAACCTTTAACCGCTTACAGACGGTGGTGTCAAAATCTATGCCCTGTTTCGATCCCCTAATACCTGCCAGGGTGTAGATTTCACCTCACACCACAGAGCCCTGTGAGCCGGTCGGGAGCCAATTTCATTGGATACTGACCCTGTCATCAATGTAAGCAACTCCCATTGCCTTACATTGATCACACAGTCAGAAGCCAGTGAAAACGGCTCCAGACTGGCTCACAGAGCTCTGGGGTCATAAGATACGGCAGAGTGTGTGTCCTGAGGTTCCAGGTGCTGCGTGGATGGCAGTTGCGGCGGGTTTGTGCAGCGATTAGTCGGTATCCGACCGATTCTGGTACCAGCGGTCTCTGGTCCTTTTAAGGGGCAAAGACCGCTGGTACTTAAAGGGAACCTTAAAGAGACTCCGTAACAAAAATTGCATCCTGTTTTTTATCATCCTACAAGTTCCAAAAGCTATTCTAATGTGTTCTGGCTTACTGCAGCACGTTCTACTATCACCATCTCTGTAATAAATCAACTTATCTCTCTCTTGTCAGACTTGTCAGCCTGTGTCTGGAAGGCTGCCAAGTTCTTCAGTGTTGTGGTTCTGTGATGCATCTCCCCCCTCCAGGCCCCTCTCTGCACACTGCCTGTGTATTATTTAGATTAGGGCAGCTTCTCTCTTCTCTCTTATCTTTTACAAGCTGGATAAATCCTCCTCTGAGCTGGCTGGGCTTTCACATACTGAGGAATTACATACAGGCAGAGCTGTCTGCACTCTGCAGGAAGAAACAGCCTGACACCTCAGTGGAAGATAGCTGCAGGGGGAAAGAAACACACAAATGATCTCTTGAGATTCAAAAGGAAGGGTGTATACAGCCTGCTTGTGTATGAATGTATTTTCTATGTGTGGACATACTGTACATCAACCTACTTCCTGTTTTGGTGGCCATTTTGTTTGTTTATAAACAAACTTTTTAAAACTGTTTTTAACCACTTTTAATGCGACGAGGAGCGGCGAAATTGTGACAGAGGGAAATAGGAGATGTGCCCTAACGCACTGGTATGTTTACTTTTGTGCGATTTTAACAATACAGATTCTCTTTAACTAAAAAAAATGAGTTTTACTTACCTGGGGCATCTACCAGCCCCCTGCAGCCATCCTGTGCCCTCGCAGTCACTCATGGCTCCTCTGGTCCCCCGCTGCCAGCTAGTTTCGTTTTTGCCGACTAGGAGTCGGCTGGCCGCCATGCGTAAGTTTTTGATTGCTGATGCTGATGCAGGAAGCTATTGCAGACATCAACAAGTACATTTTTACGCTTTACGGTTGAGGGGAAAGGATGGTTGCAGGGGGCTGGTAGATGCCCCAGGTAAGTAAAATTCATTTTTTTTTAGAGTTAAGGTTCCCTTTAAGTGGTTAAGAAGTTGATGGAACTATTTCCAGACTTTCAACCAGTAGAGGATGAGAGAAAACTATACATTCTACTAGAAGAAGAATCCACAGTGACAAACGCTCCACACTGTGTCACAGAATGCCACAGACTGAGAGGAGCATAAATGAACTGTAAACCTAAAAATGTCCACAGACTGCTTTCTCACTGTACCCCTACCACAACCCCTTTCCCCTGCTTTGGCAATGCCTGTATGAATCTCGGTCATGCCAATAAGGCTATCTTTGATTTGATTATGAAGACTGATATACAAGTCAGTTACTGTAGTAACAGACAGAGTGCAGCTCTGTGTTCTACAGTATGGACTCTGCTGATGTGTCATTTCCTGACAATCTGAACTAATAGAAAAGCTAATTACATTTCTGAGAGAACTGCTAAAAGTAGTAAGTCCTGGGACTAGCTGGCAGATAAAGACATACTGCGGGCATTTCACATTAGATTATAGATGAAAGTGACAGACATAAGATGATATAGACAATATAAAAGTTCTACTACAGAAAGTATTACTGACATGAGATAATAAGTTTGATGTTCTAAGCGTTACCATCATATTAAACCATCACTACTGCTGAAGGCTTAGACAATATTGGAACTAATAACATTTCTGCATCTATGGCATTATAATTCAGATGTGTCTTCTTCACAGACAAACTTCTCTAGACCCTTATGTATTGTAAATCAACTCTCAGATCCGTGTTGAACCTGGACACTGAGTGATCTTTTAATACTGCATATACAGGGAAGAACGCATGGAGATGCATACAGGATGCCCCCCTAGGCTGATTACACTATCACACAAACTTATCACCAAACCAACTGCTATTATGCTATGGAATGGCTACTTCTATAAAAAAAAACCTGATTACACAGGTGTCCGGCTTCCTGAAAAAGTATTCCTTATGATAGGTTTAATGTACTGTATCTGCAAATATGTTGCTAGTCGATAATGTGTATAATACATTTAAAGAAATTAACATCCTCCATAAAAAAAGAAGTGTCTATGATATCCCCTCACCATGACTCCATTGTCCTTGTGAATATGTCCAATGATGGTATTGCTAATATACTCATGCTTTATTTGGTGAAACACTCTTTGTATGATTATGCAAAGCCCCACCCTTCTGTTTCTCATCCCCTCCCATTCAGGACTGATTAAACGTATCTAATACACTTTTTGCAAATTCTTCTCCCTACTGCCAAACTTTCATTTTCACATTGAAAGTGGAACTAAACTCAGAACTTCCTCTCTGCTTTAAAAGATTACCCACAGCAAGATAACCTATATGGAAAACAATCTTCATTACAATTTATAGAAATCCTAAATAAACCTATAGTTTTTCCTTCTGCAGAAGGCACTGAAATTGTTAAGCTTCAGAGTTCACTCTTTGGAGATCTGATTTGACAGATCTCTCCTGCAGTCTATTCACAGTTGCTGATAAGAACCAATTAGACAGGTTTATCAGCCTAAACCAACACAGAGAATTTGATTTTTTTCTCCAGCAACTATATGTGGAAAAAATAATTTTCATTGTGTGCTGTGCAAGAGTTGGGGTCTGTTTCTTGATGCCTATTCCTAACCTCCATCACTCGTGACCAGTTATTGGTCACGGTTTCTCTTTAAGGTTAGAGTCAAGCTTTATCTAATGATTAGGTTCCGGTGTTGTGGAAGGGTTTTAAGGTTCATGTTTGTGCGTTATTCATCTCCAGGCCTCAGTTTCAAATTTCTTAAAACTGTCGCTTTGGCGAGGGATACAATCTGGCTCATCACACTGGATTTGCTGATGGTATAAAATCCAGTGACACAAATGTTTGGTTTTGTGACAGAGTGCCATTACAAAGACCTCATACTGCAGAAGTGTTTAAAGATCTTCTGTGCTGGCACATAGCTACTTCTGACAAATAGACACATAGCTACTTCTGACAAATAGATGGGAAATTCATAAAACAAGCTAAGAGCCCATAGTAAATCTGTCTCTGCTCTGTGGACACTGCTCTGCACGCTCTGTCTGGCCACCTTAGTTGATAGATTTGCTCCTATGAATAGAGAGATAAATTAGTTATGCTGCAGCGCAAAGTTATTGGATGATATATCAAATATGAGAATTAACACATTTTGGCAGGCTTTGCGGTCTTCATGTGCCATTGTGCGTCTTTAAATGTTCTAGAATGGATACTTTTTTTTTTAACTCACAAAATGTGAGTTAAAATGACCTAGTGTTCAAATGCAGTGATGCTCATCCGAGCTAGGATATCCGAGATACTCGGATATCCTAGCTCTTTTTTCACTATTCGAGCTCGAATACCGAGCTCGGATAGTATTAGCTATCCGGGCTGTGCTATCCGAGCGCATTCGGATAGCAATCAGCTACCCAGTGATATCCGAGCTATCCGAGCTCGAATACGGAGCTCGGATAGCGTCATCAGCGGGTGACGTCACCTCGAGTCCTCACAAGTGAATCAGAGGGTTCCCAGCCCTCTGACTGCAGCCAATCACAGAGGGGGAGCCTGGCCAAGCCCCCCTCTATAAATAGCGGGCGCCATGTTGCCTCACTCGTCCTGCTTGTGACTTACTGACTGACTGTACTGAGAGACTGCTCCAGTGCTTTTTGTCTGTGCAAGTAGTGCATTTATTGTTCAATACACCAAGCATTTTTACACTCCAACACTTGATATTCACCTGTATTGATTTGTATTGTAGATAGATTGTATTTTAGGCAGTTTAGTTTGTGTGATTAGGGACTAGGGAGGGAGACTGTCACTGGTGCTGCTGCAGCAGCTAGGCCCTGTGCCTAGGCAAGGCAGCCTGCCCTGCTCTGTGCTCTAGTCTCTAGTTACCTGTGCTCTCACCTGTCCTACTCTACTGTACTACTTCGGTGTTAGATAGATTTGTACCATTTTGTAGTTAGCAAGGCCCAGCTTTACTGCTATACCTGTCCTGTATCTGCTCTCTGTAATCTAGTCACACCTGTTCTATTGTTTAGCTAGATTCTTCTATTGTTTAGTTAGTACTGTAGTGTACTCTAGTCTGTGTATAGGGACCGTCCGTCACCGCGTTACCTAGGGTCTTTGTGTGCACAGTGCACGTCTGCGCTGTCCGCACCCTCTCGTTAGTGCTACACCCGTCCTATTGTTTATATTACTTGTATTGTGTATTCGCTGAATTGTACTGTACTGTAGTCTGTGTATAGGGACACCGTCAGTCAGCATCACCTAGGGTCTTTGTGTGCGCACTGCGCACTCTCTCGTTAGCGCTACACCGATCTCTGCTATAGAGTACACCTGTCCGTCACCTCACACACCCACCACCACCAGTCCCACCCCATTAAAGTACCCCACTTGTCCCACCCGCATTTACATACATAACTTTTTTTTTTCATTTGTATAATCTTAAAAATATACGATGTCTGGCACTGGCAGCCGCGGTTTGGGCAGGGGCAGCAAGGGCAGCAAGGGCATCGGCAAGAGAGGAGTTCGTGGCAGCCGCGCCACCACCATGCGCAGTTCTGCGTCTGCACCAGTGGCTATTCCGCCATTAGCCACTGGCCGTGGACGCCTTGGCCGCCCAACAGCTGGGAGTCACGCTGCAGAGACACAGCAGCAGCGTGTGGCGCAGATGTTCCTACCACCGCCAGGTCGTAGCCGTCCTATTGAGGAGAAGGACGCAGACTCTGTGGTGGAACTGATGGTGGATGAGTAGGCCACCATTAGCTCTGGAACCGAGTCCTCCACCTCCGCCACCACTCCTGTTCACAAGAGCAGCAGCAGCTGCCCAGCACTGCCTGGGGAGGAGGAGGAGGAGTGCAGTTCTCCAGCCCCAGCGGGCAACACCAGCACCCTGTCACTCAGCACCTTCTTATCCCCAAGCACAGCGAGGGTATGGAGTGCTGTTGCGGCAGAATTGGAGGAGGAAGAAATGCTGATGGGCACTTTGGGGGATGATGCTTTGGACAGTCAGACAGTGGTGAGTGTCCATCAGCCCATGCATGCAGAAGGGGAGTTTGTGGGGTCATCCCAGCAGGACATGTTTGCGGAGGGGGAAGATGATGATGACAGGGTGAAGGACAGAGACTGGGTGGCAGATCCTGGGGATGTCATCAGCTCTGAGGAGGAGCATGCGTCTGCGGGCCTTGCTAGAAGGATCAGCATCGCAGACATAGGCAGGATCAGAAGTGGGCGTGGTATGCAGGCCACACAGCGGGCTGATCCGGAGAGTTCTGCCAGTGCCACCAGCCGCACCAAGAAACCCCCCCCCCCCCCCCCAACCACCACAGGGAGACCAGTGCCAGCAGCACCTTCGAGCCGAAGGGGAAACTTCACCTCCCCAATTTGAAATTTTTTCAGCCTGCCATATGTGGATTGCAAGTATGCCACCTGCAACCAGTGCCGCCAGCAGCTCAGCAGAGGGAAGGACACCTCTGCGTACGGCACCACCTCTCTGGTGACCTATCTGGCAGGGAAACACTTGCATGAGGAGTTCATGAAGTTGAAGGAAGCTGGCAGTGGCAGACCCACCACCACTGCGAAGCCGTCGGCAGCAGCCTCCCGCCCTCCCCCACCTCCTCCAGCAGCACCAGCAGGAGTGCGTCAGAAACGCACTGCTCCTCCTACCTCTGCAACTCCTGCCGCCGACACCGAGGCCTGTTCTGGCAGCCAGTCCTCAGTGGCCTCCTCTGCTCCCTCCAGTGATTCCCATGCCAGCAAAAGGCGTCGCCAGACCCTGCTCAGCGACACCTTCCAGGGGGTGGTCAGGGTTCTGTCTCCCAGAAGCCGTCGCGTGCGTCAGCTAAATGGCTTGCTGGCACGGGCCATGTGCTCCCAACTCATGCCCAGCCGACTTTTTTTGCACGCACGGCCATCCCTGCACTTCACCGCTCTGTGATGGCCAATGTCGGGAGAGGGCTGGATCATGCGGTGGGTCAACGGGTCCACGTCACCATGGACTCGTGGAGCAGCCGGTTTGGGACAGGACGCTATCTATCCTTCACCGCGCATTGGGTCAGCTTGGTGGAAGGGGGTGAGGAGGGGGGAGCAGCATCGGGCACTGTCAGAGCAGCAGCAGCAGCAGCAACAACGCAGTGGGCGGTGCCACCATGCAGGGTCAGCGGAATTGCAGCAGGTTCCTCTGATCCGCTTCCATCCTCTGGCACACCAGCCCAAACCCCCGCCTCAGCAGCAGCGTGAAGCCCCGCCACTGCCAAGCGCTGCTGGAATTGGTCAGCCTGGGGAAGACCAAACTGATGGCGAACCATGTCCTGGCCAAACTCCAAGAGCAGGTGAGGAATTGGCTGACCCCCAGAGGCCTCAGAGTCGGAGAGGTGGTGTTCGACAATTGGGCAAACCTGGTTGCTGCAATCAGCAGGGGAGACCTGACCCACATCCGCTGCCTGGCGCGCGTCCTGAACCTGGTAGTCCAAAAGTTCCTGCGGACCTACCAGAGGATGGACCAACTCCTTGAGGCGGCAAGGAAGGTTGTGCGTCATTTCCGGCACTCGCCTGCAGCCGTAGCGAGCCTGGAAGAGGTGCAGAAGGAGCTGCACCTGCCACAGCACCGGCTCATGATCGATGTTCCAACTCGCTGGAACTCCACCCTGGCGATGTTGGAGCGTCTGGTTGAACAGAGGCAGGCTGTCAGCCAGTACGTTGCACGAGCAACAGTTGCCGCCATCACTGCAACTGGGCGTGCCGCCACCAACCTCCCATCCATCATCTCCACGGAGGACTGGGGGCACATGCAGCAGGTGTGCTCAGTGCTGGCACCCTTCCTGCAGGCCACCAACATGGTAAGCAGGGACCATGCAATGGTGTGCGAGTGGGTCCCCATGGTGTGTGTGCTGGACAGGGCCCTGTATGCACTGCTGAAAGAGGGAGCTGCAGCCTTGGACCAGCAGGAGCTGCAGGCAGCTTCACAGGCCACCTATGAGGAGGAGGGCTTGGAGTTGGTGGAGGTCCCTGACCTTGCTGCTGATGAGGGGGAGCAGCAGAGCGCAGCTGGAGTGGTGCGGGGGTGGAGAGAGTATGAGGTGGAGGAGGCAGAGGATGAGGAGGACAGCACTGTCAGCTCTGGGGCTGCCGATGATGTGCCAGCAGACGTGGCCAGACTCTTCCCAATGGCAGCGCACATGCTGAGGTGCCTGTGCAAGGACCCAAGGGTCATCCAGATGAAGCAGAGGGAGGACATCTGGATCTGCATGATGCTGGACCCACGTCTGAAGGGGAAGCTCAGCCAGTTCCTGCCTGCAGGAGGAGACCGTGCGCAACAAATGAGGGATTTGCAGCTGTCCCTTGTTGAGCGCTTGGAGGAAGCCTTCCCTCAGCCATCCACCCCCATTGTCCAGCCAGCACAGAGGCAGCAGCAGGTGCCTGCATCCACCAGCAGCAAGCGCACGCGCACCACAGACCTGCTGTCTCTGACCAACGAGCTCTACATGAGTGTAGAACTGCCAGGGACTAGAGAGGAGGTGCCTGCAGCAGCATCCTTCTCCAGTCACAGACAGCACTTGACCCGCATGGTGGCTGACTACATGGGGTCCTTCAGCGGGCCTGACAGCGTTGCCCCTGTTGATCCCATGGAGTATTGGGTCAAGCACCTCTGGAGCGAGCTTGCGCAGTACGTCCTGGAAGTGCTCTCCTGCCCCCCTTCCAGCGTACTGTCAGAGCATTGCTTCAGTGCAGCCGGTGGAGTCGTCACTGAGAAGCGATCTCGTCTGTCTCACAAGTCTGTGGACAGACTGACGTTTCTCAAAATGAACCAGGCTTGGTTGGAAGGCAAATTCCTGGCAACTGTTGTCGGCGAGAGGGGGAGATGAAGTGCACACACACATTACACCTGCTGCTGCTGTATTTCTTCCTGCTGTCTGTGTCTCCACTGCCAGGGAACACATTAAAAGGTGCTGCTGCCCATGCGCCACCAGCTATTTACGCTCAAAAATAGCTGCATTTCTGAAAAAAAAAGTAATAATTTTGTGTTATTATTTTAGAGGTGTCCGGGTTGAAAACTGTGCTGTCCCAATTGTGTATTGGACACAATGTGGGCTTCACGACCACTGTGTGGAACCACATGATGTTTATTTACGACCCTGGTACCACCACTAAGAACCAGGGCCTATTATGTCTCGCTGCCTGCCCTCCTGCCTGCTGCCAGTCTGCCACACACTCATCCTCGTCACGCTGCCTGCTGTTGTATTTCCTCCTGCTGTCTGTGTCTCCACTGCCAGGGAATACATTACAAGGTGCTGCTGCCCATGCGCCACCAGCTATTTACGCTCAAAAATAGCTGCATTATTTTGAAAAAAATAATTTTAAAATTATTTTAGAGGTGTCCGGGTTGAAAACTGTGCTGTCCCAATTGTGTATTGGACACAATGTGGGCTTCACGACCGCTGTCTGGAACCTCATGATGTTTATTTACGGCCCTGGTACCACCGCTAGGACCCAGGGCCTATTATGTCAGTCACATCACACTGCCTGACACACACTCCTCCTCCTCCTGTAGCTGCATTGAGCTTCTGCTGTCTGTGTGCTGCTACCACTGCCAGGGAGAACAGAAGAAGAACTATTTTCTGCTGCCACCCACTCTCCTACCAGCTATTACCACACTACAATAGCTGCAACTACTTCCTCCTCCTGCTGATGTCTGTGTTTTACCACCGCCAGGGTACACAGAAAAAGGCGCTGTGGCTTGCAATGTGCCACTACCTATTATGCCATCAACACAAATATAACTATGGTGTTATTAAAATAAAATATTTCCACAAATGAAGTAAAAAAAAATATTACAAAAGAAAGGAAAACCAAGACACATAATATAATGATAGAGAAGAAGAGGAAGAAGAAGAAGAAGATATAGAAGAAGAAGATGAAGAAGATATAGAAGAAGAAGATGAAGAAGAAGAAGAAGAAGAAGAAGAAGGAGAAGGAGAAGAAGAAGATATAGAAGAAGAAGACAAAGAAGAAGAAGATATAGAAGAAGGAGAAGAAGATATAGAAGAAGAAGAAGAAGAAGAAGAAGAAGAAGAAGAAGAAGATATAGAAGAAGAAGAAGAAGATATAGAAGAAGAAGACTAAGAAGAAGAAGATATAGAAGAAGAAGAAGAAGATATAGAAGACGAAGAAGAAGAAGAAGAAGACGAAGAAGAAGAAGATATAGAAGAAGAAGAAGAAGATATAGAAGAAGAAGAAGAAGAAGAAGAAGAAGAAGAAGAAGAAGAAGATATAGAAGAAGAAGACGAAGAAGAAGAAGATATAGAAGAAGAAGATATAGAAGAAGAAGAAGATATAGAAGAAGAAAAAGATAATTGAAGAAGATACAAGAAGTAGAAGATGAAGAAGATTTGAGTAGAAGAAGATATAGAAGAAGAAGAAGAAGAAGATATAGAAGAAGAAGACGACGTAAATGAAGACTTCCAACTTACAACCATTTTGGACACACCTTCTCATGCAAACACTTTTCATGAAGTTAATTTACTATTTTTGATACCTTTTTTATAACTACTACATCACCACATAATCACTTGATGTTTTTCTTCATAAAAAAGGTGGTTTCATGCATCATTGACCTCCAATACAAGTTTTAAAAGCTATTTAAGGCCAGCTCGAATATTTTACTCAAACACAGACTCGGATAGTGACGTCGGATATCCGAGTTCGAATCTGATATTCGATTAACTCGAATATCGAACTTCGAGTGAATTCGGATAGTTTAGTATCCGAATTCGACCAAACTCGAATAGGATAATGAGGTATCTGATCAACACTGTTCAAATGACACTTATGTCACAAAAAATGTCTGCCAGTAAAAAAAACGTATACGTATACCACTGCTACATAATCCAGTAAATGGAAGTTGTCCTAAAGAATCAAAACAACTTCATGTGATTTATTGGACTGGGGTGTAAAAAACTTAAAACAACAATGCCACGGACACTTAGAATTTGGTCAGGCTGGCTATATTTATAAAATAAAGTGATAACTGCGGATCACTTATGGTTCACGGGGGTTACAGGTTCAAAAGCAACAGAACATGGCCATCATTTCATGCCCATTTCATGCCTGGACTTCCACTTGAGACCTCAAATATTGAATTAGTCTGCTGTTGTATGTGTAAAGAGCACATGACACATAGTGACATAGAAGCATGTGTACCTCTTAATGGTAGCAATAAAAACATTTAAAAAAATGAATAATGAAACACAAGATGAGTGTCCGAAGGTTTTTAGACCTAATGGATAGTTAGAAACACTAGATAAACATGTTCAGGGGTAGACAGAAAGCCAAAGCACCAACCATAGAGGAGGAAGACAAGAAAAGACTACTGACCCAAGCAATGTGAAGGACTAATGCTGATGGAGGGGACTGGTCAGTTCTCTGCCTGAACATACCGTATACGGTTAGAAGAGAAAACAATTGTGTGATGTTTGTAGCACAATTGATAGCTATACTACCTACTACCTTAAAAAAAATAACTTACAGGGAATATGATAAGCCAGATGGATCTAAAGCCTGTTTGTAATTTCTGTTGTTCCCCTACAGCTACTGTAAGTAGGATTGGGAGCACTCTGTCTATGACTTTTTCTTTGTAGCATTCCTATAACTTAAATGCTTAGCATCAAGTCAAACAAGGTGTAAATTATACACAAATGTGCTTGAGAATGGTTGGACTGCAACACTCACCTCTCCTCTGTAGCAACTAGAAGCTTGTTATAAGTAACGATTATGACAAAGGAAGCCCTGCACCTCTAAAATATTAACTACCTAAGGTGGGAGTCTATGTGACCTCTGATTAACCCTTGCCAGTGGGTTAATATTCAACTTGTGTCTAAATGTGTATGGAATGACACCCAGTCCTGAGTCTGCAAATTGTGTCTGTTCCTTACTCCCTCACTAAGCTGCTTTTATTGGTCAACAGTCACCAGACTGATGTCCACTTAGGGCCCTTTCCCACCGTCTGCTTTCCGTTTTGTTTTCTGCTTTTGAAAAGGCTTGCAATTTTCCAAATGCAAGTACAGTAAAGTTACAATTGGAATAGTGAGAATATATTCATACTGAATGCGTTTCCAATTTTCTAAAAAGGCAATCGTTCCCCTGCATTTTTCCTGAATTCTGATTGAGGCCAACATAGTGAAAATTGCAAAACCTGAAATGCAAAATGCATTTGCGATTGCATTTTGCAATTGCGGTTAACGATTTTGTTTTGTGTCAGAGCCCTGCTTCTCTCACCAGTACCACATAACTAGATGTGTTGACAGTTGGCCAGAGGGGCAGCTATAGTCAGCCATACACCATGGGATTTATAGGCTTTAAAGAGAAACTTCAACCTAGAATTGAACATTATCCTAATCAGTAGCTGATACCCCCTTTTACATGAGAAATATAATGATTTTCACAAACAGACCATCAGGGGGCGCTGCCCCAATGTAACAATATTCACAGACAGGAATTAGCTGTTTACAGCTGTCTCTAACAGCCAAAACAGCTAGGAGCAGCTACATAACCTGCCCACAGTAAAAATGTCACCATGTAATAAATGTCAGACTGTAAATCGGGGAGAGGAAAGATTTTACAATGAGCAAACACTGACTAAATCATTTATACATAATTATGGTAAAAAATGAAGCACTTTTTTACTACATTATTTTCACTGGAGTTCCTCTTTAATTCATCAAAAGCTGTTCGGAAAAAAAAAAAGTCAAGAAAATACAGCCTTCAATTTTCACAGGTGCGGTAGTAGTACAGTCATTTACCAAAACACATGGCTTCAATTCACAAAAATCTGTTCGGTAACAGCAGAAGAGCTGTCTTTGTTTTGTTACAAGTTGGTCCGTGCAGTGGTTGCATTAGAATAGTAAGAGGCAACCCGACATCCCTTTATAATGTATATGTTTGTTTTACTGCCTCTGTTCCCTCTAAATCTGTCTATTAGTCTTTCTTAACACTACATTTAATTGCCACAATTTAGATGAAGTTCCAGGAGACATTACACGTGCCATGCTTAGGTGATTTTCCCACTAGCTCTTCTGCATCTTCAAACAAGAACAAGATGATAAAGGGTTAAACAGCTAAAAGGCCACAGGGGAAACCTCTTTTGTTCAGGACCTCTCTCCTCTGCTGCCTGTGGGTAGAAAAGCTTGACTCTCCCGAGAAGGCTTTGGTTCCTATCACCTGTTCAGGAGACAGAGGCTGTTGCTATTGGCTCTCTGCACCTGTCAATCGAACATTATACTGGGCTTTACCCCATGCTGTTATCTTGATAAATTGACATTTTCAGGCATTTGTTAAGGTGTTTACTGCACAAGTTGGTGACTTACCTCACTGCTCTGTAATTTCAGCTTGCCATGAGGTAACAGCCTTGATGAATTGACATTTTGCAAAATGCTTTGAAACATCAGCTGTTTTTAGCATTACTGTATCACGCTGCCCCATTCATTATTAGATTAGACATTCCAGCAGGTATCTGATCTAAAACTGAATTCACTGCCATCACACCGCTCAATGCAATAGCAAGGTATGTAACCATCGATTGCGCACTACTCCAGCCCACAGCCCCAATGCACTCCCCCCTGGGACACCATGATTTCTTACTTCTCCTGATCAATGTTTGTGCATGAAAATAATTGGAAATTGAAGTGTACCCGAGGAGAACCTCGGGTACGAAAACACATACTTACCTAGGAAGAGGGAAGCCTCCGGTTCCTATAGAGGCTTCCCATGCTGTCCTCTGGTCCCCCGCAGCTGAGCGCGAACTCCCCTCAAAATTACTGACAAGGGCATGTTGGTAATCACATTGGGGCTGCGCTCCTCGTCAGGCACGAATGCTGCCATACTGTACCTACGCGAGTACGGTCATGTCTGTCTGCATGGAGTTGTGCGCAAGCAGCCCCCCTGACACTGCGCAGGCACGGCCGCTCGCACCAAAACAGAAGCGTGGCCTGATGTGCAGGAGGGTCCCGGGCAGCAGCGGAGGACCACATGATAGCGTGGGAAGCCTCTGAAGGATCGGGTTCTCTTTAATCCCATGGGCTTTGATTTAGATTTTTGTTATCAAATCTAAAAATACTGAATAGTCAATGACCAGTTTTGTGAGGTGCCAAAGGGGAGCACATTCTAACAGGTGGACACAGGTTCCCTTTAAGGTAAAGTACAGTTTTTAAATTTTTCGAAACTACTTTGTAATGAGCTCTGCAAAATTGAAACACATGGTACAGTATATACAGAGATAAGAATATGAATTGGAAACATCCATTGTTTGTGATAGTGCTATGTATTTTCTTTCTATGAGAAGCCAGATTTCTGTAAAATGTAATGATTTCACAGGACTCCATTCATGGAGGTCATACTCTGCAGTGTTGGGAAAGTGATCAGTATGTATTAGAATAAGGAGATCATTTTGTCTCTGCAGTTTCCACAGAACACTGAGCAGGGCCCTCAGCTGTGACAGTAAACGTATTATTTTTCTGTCAAGACACACATAATAGTCAAAGCCCGAGGGAACAAATACGTTTGATACTTTGTTCCTTAAATAAACTTGACATTAAAAATGAATTGTTTCCATCTACGGTTCAGTGTTTCAAAATGTTTTATGAGCAAAAACAGCTCTTTTTTCAGTGTCAAAAGCAGTGATTTTTAACTAAAGAGCAATAGCAAATGTACACTTTTTGAATGCAAGCCTCATAAAACAGGATCCATGGACTTTAGCCTGAACAGCAGAGGCCATGAAATGGTTTCCCTGTGATGAGAACTGTGCATGATCTCTCTGAGGTAACTTTAGTGCTGATAGTTAAGGTAGATACAGATGCTAGATGGCTGTTGTCTCACTGGAAAGTTCTATGAACAATACGATAGAGCAGACCATTGTGAGGCTCAATAACATTGGTTTCATCTCATAAACGTATTAATAAGTTAAAGTGTACCCAGGATAGTACACTGTGCCTTATTTATACTTACCTGAGGCTTCCTCCAGCCCCATGATGACCTCGCTGTCCTCTCCGTTCTTGTGTTACACCTCCCAGTAATCTGGCCAGTCATGCGCTTATGCGAATGCGGGGCTTGGCCACCCACCCCCAACACACTCCCGTGCCTGGGAGCATTCTGCGCCTGCACAGTACTACCGTGCAGGTGCAGAACGCTACTGGCTGGCCGGATGACCGTGGGGGCCTAGCGGCAGACTGGAGAGGCCTGCACATCATGGGACTGGAGGAAGCCCCAGGTATATATAAATAAACACACTTAAAAGATCTCAGGTTTCTTTTAAAAAGGATCTTTACCAAGCATAACGTAATAAATAAAAATGCTTATTTTTTACAATAGTAATTTATAAACGATTTAGTTACTGTTTGCCCATTACTTTCCTCATCCTGATTTACATTCTGAAATTCATCACAGGTGGCATTTACTACTGGTAAGGTACATCACTGTAGAATGCTTGTTTGTTGTGTGTTCTGAAGTAAGCAGAAACAACATCTGGACTCTCAGAATGCTGAAACCAGGATCATTATTAACGTAAAAGTAGGTACAGTGGGTTGCAAAAGTATTCGGCCCTCTTAAAGTTTTCCACATTTTGTCATATTACTGCCACAAACATGAATCAATTTTATTGGAATTCCACGTGAAAGACCAACACAAAGTGGTGTACACATGAGAAGTGGAATGAAAATCATACATGATTCCAAATTTTTTTTTTTACAAATAAATAACTGCAAAGTCGTGTGTGCATAATTATTCAGCCCCCTTTGATCTGAGTGCAGTCAGTTGCCTATAGACATTGCCTGATGAGTGCTAATGACTAAATAGAGTGCACCTGTGTGTAATCTAATGTCAGTACAAATACAGCTGCTCTGTGAGGGCCTCAGAGGTTGTCTAAGAGAATATTGGGAGCAACAACACCGTGAAGTCCAAAGAACACACAAGACAGGTCAGGGATCAAGTTATTGAGAAATTTAAAGCAGGCTTAGGCTACAAAAAGATTTCCAAAGCCTTGAACATCCCACGGAGCACTGTTCAAGCGACCATTCAGAAATGGAATGAGTATGGCACAACTGTAAACCTACCAAGACAAGGCCATTCACCTAAACTCACAGGCCGAACAAGGAGAGCGCTGATCAGAAATGCAGTCAAGAGGCCCATGGTGACTCTGGACGAGCTGCAGAGATCTACAGCTCACGTGAGAGACTCTGTCCATAGAACAACTATTAGTCATGCACTGTACAAAGTTATCCTTTATGGAAGAGTGGCAAGAAGAAAGGCATTGTTAACAGAAAGCATAAGAAGTCGTTTGCAGTTTGCCGCAAGCCATGTGGGGGACACAGCAACCATGTGGAAGAAGGTGCTCTGGTCAGATGAGACCAAAATGGAACCTTTTGACCAAAATGCAAAATGCTATGTGTGGCGGAAAACTAACACTGCACATCACTCTGAACACATTACCCCCATTGTCAAATTTGGTGGTGGCAGCATCATGCCTGGGGGGGGGGGGGGGGGGGTGCATCTCTTCAGCAGAGGCAGGGAAGCTGGTCAGAGTTGATGGGAAGATGGATGGAGAAAAATACAGGGCAAACTTGGAAGAAAACCTCTTGGAGAGTGCAAAAGACTTGAGACTGGGGCAGAGGTTTACCTTCCAGCAGGACAATGATGCTAAACATAAAGCCAGGGCAACAATGGAATGGTTTAAAACAAAACATATCTATCTGTTAGAATGGCCCAGTCAAAGTCCAGATCTAAATCCAATCGAGAATCTGTGGCAAGATCTGAAAACTGCTGTTCACAAACGCTGTCCATCTAATCTGACTGAGCTGGAGCTGTTTTGCAAAGAAGAATGGGCAAGGATTTCAGTCTCTAGATGTGCAAAGCTGGTAGAGACATACCCTAAAAGACTGGCAGCTGTAATTGCAGCAAAAGGTGGTTCTACAAACTATTGACTCAGAGGGACAAATAATTACGCACACTACACTTTGCAGTTATTTATTTGTAAAAAATGTTTGGAACGATGTATGATTTTCAAACCACTGCTCATGTGTACAACACTTTGTATTGGTCTTTCACAAGGAATTCCAATAAAATTGATGCATGTTTGTGGCAGTAATGTAACAAAATGTGGAAAACTTCAAGGGGGCCGAATACTTTTTCAACCCACTGTATCTTGAATCATTCATAACTGTGTCACTGGAGTTCATCTTTAAATGGCTCCTGCCAAAACTGACCAGAGTAATTGAGAGTGACACTAGACTATGGCTATGAAAGGTTAGGGATTGGACTGTGAGGTCCTCCAACAGATGTCAGTGCTGTGCAGTATGTCAGCACTATATAAATAGATAATAATAATAATGATATAGATAATCAGATATTCTGTCACTAAAGAGTTAGGACACAATAGGAAGTGAGTCATTTACCCTACAACTTAGGGATGAAAATACAGCATTATCCACTTGAAAGGCAGTGGTGATATGGGAAGAAGGTGGGGACAAAACAATTTGCTGTATACAACATGCTTATATTAATATAAACAATGAATGGATAGCTAAGAATAATTAACACCAGGGTGACTTGTTTCGGCATACTAAATCCGACCATTGTATGCCCTTGGGGGAATGGTAGCATCTCCTCTCAGGCTTGGTAGATTGCAGCATATCTTAATATGAATTATGCTATAGTAAAATAAAATCCAGTTCTCTATGGGATTATGGAGTGGATGTGCCAATTAAAGGGAATATAGGGAAATAAAAAGGAAAAAAGGAGACAAAGGAATATAAAGGAGTAGAAAACCATACCACTTGACAGAGCATATCCCAGCATGGTGAATGTCATGTACAACTTTATTAACACGGTATAAAAGGATGCACTTTGCAGGGGTCATCCACTTCATCAGGTTAACATGCTGCCTGATTAGCTCATAGAAAGCATGAGCAGCACTGTGCTTTATACCATGTTAATAAAATCTTACGTGCCTGTTTGAATGCTTAGCCATAGATGTCTAATGCTTTGCATTTCTTTTAACAGCTTTATCCTTTTCTGTTGACCCTCTGATGGTCAGTAAAAGAAGTCTTTCTACAAGCTTTACCTTTACATTAAAAGCACCCTGACACTAAGCTTAAGGGTTGTTTTACTAAAAGGCTTAAAGTCCAAACTAGAAACAACAGCTGCCACACTGCATTTCCCAGCATTCCTTCTTTACAGTAGAAATCATGGTCCATATGCAATTAACTATTTTTTAGTTTCTGGTCTCATTTCACATGTTGATATTGTCAATTAAAAGTCTGTTAACCTCCTTAGCGGTATTCTTTCCAGAAATACTTATATTCTAAAAGAAAGAATCAAAAGTTTTATTTATTTTTTTAATATTTTTTTTTTAAAGTTTTACAAATGAGCTAGAAAAAAAGTCAGGAGAAGTAGTGATTGCATATGGGCCCATGTATCTAAATGAAAAGACCAGACCTGTAGGTCACAGGAAGAAGACACTAAGTAGTTATAAGACGTCAGTCTGATAACAGGAGACTAGCCGGTCAATAGATGTACAGGCTGTACGGAGAGAGTGCACAGCTAAGTATTTTAACTTGAAAAGTTCAGTTTCAGCATGATAGCTTTAAGACTCTGCCTCATTTAAATATGTGTTTAGTGAGGCTATATAGAACACCTGTGTCGGGCTCAAGAATATGTTACCTGTGTGCCTTCTGTTACGTAAATTCAAAATGGGCGATTAAAAAGTAAACAACACACCCGCTCACTGCTAAATGAGGTACCAGTGGAAAACCCCACCCCCATTGTCCAACACCGCTATGGCAGTTTTGTCCAAAACCTTTCCAAAGCAGTCCTAAGCACCTATTAGGCTGCAGCTGCCGAGTTGGGGGCGGGCCATGGCAACACTGCTTCAGAAACGCTTGTGGCGGTGATTTTTACTGATGGGAAGGGGTTTTGGTGGTATCACACTTGTACCTCATTTAAGGGCAAGCGGGTGAGTTAATTTACTTTTTAACTGCCCATTCTGAGGTAAAGTAATCATAAGCACACAGGAGATTTATTCTTGAGCATGCCACAGGTGTTCTTTAAAAGAAATGTCAGGGATATTTTATTTCAAAGTTTAAGAGTAAGTGACACCCCTGTCAACAAATTGCTACTGTGGCCTAGCTTGTATCATTATTTGACATCTATTTGGACTTCTTAACTGTATTAAAGCGAGTGCATCATTCTGTTTTTTTTTAGTTTTGGATGAACAGTGAAAGGTTAAAACCTCTATCAGCTATTTTCACTCCTATGTTAATCCATGGGAGAAAGACATTCACTCACTGCTTATTCCTCCTATTGCTGTAACAAAGTGTGAGGAAAAATCTCAGCAGAGACACAGACAGCACACACACACAAAGGTTTTCTCTTAGAGTAAGGCCACGTTCACAGTGGTGTGTTGTGGTATGGTATAACCACGCTTTACAACGCAGCTTGCCGCACTGCTATGCAACATTCACAGTACAGTGGGTGCGTTGCGGTACAACTTGTTGCAGTATGGCAATGTACTGCTTGCAGTGTGTTACTGATAAATGCATACGTTAAAAGGAAAAGTGAAGCATACTTTTCATTGGCGGTATACTTCACTGTACCCGACACAATGGCAGGCAACGCACAGAGCTGGTTTCCCAAGCCAATGGATTGCATTCCTGCAATGCAACAGTGCAGGTGAATGTGGCCTTATGGTTAGGAACCTGTCAAGTTTTCTTTATTCCTCACTGTGGCATCACTTATTTCCTGCCCTTGTTTCAAAGGACAAGAAGCAAAGATGGATAGTCTAAAAACAAAAAAAAAAAATAAACTGCTAACTAAAGGGGATGTTTTTTGTCGCTATTTATAGGTCTACAAACATACTGGCCTCTAGTTGCGCTTTAAAACATCAGTTGGGTAGATCTGCAGACACACAGTCAGCCACGGCAGGCATATCACCAAGCCTCTGACAAACATCCAAGGTCTGCACTCAAAGTAAGGCAAATGCTGAACAAGTAAGCATGACAGCAGATATACCTGGAGGTCATTCAACAGCTCCTATTGGTACAATGAGTAGGTAGAAACCAGTCCTGGTAACATGGGCAGTAGCAGGATTGAAGAGGAACTCCAATAAATGAGATTATAATATAAACTGTTGTATTGAACATCATGGAGTAATAATAGCACTATTACAAGCCCAGTTACTTTTCATATGACAGGTTCATGTAACAGTGTTTTGTCAAATAGGACTATTCTCAAACCACAATTCTGCTTGCAGGAGGCTCACACAGAAATAGTCACACACTAGTTCATAGAGATGGCCCAAACGGTTCGACCGCGAACTTCGCCGGTTCGTGTTCGCAGTGAACTTCGAACTATATGGGAGTTTGACCCACCCCACCACAGTCAGCAGACACAGGGTAGCCAATCAGGCTACACTTCCTCCTGGAGCCTCCCCCCCTAATAAAATGCAGGCAGCGTCAGCCTTTTCACTCACTCGTATGGCTGCAGTAATTAGAGAAGGGAGAGAACCTGGTGACATAGGGAAAGCTTAGTTAGGCTCTTGTGTTAGGCTTGTTAGGTTGCTCCTTCTTGCTGATACTTATTGCTAAAAAGCACTCCTCAACAGCTCTTTTGAGAGCTAATGTTGTTCTTGTGATCTATTTTTTTTCTGTGTGTGTCCCACAGACACTTGTGTTGCATTTACAGCCCTGTCAGTCAGTCGCAGCTGCTGGACCTTGGACCATTGGTAATTCCTACTGTGCCACTGCCAGGCCCAGCACATTCAGTGACTACCTGTGTGTGTGACAGCTGCACATTTGTAATACCAATCACTGCATACCCACCTGTTCAGTGCACCTACCTACCTACGTGAGTGCATACAGTGTTATATACCAGTCAGTCACTGCACCTGTTCACGCCACCTTTGTGTGTGACAGCTGCACATTTGAGATATTGCAGTTTTAGAGCAGGTGCAGAGACGAGCAACAAAATTGATACGTGGGATGGAAGGTCTCGCTTACCAAGAAAGGTTAGATAAACTGAGTTTATTTAGTCTAGAGAAAAGACGCCTTAAAGAAGATCTAATTAACATGTATAAATACATCAAAGGGCAATATAATAGCTTGGCGGATGAGCTTTTTGTCCCTAGGCCTTCTCAAAGGACTAGAGGACATGATCTGCGCATGGAGGAAAATGTTTTAGCCATTTATTTAGGAAAGGGTTCTTTACAGTAAGAGTGATTAAGATGTGGAATGCATTGCCACAGGAAGTCGTTATGGCAAACTCTATACCTGCATTTAAAAGGGGCTTAGATGCTTTGCTTGCGTTGAAAGACATCCATGGCTACAATTACTAGGTAATGCCTAATGATGTTGACCCAGGGATTTTATCTGATTGCCATCTGGAGTCGGGAAGGAATTTTTCCCTTTTGGGGCTAATTGGACCATGCCTTGTAAGGGTTTTTTCGCCTTCCTCTGGATCAACAGGGATATGTGAGGGAGCAGGCTGGAGTTGTACTTTGTACTGGTTGAACTCGATGGACGTACGTCTTTTTTCAACCAAAATAACTATATAACTATGTAATACCAATCACAGCATACCCATCTGTTTAGTTGTTTAGTGCACCTACCTACGTGAGCGCACGCAGTGTTATATTATATACCGGTCACTGCACCTGTTCACGGTACCTGTGTGTGTGTGTGTGTGTGTGTGTGTGTGACAGCTGCACATTTGTAATACCAATCACTGCATACCCACCTGTTCAGTGCACCTACCTACCCACGTGAGCACACGCAGTGTTATATACCACCAGTCACTGCACCTGTTCACAGTACCTGTGTGTGTGTGTGACAGCTGCACATTTGTAATACCAATCACTGCATACCTACCTGTTCAGTGCACCTACCTACGTGACCGCAAGCAGTGTTATATTATATACCAGTCACTGCACCTGTTCACGGTACCTGTGTGTGCGACAGCTGCACATTGTATTAATACCAGTCAGTGCATACCTGTTAACTGCACCTTTGTGACTGCACATTGTATTAGTCAACTCAGTGCATACCTTTCACTCCCCCCCCCCCCCCCGCCCCAAATATGGGCAAAACAGGCACAGGCAGAGGCAGGCCACTCGGCAGGTCTGTTCGAGGTGATGCTGTCATGATTTCGTGCGGCCCTGGACCAAAGTACAGTGTTCAGAAGGTGCGTGCCATCAACCCCCAAAATTGTCAGGACGTAGTTGATTATTTAACACAGAACACCTCATCTTCCTCAGCTTCCGCACAGAAGCGTGACATATCTTCCTACTCCTGCTCTGATTCTGGCACCCCACTTAACACTCAGTCGGCCGACACCACCAAAGTGCCATCACCCCAGGGTTCAGCGGTGTGGAAATGTTTTTTGTGTCTGCCTCAGATGAGAGCAATGCCATCTGTACTCTCTGCCACCAAAAATTGAGCCGTGGAAAGACCAAGACCCGCGTAGGGACAACTTCCTTACGAAGGCACATGATGACAAAGCACAAACGGCAATGGGATGCCCATCTGAGAAAAAACAGCACACAAAAGCAAAGCCACACACCGCAGTGGAAGATACCAGGCCGCAATTATTTCTCAAAAAAGGTGATACCCAAACTGTACCGTGATGTTGAAAGGCAAGTGGTGTCATCTCTGGCACACAGCTTTGGGTCAAGGGTCCATCTGACCACGTGGTCTGCAAAGCACGGTCAGGCCTGCCCGAAGACTAAGTCAGTCCCCACACACACAGCATCTCTGCCTGCACGCCGTGTGACTGCCTGCCCCAAGACTAAGTCACTCCCCACACAGAATCTCTGCCTGCAGGCCGCTTGACTGCCTTCTCCGCCACCACCAACAGGGTCCAGGACTCCAGGCGGATTCCTGAATTTTTAAGGCCGCTGCTAGCAGCGGCTTCTATAGTAATTTTTCTGGTGCGTGTACATGCCTGCCTAATTTTTTCACACAGTTGAATGAATGGCAGACTTGCCCTCCATAACAGATTCTTGTTAAAGGTACTGAACAGCCAGCAGAAAAAGTAATGTAAAAAAATAGATGTAAGCTTTAACAATGGTAGAGAAAGAACCATCGAAAGTTGATAAGGTAGTCAGACATTACCTGATATCACTGAGGAAGAGCAATCTCACCATGGTGCGCACCAGTCCAGCACGGCTGTCACTACACAAACAGCTGTTTGTGGTGCGTTACACAGTGAGTTTGGTCTGTCAGTGTGAACCAGTACATTAATTACACTCCCTGATTGATATATACACATGCAAGATGTTTTTAAGCACTTTAGGCCTCCAAAACGCTGCTGTGCATCAAATCCAGATTTTCAAATCCAGATTTTCCCCCGGGAATTTTGGTGTGTATCCCTCTCCGCCATGCAAAAACTCAGATGTTGAAACACCTTTTCCATCACATTTGTGGCCAGCATAATTGCTTCTAGTTTTCAAAGTTCGCCTCCCCATTGAAGTCTATTACGGTTCGAAAAGTTTGCTCGAACTGAACTTTTTGCGGAGGTTCGCGTTCGAGGTTCGCGAACCAAAAATCGGAGGTTTGAGCCATCTCTACTTGTTCAGAGGGAGAGCACAAATTGTGTTCATCATCGCTGGTCATTATGATCCCCCAAACAAAACAAGTGTCATCATTATGCCCCTTCTGAAGGATTGGGGATGGGAGGCTTCATGTTAATGCCACTGAACATGTTCTGCAGTCATGTGACCAGCGGTGCAGAGGGAGAAAAGAGATTAACGTGAACCTCCGGACTAAAAATCGACTCAGCAGCACTGAAAAGGCTTGGTGTTTCTTTAACAGTTTCACAGCATCAGAACTTTATTTCTTTCATACAAGCTTCATTTTTAGCTGCACAGAAGAAAACTGCCCGGGCTTTTTTCCCCTGATGCTGTGCAAAGCATGATGGGATTTCTGATGTTGTTGTTCTCGTTCTGCTGTTAAGCCTAGCGTGTGCAGCTGGGAGGGGTAATCAGGATACAGGACAGTTGGAACTGTGTCTCCTGCTCCTTGTCACCTCTTTTCAACCAAAAAGATGGCTGCCCCATGACAAAGATGGCAGCCCCCATGAATCACAAACATTTGCCTGTTCTTTTAAAACAGGGTGGGTAAGAGATTATATTATCTATCTATTCTAATTAACATGACTAATGTAACTTAATGACAGTATGTTTGTTTAGGCTGAAGTTCCCCTTTAACCTGACAGATGCAAGTTAAATTACACTGAAATAATAACTTGCATGACAAATACAGGAAAATGCTGTTACTTTCTGGATGACACTCGTATATATGTATTACAATGGTTTTGGAGCAAAATATGCTTCAGCATAAGACAATTCGACCATACATTATGCAACTATTACAAACAGCATGGCTGTGCAGTAAAAGAGTCTAGGAGTCTAGGAGCTAAAATGGCCTCTCTGCCGTCCAGAGCTGGCATCCATTTAAAACATTTGACACATATAAACACGACACAGAAGGCCCTAAACTGTCAAGCAGCTGAAATCCTAGGTTAGATAAGAATGGGACAACATTTCACTTTCAAAACAGCAGATGGTCTCCTCACTTTCCAGCGTTCTTGGAGGAAGAGGTGTAGCAACACAGTGATAAACATGCCCCTGTTCTGACATTTTTGGAAATGCAGTTGTAGCCTATCTATAGCAGTATCGGTCCTGGGAGACTTGTTTAGAAAGTAATGTTACTTTTTTTTCTTTGTTAACATTTATTCAAAATGTAAGAAATGTACTCACAATATACAGTAAATGGATATTTTGTCTTTTTCTACAGAATCATAATAAAAAATGAAAGATGAGTATAGGGCTGCCTGACCTAGTTGCCATCTCAGGCATCGAAAGGATAATCCAAAGATTTCAGAGAAAAACCTTTAGTCCCCAAAATATTAAGAAAAATGTATTTTTTATTTTTTCACAAAATAATTTTTATTGTTTTCAATAAAAGTAAACAGCCAACATTATAATAGAGCATGTCACATGTGAATAATAACTTGGGGGAAGAAAACAGGTACTATTGATGACCGCTTACAGTGGTAGAAAAATACACAAATACTGAACGGATGTTGGCAGCAACAAGGCAACAGGTACCAACATCCTACAATGGTCCAGTTATGAGACAAAAGAAACATTTTGATAAGAACCCATCACGCTGAATTGATGGATCATCTGATCAGGACTACTTACTTGTACCTGGGGACCAGGTCAACACGGGAGAGGAGGGGGGGGGGGGGAGGGGGGCAGAAGGGGGGGGGGTCTAGAGGAGGTGAAGGGAAAAGGGAGGGAAGGAAGGGGGGGGGGAACGGGAAGCGTCAAATACAATTGCGAAAGAAAAGAGTAAGAAGAGAAGAAGAAAAAAAGATAAGTAAGGAGATAGTAAGAACATAGCCAGTCTGTCGTTACTTAGTGATAGGGGAAGCATGGAGGTCTCTATACTTCAGTAAGGTAATGAGGGATCCAATGCGAGTAATTGAGGAAGTAGGGCTTCCATATCTTCTCAAATTTATGGAGAGTATCATCGAGAATAGCCTTCATTCTATCAAAGCAAAGGGCATAGCTTAAAACGGCACTACAGCAAACAAATAAAAAAATGTAAAATATGTGCAAACATATACAAATAACAAGTACACAAGTACACTTTTTCCAGAGTAAAATAAGCCATAAATTACTTTTCTCCTATGTTGCTGCCACTTACAGTAGGTTGTAGAAATCTGACAGAAGTGACAGGTTTTGGACTAGTCCATCTCTTAACCAGCTGAGCGGTCTGGACGAGCTCAGCTCGTCCAACACCGCCAGCGGCTGCCGCTCAGGCCCTGCTGGGCCGATTTGAATGAAATAAAAAGCAGCACACGCAGCCGGCACTTTGCCAGCCGCGTGTGCTGCCTGATCGCCGCCGCTCTGCGGCGATTCGCCGCGAGCAGCGGCGAAAGAGGGTCCCCCCAGCCGCCTGAGCCCAGCGTAGCCGGAACAAAAAGTTCCGGCCAGCGCTAAGGGCTGGATCGGAGGCGGCTGACGTCAGGACGTCGGCTGACGTCGATGACGTCACTCCGCTCGTCGCTATGGCGACGATATAAGCAAAACAAGGAAGGCCGCTCATTGCGGCCTTCCTTGTTTATTCTGGGCGCCGGAGGCGATCGGAAGATCGCCTCCGGAGCGCCCTCTAGTGGGCTTTCATGCAGCCAACTTTCAGTTGGCTGCATGAAATAGTTTTTTTTTTATTAAAAAAAAACCCTCCCGCAGCCACCCTGGCGATTTAATCAGAACGCCAGGGTGGTTAATAGGAGATTCTCAGGGATATATTTATTTTCAAAAGCACTTAGTGAATGGCAGTTGCACTGTCCAACTGCCAAAAAACTGTGTAGCGAGCCGGAAAGCTGGCCAGCATCATTGTTTAAACTCTTTTTAGGGAATATCTTTGTAAAGAATAAAAGCTTTGCTGAGAATCCCCTATGAAGAGATGGACTAGTCAAAACCTGTCACTTCTGTCAGATATCTACTGCCTACTGTAAGTGACAGCAACATAGGAGAAAAGTAACTTATGGCTCATTTTACTCTGGAAAAAAAGTGTTCTTCTTATTTGTATATGTTTGCACATATTTTAAATTTTATAATTTTTTTGTTGTAGTGTCCCTTTAAGTTAGATGTGAATCTTGCGAATGCCAATGTTGAGGTTCTCCATGAGCATGTAATAACTTTCTCGGCTGCCAAAAAATATGCTGAAGTAGTCTATACTGGGAAGTAGAGATTTCTTGAGGTTTCACGCCCAACAAAGCAACTTGAGGTCATTTGGGGATTTGTGTTTTATAGATGGTGTATAGCACCTGATAAACTGATCCAGAACCTGCGTACTCTGGGACATGTCCACCATGTGTGCAAAGAATTATTTTTTTAATCACACTTCTCCAAAATACTAATGTACTTTATATTTTGACTTCAGGTCCACCTTAAAGTGTACCCCAGGCAATATGCGATATTATGAGATAAACATGGGCGTGTACAGTAAAAAACATATCAATAACAAGGCTGTTTTACTTGATATATTTTGCTGCATGAGTTAATTTCTAGGCATGGAAATGACAACTTCTGTCCTGTCAGTACCTTCTCCAGAATATACTAAAAATCCCTGATAAGCTAATTACAGCCATAAAGGTTTTCCTGGCAGAATGCAACTGCTGAGAGCTGGGGAGAGATAAGATAAATTAACTATTGACCTTTTCCTAACTTATGGACACTTAATAGGTTGCCACTGAATTGAGACAAAACATTAAAACCTACTTTGTAAATGTTTAAATATAAAAGAAAACTCAGGGATATTTAAAAAAGGTAATTTTTGGCAGTAGAAGGATAAATATAATTGTTTATCTCATCAGTTTTGTTTTGTTTTTTCACCGCGGGTTCACTTTAATGAAGAATTGAAATTCTCTGTAGTTAGCAATCACATGGGATAGGAGCACTTAAATCCATCCACTTATTAGTTTGAGAATATTGAAAGTGAGTTATATCAGTGCGATTCCATTTCCTGTAGAGGACTGACAGATGACTTTGCCTTAATAAGGTGTCTCCCTATAGAGGAATTGTGCTGACAGGTGTGATGTGTATGACTCTTGATATAGTTCACCTAATGTATCAATATGGAAACTGACGTGTGTGTCTAAGAGAGGAAAAACACCAATCCACAGACAGCACAATGGGGGCTGTCAGATTGGTGGAGGTTACTGAAAAGCGCTAACATGTGTTGGGCAGCAGGATGATAGCACTGTAAGCACTTTGAGCAGCCTACAGGCAAGTTGCTCAGCAGACTCAGCATGAAAAGTAATGTATAGACAAGAGAAATGGGGAGTCACAGGGAGAGGCAAAGTGATTATAAAACAAACTCATTTCCTCATTTAAGCATGGCTGGTTTTCTTAGACTCCTGTGTGTCGTTTCACAGCAGCTGCTTAAAGATTATGTTCTGTATAAATTATTTAGCAGCCAGCAGAGGTGGGGGACACTTTTGGCTGTACCTTAGATACATGGATGTCATTCATAACAGGAAATGTATGGATCCAGGTGCAGAAATCAATTCAATTATTAATCTAATTAGTATCATAGCTCTTTTAAACTGCTAAAGTGACACACATATGTCCTTCACCAGTACAACTGCACAAAAACCTCAAGAACGGCATAGATCCTTCATTTGTTAGGACTTTGGAAGGAGACCTATGCAATAGGCATAAATATAGGAAGCCAATGCCAAAAGTTTGTATTTATTTACTCCTTTTATGGACATGATACAAAAGCTCCAAGTCACCATCAACCTGTTCGGCAGACCATCAGTATTAGGAATGATAGGCACTATTAAAGTGGACCTGAACTCTTACACAGGACAGAAGGAAAGCATAGAGAAATCCACCATGTATGTATTTAGAGAGTTTAGCCTGTCTCCTTCCCCTTCATTTGTGTCTAATCACAAGTTGTAATTTGATCTCTCCCGTGTCACATGATTGCCATGGCAGATAAGACAATATGTCTGCTTACATGAATCAGAAATGTAGAAACAGTTCAGATTTATTTTAGGATTTGTATCTTCTGCAACAAAGTAATGCTTTTGTTTAAGGTTTATTATGTTGTTGAGTATCTTTTACAACAGAGAGGAAGTTCTGAGTTCAGGTCTGCTTTAAAGGGACTCCGAGCAGTGCAGAAACTATGGAAAGATGCATATCATTTTAAAGCTCTCTTTCTCCTCTTTCAAATGATATATAAACCGCCACCCTACGCCTTTTAGTTTTCGCTGTTTTCGCGATTGAAATTGCCGCGGCCGCGATTTCGATCGCGAAAATAGAGAAAACTAAAAGGCGTAGGGCAACGATTTAGGTGTCGTCAGACAGAGGAGAAAGAGAGCTTTAAAATGATATCCATCAAGCCATAGTTATATTGTATTACACAGGACGACACTTTCCCCAGTGTCAGCAGCTCCATTCTGCTGAATGCAGCTGCTGACTTTGACAAAAAGTCGCCCTGTGTAATACAATATAACTATGGAAAGATGGATATCATTTTAAAGCTCTCTTTCTCCTCTTTCTGTCGACACCTAAATCGTTGCCCTACGCCTTTTAGTTTTCTCTATTTTCGCGATTGAAATCGCGGCCGCGGCAATTTCAATCGCGAAAACAGCGAAAACTAAAAGGCATAGGGTGGCGGTTTATATATCATTGGAAAGAGGAGAAAGAGAGCTTTAAAATGATGTGCATCTTTCCATAGTTTCTGCACTGCTCGGAGTCCCTTTAACCACTTGCCGACCGCACGCTTATACCGTGCGTCGGCAAAGTGGCAGCTGCAGGACCAGCGACGCAGTACTGCGTCGCCAGCTGCAGGCTGATTAATTAGGAAGCAGCCGCTCGCGCGAGCGGCTGCTTCCTGTCAAATCACGGCGGGGGGCTCCGTGAATAGCTAAATGTAAACACAAGCGGAAATAATCCGCCATCTGCCATCGTAAGGCAGATCGGCGATCCCCGGCCAATCAGCGTCCGGGGATCGCCGCCATGTGACAGGGGACGTCCCGTCACTGGCTGCACAGGACGGATAGCGTCCTGTGCAGCCTCGATCGCCGGGGGGGGGGGGGCAGGTAGGAGAGGGAGGATTTCGCCGCGGATCAGGGCTTTGAGGTGCCCCCCCCCGCAACACCCAGGCAGGCAGGAGAGATCAGACCCCCCCTGCACATCATCCCCATAGGGGGGAAAAAAGGGGGGCAATCTGATCTCTCTGCCTGCACGCTGATCTGTGCTGGGGGCTGCACAGCCCACCCAGCACAGATCACTCAAAACAGCGCTAGTCCTTAAGGGGGGGGTAAAGGGTGGGTCATCAAGTGGTTAAAGCAGACAGGAATCTACACGTTAAGAATCTGACTGTCCTGGACTCCTGCTGACAACCAGTAGGTGAACAACTTGTGTTTTCTGAGCCTGTCTGCAAATGGTATACTGTGCTGGCTCTTCTGGTCTGATAATGCAGAAGGTGTGGCCTCTCTAAGAGATCTGTGAGAACTCAACAGAGCCAGAACGTTGCATGTTGTTAGCTCTAAGTTTCTGGACACTTAATTCCGGATCTGTCCTCATACCTGCTAGTCTGTTGCCAAGCCTTGCATTCCGTCCTGACCTTGCACTTTGCCTGCTTCCTTCTGTACTGTGCCTGGTTGTATATATTACATACCGTATATACCCGCATATAAGCTGACCCGCGTATAAGCCGCGGTACCCACTTTTCCCTCAGACACCAGGAAAAAGTGATTAACTCATGTATAAGCCCCTCCACAGTATAGCCCCCTCCACAGTAGCCAGATGTGCCCCCAGTACAAGTAAACCCTCCTCCCCATAGCCAGATGTGCCCCAAGGATGATACAGTTGTGTCTAAAGTTCCACTAGATGGCGTCACAGATATGAGACACAGAGAATGCCACACAGGAGGAATCCCCGATCATTGCACTGCTGATGCATTGCTTGCATGCTTTGCTCCACAAGCCAGGGTACACAGGTAGTTTTGAGTAGCGCACTCTGCGCACCATGCTGCAGGGGATGGGGGGCACAGACACTGCAGGGAGCCAAACGTCAAGAGCAGGGTCACTAGTGCACAATCCTTATGCACCTCTGCAAGTAATAAAGCCTGCTCCACCATCCATTCTGCTCCACTGACTCGCATATAAGCCGAGGGGATAACTTTTCAGCACATTTTTTTGCTTTTAATGTGGGATTTGAGCCTTTGACCATGGTACAAATCCTGGCTCAAGCCAGTAAAACAGTAAGGAGTATTTGGGCAAGACTCCCTAATGAACCTGGTCTCCCTTGTAGCACACCCTAAGTGACTGCAGTCTTGAAGCACTTTGGGTCCGCCAGGACAAAAGTGCAATATATATGTTGTGTGTCTTGTCTGTTTCTAGATAGGTTCACTGGGGTTGTTTGTGCACACTGTGTTTTCTTGTTTTGTGGTTTACTTGTATGCACACTGTATATATAAAGTAATTGTTTTCTCCTGTTTTGTGATGTGCCTGTGCCTTGCAATGAACAATTATTGCACAATATTCCTTGTTTCAGTCTCAGTATCTGTTGCAAGACGTGATCATCCACTTGTTCTCTGTCCAGTTTTATAACACTATAGTTCAGATTTAAATCAACAGAGAGGTACCATGACTTCCCTGTTGATGTCCATTCAGTACTATGATGTGGTTCACATTACCTGGGTTGTGTTGCTATACAGGGTGGGGTTTGGGTTTACATTTACTTATATATTAAATGCCACTGCAAATCAAGGAGCAGTGCAGGGCTGTGTGTACTGCTGGGTACTTTGGTCTGTAAAAACAGGTCATTATTACCAGCCCATTTATGCTCAAAAACATACATAAACTCACCTATAATGAAAGAGAAATACTGTAATGAACGTATGCTGCAAAGGGTGGACGCGATCTCTAAAAAAAAACCTAATAGATAAATCTATACAAATCCAAAAGACTTATAGCTTTCTACAATTTAGCAAATGTCCTTGCTAAAGAAACTTAGTTGGTTGTTTATTTATTAATAAACATCCCGGATATCTCCACATACTGTATAAGCCGTGGATAAGCCCACCTCCCACTTTTAGCCTAAAAAATAGGCCAAAAGCTGTGACCTGATGATTTGCCAACCCCCCAGTGTGCCACCCTAGCACCCCATGTAGAACATGCATTGGAGCATGCTGATGGAAGCATATCTACCTCGTCTCACGCCAGCTCCGGTCCCCACATCTCCTCAGCAGTTTCTGAACTGCCTGCTAGAGCTTTCACTTATGGTTAGTGATTGGCTGAAGACATTTATTGTCAAAGAACTGTGTTTACTCTTTTTAAATCATAATCACTACACAAACTTCACAAATGACCCTGATCACAACATTTTACATACCCCAGTTCTTAATATTGTAATATGTGTATTACCCCTTTAACGTCAATGGCAGCTTGAAGTCTTTTGTGGTAGTTGTGGGTGTGGCTCTTTATATTCTCAAATGGTAAAGCTGCCCATTCATCCTGGCAAAAAGCTTCCAGTTCCCGTAAAGTCTTGGGCTGTCTTGCATGAATTGGATGGTTGAGGTCTCCCCAGAGTGGCTCAATGATATTAACCACTTCACCACTGAGGGGTTTTACCCCTTGATCACCAGAGCAATTTTCACCTTTCAGTGCTCCTTCCATTCATTTGTCTATAACTTTATCATTACTTATCACAATGAAATGAACTATATCTTGTTTTTTTTGCCACCAATTAGGCTTTCTTTTTTTTTTTTAATTACAAAAATAAAATTGGGGAGTGTGGGAGGTAAGGAGTTAATTTTGTGGGTAAAACTAATTTATTTGTATGTGAAAAATGCTTTAGGGTGTAGTTTTACTATTTGGCCACAAGATAGCCACAGTAACATTTTGTTTATGTGACCTGCAAGCGTCCGGAACGATTTTTTTTTCACAATGATCGCGCTGCTTATCGGAGAAGCAGCGGATCATCGCGGGGCTTAGATCAACGAACGGGAATGGATTTTCCCGTTCATTGATCTCCGGGTGAGCGGCCGGCGGCGTGTTTACGAGCGGGAGTGCGCGCTAGAGCGAGCGGGAGCGTGGGCAGCGGCGGGAGCGCGGAAAGTATGCATTTCTCCGTCCCTGGTGGTGAAAGGATGGAAAAAGGGACGGAGAAATGCGTACGCATGGGGGTAAAGTGGTTAAGGTCAGGTGACCGAGATAGCCAGTTTTTTGCTGTAGCCAATGGCCTTGTGTTTTGGATCAGTGCCATTTTGTAAAGTCCAAGTACGTCCCTTGCTTAGCTTCCTGGCTGATGAGTTAAAATTTTTCTCCAGTATTTTTTTTTTTATAACTTACTGCGTTCATATTGCCATGAATTCTGACCTAGTTTCCTGTGCTTTTCCAAATACATCAGCGATCCACCACCATGTTTCACAGTAGAGAATGGTGTACCTTTCATCATAGGACTTCTCTCCAAATGTAGTGTTTATGGTTGTGGCCAAAACGTTCATTTTAATCTCATCACTCCAAATTACTTTGTGCCAGAAGAATTGTGTTTTTCTATGTGCTGTTTGGCATATTATAAGCGGCATACTTTGTGGCCTTTGCATAGTAATGGCACTCTTCTGGCAACTCAACCATGCAGCCCATCTTTTTTCAAGTACTTCCTTATTGTGCATCAAGAAACTGCTACAGACACCACATTTTTTCAGAGAGTCCTGTATTTCACCTGAAGTTATTTGAGGGTTTTTCTTTGCATCCCAAATAATTTTTCTGGCAGTTGTGGTGAAATTTTTAGTTGTTCTACCTAAAATTGGTTTGATTTCAACATAACAACATTTTCCACTTCTAAATTTAGTTTTAACACAGCCGATTGGCATTCTCAATTCCTTGGATATTATATTTTATCCCTTTCATGTTTTATAGAGTTTAAGTACCTTTTTCGCAGATCCTTTGACATTTCTTTTGCTTTCCCCGTGACTTAGAATAAAAAAAAAACATCAGTGCAGCACTGAATGAAAATGCAAGGGTCTATCAGGAGTCCAGAAACTCACTGATCTTATATACAAACCCACTAACTGCAAGCAAACAGATCACAGGTTAAGATGATTACATTTAATAGTCATTAAACCCCATTTGTGTCCAGTTGTGTGCATGTTATCGGGCCAAATCACCAGGATATGTGAACTTTTGAGCAGGATAATTTGGGTAGTTTGTGTAGTGATTATGATTTCAAAAGAGTAAACACAGTTGTTTGACAATATGTGGCTTCAGCCAACCACTAACCACAAGCGAAAAACAAAGTTTTCTGTGTTATCATTCATATTCTATGAAAAATGGTTTAAAAATCATAAATCCTGGCAGGGTATGTATAGGTATGAGCACAACCATATATCAGCAAAAGGGCAAACTGATGACTGCATACTTTTTGGATGTGTATTTGCTATCCAACCCCCCCCCCCCCCTTCTCTTTCCCAGTGAGATTTACATGGCCTCCCAACCCCAGTAATAATTCTTAGATGTATATTTACAACAAGTGTGGCCACATTAAAGGACCACTAACATGAAAAACTGCCAAATCTAAAATACATGTATACACACATACACATGTTCCATAGTAATAAATTGAGTCATGTGACCCATGGCAGCTTTTCCCCACATCCTGACTATCAGCCCTGCTGGATTATAAGCACTCCCTACTGCCTTATGGTAGAGAGCATAACCCAGTATGATTCTAAAGCCCTCCCCAGCTTATAGAAGCTTTCACAGTTCTGGCATCTATGAGCCAATGTCATATGGGAACAAGATGTTAGCATTGAAAACCAATGTGCCACAAACAAACTGCAAATATGAAAAGTGAGTGATAAAAATCCGGTATGTGAGGCAGAATATAAGGTTCAAGGGCTGAAAAGATATGCTGGACCTTGCACTGCATTACTACACCATGCTCACTACTTTCTCTCACAAATCCACAACCATTCAGTGGAGAAAAATGTTGTTTTAACGATACAATTGCAAGCTAAAACATCATTTATGCCTGAAGTTATTTCATTACTGCAGTGTCATGGACATGAAGGTCAACACACATAAAAGCACCAAAGATGGAAAAAAAAAACATTGGTTTCAGTGTTATCTATAGTTATGCGACCATTGAAAAGGTGATTTTTCAGACATGTTTAAGTGAACTTTCCCTTTTATTGAGAAATAAGTAATCCATTAAGCTCAGCTCTACATATTGTTCAGATGAATGGCACATATTATTTCACACTGTTTACCTTGAATATTTTAATTCAACAGCACAGCTACCACAACCTGGAGAGAAAATCTCCAAGAATATCCATAAAATAAAATAAAAGGCAATTTTATTTTATTTTATGGATATTATTGGAGGTTTTCTCTCCTTTTATGTTCACTCCTCCCCTGTGGGTAGGTTAACGAGCCCCAAGTTACTGGGTATGGTCCCATTGTACATATGGGTCACTCCTGGCACTGTGTACATATGCTATGGTTAAGGACGGTCTTACGTCCAAAACATGTCAGCATGTGGTGTTTGGATTTTAGCTTGATGTATGCCTGATTCAATAAAGCAACTATGGCAGAACTGAAGATGTCACCACCCGTGATACATTTCAGAAAGTAAATCAGGGAGAGGAAAGATTTTACAATGGACAAACACTGACTAAATAATCCATAAATTAATATTGTAAAAAATAAGCAATTTTATTAAATATGTTATTTTCCCAATAGTTTCTCTTTAACCTGCTGAGCGGTCTGGACGAGCTCAGCTCGTCCAACACCGCCAGAGGCTGCCGCTCAGGCCCTGCTGGGCCGATTTTCACCAAATAAAGTGCAGCACACGCAGCCGGCACTTTGCCAGCCGCGTGTGCTGCCTGATCGCCGCTGCAGCGCGGCGATCCGCCGCGTGCAGCGGCGAAAGAGGGTCCCCCCAGCCGCCCGAGCCCAGCGTAGCCGGAACAAACAGTTCCGGCCAGCGCTAAGGGCTGGATCGGAGGCGGCAGACGTCAGGACGTCGGCTGACGTCCATGACGTCACTCCGCTCGTCGCCATGGCGACGAGGGAAGCGAAACACGGAGGGCCGCTCATTGCGGCCTTCCGTGTTATTTCTTGCCGCCGGAGGCGATCAGAAGATCGCCTCCGGAGCGCCCTCTAGTGGGCTTTCATGCAGCCAACTTTCAGTTGGCTGCATGAAATAGTTTTTTTTTTATTAAAAAAAAACCCTCCCGCAGCCACCCTGGCGATTTAATCAGAACGCCAGGGTGGTTAAGCATGGATGTCCATTATCTTTCAAGCCTATCTGCTGCTAATTATGTGACAGTCAGGCACAATGATGAATAGCAAGCTTTGGAAGCTGCCAGAGGGTGACCATGTATACCTTTCCAGAGGAAAAGTCAGATTTCAATATTATTTTAGTATTTATATTTGTAGCTGCATATTTCACTGGGTGTGACCTGTGGGCCCACCGTTTTGCCGATATGTTATGTGGGTGCTTAAGGGGCGCCTAACAAATGACGTTTTTGGGCCTGCTAACTAATGTTTTTGTATCGGAATTATGTCTGTTGGGAGGGTTATGAGGTTAGACTTGAAGGTTTAGGGTTAGGGTTGAGCATTGGCAGTGTAGACAAAAACCACAGACACTGAATATTATTAGAAGGGCTATGGATAGAGCATTGGTACTGTAGCTGAAACAAAACATGATGAAATGTGAGTATTGGTAGAAAAAAAGTGGTATTGTTAACCACTTCAGGATTCTGCGTACGCTTAACTACGCCCCTGAATCCTGAAGTGGTTTCCATGGAAACGGCCACTCGTATGAGCGGCCGTTCCATGTCAGTTCACGGAGGGTGTCTCCGTGAACACCCTGCGAGCCGCCGATTGCGGCTCACAGGGTAAATGTAAACACGCGGGGAAGATCTTCCCCGGTGTTTACAGATATACGACGCTGCTGCGCAGCAGCGCCGTAGAGGAGATCGGCGATCCCCGGCCTCTGATTGGCCGGGGATCGCCGGCATCTGATAGGCTAAAGCCTATCCTATCCGGCGCAGGACGGCTTTCCGTCCTGCGCCACACACAGGGGACGGGAGAGGGAGGGAAGGAGGCAGAGGGAGGACTAGTGCTGCGGAGGGGGGCTTTGAGGAGCCCCCCCCCCCCGCTAGGCACAGCAGCGCGGCGGCGATCAGACCCCCCCAGCAGGACATCCCCCTAGTGGGGAAAAAAGGGGGGAGGTCTGATCGCCCTGCCTGATTTCTGATCTGTGCTGCGGGCTGAAGAGCCCCCGCAGCACAGATCAGCCAAACCACCCGGAATCCGGAAGTGGTTAAGGTTAGGGTTGTAGGACGCTTGATTAGTTAAGCGGAAACCAAGGTGAGAGGGATATGGAGGCTGACATGTTTATCTCCTTTTAAACAGTGCACATTGCCTGGCTGTCCGTTTTGACCCTCTGCCTCTAATACTTGTAGCCATAGACCCTGAACAAGCATGCAGATCAGATGTCTATGACAAATCTGACAGGATTAGCTGCATGCTTGTTTCAGGGGTGTGATTTGGTCCCTACTGAGCAGAAAGATTAGCAGGGCTGCCAGGCCACTGGTACTGTTTAAAAGGAAATAAATATGGCAGCTTCCATAGCTCTCACACCTCGGGTTCCTTTTAAGGTTAATAGATTGAGGTGTTAGGCATCTGTAAGGGATTAACACCCCAGTTAGGCATCAGAATAGGGTGTCTGTCATATATGAGGTGCCACAGTCATATAACAAAGATTATAATTATGAAATCATCCATTCTGCAAAGACAGCGTTGCTTAGCTAAGAGAGCAAATGAGTGGAAACCATAAGTATTTACAGTGAGCCAGGGCTGACCTAAACCACGCTGAATCTAAGCATAAAATATAATAGATTTCCATTGATCACCTAATCTTCCTAAGCTAAAGTGAAATATTTGGTTCAGGTAGTCCATTATACAGTAACTTTATGTAATGAAAGTGGTCACACATATCTGGGTTCCACATTTTTAGATCTCTTGCAAGGCTTATATCAGTCTCAGCAAGATTCATCAAACAAACATCAAACTTATACCATAGCAATGTCAGTAATGCTAGGACAAGATGACCTCTTTTTTTCTAATATTGCTGGAGTAACGAATGGAATAATAATTAGAGAGGGACTGTAGCGAAAATAACGTATTTAATAAAATTGTAAACAATTTCTTCACAATTTCAGTGTTGTAAAATCTTTCCTCATCCTAATTTACATTCTGAAATTTATCACAGGTGTGGGCATCTTTAGTCCTGTCAGGTGCATCGCCATTGATTGTATACTAAGTGATTATTATCATTGTTTAGTATTTATATAGCGCCAACATTTTCCGCAGCACTGCACAGAGTATATTTTCTTGTCACTTAATTGTCCCTCAGAGGGGCTCACAATCTAATCCCCACCACAGTAATCTGTCTATGTATGTATCGTGAAGTGTACTATATGTATCGTCTAGGGCCAATTTAGGGGGAAGCCAATTAACTTATCTGTATCTTTTTCTGTTGTCGTATAGCGTGCCCCCAGGCCCCCCTGCGCTCTGCTGTCCCCTGTAATAAAAACCGCTGTGCTAGCGACATGTACCTTGTCGCTAGCACGCTGTTTACCTATGTGGTGCCTGTCACCACCACTCCGCGCCTCCTCTATATCGCTGCTCCCTGCCCACGTCCCTTCCATCCAATCAGCAGGAAGGAAGGGACGCGGGCGGGGAGTGGCGGTGACAGGCACCACATAGGTAAGCAGCATGCTGGCGACAAGGTACATGTCGCTAGCACAGTGGTTTTTATTACAGGGGACAGCAGAGTGCAGGGGGGCCTGGGGGCATGCTATACGGCAACAGAGGCTGATGATAGTGTGCACCACCAGCCCCTGTGCCCTAGTAACATTATAAAATCCCACCTCGGGTTCTCAATAAACCGGGAACAGTGTGCAAACCACTATGCCACCATGCAGCTCCGAAGCCAGTACAAATATTATCTGGTCTCCCGGAATACTCAGGGGGAATTTCACATAGCTAAAAAGCCTAGGCTAAGCATCACTTAGAGGGTGGGGCTTCATACCAATATACATCAATATATAGAGGAAGCATTTCTAATGCTGAAACCAGGATAATTCATGTGAAAATGGGCATCCTAAATAATTTACTACTACATTACTACATTCTACTTTATTTGTCACTATGGTGCCTCTTTAAGTTTTATGCTGATAATGTTGTGAAATAACACACTATGAACCATGTGTTGTTTTAAGAAAACAAAATGGCTCAAATAGCTCAAAACAGTCATTAGTCACAAATCATTCATTTAAACAATTTCAGAAAATCTTTCTTTGGTAGAATACGCTAATGTAAACATCCAAATCAGGACATGAAGAACAGAAAGTCCTTAAATGATAAATCAATTTAGGCTACAAAGCAAAGTCAGCTGAACGGTCTCCTTTCCATATTTGCCCTGCAGATATTGCACGCAATTAATTTTTTTAAAGGATGTAAACAAAGTCAACGACATTAATAATTAATAACATTTTTCTTATTTATGAACAATAACGTTTTTCTCATTTAACCCATATTTCTTTTCAATATCCCTTGTATATTAAGGAAGAGAGCATCCTCCAACTGCTTAAAGTGCACTGGCAAAGTTTGCAGAAATAGCATCTCTCATTCTTCTTTTGTCACAGTGTTCTTTGAGTGCCATGTCAGGGCCATCAAGAATCCTGTCAGGGAAAATGTCTTTCTATTTCATGATAAAGTCATCTACAGAAACATGCTTCAAGTAAAAAAAAAAGAGTTATATGCCTCCCTGGCTCTGCTAGAGGCGTATTTTCATGCCGTTCAGACTAGCTCAAAACTGGCTGGCATGACTGACTACAGGGAACATTCTTCCTTTCATGTAATAGCAGAAAACAATGACTGTTTTCTTTGTCTTGTCTTTCCTTTCCCTACCATGAACAAGGCTGATGGAATTAATCACATACTATAGTCATATAGGTGCAATTATTCTTTACCATGCAATTCTAACTAAAAATTGTTTAAAGGGAACCTAAACTGCAGCAAGAGGAGAGGACATTTCTCCAAGGAAACTAAGAAAGTAAAATAAAATCCTGTTAGAAGTGCAGTAAAAAGGTTGGAATCTCTTTCAAGTTTTATTTTTGTACCCATTCTAGTGTGTGATCAACAACAGGAAGAGGAGTAATGTTTCTAAAGGGCTTGCAGACAGCAATAAGAATCCAGCATAAGTTGTAACCCAGAAACTGTTAGCATATAGATATTGATAAGAAGAGCTAGAAAGAAGCACAACACAGGAAGAATGAATGAGGGTGATGTGAAATACACATGGGTCTCCACTATCACAACTAAAGCTCAGGAATCAAATTATAAAATTCTAATTAGGTGGTATCAAGATCCAGAGAAGATTAGATGCTTCCCAATTCTGAAGCACAGTGCTGGCTATGCAAGAAGACACGTTCTTCCCTTCTCCATATCCTTTGGAACCAAACCTCAATACAATCTGTGTGGAAAGCTAACTTTACATATATAAAATGAAGCCGAGTATAGAGGTGGAATTAGATCCTGCTGTATTCCTGCTGCGTTGTAATAAGGTGCCTAGTGAAGAATACAGGGCCTCTTTGTTAATACATTTATGGAATGCAGCCAAGGGAAGGGATTCTGGTTTATTGGAACAGGGGCAGGTACAACAGAAAGGGCTGCTGCTGCTGCTATAAGTCTCATTAATGAGATGGAGGAGCTGGAGAGAAAGGAGATGTTTTGTGAGGTCTGGATGGAGGTCTTCCACAAGCTGGTCTTAATCATGCAGCATTTGTTTTTGTTTTTTTGGGGGTTTTTTTTTGGGGGGGGGGGGCAGTCAGAGGGGTGGAGGGGTGAAAACAGTTATCCTCCCCAAAATCTCATGTATGTACAGTATGTTGAAGATGGAATAGGTGTTGATTGTGGAGGGCAATCCATAAATTATGGTGTTAGCTAGGGAGTCTCAGTACTGAATTGGTGTTGATAGCTGTGGTATTGATTTTTACAGCGGATTTCAGTGTATAATGATGTGCATGTTGGATACTGCTGAGAGCTTAGTTATATCTTCATATGCAGTGTTCTATATGACTTCTCGGAAGGTTTAGCTACTTATAAGTGGAATTATTTAAGTCTAGTTCTAGTATTGTTATAGTCTTGGTGTGGGCAGAGATTACAAACCCTTAGGGCCCTTTTCCACCTGCAATCGCTAGCGTTCACGCTGAACGCTAGCGATTGCTGAATCGCAAAACCGGCGATTCCCCCGACGTTTGCGGCCGCGATTTTGCTATGCTATGCACTGCATAGCAAAATCGCGGCAATTATCGCTCCGCCGCGCGTTCGCGTTCCCCGCAAAAACGAATCGCGGTAGTGGAAATGACCTACCGCGATTCCCATGTTAAAAAGCAAACCGTAGCGATTGTAAAATCGCTAGCGGTTTGCGTTTTTGCGATTCAGCATCGCAAACGCCACTAGTGGAAAAGGGCCCTTAAAGAGGAACTGTAAGGAGGAATAAATATTCCTTAAAAAGCAGTATAAGACAGTGATTTAAGTATATAGATAAGAAGGATTGACTAATAAATCTCGTAACCCTGTCAGCAAGGTGCTGTAAAAATGCCATAGGCAGCATGGGAGGATCCCTGTTTACTACTGGCAGGAGTAGCAAGTTTTTTTTTCTTCATCCCAGCAGTTGAAAACACGCCCACAGTGAAGGTTGTTACACCCTCCTTCCCCAACCTTTTTTTTTTCCTAACTGACATAATTTGCAGAAGCCCAGGAAGTATAATATGCACATGTGTAAACAGAAGCAGACAGGGAATGAGCTGGAGATGCTGATTAGTGTATTGTAATATAGCTGAATAGCAGAGGCGTTTCAAACCACTGGCATTACAGCATAAGGGCCACTAGCTGCGTTTTTGCCAGAAACGCAAAACGCATGCGTTTGCTGATTCTGAAGTGCAGCTTGTTTAAAATAAGAATCTTGGGTGGCCTTTTCCACTGCTGCGTTCCGGTTTTTACAAAACGCAAACCCTTGTCTGTGCGATTATGATGCGTTTTGTGTTTCAATGTAAAGTATAGGAATGCATGAAAAACGCATAGAAATGTGTTTTGCGTTATGTATTGATTTAACCACCAGTATCTATTTTCAAGACAACACTTGCCATTTGCCAATCAGAAAAACGGAGACTGCAAACGCATAAAAAACGCACAACACGAACATCAAAATTGGGGAAACGCAAATGCATTTGCAGTTGCGTTTTGCAGTGGAAAAGGGCCCTGAAGCACAGAGCTGTCTACAAAGGCACTGTAAATTTTCTGGCAGTCCAGGAAAAAAAAGTTTCTTTTCCATGTCTTGAGAGACTGAAAACTAAAGCTAGCCATACATCAGGCAATGATGGGCAGATTCGACCAAGAGACAAATCTCTCTCTAATCGAATCTGATTAGAGAGAGATCTGTCAGCTGCTCATACACCACAGTCCGATTCCCGATCAATTTCAGCAGGAAATCTCCTGGAAATCGGCAGAGCCCGCCGCTGTTCCTCTGTGTATAAATGTATGTACATGTATGTGTATTTATACATTACCTGTCCTGTATCTGTCTTCCACCGCTCCTCCCTATAAATGCCGGCCAGCGTAACGTCGCACACGCACGCCAGCGAGATATGTGCCGGCAGCAAGTATGGGAAGTGTAGCAGCGGATTCAGAAGAGGGCGGTCACTGGGACACAGGACAGGTAATGTGTAAATACACATACACACATAGCGCCAGGAGTTTCGTCACTCACCCCGATATCGCTTGCCTTTTACCGCCATGCACCCGACCAACCATGATAGCCAATTTGCAGCATTTCCGATTGACTCATGTGCCCAAATATCAGCCTGAAATTGGTTGCGTTGTCAATCAGGCATGCACTTGGCGGCGTGATTTTAATCTGATTTGATTATAAGCTTTCTCCCCCCTGCACAATTGTGCTAATGACTGCATCTGCTCGTCCACTGATAAGAAATACAAAGATTTGTAGACAGTCCCTATTCAGTATTCTGCAGGGTCTTGAGTACAGCACCCTGCCTCCAGCCTTTTCACCCCAAATCCCCAAGAGCTTTGTACTGTAGTGATGCTGGAGCAGTCTGCAGAGCCAGCCATCAGAGTAGGACAGATTGGGCCCATTCACACTGGGGATCACAAAATGCTGGCAATTAGCGCTAGCGTTTTGCGGCTGTGATTTTTTTTTTTTGCAGCAAACGCATATTTTTGACTACATTTTCATGATTTTTGAGCGATTGGGATTACACAAGCACTTTAATATGCAGAAACCGCCTACGAATCGCCCCAGTGTGAATGGGCCCTGAAGAGCACACTCATCTGACATCATCTGCAGCACTGTACAGAGTACATATTCATGTCGCTGACTGTCCTCAGAGGAGCACACAATCTAATCCTACCATAGTCATAGTGTAATGTCCTACCATATTATTATTATTATGTGTTTATATAGCACTGCCATCTTCTGCAGCACATTACAGGGTACATAGTCATGTCACTGACTGTCCTCAGAGGAGCTCACAGTCTAATCCTACCATACTCATAGTCTAATGTCCTACCATATTATTATGTATTTATATAGCACTGACATCTCCTGCAGCACATTACAGAGTACATAGCCATGTCACTGACTGTCCTCAGAGGAGCTCACAATCTAATCCTACCATAGTCATAGTGTAATGTCCTACCATATTATTATTATGTATTTATATAGCACTGACATCTTCTGCAGCACTGTACAGAGTACATAGTCATGTCACTGACTGTCCTCAGAGGAACTCACAGTCTAATCCTACCATAGTCATAGTGTAATGTCCTACCATATTATTTTTATGTATTTATATAGCACTGGCATCTTCTGCAGCACTTTACAGAGTACATAGTCATGCCACTGACTGTCCTCAAAGGAGCTCACAGTCTAATCCTACCATAGTCATAGTGTAATGTCCTACCATATTATTATTATGCATTTATATAGCACCGACATCTCCTGCAGCACATTACAGAGTACATAGTCATGCCACTGACTGTCCTCAGAGGAGCTCACAATCTAATCCTACCATAGTCATAGTCTAATGTCCTACCATATTATTATTATGTGTTTATATAGCACTGACATCTTCTGCAGCACATTACAGAGTACATAGTCATGTCTCTGACTGTCCTCAGAGGAGCTCACAGTCTAATCCTACCATAGTCATAATGTAATGATCTACCATATTATTATGTAGTTATATAGTACTAACATCTTCTGCTGAACTTTACAGAGTACATAGTCATGTCACTGACTGTCCTTAGAGGAGCTCACAGTCTAATCCTGTGTCAAAATAAACACATGACGTAGCTGCAAATGAATATTACATACTAACCTCACCGTCAGTTCCTTTCAGAAGCTCACCATTTTCTTCTTACAATGATGCCTTCCAGTTCTGACAATATTTTGTCAGAACTGAAATATACCAGTTGCTGTCAGTTATATATCAGCAGTTGTCAGTTACAACTGAATGTGCAAGGTAATGTCCATGTTTCCCTATGGCTCAAGTGGTGTGATATTACAGTTTAACAGTGTGCTGACCAGGAAGCTGTTAAGGGGTAATGGCAATTTTTAAAATGGAGGATGGAGAATTTAATTGATCACAGTAGACAAATGGGACGCAGGAGAGGAGAAAGAGATTGAGGAGTATACAGGAGGTAAGTATGATCTGTGTATGGTTATTTTTACTTTTTATTTTCAGTTCAGGTTCTCTTTAAAGGAGTCATCAAGAGATATGAGGAAAATAAGTGCCACTTACCCGGGGCTTCGTCCAGGCTGACCAGGAGGTCAGCCTGTACTGCACCTGCGTGAGCGGCGCTATCACTGCCACGTGGACCGGAGCGTACTGCGCAGGCGTAGTAGTTCTGCGCCTCTGCAGTATGCTCCGGTCCACGTGGCGGTGATTGACAGCACCCCTCACGCAGGTGCAGTACCTCCTGGTCGGCCTGGCGCCATCGCCGGGGACCGGAAAGCTTCACAAGCGATCGGCTCACCGCAGAGCTGCACCAAGGGACATGCTGGGAGCTTGTGGCTGGACGAAGCCCCGGGTAAGTAGCACTTATTTTCCTTCAATTCCCTTGAGGACTCCTTTAAGGCATAAATAAGGGACAGCTGGAGAGGTCTGACTTCTAGCTCTGCACTTTTACTACTTTCTAAGCAAAGCACAGGAGACACAGCAGTGTAAAGCATGCTGGCAGCCTGTCACTGAGCCTGCACTGCTCTCTGCTTTGTTTCTGAACTCAAAGTAAAAAAAAAGTTCAGGCTAAGAAGTCAGACCTCTCTCCCCCTCCCCCAGATGCATCAGACAGGCAGCGTTTTCACACTGTATACATTTTATCAGATTCTGGAGATTACCTGTTGCCTGTCATGCCTGTGGGAGAGAAACAGTGAGGAGGACAGTGGATGAGTGAGCAGGCTGCTAAATACTAGTGTTGTCCGGATCATGAACGATTCGGATCTTTGATCCGAATCTATTTTGTGAGTCGAATCATCCGAATCATCAAAATGAGTGATTCGGATCGCAAAAGGGGCGGGCCAGGAGCGACACGCCCCCTCTCAGCGGGCAGCGGGGTCCTGGAAGCAGAGCTGAGATGGATCGCTCTGTTGGATGGGAGGCAGCCTTGCAGGGAGACAGGTAGATGAGAGAGAGGGGACATGGGTGCCACTGCCAGATATGTGTAGAGCACACATACTGGCTATAACGTGCTGCTGATTACAGGCTTTCTGTTCCGCAGTTGTGCACAGTGAACACATTGGAAGCTTTTGGCTCAGCTCAGCACAGCTCAGTAACTTAGCAGGCACTGTGATTGCAGCGCAATATGATCCTCCTAAACAGCTGCACTTTACTTTGGGGAATGCTTTCTTTCACTGTTTGCATGCAAAGTACACAGATGAGCATATAAGTGAAATATATGTAAAGCATATGATTGCAGCATGTGGGTATTGTGTGCAAGCAAACATTTCTGCTCTCTGCTCGTCCCTCCTCCCTTCTCTGTCCACTCCCTGCCCTCTGTCCATCTTCTCCCCTTCTCTGCGTGTCCACCCCCCTCCCCTTCTCCTGTCCTGCTAGTCATTTCACCCCCGAAATGCTTCCGTAGTCAAATGATCCGAGATTCAGATCAAAGATCCGGATCTTTTCAATGATCCGATTCGAATCATCCGGATCATTGAAAAGATCCGAACTTCCCATCTCTACTAAATACACGCTGCTCACTCTCCTGAAAGCTGCTGGCACTGAACGAGATTTGGGGGCGTGGCCGGCTCACTCTGCTGCCTGTCTCTTGTTGAAGGAGACTTTTTTTTTTTTCTTCCAAACACCAGGAGAGAGCTTGTGACGTTTCTAAACGTCACTACCCAGAAGGCACTGAGAGTAGGATAATTATTATACATCCGCGGAGGCAGCTAGTGTGGTGGGCGTGGCTTACTGGTTAAAGCTACAGAAACTAAGTAAATTTATATTATTTTACTAGGAGATACTTGTTTTTCCCCTATAAAGTGGGCATGATGTACACACTGGTGCTGAGTACAATAGGAGGTTACAGTTCCTCTAAGTTTTCTTCTTGCTTTTTGTGTCCACATTAAAGAGAGATTCTCTCATTCTTTGTCCCTAGAACCTCAACAGTGTTTTGTATTGAGTTTAAAAGAAAAACAAAAACAGGTAATCCTGGGAGAAGACATGAGACACAGCAATAGAAAAAAGCCCAACACCGTTGTTTTGAAGTAACTCCGCTCTTTTTTACTTTACCATTGTTTTGAAGTAACTCAGCTCTTTTTTTACTTTACTAGTACATACTATGAGTGTACAAACAGCTTAAATAGGCTTAACACATGATGCGTACAATGTTTCAGGAGTGGCGTACTCTCTTTGTTAAGCCTGTGTAGGCTCTGATAAGTGACGCACCACAACAAATTATATATAGCTCTGAAACGGAGCCAATCAAAAATGGCCAAGTAGCGCTGTGCCAACTTATCAACACAAGGCCGACACTCAAACAGACGTGAACCAACAAACAGCACAACTCGGACCTGATGGGAAAATTAACAACATTAGTCAACACCAATCAGAAACCAGTTAAGCAAAACAAGCGACCAATAGCCACCAATTGCACAGATCATGTGTATTTAGGCTATCTGTACACACAAACTATGTACTGATGATCAAATAAAGAGCTGAATTACCTCAAAACGAAAGAGCTGGGTTACTTTCAAGTCATTCCTATTGCATCACCTTCTTGAGCAAGGAGGTCTGACCATCAGCACATCACCCTATAGCTGGTGGGTGCAGCCGGCATCTTTGCTGTTACTACACTATAGAAACAAGTGTTTCCTACTCTACAAAATGTTCTATTTGATGCTTTGTCACTTTTGATGACATTTTCCTACTTCCTGTCTTAAAAGAAAATTATGAAAATTCACATGGATTTGGTAAAAATTCCAAAAAGCTATTGTAACCATGGATGGGATTAGCAGTGGCATAGGTTCATCAGTGGTTAATTTCCATCAAACTATGGCCAGCATAACCACTGTCATGAAGTTGGCCAACAGGGCGACATCATTCGCGAGCCCACTTTTCAATCAGGACGCGCAAGTTCACAAATGCCACTGGGCTTCTGACTACAGGTTAGAGGTCATGCTGGGTAATACGGGATGGAAGTTTGCCACTGACAAACTTTTACTACTGAAACGCCATCCCTAATTCTAACCATTTACCACAGAACATTTTTTTCCCTTTCCCTGGTATTGGGCTTTCAGTGTTATTTGCTACTAGATTAAAGCCCACCTAATGAAAAACAGGTGCAAACCCTCAGGCGTGACATGCCCTAATCCACGCGCACACGCTTGTGACCCATGTGTGCACGTTTGTAACCTACGCACGCACCACCATGGCCCCGCACACACACCTGCCCATCCCCCTGCACTCGTCCTCCTCTGCTCTCTGAAGTCCGTCTGCGTGCCACCCACGCATGCATGCCAGACACAAAGCATGGACACAGGGACAGAGGAGGATGAAGGGGGGAGGTGTTTTATTATATAGGATTACATTAAGAATTTAAAAATATTGCAATTATTAAAAAATAAACAATAAAAAAAACATAACTTGGAACTCTTCCCTGCACTGCCCCGAAAAAAAAATAATCACGGTTACAAGGAAACATATCCTATATAATGCAGACGATTAATTCAGCTGTTTAAGTTGCTTGAATCCAGACAAATCCTCCACTTGACTCAACTGTGGGCAGCCACGTCTATCATGAATAGTAGGGGAAGTCCGTAGTCAGCCCTGATGTAAACCCAACACTTCTTTACTCCTCAGCAGAAAAATTGTATTGCGCAAAACGGGTTAAGTGCTTTGCATAGAGTCAGCTTTATGAGATGCCTGTCTGCCCATATTACAATGAACAATGACTCATTCACTGTAGGTGTTAATGTCACAGTTCTGGTCCATTTATTTTGCCAGCGCTATGGCCAAGGCTTTACAGGAAACAGGCATTATTAATATTATTATCCTTTATTTATAGAGTGCTGACCTATTATATATGGCTGTATTTTCAATAAGGAGTACGCATTACAAACTTTGAAACAGTCACAAAAAAATGAAATCGGAGGGGAGGGCTGTTCCAGATCTTATAGCCTAAGAGACAGCGCAACAGTAATGAAAAGGTACAAATAAAAAATGATTTAGGATTATGTAATATTATGTAAATGAGTATCACGCATATAATATTGCATTATGTAAATCAGTATGATTAAGGCAGAAGCAGACATTTATTAATAATGGTATTCTGCAATCTTGATTGCCAGTAATAAGGCTGAACGTCTGTGTTGCTTTGAGAGCACTTGGGCAGCTATTTGGAATTAATATTTCCATTGTGACACTGTAAGCTAAACGCCAACAAACCTGCATTAAGGTGGCCACACACGATACAATAAAATGATCCGATTTAACAGCAATTCGATAAAAATGATCAGATTTCCAGAAAAAACAAAATCTTTCTTCTTTCATTTGAGCAAGAAATCCAATCGGGTTTCCAATTTTTATTCCATAAAAATTGATTGGGAGTGGTGGATTTTTCTGATCATTTTTTATGAAAATTGAATAGTGTGTGGTAGATTGTCAATTTGTTAATATATACTTCCAAGCAATTGGATATACATCCAAGCAATTTTCTCAGCGTATTCAAATTTTCTTTTCATAATTGGGGGAAAATGTGTTTGGTAAATTGGTCAGATTTTTGAAATGTTACAATCAATCAGAAAAACTGATTGCCATTCTTGAATTGGAGGATATTTAATCGGTTCAGCGCCGCAGTGCCGAAAATCTCATGCATCCGAGCAACGTTCACCTCCCATTCATTCGCCTATAACTTTATTGCTACTTATCACAATGAATTGATCTATATCTTGTTTTTTCCGCCACTAATTAGGCTTTCTTTGGGTAGTACATTTTGCTAAGAATTATTTTTTTCTAAATCCATTTTAACAGGAAGATTAAGAAAGAAATGAAAAAAATTCATTATTTCTCAGTTTTTGGCCATTATAGTTTGAAATTAATATACGCTACCGTAATTAAAACTCATGTATTTTATTTGCCCATCTGTCCTGGTTATTATACCGTTTAAACGATGTCCCTATCACAATTTATGGTGCCGATATTTCATTTAGAAATAAAGGTGCATTTTTTCAATTTGCGTCCATCACTATTTATAAGCTTATAATTTTAAATAATATAATAACATACTTTCTTGACATGCATATTTAAAAAGTTCAGACCCTTGGGTAACTATTGATGATGTTTTTTTTTTTTTTTATTGTATTTTTTTTTATTGTATTTTTTATGAAAAGTGTATGTGGGTAATTTTTGGTGTGGGAGGGAAATTGCTAATGTAAGATAATGTAATTCTTTAATTAAAACTGTGTGTGGGTGCAGTTTACTATTTGGCCACAAGATGGCCACAGTGAGAAAAGTCCTGGATGCGATCGATGTCGCATCCAGGAACTTAAATGCAGGGGAGTTGTTTCCTAGGGGGCAGAAATACCACGCTCTCTGGATAGAAAGCGTCGGTATTTCTGCGGGGAAGTTAGATCGGTGAATGGGAATTATATTCCCATTCACTGATCGGGGGCTAGCGGCGGGCGGCGGGCGCGCGCCCGATCGCGCGTACCACGCAGGGAAAGTAGCAGTGTCTTTCTGGACTAGAAAGCTCGTCCAGAAAGGCCGAACTGGTTAAAAAAATTTTTGGGTGTGTGGCCACCTTTAGACCAGTGCTGATGTAAAAACGAAAATTTAAAATACATGAAAACACAAATAAAAAGTACATTTCTTCCAGAGTAAAATGTGCTAGAAATATATTTTCTTCTTTGTTGCTGTCACTTTTAGTTAGTAGAAATCTGACAGGTTTTGGACTAGCCCATCTCCTCATGGGGATTCTCATTTTTTTCTTTATTTTCAAAAGTACTTAGTAAATGGCAGCTGCTCAGTTCAACTGCCAAAATAGTGTGCAGGTGGGGGGGGGGGGGGCGGCCTGCATCTTTGTATAGGTCCTTTCCAGGGACTACCTTTGTAAAGAATAGATGAAATACTGAGACTCCCCAGTGAAGATATGGAATACTGTAGTCAAAAAACTGTCAGTTCCGTCAAATTTCTACTAACTACAGTAAGTGACAGCAACATAGGAGAAATGTAATTTATGACTCATTTTACCATGGAAGAAACATACTTCTTATTTGTATGTGTTTACATGTATTTTCAATTTTACTAAATTTTGCAATAGTGTTCCTTTAAAGAGAACCCGAGGTGGGTTTGAAGAATATTATCTGCATACAGAGGCTGGATCTGCCTATACAGCCCAGCCTCTGTTGCTATCCCAAACCCCCCTAAGGTCCCCCTGCACTGTGCAATCCCTCATAAATCACAGCCACGCTGCTGACAAACAGCTTGTCAGAGCTGGCTGTGTTTATCTCTATAGTGTCAGTCTGCTGCTCTCCCCGCCTCCTGCAGAACTCCTGTCCCCGCCTGCATCCCTTCCCTCCCTGCTGATTGGCTGTGATTTATGAGGGATTGCAGAGTGCAGGGGGACCTTAGTGGGGTTTGGGATAGCAACAGAGGCTGGGCTGTATAGGCAGATCCAGCCTCTGTATGCAGATCAGAATCAGAAGATTCAGAATCAGAATCAGAATCACTTTATTCGCCAAGTGCGACAGGCGCCGCACCCGGAATTATTTGTAGACACAGGCGTATTGGCAGGTGCAAACAGTGCAAGTAACATTACACATAGTACAATTTAAAAAGACATTTCAAACATAGCAAATGACACAGAGCGGTTTACGCTGTATTAAGCAGAGATGACCATGAGTGTCAGCCTATGGTGCCCGAGGTGCAGAAGGGGATTAGGAGATGGCATTGGGGAGAGGGTCTGAGTTGAGAAGAGTGATCGCTTGAGGGAAGAATGTGTTCCTACGCCTGGTAGTTTTGGTGTAGATGGACCTATAGCGACGTCCCGAGCGAAGGGGACTGAAAAAGTGATTGCCAGGGTGGGAGGGATCGAGTGTGATTCTATTTGCCCTGGACCTCATTCTGGATGTGTGGAGAAAGTCCAGGGGTGGCAGGGGCGTCCCAATGATCTTCTCAGCCACATTGATGACTCTCTGGAGTTTGAGCCTATCCTTTGCATTTGCTCCCGAGTACCAGACAATGATGGAGGAGCAAAGGACAGATTCGATGGTCGCCGTATAAAAGCTGGTCAGTAGCTCCCTGGGCATGCCAAACTTCCTTAGTTGCCTCAGGAAGAACAGTCTCTGCTGGGCCTTCTTTTGGGTAGAAGAGGTATTTTCGTCCCATCTCAAGTTCTCCGTGATGGTGGTGCCTAGGAACCGCGCGCTATGTACCCTGGTGACTTCGGTGCCATCAATGATGACCGGGCTGGGTGGTGGAGCATTCCTTCTAAAGTTCACTATCAGTTCCACCGTTTTTGCTGCGTTTAGTACGAGTTTGTTGTCTGAGCACCATCTGAGAATCCGCTCGATCTCGCTGTGGTATTCCAGCTCCGCTTTATCACCCATAAGTCCTACGATGGTGGTGTCATCCGCAAACTTAATGACCTTGACGGTATCCGTGGAGGAGGTGCAGCTGTTTGTATACAGGGAGAAGAGCATTCTTTAAACACACCTCGGGTTCTCTTTAATAGGTAAAATACATTTTTACAAACACTTGTAAAGATCATGGGACATTTAATCTGGTATTCAGCAGACAGCTAGTACAGAAGACAGCATCAACCTCTCCCCTTAGCCTGTAGACCCTGAACTAGCATGCAGATTGGGTGTTTCTGACTGAAGTCTGACTGGATTAGAAACTAATATAAGTTAACCCTTTGCCAATCGCTCCACACAGGACCACTCCAAGCCAATTGGCGTGAAGTCCTGTGGCGGGTTTTGTAGGAGATCACACTTGCCGATGCTCCGCTCCCTCATCAGTCTCCCATCGGCGATCGCCGCTAGGAGACTGTTAGATTTAGACTGTGATTTACTCACGGCTGTCCCCCTGGGAGGCACTACAGTGATCCGCTGTCATAGGCTTATGCCTATGACAGCCGATCGCGCTAATTGGCTGGCGGGGGAAGGGGGGGAGGGGGGAATAAGTTTTAAAAAAGGGAAAATTTATTTAAAAATAAAGGACAAATACATAAAAAAACATGCTGGCAAGGATCAGAGCCCACCAACAGAAAGTTCTGTTGGTGGACAGAAAAGGGGGAGGAATCACTTGTGTGCTAGGTTGTAAAGCCCTGCAGCAAGGCCTTAAAGCTGCAGTTGCCTAATTAGTAAAAAATGGCGGCCTGGTCGCCGGGGGGGGGGGGGGGGGGAACTGGGTTTAAGACCGTGGTCCTTCAGTGGTTAAAACTCTAACCTGCAAAGAAGAAATCATACAGTGCTGCCCATAATTATTCATACGCCTGGCAAATTTTGACTTAAAGTTACTTTTATTCAACTAGCAAGAAATGTTTTGATGGGAAACAACATAGGTGTCTCCCAAAAAATAATAAGACGATGTACAATAGGCATTATTGTGGAAAACAATTCTCAGCTTTTATTTACATTTGAGCAAAAAGTGTCCAGTCCAAAATTATTCATACCCTTCACAAACTGTCACAGTCTGTGGAAAAATCCAAAGTTCTATACCATTCCAAATAGTCAACGCTGTTCTACAGCATCCTAGTTACCCTGATTACTTGGGAACAGCTGTTTCAATCAACTCAACAGGTGAAAAACAGCAGCTCTCTGCAGTTGGTTTGTGGACAGTCATGGCTTAAACAAAGGAGCGCGAGGGAGGATCAGTGGCTGCTCAAAAGTCAGGGAAAGGCCACATGGCCATTTCTAAATGTTTTCAAGTTCCAGTGGATACAGAGCAAAGTATTATTAAAAAAAATGTTCCGCACTGTGGGGATAGTGTTCTGTGGACTGATGAAACAAAATTGGAACTGTTTGTGCCCTTGGATCAACGCTATGTTTGGAGGAGGAAGAACAAGGCCTATGAAGAAAAGAACATCTTGCCTACTGTGAAGCATGGCAGGGGGTCACGCTTTGGGGCTGTTTTGCTTCTGCAGGTAGAGGGAAGCTTCAGCGTGTGCAAGGTACCATGAATTCTCTTCAGTACCAGGAGATATTGGATGAAAATGTGATGCAGTCCGACTCACAAACCTGAGGCTTGGGAGACGTTGAACCTTTCAACAGGACAATGATCCCAAGCATACCTCCAAGTCCACTAGAGCATGGTTGCAGATTAAGGGCTGGAACATTTTGGAGTGGCCATCGCAGTCACCAGACTTAAATCCGATTGAGAACCTCTGGTGGGACTTAAAGAAAGCAGTTTCAGCGCGTAAGCCTAAGAATGTGACCGAACTGGAGGCTTTTTGCCCATGAAGAATGGGCTAAGATATCCGTAGATCACTGCAAGACACTTGTGTCAAGCTATGCTTGACGTTTAAAAGCTGTCATAACTGGAAAAGGATGTTGTACTAAGTAATAAGAATGAATGTCACTTGGGGGTTGAATAAAACTGATAATGATGTGAGCACAGAAAAGACATTTGTGGTTATTTCACTATAAATGTCTGATTTAATTGTAAACAAGATGACTGAAATGATCAAAATCAATGTCAAACTGGCCAAAACACTCAATTTCAGGGGTTGAATAATTTTGAGCACAACTGTGTATGTGTATATATATATATATATATATATATATATATATATATATATATATATATATATATATATATATACACACACACACACACACACACAGCCACAACCTCTCTCTCTCTCTCTCTCTCTTAGCAAAGCGGTTTACCCAGGCTAGCTGTAAAATCGTTCTGGCAGAGAAGACAGCAGGAGGGGTGAAGCTACATCCTGCCTGCATCTGCTCCTCCCCTTCCCATATACTGCATGTGAAAATAACTACAGAGGTGATAACTTAGAGGACAACTATCAAAGTTAACTGAAATTATAAATGCCACTTATATTTCCAGGAATTACTCGCAAACGGCAATACAAAAGATTTTTTTCCATCTTTTCATTTGTGTGAAAAAAAAAATGACAGAAAACAGTTCTCACTGTGTGCATTACTATGGAAGACTGTGTCCAGCACATCCAGCATACAGAGACAGTCCTCACTGGCAGTAATCCTGTGAGTAAAATTTGTTTAGAATGATTGAAAGCAGAAACATAGCTTCAAGTGTGCAAATAACTCATCAGCTGCAGCCCTGTGCGTTCCCGTGTCTCTCTACTTACACAGTCAAAAGTAAACAGAGATTACAGCCAGAAACAGCTCATTGTGAATGGGGAGAGGGGACATGCAAATACAGGTCTTTCTCTTCAGACACTTTATCTGTAGCTAAATAATCTCTCACCAGTTCTCATATAATGTGATAAAGCAGTGTGTGTGAGAGCAGTGCAGAAACAAACAGTAAGGCCCTTTTTACACTTAGGGCCCCTTTCCACTACATGAGTTGCTATGCGGAAACCACACCACATCGCAAAGAAAATGCATCTAATTCACGTCAATGGAGTAGTTTCCATTGATGCGAGTTGACCTACCCGATCCGGCATGATGCGACATAGGGGAATTTATGGATAGCACGCTGCAGTTTTCCGCAGCACGCATCCAATTCCCCACAGCCGCCGACTGGAAGCCGATTGACGCCACATCCGGTTGTATGGTCGAAGTACCTGCAGGGGGATGCGAGGCGATGCGGCGATCGCCTCGCATCCACATTGCTAGTGAAAATGGGCCCTTAACCAGTTCAGCCTTCAGTCGTTTTCACTTTATGGATCCGAGCAATGTTCACCTCCCATTCATTAGCGTATAACTTTATCACTACTTATCACAATGAACTGATCTATATCTTGTTTTTTCCGCCACCAATTAGGCTTTCTTTGGGGGGTACATTTTGCTAAGAGCTACCTTACTGTAAATGCATTTTAACAGTAAGAATAAGAAAAAAAATGAAAAAATTCATTATTTGTCAGTTTTCGGCCATTATAGTTTTAAAATAAAACATGCCTCCATAATTAAAACCCACGTATTGTATTTGCCCATATGTCACGGTTATTTCACCGTTTAAATTATGTCCCTATCACAATGTATCGCGACAATATTTAATTTGGAAATAAAAGAGCATTTTTTCCGTTTTGCATCCATCACTATTTACAAGCTTATAAAAAAAAAATAGAGAGAAATATTTCATCTTTACATAGATATTTAAAAAGTTTAGACCCTCAGGTAAATATGTGTTTTTTTTGTTTTTTTATAGTAATGTTTTTTTTTTTTTTTATTAAACATTTTATGTGGGCATTTTTGGAGGGTGGGATATAAATAGTGTTTTATTTGGGGAAATATTTGTGTATTGTAATGTTTTTTTACTTTTACTTGTAGTTTTACTTTTTGGCCACAAGATGGCAATCTTGAGTATGTTTACATGACGTCACTCTAAGCGTACAATGTACGCTTAGAGGGACAGAGCTTCAGAAAAAGCGTAGCTTCCTAGAGAAGCTGTCGCTTTTTCAGCGGGGGAGAGGAATCAGTGATCGGGCACCATAGCCCGATACATTGATTCCTGGGCTACCGAATCCGCGGCCGGGAGCGCGCGGACGCGCACGTGGCCTCCTGGACGTAGGTACTACGTCCTGGAGGCATAAATGGTTAATTAGTTGTTCTCAGTTATAGCTGGAAGAAAACTGATTTTCAAAGTAATGCCCATGTTTTCCTATGGCACAGTTCCCACTATACGCATTTTAACTAAAAGCTTTTTTACAATGAACTGCTATAGAAAAAAATGCATACTAACGCACACCAACGCATTAAGGGCCCTTTTGCACTTTAGTTTTCTTTAAGTTATAACTGAGAGCAACTGATTAAGTTGTAAACGTGCACTAAGGTAGGGAACACACTTTTAGGGACTGTTTTAGTGGATTTTTAGAGAACTGATGTTAATCAGTGGGCTAGTTCCCACTTAATGCTTTTTTGTGTCCAGAACAAAAACTGACATTCTGCATTACAATTCTGCACATTTTGTCAGTTTTTTCTATCAAGTACATTAGCTGCTGTGAAAAAATGTGAACGTTTTTCTGCTTAGAAACACACTTGGTGTGCGGGAAAAGCATGCAGAAAAACGCGCGCAGAAAACTGAAAGACAAATGTGTCCCCTGCTTTAATCACTCCTCTTTGAATAGTGACAGAGAGGTGGAACCTTCCCACATGGTACAGCTCAAGCTTCAATGCCGACACAAGTTGACATACAAAGCTATTTTTTCACACAGGCTGTCATGAGAGACCTCTGAAAAGTTTTCTAGTGTTAATGGCTAAAGCTCTATAGATACAGTATGTGGGGTTTATAGAAAAACTTCTTTGGTAGTTGTTCTTTAAGGACTGAAGTGATAAGACAACACTCTCACTATGAAAACTTATCACTACACCTTAATAAAAAAAAAAAAAGCTTCTTTAACACTGAAAATTTCGATCAATGTGTAGTGATAAGTTTTCACTTGCCTTATTATCCCCAGCATTATCTTAGTGAATTGAGGCCAAAGTGAATTGAATAAGGGCCATTGAGTTTCAGGAAGTGAGAGGTCATGAAGGAGGATTTAGTAGACAAGCAAACCAGAAACACGTGTAAGGAGGACGATGGGGTCTAAAACCAAATGAACTTATTAAGCTGCAGAGACCATGCATGTAGATGGAAAAGAGGAGGGCACCAAAGACATATCATAACATCTTTTTTTATTAACATTTTAATAGTGTCCAACCATTTTTGGAAATGGGGCTGTACCCATATATCTGTAAGAATTTAGAGAATGTTCCCTTTAAAAATGCATGTTCTAAAGTAGCAGAGATTTTAAGATACTTTCACAAATATATCCATTGGCGTGCGTTTTTCTGTTCTCTGTTAGTGCTGCATAAAATACATCAGCAGTACATAAACATATAATATAAATCCGAAAAAACAATAAAATATGCAAGGAGGATAGAAAAAGTTATGATTACTTCTGCTGTGAGATGCAATTTAACAATAGATCTGAAATTATAGGAGCCATTGCTATAGGCGCGCACAAACCCAGTACACGTAGCAGGAGTTCAAAAGTTTAAAACAGTAAATAAAAAGAGAAATCTGTGCATAATTGTATATATACACACACACACACATAATATATATATATATATATTAGAGAGAGAGAGAGAGAAGGAATGCTGCATGTATACTTATAGCTACAGGTGTTATATCAGGTGTTTTCCCCTCATCTCACTGATATTGTACTATAGTTCTATACTACACTATGATTCAGGTATGTCTTTACAGAGTAATAAAACTGACCGGTTTTATTCATCATATTTTTATTTCCCCTTATAAGGAATGTACCTGTTAACAGTTATTGTGCCGCCGAGACCCGGGCAGAATCTGTCACTTCCGGGTCTAGGCGCTTGTTCTCCGCTGCCAACCCTGCCGGTGATTCACAGTCCGCATGCGTTGATAGGCGGAGGGCGTGTTCGCAGTACGCCCTCCGCAAGAGTAAACAATATTCAGCTGACCCGCTCAGCTGATTGGAGCGGGGTCAGCTGATCTCTTCCTGACAGGGCCTTTCTCTGTGATTGGTTGTGCGGAAGATGGCCGGCCACTGATTGGAGAATGATTGATATTTAAATGTGCAGAGTGCTCCCAGCCATTGCCCGTGATAAGCATAGCTTTCGCTAGTTGCTGTGTGCGCACTCTGATCTTTGTTTGATATTCTGGACTTCGACCTCAGATTGTATTTGACTACTCTGTTGTGTTTAACCTCTGCTTAATTCCTGGATAACCCTTTGCTTGATGCCTGGACCGAACTCTGCTAGTTACTGGACTTCCCTTGTTTGCTGACTGGACCGACCTCTGCTAAGTTACTGGACATTCCTTGCTTGCCGCCTGGACCGACCTTGGACTGTTATTGGATATTCATTGTATGCCACTAACTCTGGATGATAAGTATAAGGTCTACTCTCCTTATCAGTCAGTTAACAGTGTGCATATACTCTTGCATAACTTGTCATATATCATCTGGGACTTCTGTTAACTGTTCACATGATCTTGCATGCAGACTTAAGGAACTATATCATACTTACATCCATTATCATCTGTTGCTATCCTGCATGCAAGTCTGCTGGAACGGTTTCATAACTCTGATCAAATTGCTATTGCTGTTCAATAGTTTTGCATGAAGATTATATACTTGGATTGCTCTGCCTGAACTGTGTATGTGATACTGCGGAACTGTGTTACTAGCCTCAGTAGTGGCCTCTGGTGGTATATCTGCCTTCTCTGTTAGCTTGTATGCCTTACTCGCTTAAGACCTAATTAGGGCCAGCTAGTGGTGTGCCAGGCAGGGGCAGTGTAGGTGTCAGTTAGTGGTGTGCCAGGCAGGGATAGCTAGGTGAAGAGCAAGACCTATAGCCTGGGCATACACGCAGATTCCTCAAATTATGTCACCAAGCCTTAAACCCCTATTTCAATTATCTAGCAAATTTTGTTTCAAATGATTTAGCACTTATCTGTCTACAATGGGGATGCGAGCACTACCTTAAAATAATACACTTTGCAAGCAGCAATCATCATTACCTAATTCAATTCTGTGTTCTGTGTGCATAAAAATGTTTTGGATTTTGCCTTATGTTGTGGGAGATGACTAATAATCATAGAATGTTCCCACAGACAGCGTATGACATTGCTTCTCGCCACTAGAGATGTCGCGAACCTCCGATTTTCACACAGACCCCTATTTTAGGTCTCCCTCCACCCTCCTCCCTTCTACCTATTCCCTCCTCCCTCCTACCGGAGGGAGGAGGGTCTCATCTGCCAGAGAATTATATTATTTCAAAAGCCTGTTTACATACCATAGCTGAGAATTGAACCCAGGTCTCACTGTGTGGTGGGCAAGTACCTTAACCGCTGTACCACAACAGTACTAACTGAAGCTGGCCTAGCATTTACCTTTTATGCTCAATCCAAGAAAAAAATTAGACAAGATAGCAGTGTTAGGAAGACTTGCCTAAGGTCTCCTACTGAATAGGTGCTGGCTTACTGAACAGACAGAGACGAGATTCGAACTCTGGTCTCCTGTGTCAGAGGCAGAGCCCTTAACCATTACACCATCCAGCCACTGCTTACAGATATGTAGCCAGACATGGCCTTGTCTTTTGTGTTCAACAGTTGTCCAAAGAGAACCCCAGATAGCCAGGTAGATTCATATCTCTCTCTCTCTCTCTCTCTAGTAGGGATGGTCACCACTTTCCGTGGAATTGTATTTTTGAGCATAAATGGATTGAGCATAAATGGTACATGCTAGGCTGGCTTCAGCATGTAGTGTTGGTGAGAGAGAGAGATAGATGAATCTACCTGGCTATCTGGGGTTCTCTTTGGACAACTGTTGAACACAAAAGACAAGGCCATGTCTGGCTACATATCCATAGGCAGTGGCTGCATTGTGTAATGGTTAAGGGCTCTGCCTCTGACACAGGAGACCAGGGTTCGAATCTCGTCTCTGTCTGTTCAGTAAGCCAGCACCTATTAAGTAGGAGACCTTAGGCAAGTCTTCCTAACACTGCTATCTTGTCTAATTTTTTTCTTGACAACTGTTGAACACAAAATACAAGGCCATGTCTGGCTACGTAGCGGTAAGCAGTGGCTGGATGGTGTAATTGTTAAGGGCTCTGCCTCTGACACAGGAGACCAGAGTTCGAATCTCGTCTCTGTCTGTTCAGTAAGCCAGCACCTATTCAGTAGGAGACCTTAGGCAAGTCTTCCTAACACTGCTATCTTGTCTAATTTTTTTCTTGGATTGAGCATAAATGGTAAATGCTAGGCCAGCTTCAGTTAGTACTGTTGTGGTACAGCGGTTAAGGTACTTGCCCACCACACAGTGAGACCTGGGTTCAATTCTCAGCTATGGTATGTAAACTGGCTTTTGAAATAATATAATTCTCTGGCAGATGAGACCCTCCTCCCTCCGGTAGGAGGAAGGGTGGAGGGTAGAAGGGTGGAGCCCACAAGAGCCTAATTAAAATCTCCCTAGCAGCTGTCCCTTAACTAATTAGTATAGGCAGATGAGTGAGTCAAATGGCTCAAGGACCTTGCCTTGTATAAGGGGGGGTGGGGCTCCACCAGTGAGTGCCGTCTGATTGGCAATAATGTGTCTGCTGACTGTGATGGAGAGGGTCAAAGTTTTGCTCCATAGAGCATTATGGGAAAGTTCGCGTTTGGTAGGCGAACGCGAACCACCGAAGTTCGCCTGGAACCGTTCGCCGGCGAACCGTTCGGGACATCTCTACTCGCCACCTCCTATTGCAACAAGTAAAAGCTGAAATCAATGGAAACAGCCCAATTCCAGGGAACCATGATATTCTTAGGATAATTCCTACCCCATTCAAATAAAAGTTAGTGTCATAGTAAAAGAAAAGCGTTGAAACACTTTTTTCTTTCCTTTTTTGTTTTAGAGATTTAGGAATAGCAAGAGGTAGCAGGGAAACTTAAGCAGCTGAAACGCCTGTCATGGCAAGGACCTTCCTGTTGAGAGAGGAAGTTTCTGACTGGGTGGGAGGGGCTGCTGCTTGGATTGCATCAACCTGCTGTTCAGACTACAAGGAGGCAGGCACATATTGTGTCATAGTTATTGCAGGCTACAGAAATGCTAGTCTGTGGGATCCAGGCCAGGAGCTCTAAAAAAAAAAAGATGTATTTGTCTTCAGCAATTCAACAAACTTCTACACACACAAAACGCAAACTCTGCAACTGTGTGCCTGCAAGAAAAAGAGTGGGGCTTTACTTATTGGTACTAGATACTATTGTATATTATACAGTGTTAAAACAGACAGCACAGCTTACATTGGCGCCTACTTGTTTCCAAAAGTTGAAAGGAATTCTGCATTGTTACATCCTGGGGGTTGTGTTTTGTTTAATTGGTTGACATTGTCAGGATCTATGCAAGGTTATTTAAATACATATGTATGTCAGAATTTTAGTAGGGTTATTTTCTATGTTGTGTTGTAATTTTTTACAGTCATTCTTGTTTCACGTCGGAGATTTTTTTTCCACAAAGATTTTTAAGATCATCCAGCAATAGAGATTAATTTTATCACAAAGATTAATTATAATATCTAATGCCACAGATCATTATTTACAGATACAGATATATCCTCTGCAGCTCATAATAACATGGTTTAACATAATACAGACACTTTTGGTGATATCCTATTCCAGGTAATAATTAGCTTAAGTGTGTGAGCTAGTAATCACTTGGCCATTGCGGGAGGATTACTGGCAAATCACATTGCTGGCTTCGCTCCTGCAATGGCTGAGTATTAAGAGCATGTGTGTCAGGCAATGGGGAGGAAGGGATTGTGCAGTGAAGCTGTCATTCAGCACCACAGCACTGCTGCCTTGCTACCCCAGGAGATGAGCATGCACTGACTGTCTGCCTTTGTAGGCCAGGCTCTACTGGTACCATCACTCCCCATTGCTTCTCATTGCTCTGTGTCAGACTGCCAGACCAGCTGGGACCTAGCCATCCTTGTTATATCAGTCTGCATGGATGAGAAGGGGTTAAAGAGACACTGAAGCGAACACAATTATGATATTATGATTTGTATGTGTAGTACAGCTAAGAAATAAAACATTAAGATCAGATACATCAGTCTAATTGTTTCCAGTACAGGAAGAGTTAAGAAACTCCAGTTGTTATCTTTATGCAAAAAAGCCATTAAGCTCTACGACTTTTAAAGTCGTGGAGAGGGCTGTTTTCTGACTTTTATTATCTCAACTGTTCCTGAACTATTTACTTTTTCTCTGCCAGAGGAGAGGTCATTAGTTCACAGACTGCTCTGAAAGAATCATTTTGAATGCTGAGTGTTGTGTAATCTGCACATATTATAGAATGATGCAATGTTAGAAAAAACACTATATACCTGAAAATAAAAATGAGAATATTTTCTTTACTGCTAATCTTCTAGTAATTATTCATAGTACACAACCAATTCACTATATCATATTTTTTTTTTCGCTTCAGTGTCTCTTTAAGGAAAGTTTAAAAGGGGTGCCAGTTAGGTCCAGATTTTAAACCAGACCAATGACAAGACTCAGCGGGAGCAGTGGCTAACAGTATGACCCGAGGAGAGTTGGGATGGTGAATGCTCAGTTCCGGGGCTGGGAGGCAGGCATTGGCAAGGCTGGGGTGCACACAATTGAGCTGCTTCGAGGAGCGTTTCTGCGGGGTCAGGATCGATGGGGCCAGTTGTACCAGCAAAGATCAGCGGGAAGAGCTGTGCAGTGGCGGTAGTCCAGAGGAGAGGAGCTCTGAAGGTCTCCTTAGTAAAGGAGACTTCCAAAATGCTAAGTTAATGCATTGGAAGATGTGCTTAGCAAGGCTAAGCTAACACTCATGTTTGATGGGAAGCGAGGCGATAAGATCACCCAACAAGATTTTTAACACCCTGCAGGGTGCTAACTTTAATTGGATCAGGTGAAGTTATTGTTACTTGATATATGCCTGGATCTTTCTAAAGCTGAATACTCACCTGTCGAGGCAGGAAGATGAATCAGGTCTGATGAAGGTGTGGATACGCCAAAACACGTAGTGACATCACTGGCACGCCAGAAACAGCAAGACAGCCTGTTGCTCTCCTCCATCATGGATCAGATTCTTTTATGTGTTTTATATCAAGTAAGTACAATGTCGTTTTGTGATGTGAATAAACATTACTTATTTCACGATTGAAGCACCATCCCTATTGCTTCTTTTCCACTTACTTTGGTTTCAATCCTGTGCAAAATATAGTCATTGCACATTGTTTCATATTGTTTCAATCAGAAAGTAGGAGATAGGAGTGTCAACCTTTGCTGCCAGCTGATGAACTGGTATTGAGAATGAGTAACAAAAGCTACTGTTATGTGCAGCTAATCACTCCTGCAGGAAAATGAGAGTTCCCGGACAGTCTAAAAGCAAGAATTCTACAGAGTACTTGTAACGATCGGTGTAACACAGAGAGGATCTGATTATCTGTGATCTGCAGTATCACCGAGAATGCAGATATATACCAGATTATCGATGATCTGCAGTATCACCGACAATCAGATATATCTTCTAACCTCTGGACACCTGAGTGACAAGGAGTGTTTTGGTGCAACAGTAATACTTTGAGTAGCACACCCTGAAGGCAGGTGCAAGAGCAGATAGGAATCCTGCTTGGCAACTGGTTCCTTCCGTAGACTGAACTCTCCCAGGGGAGGAGTCAGACAGCGAGTGGGAAGGACAGAACGTGAGTGACACCAAGGAGGGTGTCACTGACAAGTCTGTGAACTATCTCCTAACAGGAGAGATAGTTCTCGAGGTCGGACAAGCCAGGTCGTTAACACACAGACAGATAAAGTACAGAGCCAGTAGGCAGATACAGAATCCAGGGACTAGCCGAGTATTGGCAACAGACAATCAGAAAGACAAAGGTACAAAATCAGAGATCAGGAGAATGGTCAGAAATGCAAAAAGTCATAACAGATAAACAACAATGCCTAGACTTGAGTGTGAGCTTGAAGATTCTCACACTCCAGGAACTAGACTAGATAATACGAATAATACAGATGGTACAGAATTCCTAGACTAAGGTGTGAGATCCCTGGCCATCAACACCTTTGGAAACTAGACTTAAATAACAATACAGATGATAACAGTATTCCTAGACTAAGGTGTGAGATCCCTGGCCATAAACACCTTTGGAAACTAGTCTAATAACACAGATACAGACAAGGTCTGAGTGCTACCACGTAGTGATCGCAACGGCAGACAACCAGCAAATGCCCAGCCACCAGTATATATAGTTCAGCGCTCTCCAGCGCCTCCCCCAAGTGCTGGACCAATGGAAACCGTTTCTGGCATTAGCTGACCAGCCTGGTCAGCTGATCCCCCACTGATTGGCATAAAGCTTTTCCTCTCAGCGCGCGCGTGCGTCCACCTAAACCTATGTGGACAACAGCTCCTAGCCACACTAGACCCCTGCTGTGAAATGCCCGTAGTGCTAGATGCGGAATCCGCCGCCATGCCGCCAGCGCATGCGGCGGTTCCTCTGCGTTCGGGCGGACGCAAAGACGAGTGAACACACACATCAGTAGCCACGCTGCACGCGGAATCCGCCGCCTTGCCAGAGGTGCATGCGGCGGTGCTTCCACGTTTTCTCACAGTACTATTGCAATGGTTGCAAAGAAGAGTTTACACTTGGTTTTGGAAAATTCTTAGCAGAGTATGAACTGGTTGGAAGAAAAAAATCAATAAAATCAAATTGCAAAACAATTTGTGCAGTCCGCATATATATTTAGGGCTGTTTTACGTTTTATAATTTAAGTGGATTTTCTCTTTAAGGTTTATGTAGTCCAGTGCTTGATTAAAGTATACCTGAGAGAGAAAAAAAAGCATTTATACCTACCTGGGCTTCCTTCGGCCTTCCTTAGACCATTAGCTTCCTTATCACCTTACCGTCCTCCTGGGACACTTTGATCCTCCGCTGGACAGCACGGTCTTCTTCTCTAGTTGCCCCAGTACAGCTGGACTGGCAGCGACTGGAGGAAGAGACCAGGCCAGCCTGCAGAGGATTGGAGTGTCCTGGGAGGGTGGGGAGGCAACCCACAGCCTAAAGGAGGCTGATGGAAGCCCTAGGTAAGTATAAATGCTTTTATTTTTTTGGGTCTCAGCTTTCCTTTAAACAGTTATACCATGCAGGTGTTAATGATAAGCAAGTTCAATAGCATGTTAATACACAGTCATCAAACAGAAACAGCTGTGTAGTAAGAATAAAACTGGGTAAAGAAAAATTATGCTCTACTACCCAGTTGAGATCACTGAAGACCTCTGTTTATAATAATGCAAACCATCTTACACCGTGGCAAGACTGAGCACAGCATCAAGATGCAGGGTGGTGCGATTGCAAGGTCTCTCTTAGGCAGAAATGTAAAGCAAGAAAGTTGTTTACGGGTGTGGCGTCCAAGTTCTACTGCAGAAGTACAAAGCAAGAGGCAATGCTAAATACTGAAAACACAATTACCAGCCGAGAACACTTAGTGCAGCAGATAAATGACACATCATGCTGAATTGGCAGCTGTCCTGCGGCACAGTCGCAGGAACCAGAGGAATCCTGGTAAACCCATCTACCAACAAGAAGAGGTCTGGTCAACAGTGGAAGATTTAAAGGAAACATCAAGTGAGAGGAAAACCCGGGCCGCCATTTTCACTCTTTGATAAACAATGCCAGTTGCCTGACTTTGTCTCTAATAGTTTGAAGCATACATGAACTGAATAAAATAATAGCAGATTAATATAACTAGGCCTTAAAAACCTATGTGTACCTCACCGCAGCTCTGCTGTCAGCCAGTCTCCTGGAGTCCCCTCTGTAGCGGCTGCTGACCTGGCTTCTGTGCATGCACGCGGAAACACTGCTCACAGTCCAGTGGCAGGGGAGCATTCTGCGCAGGCGCAGTACTTCTTCACGCCGGGTCAGCGAATGCTATGTAGGGGACTCCAGGAGTCTGACTGAGAGTGGAGCTGTGGCGAGGTACACATAGGCTTCTAGGGGCTGGAGGAAGCCCCATGTAAGTAAATCTGCTATTATTTAATAGAGGCACCTTATTTGTGGCTACAAGCACTATTAGGCACTGCTATTTGGCCTGAGGAAGTGGGTATGCACCCACAAAACGCGTTGCCAGTGCAATAAAATTCTATTAATATGTGAATTTGTCTTCATTGAGGAAAGCCACCTCACTTTTTTCATTTTATTTGTTTTCAACGTATTTTATATACTCTGGGCGCCTCTTCCCCCTTTACCTTGTGCTTTCACGCTTCTTTTGGAGGGGGGATCAACCCTCTTTGACCAATTTAGGTCATTTAAGGTTTGCTTTTTATCAAGAGTGCGACCATCACCAGCTCCGCCTGGTCACCCGAGTGGAGTCGGGGTTATACATCTCCACCTGCTTCTAGTGGTCGGTTGCCCTTCTGCAACCCACCTTTGTGAGTATAATACATCCGCATATTTTACATACTTCTGGTACTGTGACATGCTGCACCATTTGGGCTCCTGTTGTCTCTGTGTTTTCTTTCTGCAGGGTGCAATTTTTATTATCCCTACTTTTTGTCTGCTATTATTTTATTCAGTTCATGTATCCTTAGTAGTGGGAAGCCTCTGAATCGTTTAGTTTTGGGTCCCTGTGAACATATTCAACAAGGGCTTGTCAAATATGTTCTCGTGGCCACACACCCATCGAGCGTAGAAATATAGGACAAGCTTCTTTATACTAGGCATGTGGGCGTAAGGTCTGCACATGCCCAGTAGAATGAAGCCACTTGTGCACAGCTTATTTCCTCCATGCACTAGCACCTTTGTTCTCAATATGCACTGAAGCTCATATTCAGCTGGGAGCACAGCCACAAGAAAAAGGGGGTCCCAGACAACAGTGGTGGGACCAAGGAGGATCTGGGAAGCCTTATGGTGGCCACACATGTTACAATTTTTCTGTTCGATTTTACCCTAATTCAATTAACACGATTGATTGTGTGATAAAATAAAAAAAACAACATGTATTGTGTGTGGCCAACATTAGGATGGCCCTACTACTTAGGTATGTATATGCATGCTTGTTGCAGGCATGACTCAAATGCTCAGCATGAAAGCCAGGCAACTGGCATTGTTTATAAGGGAAAAAAGATGGCAGCCTCAATTTCCTCTCATTTCAGGTTCCCTTTACAGCTTAAAACCATACCTCTTACACGGAAACAAGTGGCTCACTTAGGGCTCTTTCACACTAGGCAACGCGGTGCCCCAACCTGATTTCGTGCACACATTAAGACTTACGGCATGATGTCGAAACGCTGCGGTTGGATGCTGATCAGCAACACAACTTCTAATTCACCCAATGAAGAAACGATTGTGGTGGACGATTAAAAGTTCCCAGAAGCGTTATGCTTTGTCTAATGTGAAAGGTTACATGAAAGTCAATAGACTTTTATGTTACATTTATCTTTCCGCATCCTAGAAGCGATCCATCAAAACGCACGGATCAGCTCCTAGTGTGAAAGTGCTCTTATGCATGAGAACACAAGAACTGGTGTAAAGAATAATGGCACCAGGTGTTCTTGTCTGATGAGTCAGAATTTGAAATTTTTTGCTGCAACAGAAGAAACTATTAAACTACCACTCTAGAGAGGCACGCATGGCTTTGACTGAATGAGTGAATGAATGAATCATTGTTTTAATATCATTAGCATGTATGTGCTGAGATCACATTATTTTGTAGTGTTTCCACAGATACATTCATAATCAGGAATATTTTCTATGAACTGATTTCAGAGAGTCTGCTTAACCTTCTGCTCCCCCTTCTGCCAGTAAGGGGGCAGCTAAGCATGCAGAGATGAGATAAAATAAAGAGTGAGATGAAGAAGGGAATGAGGGAATAGAAAGCAAGGATAATGGGATAAGCATGAGTAAGAAGCAGCAATGTTTTGCGTCATATAAAGAGATACATATATTCAGCAAAAGAATACCTTTTAAAAACGATCTTAAAATGTAAATTCACCAAAGAAATTCTGAAAGCAATATAGAGGTTTCACCTGCTGATACATTTCATTTACATGCAGAGTCGCTGGTAATATCCCAGAAGAGCTGCCGCACACTTGGGCAACTCAAACAGGTGGAATGTTCAGTATATCCAGCATGCCATGGCAATCGTTAATTCATTAATGAAAACCAGAAGGAAAAAAGTGTCCCAAATGGGTAGTTACGTCAGTAGAGGGAACCCTTTTGGATAATACAGAGGCCTTCCCAGTCCCCTTTGCCTCCACAGATCCACCGCTGGGAGCCCCAACCCCTTCAAGGGCCTTGTAGAAGAGTACACAAAGCCACTAATGAATGAGTGTGGCTGCATTGCACAGGAGGAGGAGGCTGACCGATTCGGTGCTACTGTGCAGGCCCATGGCTTCCTGTGCAATGCAGCCACGTTCATTCACAAACCAGAGCATTGCCGCAAACTTCCAGAAGATCCAGCGCTGGATCAGTGATTGGGAGTGGGACGTGGAAAGCCTCTGGACAATCCACTCTACCAAGGTATGCATCTAACTTTTGCCTTTTTCAAAATGACAGGTTTACTTTAAAGAGACTCTGTAACAAAATTTTCAGCCTTATTTCTTCTATCCTATAAGTTCCTATACCTGTTCTAATGTGGTCTGGCTTACTGCAGCCTTTCCTAGTTGCACAATGGCTGTACTATCTCTGTTATATGATCTAATCTTATTTCCTCTGTCGGCTCTGTCGGGCTCAGGCACTCAAGCTGGAATGTGCTGTTCTGCTTGTGATTGGATAGAAGCTATACACACCCTCTCCAGGTCCCCTGCAAGCTCTGTAGGAGTCACACACTGACCTACTCTCAGCCTATCACATTCCATGTCTTGTTTGTAAGCACTGCCTAAAACTGGCAATTACAAGCCAGGATTGCAGCAGGGGGTGGCAGAAACAGCACAGGAGAACATAATGAATAGAATGGTATGCTTTTTAGTGTAAGAATTTTAGAGTACAGATTATTTTTAAAGGCATGGTTTAAAATGATGTAACCCAATGTTACATGCTATAGCTATTGTTTATTGTTCTACACAAAGTATCCTCCATACAGGATCTCATATATTACTCGGACAAGCAAACATAAGCACGTCTTATGTCATGGTTACTCACCATATTGAGGAAAAACAAAACTTTAAAGTAAAAACAAAACACAAAAAGTAATAATGAAAACACCGAAATTAATAATTATGCCCCCAACCAATAATAAGTACTGTATATACATTAGGTGCTTCACACCAAAGACCATTATGTTGTCAACTCCCTAACAACAAGTATAGCCATTAGCCCTCCCATAACAATTGCAATTAGAGCCATGATCCCCTGCATAAGAAGTACAGCCATTAACCTACTCACAACAAGTATAGCTATTAGCCCATGCATAAAAGGTACAGGTATAATATGCATCACAAGTAATCATGAAATCTGCTACCATTATACTTCTGGCACGTAACAGGAAAAGCCATCCTGCCCCCCTGTAACAAGTGCACACAAAATGTTCTGTGTAACTGGCCCCCACTAAAGCACAATTGGTGCAGCAAGGATGCAGAATGACAGGTACCTGATTCTGGCAACTCCACCACTTACAGTCTACTAACGTGTACTGTCAGGGGCGTAGCAATAGGGGTTGCAGAGGTAGCGACCGCATCGGGGCCCTTGGGCCAGAGGGGCCCCACAGGGCCCTCCCTCAACTACAGTATTAGCTCTCTATTGGTCCTGTGCTCATGATAATCACTTCTATAGATACTTTGAATAGTGGTAATCATTAACAAACTGTTCCCCATCCCCTTCTTGCACCTCTGACACTGTAGTTGCCATTGGCAGATATTGGTGTGCCGTATCAATTGTTATGTATAGAATGCTTGGGGGGCCCCATTGTAAAACTTGCATCAGGGCCCACAGCTCCTTAGCTACGCCACTGTGTACTGTGTTCACAGAAATAGATGCTTCCCAGCTAACACTAAATACATAACGTACATACAGTGGTGTGAAAAACTATTTGCCCCCTTCCTGATTTCTTATTCTTTTGCATGTTTGTCACACTTAAATGTTTCTGCTCATCAAAAACCGTTAACTATTAGTCAAAGATAACCTAATTGAACACAAAATGCAGTTTTAAATGATGGTTTTTATTATTTAGTGAGAAAAAAAAACTCAAAACCTACATGGCCCTGTGTGAAAAAGAAATTGCCCCCTAAACCTAATAATTGGTTGGGCCACCCTTAGCAGCAATAACTGCAATCAAGCATTTGCGATAACTTGCAATGAGTCTTTTACAGCGCTCTGGAGGAATTTTGGCCCACTCATCTTTGCAGAATTGTTGTAATTCAGCTTTATTTGAGGGTTTTCTAGCATGAACCGCCTTTTTAAGGTCATGCCACAACATCTCAATAGGATTCAGGTCAGGACTTTGACTAGGCCTCTCCAAAGTCTTCATTTTGTTTTTCTTCAGCCATTCAGAAGTGAATTTGCTGGTGTGTTTTGGGTCATTGTCCTGCTGCAGCACCCAAGATCGCTTCAGCTTGAGTTGACGAACAGATGGCCGGACATTCTCCTTCAGGATTTTTTGGCAGACAGTAGAATTCATGGTTCCATCTATCACAGCATGCCTTCCAGGTCCTGAAGCAGCAAAACAACCCCAGACCATCACACTACCACCACCATATTTTACTTTTGGTATGATGTTCTTCTGCTGAAATGCTGTGTTACTTCTACGCCAGATGTAACGGGACACGCACCTTCCAAAAAGTTCAACTGTTGTCTCGTCGGTCCACAAGGTATTTTCCCACAAGTCTTGGCAATCATTGAGATGTTTTTTTAGAAAAATTGAGACGAGCCTTAATGTTCTTTTTGCTTAAAAGTGGTTTGCGCCTTGGATATCTTCCATGCAGGCCGTTTTTGCCCAGTCTCTTTCTTATGGTGGAGTCGTGAACACTGACCTTAATTGAGGCAAGTGAGGCCTGCAGTTCTTTAGATGTTGTCCTGGGGTCTTTTGTGGCCTCTCGGATGAGTTTTCTCTGCGCTCTTGGGGTAATTTTGGTCGGCCGGCCACTCCTGGGAAGGTTCATCACTGTTTCATGTGTTTGCCATTTGTGGATAATGGCTCTCACTGTGGTTCGCTGGAGTCCCAAAGCTTTAGAAATGGCTTTATAACCTTTAGCAGACTGATAGATTTCAATTACAGTACTTTTGTTCTCATTTGTTCCTGAATTTCTTTGGATCTTGGCATGATGTCTAGCTTTTGAGGTGCTTTTGGTCTACTTCTCTGTGTCAGATAGCTCCTATTTAAGTGATTTCTTGATTGAAACAGGTGTGGCAGTAATCAGGCCTGGGGGTGACTACAGAAATTGAACTCAGGTGTGATAAACCACCTTGTAAGATATGAGCTATACAGGTCTCAAAGCTTTTGTTTGTTTGAGTAGCCATTTTCCATCCACACAGGTAAACAATAGTCTGGGTGCTGGATTCTTCTTTCACAAGCAACAGTTAAACAAAAGCCCTAGAGACAAAAGACTCACTTCCTGTTTAACTGACCTTAGGCGGAGATAAAGTTCAAATCTGCATCCTTTCAGCCAATCACACTGAGCCTTCTCACAGGGAAGTGATGTATGGTGAGGGGGTGGAGTCAAGGGGTATATTGTCTTTGAGCATGCTGTTTTCTACGCTCTGTGTGCTGTGGTCTGCTGTGAGAGCTGTTTCTCTGAATGGGTAAGAGAAGATCATGTAATGGTTCTGGGTAATATGGGTTGTATTTGTAGGACATATTGGGAAGCTGCATTCAGGTTACCTATATTAATGTATACATTGTGTGCATTGGTTTCTAAGCTTTATGCTTTATACTGTTGAATTTCACTGTACTTGTTGCTTACTGTAATACATCAATATCTGTACCTGTATCACACATATCACATGCAATATAAACTTTATGAGATGCATTATCACCAATTTGAGTGTTGCGTGGTGTCTGTACCTCTTAGCTAGACAGAGATGCTGTTCCATAGACTTGGGTGTTGTGGTTCTGTCTCTTAGCTGGAGAGAGATTATTCACTTAGAAGGGGGGAATTTTACCTGGGTTGCAGATCTGATATCTGCTAAATTATCTTGTAGCCGCCTAAATTGAGCTATCACACCTTTAAGTTATTTTTTAACAAGGGGGGGGCAATCACTTTTTCACACAGGGCCATGTAGATTTGGAGTTTTTTTTCTCACTAAATAATAAAAACCATCATTTAAAACTGCATTTTGTGTTCAATTAGGTTATCTTTGACTAATAGTTAACGGTTTTTGATGAGCAGAAACATTTAAGTGTGACAAACATGCAAAAGAATAAGAAATCAGGAAGGGGCAAATAGTTTTTCACACCACTGTATATTAGTAAAAATCATCTTATAAATATTGCTGTAATGTTTCCTCACCTATTCATAATATATGCATCTAGCCAAAACCACGTTCACACCTGGGTAGACGCCCGCCGACGTTACATCTCCTTAAGGGGTCTTGACCTACTAAGTACTCTATTGTCTTCCTGTGCTACTGTTGCATATCTGTTAGTCTACATTACTATATATCTTGTCTTGTGTACTACTTGAGCTGTCTGTGCTAAAAATAATTCCATGTACAAACCCGTGTACTTGGCCATTAAACTTGATTCAGATTCTGATTCTGATATACAAAAAGAGCAAACAAAATGGGGCGCATGCACGGCATGCTCTAAGCATTGTTATTTCCAGACGGGCACATGTAGCTCCCTCGATAAGCGGGTATCGCTTATTGAGGGAGCTACATGTGCCCGTCTGGAAATAACAGTATTTGCCCTGTTTTGCTGTGTTATATGGCCCCAAAACATAGAGGCAGGGCTGCCAGAGCTGCTGGTGCCCACTTGTATGGGTAGAAAAAGCAAAGAAAGAAAACGGATGTGTTGATCCTTGGATCAGTATTTTCTGAGGCCTGCTCCGCCACTGAGTCCTAAGATGGCATTCAAGACCGGAAAAAAAGGGCTCAGGAACATTTACAGAAAAAAACGGCTCCACCATAGGCGCCTATTGTAAAAGCTGTGATTTACGCCCATAATCGGGTGTCTCCCAGCACCAAAACATGGACAACGCATGACAGACAATGTGTTGTTGACTTTATCAAATTCCCTGATATCATTGGCTGTACTGCAAAAAGAACTTAAGTATTATAGTTTGGTGTCTTATTATAACAAATGCAATTCTATTTGTCCACTGCATTGGTGACTTCCATACGGGCTACGCAATCAGACACTTTGAAGTACTGGAGCAAACTTATACCCAGGGATACAAATAATACAATATTCATTCATTGATTTCTAGAATATGAAGTTTTACAGTGATAATAATAAAAATAATACTGTTCTACTAGCCTAAAACTTAAGAAACATCAAGCCATGAGTGAAATGCCTGTCTTTGTTTCCAGAGGATTCATGTTTACAGCCAATAATGGGCAACCCTGCTTTCCCCCCTGGCCTTCAGCCCCTTCCCTTCTCCAATTGGCATGAGCATCATATTTGTTTTGTTGAAGAAGTGTTGGATCCATTTAATCACCAACCATATCCTTTTGTAATCAACTCGCATATCCAATGATGATTGAACCATTATCTAATGGCTGCAAGGTGTTCAATTGCAAAACATGGAAAGGATAAAAAACAGCCAGGTAACCAAGAACTAATATCACAAATCTCTTATGTATATAAATTAGAGCACCTTACAGCTAGATAGGCCTCAATTTACTAAGATCATGGTTGTGATAATAAACGTTGTCAGATAAGATGCATCAGCACCAGAAGGTATGGAAAAACTCTACACTCTTCAGTCTTTTCTCTTTAGCGGGGTCCAGTATTTTACAGGTTGAATAATAGTAGATCTGTATCAAAACTGAAGGACGCCCATGACTCACGTAGTTCTTTAGTTTTTTTCAGCTTTTCTTCCATCCTTTTCTTCTGCTGCCTGTTTCTGTTCTTTTGTTATTATTTTCTGGGAAAATATTGTAAAGCAGGCCTGCTGTGCCAGTGAATGTGAGCCATCTAGACAAGAAGTTGTAAGTAGGGATGATATACTCACATCCTCTACATCCATTATGGTAATAATGAATTGATAGTTAGATGATGTCTCATGTAACTGTGTTGTTTACATTTCATAATATATTGTAAGCAAACAGTGTATTTTTCTACAATTTTCTGTATATATACAATCTTTTCAATAAAAACTTTAAATACAAAGAAAATAGCAAACAAAACTATTCTTATATTTGTACAACACAGTGTATGAAAAAATGCATTCCTTTGGCCAACATTTGTAATTGTTGTGTTTTTTTCCAATATCGTTAGTCAAAAGATACTAAAGATTGCTACAGGTTTTTTTTCCTATTGTGCTTTAGGAAGGAAAATGCCACTGCCTCTATTGTATTCATTTAACATTAGATAAGAAATGGAATGATTTGAAAAGTAAACTATATTATACACACCAGTTAATCAAGAAAGCATACATACAACATGGTTTTCATGTAACTAAAACGATAATGTGGGAACATATGGCAAGCAGGCACAATGTCTATATCCTGGAGTACTGTCTGGGGACCTCTCCTTCAGGGGAGGAAAAATAATCGGCAAATTTGTCCTGAAGAGTGCCTGTGACTGTACATGTGACTGCACAGGAGTCCAATGAATTACATTATCTCCATGCTTCAGAAGGTCATCAAAAAAACCTGCTCTCACGGTGGAGGACTCAGTTGTGCAAGGCACAGGCAGCTTTCATGACCTTATCAATCTTGTCTGGGTGAGGAATGATTGCACTGAATACCCTATATTTGCTGGTAACTGTGAAAAGCACACAATCCAGTGTGAGTGTGACTCCACTAAGGAGATAATTGAAGAACATAATTGTGCGGAACAGAGCCTCCGTTTGGGTATGGCTTCATTAGGTTGGTATCAAGTGGGAAACCCTGCCTGCCACTAGCGCAAAGGGGATTAATTCCAGTAAACTTCTACAGCGTTCTCCCCCAGCCGGATGGCATGAAAAAGTAGCCAGGTGGCATGAGAAAATAGCCGGGTGGGGTGAGATGGAAGAATGCAGGGCTGGTGCTTCTCTGTTTACAGCAGAATCAGAATCATATTTATTTCGCCAAGTACAATGGGGGGTTGTATCCGGAATTATTTTTGGCTCACAGGGTCGGAGATGTACAAACACATACATGTAATCCAACACATACAATCAGGTACAGTAATACAAGTAAGCATATACCTATATATACATACAGCACTTAATCTAGTGAAGGACGCGTGGTGAGGAGGAGGTGAGCAGATGATAGCCAGGTGCTCACCAAAACTAGCCGGGTTGAGCACCTGGCTAAAAGAGCCAGCCTGGGGAGAAAACTGTTCTACCCTCAAACTTTAATGCATAAGGTGGTTATTTGTGCATATCTATAGCAAACAACCTGATTTAGCCACATGAAAAACATCATCCACACCAAAAAAAACCTCTTGAAACTGCCTAGATAACCATATACAACTGATACATGTATTTTTCCAGAGATTTTAACAGTGTCTGCGCAGACTAGGTCTAAGTGAATTCATTGCCAGCCAGGTCACCCCACAGTGAACCTCTATGATTCACCCAACAGCCATCATAACCAAACACACCTTCCACATATTAAGTCCCCCTCCAACACTCACCCCAGAAAAGAAGAGGGGACCTAGTATTCCATCTACCGTGCCCCCCACCTTAGCCAGCTGTGACCTGACTCCCCCCCCTTTCCCCTTCCATAAGCACAGCATACCCAATATTACACCCCCCCTTCCCCAACAAAGTATTGCCAGTCAACCCCCCCCCCCCCTTCCCCAGCAAGCATACCAAAGCACCTGGTGCAGTCACGTCCTTACAGCCACCAGCTGCAACTAACTCCATACGGCACTTAATGCATGTCATGTGACATGCGTTGGAACCCTATAGAGGATGCAGCACAGCCGGCAAGTGTAAGGAGAGTTGCTGTGAGCTACTCTGCATAGCCGAGGCAGAAAGAGACAGGGCCCACAGAACAGCACAACACAGCCTCCAAACTGGCACAGGTCTGTGTACTGGGGGTTGGGGACCCCTGGACTAGATGACAGGGTCAGAGCATCTCCAAGATTGGGCCTCAGAAACTCTCTGCTTTCCAAACTAGGTGCTATTGCCAAGGTTGATAAAAAGTGCAGACAGAATTTAGGGGTAAAAAACTCACTTGTTTCCTGTGAAACCTTTTTCTACACATCTACACACACGCACGCACGCACGCACACACACACACACCTCCCAGTTGGAAGAAGTCCAGAGTTCTCTAGCCACCACCGCCTTTGTTGCAATGGCCCACTTCCAACTCAACAGCAAGGGCCTGATAGGCCATGGCAACACAGGTGGGGGTAGCTACGAAGCTCCCGACTTCTCTGGCGAGGATTCAGGCAAGAAACGCCACAGCGATTTAGCTGATAGGGGTGTGGGGTGTGTGATATGTTATTTAAGATTAATGTCCATTTCCTGGAGAACAGGTGAGTTATTTGACTGTTAAATTGCAGAACACCGATACTATGTTAGGGTACAATGAGGATTCCATTAACTATAACGTACAGTTCACTATAGGTCCTCTTTAAATACTATACAAAGTTGTCCTTGCTACACTGATATCAGTGAAAATAATAAAACCAGTAAACAGTTTTATTATTTTCAGAAGAAAAACCACCATGTTTCTACTTCACACACCAACACTAAGTTAAATGACATTCAAAGAATTAAAGGCCCTGAAAGCCTCTTGTAATGTTAATGGGAGAGAATAAATTGTTTCTAAGCAGATTATAATAAAAACACAGTAGGTCTGCTGGAATAATGCTTGCACTTTGTTTAAAGGTGAACAACTCAATAGTCAGTCAGGTGAAGAAACCATTTGTGAAATAAGCCAAAGGTTAATTAGTCTAAATAATTATGCTATTGGAGAAGATGGTCTGCATTCATTATTTTATGCCGGGTAAAGAGTAAAATAAATATATTTCTGGCATTTCATGCATGGCTTGATGTTTCCTAAGTTCTAAGCTAGCAGAACAGTATTATTATCACTACAGCTTCAAGTCAATCTCTAGGGAAAAAGTTGATTCTGCGTTTTTCTCATGTATTGCAAATAAAGTATCGTGCTATCTACATATAATGCAAATACACAGCAAAGTGGACCCAATTTTAATTCCTGGATTAATGGGCTACTTCTGATTTTAATGGCCAGGATTGTGTTAATCTTAGCAAAGAGGAAAAGGGAGATAAACTATCCATAGTAGGGATGATCAATGGGATGCAAATAATTCTCATTTGATGCAGGATTATGCAATTTTTATGCAAATGTATGCAACTTTAAAATGGACCAACTGAGTTCCACATTGGTGGAATTTGATTGGTCCATTTTCAAGCGGATCAAGTTCCACACAAAGTTTGCATAATCCTGCATCTCAGACCTGTATCAACCCTATTGAGAGCTACAGTATCACCCTAAAGGAGGGTAGATCTAACCATTAGCAGTAGCAAAATGCAAGGCATATTTGCTGTATCCACAGTATACCTGCATCACTAAGGAGTTTTTACCCTTACGGACCAAAGCAATTTTCATCTGTTAGCACTCCTCCCTTTCATTTTCCAAAAACTTTATCGCTACTTATCACAACAAAATGATCTATACCTTGTTTTTTTGTCATAAATTAGAATTTTGGGGAGTGATATTTGTTTTCACTAATTACTTTACTTTTCTATGCATTTTAAAGGGAAAAACATGGAGAGAAATGAAAAATACACCATTCTCCAATTCCATCCCCTAGTTAAGCCCAAGTGGACAAATATCATCGTCCAGCAGGAGCCGCTTAGTGGCAATCTAGGCGTATATATTCGTCCAGTGATATTGCGGCGGGTTCGTGCTTGTAGCCGTTGGGACTGCGGAAGGGGAATGTCACAAGGCAAGGCTTTATCAAAACAAAAAGAGGACGTGGAAGACTCCCGAAAGGTGTGGCAGATATAGACCTAACACCTGTGCAAGTTGGCCATCTGGCTTGGACCTTGACGCCCCTTTTACACTTGTGTGCTGCGTTGCCCCACGTTACGCTTCCACGCTGTAAAGGCCATGCAAGTCTAGAGAGACTTGCACACTTCACGCGATGTGACGCTGTGCTCCAGAAGAATCCAAAGTCTGCAGCACATTGACGCATGATCCATTCCTACCACACTGATTATACAGCAAGTCAATGTCAAGTCAAGCCTCATTAGTCTACACAGGTCGCATACCTTCCTTGTGCTGTTCAATAATCTCAGTACAGTAGAGTCCCAGTCAACCAGGACTCAACCAATAGTCAGTCTTAACCAACTGGCAATAAATGGGGGAGCCATGGGGGCATGCTTCTCTCTGCGGAAGGGGAACGTCGCAAGGCTTTATCAAAACAAAAAGAGGACGTGGAAGACTCCCGAAAGGTGTGGCAGATATAGACCTAACACCTGTGCAAGTTGGCCATCTGGCTTGGACCTTGACGCCCCTTTTACACTTGTGTGCTGCGTTGCCCCACGTTACGCTTCCACGCTGTAAAGGCCATGCAAGTCTAGAGAGACTTGCACACTTCACGCGATGTGACGCTGTGCTCCAGAAGAATCCAAAGTCTGCAGCACATTGACGCATGATCCATTCCTACCACACTGATTATAAAGCAAGTCAATGTCAAGTCAAGCCTCATTAGTCTACACAGGTCGCATACCTTCCTTGTGCTGTTCAATAATCTCAGTACAGTAGAGTCCCAGTCAACCAGGACTCAACCAATAGTCAGTCTTAACCAACTGGCAATAAATGGGGGAGCCATGGGGGCATGCTTCTCTCTCTTTACTTCTACTGCTGCCTGCTGCATTCTTTGTATGGACAGAAAAGACTATGGAGAGCGTCTACTAGCAAATATCACAAACGTTTATTGAATCAAAAGTCAGTCACATAAAACTCCCGTATCCCCCCCTAAAATACACGGCCGTGTATAGCTAGATGTCAGCTGACCATACACACTGAACCACACATAGCAGCAAAGCAGACATACTCAAACTATCTAGACAAACTTAGTGGATACTTCACAATGCAAATCTGACATGAGTAACTGAATGCTTCAAATCCACAGCCCAGATGCTGCAATATACATCCTCTGTGATTCTTAATCTGCCACGCTGTAAGGCTGACTCAGTAAACTAACACTTTCCGCTTGAAGACTGTTTTTAGTCTATGATAGATATAAGCAGGGTCGGACTGGGACACTGGGGGCCCACCAAAGAAATTTCAACCTGGGGCCCACACATCCCATGATTGCGGTGTAAAACGGGCGTGACCATGCACCGGAAGGTGGGCGAGGTCATAATGTATTATGGACAGGGCCAAATGTGCATGATCTTAGCAGCATTGTAATTCAGAGACACTGCTTCCCAGCAAAACTTTGCATAGAGTTCCCTCCTTCAATATAAAGTAATGTCCTACTTTGCAGAGGTTGTGACCGCAGAGGTTGCAGAGGTTGCGACCGCAGAGGTTGCGACCGCATCGGGGCCCTTGGGCCAAAGGGGCCCCAAAGGGCCCTCCCTCAACTACAGTATTAGCTCTCTATTGGTCCTGTGCTCATAATAATCACTTCTATAGATACTTTGAACAGTGGTAATCAGTAAGCTATTCCCCATCCCTTTCTTGCACCTCTGACACTTTAGTTGCCATTGGCAGGTTTTGGTGCGTCGTATGCGCTTTGAGTCCTATGGGAGAAAAGCACTTTACAAATGTTATTGTATTGTATTATTGTATTGTACCAATTGTTATGTATAGAGTGCTTGGGGGACCCCATTGTAAAATTTGCATCGAGGCCTACAGCTCCTTAGCTACGCCACTGCTCTCAGCATGATGGATTACAGCACTGAGAAGAGAATTTTTGTGCTGCAGGCAGCAATTGGAGCTCTGTCAGTCAAGGAGGGGTGCCCACCAGAGACCTGGAGGCGGGGCCCACCAAGGGAAAAAACTGTACTACTGTGGCCCAGTCCGACCCTGGATATAAGGTGCGATTACACCGCTCACCAGGCATCCCCCTCAGTTCAATTGTAAAGCATTCTTTGTATGGCTCTGGATACTCCACCGACCTGCAATTGGTCATGTGCACAGGTGACAAGCCACACAGAGGATGCAGCAAAGCAGCCAGCAGCTGCATAAAGTGAAGAGGACTGGTAAGTAGCTTGCGCTGTACACTATTCTGCCCTTGCTCTGTGCGGAGGGTTAGTGTTACATTGAGGCCCCCGGTTCTTGAACACTCTAGCAACCAGAAATTACGGTACACATACAATACAATACAATAACATTTGTAAAGCGCTTTTCTCCCATAGGACTCAAAGCGCATAGCTGTGTCTCAGATTAATACAGGGTTGCAGGCTGGGTTGTGTTACAGAGGAGATAGTCAGATGTTCATGAATGCCAGACTGAAGAGGTAGGTTTTCAGTTTAGGCATTAGGCAAAATCTCGCCTGTGCCAAATAACCAAGACCCTCCTGTATTATGTTTATTATTTGGAGACTAAAGAGCCCCATGAAATGCTGTAACCTGAGTTATTGCTTTAGGTCTACTTCATGGTCATCACTCTTCTGTACTGCAACATTAAGCAGTGAGTGTGGAAATGCCTCTTCTTAGCAGACCACACAGTGAAGTGAGCAGTCCAGAGTACTCTCCTCCTTTAATGACATGACAGCGTTGTGTGTACACATCAATCACAGGTGATGTACAAACAGGGTAAGGATACTTATTCAGTATCCTGGAATTTGCTCCAAAGAATCAGCAGTGGACCACTTTTATAACAGATCTTTTCCACCAGCCAATAACTTCAATATCATACAGTGGTTACAAAAATACTCAGGAAGGGAGCTCTGCTCTTGTAAACTTACAGTCTAAAATGACGGGAGAGGAAACAAAAGGTGAAGAAGTACTGGCAGGCATGAAAATAAAAGACAGCGCCAACTGCCATTATCTATAACCACACCACCTAACAATGGGATAGGTTGAAAGTTTTTTTTTTTTTATAGATATACATATGCACAGAGGGAGGTACAAGTTGGTTGGCAGTTGGAAACAGCTGTTATTTCTCACAATGCAACAAGGCTCACAGGCAGGAAAATGTCAGGATCTAGGTCCTGACATCACACTGTGGGAGGGATTTCACCACAATATCAGCCATACAGACATCCCAGATTATCTGTTTTAGAAAAGGTAAAGATTTCTCATGGGAAAAGGGGTATCAGCTACTGATTGGGATTTAAGTTCAATACTTGGTAACAGTTCCTCTTTAACCACTGTATCCACCACTACAGTATATCTAGGTCCTCTGTGACTTCATCTGAGCCACGAGTCAGTAGATATACGTCTTGTAGCAGAAGCAGTGCTGTGCAGGATTGGGCTTGCTCCTGTGCACATTTCTGGCACTATCTGATGCAGCACTAATTGGTGAATGGGAATATATGTTTCCTGAGCTAATGAGATTGATATTTACCATTAAAAACACTTATTTTCTCAGTTCATAGTGAAAAATACACTTTATAGCATTATTTCCGAATCAAATATCTTCACCATAAATTGTGACAGGAAAATAATCTAAGTTTTGTGATAAGCGGTACAATAACCAAACAAAATGTGTGTTTTTTATCTACAGTAACACTTTTTATTTTTAAATTGGAATTGGTAAAACTGAGAAATAATGTGTTTTTTCTATTTTGTCCTTGTTTTCCCATTAAAATTCATAGAAAACAAAATTGTTCGAGGGAAAAAATGGCATACAATGAAAGCCTAGTTTGTCTTGAAAAAAAAAAACAATATATATTTCATTTCGGTGTCATAAGTAGGGATAACGTTATTTCTGATTAAATAAGGACATAGCTAAACTATCAAAACTGCTCTGGTGCATAAGTAGGAAACAAGGTCTGGATGCGAAGTGGTTAAAACAGCACATGGACTCCTCAGTTCCTATTCCTAAACACTGTGTTTTTATAAAGAGAGAGAATGTGAAACACAGGGGTAAAAATGTCCCATTCATTTTTTTTAGAACGTGTTGCTGGCATCAAATCAAAAACAAATTGTGTGTGTGTGTGTGTGTGTGTGTGTGTGTGTGTGTGTGTGTGTGTGTGTGTGTGGGGGGGGGGGGGGGGGGGGGGGGGGGTAGAATTTGGGTTGTAATATGTCATGTCCGTAGTAATACATTTGCATTTTTAAAGTCCTAAGCAATACAAAAACTTATTAAATAACAATATCCTTTCCTTTACCAAGGCTTTGTTTAAAAAAATATATTTCTAATAAATGTTAGAAATTACTCCCAGCTACATAAAATACATATAAAGCCGGGTTTACTGAATGTACATTCTATGAGACACAGTATTGTGCTTTCACATAAATAATGAATGCATGGCAATGCACTACTCATTACATTGAATGTGGCCATTCGCATTACAAATGTTATAACACAGCATAATTTTAACACACTGTTGCACACATTTTTTCGATGCTCTATGCACATTATAATGAAAAACATTGTAGCATAACAAAAATGCACTCAATAAAATGTTCATATGTAGTGTAAGACTAGTGTTATACAACACATGTGTATAGTATATAGCGTGAATTGGCACTGTGGTATATCTAGAGACCTCCGCCTGCCCAGTGATTTAGCATTACCAGGGAAAAGGTTTTAAACATAAGGATAATATTTTATGGTAATAGTTTGCAGCCTTCACCTGAGTCATATTGGAACACAGTGGTGGTAGCTCAAAAGGTTGGTGAATTAGCAGTTGTGCAACTGCACTCTCATGCAGGTGTCTGGATTTAAAGGACAATTGAAATAAGATGAATATGAAGGCTGCCATATTTATTTCCTTTTAAACAATACCAGTTGCCTGGCAGCCCTGCTCGTCTATTTGGCTGTAGAAGTGTCTGAATAACACCAGAAACAAGCATGTAGCTAATCTTGTCAGATCCGACAGTAATGTCATAAAAATCTGATCTGCTGCATGCTTGTTCAGGGTCAATGACTAAAAGTATTAGAGGCAGAGGAACAGCAGGATAGCCAGGCAACTGGTATTGCGTAAAAGGAAATAAATATGGCAGCCTCCATAGCCCTCTCATCACAGTTGTCCTTTAAAAACAAACAAACAATCAAACTCTTACTGCGGATGGTGCATCCAAGTGCAATCACACAACAACTAATCCACACAACTCTTAGCAACCCTCACTATGGTCTGGTATTACCCTGGTGATCATGATACATTCTAAATAACAGTCCCACCCAGATTTGCTATATAATTTGTGTGATGATGGATAAGCTTGGTGATCTGTGGAGTTGCCTCAGTAAATCAGACCCATTGCGCTAATGTATTCAGTTCAATGCTATTCAACAAATGTAGTAATTCTACATACCTTCTCCGACCATTGAAACCCCAATGGACATCCCCAGGAACTTGCTTTTGGTCCATATGTGTGCATTCACACACATCTTCTTCTCTTTGCATTCACAATAAAAACAAGACACAGGAGGGTGATGAGACACTTGTTCAGCCACAAACCGCACTTTGTAGGACTCACTGTTGGATTCCTGCTCTAAGTTGGGTTCTTTGGCGATTGCACAGGCACTCTGAGTTCTGCAAGGCTTCACCTTTTCCTTGGGAACATCCCAGCTACAATGGAACGTTTCACCAATAATTGGATTATAAGGCTTTTTGGCAACTGCTCCTTTGCGGCCTTCATGGAAGGTTGTCAAATAATATTCCACAAAGCTGATCATTCGCTCCTCAGGGGTGGTGCCAGCCGCAATGGATAGAAACAGATCAGGGTGGGCCATAAAATTTGCATACATCTCCAGCAGAGATCTCTTCTCCAAAATAAAGGTTGGGAGCACTACCTGCCATGGAAGAAGAGAAAGGATAGAACATTATCTCACATTGGATAGTTACAGGAAATAACAAAAACTCATAACTGAGTGCAGTCACGCCCTTCTCAGGGTGACTACAAACCCTCTAACCCATGCCACGCCTCTGCACACCCCAATCACCTCCTCTTATGCAGGCCATGCCTATTACCACAGCGCAGTCATAGTCTTACCTCTGTGACAATGAAAAGGCTAAGCACTTGTCACATGTGCAGAGAGAGTGAGCTCTAGTAGTCAAATTCTCATTGGCCTTTGGGAAGTAATTGAAACTCTGCTGAGTTATACTTACGATAGTATTTAGTTCTGCTACAGTATACAGTATGGCACCCCTCCAATCTGTAATGAACTCGGCTGCTTGACTCATTCATCTTTCTTCTTGCTCTTCCGCTGCTGCTCCTCTCTGTCAGGGTCCTCATTGGTGGTACTGTCTCAAGTATGCATATTGTATACTACCCTACCCCTGACTCCCCCCCCCCCCCCCCCTTCATTCCTTAAGGCCTCTTTTACATAAATTGCTTACAGCAGCACACTTAACTGCATGTAAGCCGCTCCTATTTCTGTGCAGGGCACTTGCGGTTGGCTGCATGCAACCAGCACATGACCACTGCATGTGCATCCAAGCTGGCGGTAGCCAGCCCTGGATGCTACATGAAGCATTTTTTGACTGGGAGGTAAATGCACCACGTGTCAACCGCTGACATGCTTGTGGTTATGAATGCTCCCATTCGGTAGCATTTTTTATGCAACCAAAGGGCACTTGACCCTGGCAATCAGCAGCTAAACGGCATGTTTAACTTGCCATTTAGCATGCGTATCAAGACAAGGTGTGTGTGTGGGGGGAGTTCGGGTATGGTGGGGAGAAGTTTGGGTTCCAGAGGGCCCCAAGACAATTTTGCAGGGAGGCCTTATGGGCTGTTACACCCCTGTCCATTATGTTGGATGACTATAACAACTCACCTCTCTTACTCTTGTTGTACTCCCTGCAGCAAAGTATCTTTCAGTCGCCATCATCTACACATCAGGCAACAATTATTGAAAATGTTTACTTATTAAGCCTAAGGTTTCTGTATGGAAACACCAAGGGAAATAGAACCTCAAATTGCACTGCCAATACATCACAAATCTAGAAACATGTTAAAAACAGGTACTTTTACTCGTAAGTTGAAGCTGCTTTGGTATACAGCTGCTATACAGCAGTATTGGTGAGATCTAGCTCATCTCTTCCAGCTAGGTACAATAGTGACTGAGGACAGCCATAACATGATAAAGCATTGGCATACGAGAACCAGCTACGTTTAAAGGGTGTCCCCAGTAAAAGTGAATATTCTTGTTTTATTGGAAAAAAAAAAAAATCAAACAGTGCTGTGTAATAGGCCTGAACGATTTAGGAAAAAATTGAATTGAGCGATTTCTGTCTGAAATCATGATTTCGATTTGATTAAGGGTTTCCTTCAAATCAAGCTTTGTTTTCCCTCTGTGCCTGTTTGTTCCCCCTCTGTGCCTCTCTGCCCCCCTCTCTTTGTGCCCCTTTGTCTCTCTCTCTCTGCCCCTTTGGGGTGTCTTTGTGCCCTCTTTGTCTGTGTCTCTCTTTGCCCCTTCTGTGTCTCTCTGTCTCCCTTTCTGTCTCTCTCTGTGCCCCCTCTGTGTTTCTCTCTATGCCACCTCTGTGTCTCTCTATGCCACCTCTGTGTCTCTCTATGCCACCTCTGTGTCTCTCTGTGCCCCCGCTGTCTCTCTCTGTGCCACCTCTGTGTCTCTCTATGCCACCTCTGTGTCTCTCTGTGCCCCCGCTGTCTCTCTCTGTGCCATCTCTGTGGCTCTCTATGCCACGTCTGTGTCTGTGTCTGGGTCGTGATCTTGCTGACCGCTTTTTCGGTTTAAATTCATTTATCTTTCAGGCCTACTGTGTAACCTGCTGACTTATTGTATGCTAGATCCTTAGTTGGTGTATTCCTGGGGGTACTTGGGTTAGGGTCAGGGGGTACTTCAACATGTCATAGTCAATCTATTACAGTGTGTTCTTGTATTAAAATACGAAATACAAATTAGCATGCATAAGTATTTATAGATAATGAAAAGCATAGTTTGAAAAGCTTTTATACACAACCACTGACTAGAGCTATCAAGTATACATATGTGTGTGTGTGTGTGTGTGTGTGTGTGTGTGTGTGTGTGTGTATGTGTATGTGTGTGTGTGTGTGTGTGTGTGTGTGTCAGAGAGTACATGAAATGAGGTTATTGATAATAGAGGGTACTCCGGCAACACCATCTTTCATAAAGGGGTACTTGCTGTAATAATCTTGAGAAAAAACGCTGTAATAAGCTTGGTACGGACATCCAATTTTGGTTAGTCAATGATTGGCCAACCTTCCCACCTAGCATGAGAGTTGCTGGTTACCTACTGTGTGCACAGTACAGTTCAAAATCTGTTGGTCCTCATTCTACATGGAGGTGGTAAAATTGGCCAGTGATTGGACTATCAAAATTGGATGTATGTATACATGCTTAGATCACAGATTACATTATTGCAGAAAATATAGCGCAAACATCATTTCTTGCTACAGCAGCAGAAGTGAGACTCCACACCAGAGCCAAGCACTTCCAGTTAGTGATAAATATAAGAAACTATGAGGTAAATGAGTCCACCAGCATCCATTCACAAGTAGAAGATCACTTTGCCAGGACTAACTACAGTATACGTTTTAAACAACTTAAAATTTTCCTTTCACTTTTAAGAGATTCAAAAATACAAGTTGACTCGTTGCTTTGTATTAAATTAACTTATCAGAGAAAAGCATTTGTGAACGTGGTATGGTAATAATCCTCTTCAGTCCATTTAGTCCATTTCTGCTGAGAGAGACAATAAACTGGTACATGGGCATGTGTAAACTTTTGTATAGGTGCATATGTTACAATAAAGTCCAGCAGGGAAATCTAGGAACAATGCCAGATCAGCTCTCAAACATCAAAACCCTTCTGGTCCTAAAAGGCTGCACCTCTCAGGGCTCCGAGATTTGTTAACCGTCTTTGTGAAAAATAACACAAACCCATCTGTTCTACCAACGAAGAGATAACAGAGGAATAGAAGCTAGACTAAATCATTCAGCAGAATTTGTCAAAGGGAAATTATATTCTTCTCAAAAAAGAATATGAAAATAGCATAAGCACATTATTATTATTTTTGGATTTATACAGCACCAACATATTACACAGGGATGGTCAATAAATAACATTACAGACAATGGTAATAGTGGTAGGGACAGCATTAGGCCCAGTTCACACTGGAAGAAAATAAATTGGTTTGTTCAAGGATGCGAACAGATCCAATGTTAAAGGATACGTTCAGGCTAAATAAAAAATAAAAATCCACTTACCTGGGGCTTCTTGCACAGTACAGTCCTGATGATGTCAGCACAACCACGTGAGCCGCACGTTGGAGAGCAGAAGAAGCCGACCCGGAAGCCGGCCTGGTGAGGTCAGCTTCTGCAACAGAGGAGACCAGGAGCCACCAGAGCTGCGGCGAGGGCCAAGGATGGCTGCCAGGGGCTGGAGGAAGCCCCAGGAAAGTTGTATTTAGCCAGGACGTATCCTTTAACATTGGATCTGTTTGCATCCTTTCTAGACAGGACCTTCTAGACAGCAAAATGAGTGGCAACGGAGTGAAAACGGATGCAATTGACTGGTAATTGGATCCATTTTCATGGATCCGTTTGCCACTTAATTGCCAGTGTGAACCAGGGCTAACACATGCAATAAGCACTAAGATACACAAAGCCAGATCATACACTGGAGAAGTAGTCCAAGTAAATTGAATTCATGTTATTCTGTTAGCAGGATGCAGGATTACGTGGGATACACAAGAGGGGAGGGCCCTATCAAAGGCTTACAATCTAAAGGTGTGGGGGGGGGGTGGTGACACGATAGGCAGGGGCTGCATGGAGAGGTTCCCGGCAGAGAGAGTTAGGTCAATCGATAAGCTGGGGTATGCCTTCAGGAAGAGTTGAGTTTTTAGAGCATGTTTAAAGGTGCTGAAGGAGGGGGCAAGCCTGATGGGCAGTGGGAGAGAGTTCCACAGGATAGGGGTGGCTCTAGTGAAGTCCTGTAGTCCCGCATGGGAGTGCGAGGAGCGGTTAGGAGAAGGTTGTTGGAGGAGCGGAACGGGCGGCCAGGTATGTATCTGCTGACCAGGTAAGAGATGTAGATGGGACACATATCAGTGCCATATAAGGCACGGTCCACACTTGAGACAAAAAAAAAAATGTTTTATCAGAGGTCAGAGGAGGAACGGACACACAAACAGATCCTATGTTAAAGAGGAACTCCAGTGAAAATATTGTAATAAATAAAGTGCTTCATTTTTACAATAATTATGTATAAATGATTTAGTCAGTGTTTGCCCATTGTAAAATCTTTTAAATCTCTGATTTGCATTCTGACATTTATTACATGGTGACATTTTACTGTGGGCAGGTGATGTAGCTGCTGCATGCTTTTTTGGCAGTTGGAAACAGCTGTAAACAGCTATTTCTTACAATGCAGCAAGGTTCACAGACAGGAAACTGCCAAGAGTACATACTCAGAATTTCTTTCTGGGAGGGGTTGCACCACAATATCAGCCATACAGCGCCCTCTGATGGTCGGTTTGTAAAAAGGAATACATTTCTCATGTAAAAGGGGGTATCAGCTACTGATTGGGAAAAAGTTCAATTCTTGGTTGGAGTTTCTCTTTAAGTATGGAACAGCTTACTTTTGTTTACTTTAATGGATCAGATCATTCCGGTCTGCTTACCACACAAAGTTCTGACCTGCACTATTTTTCTATAAGCGGATGCATTTCCTATACAGCCTATGGTGGTAAAGCATCTGCTCTGGACCCCAAACATAGCCCAACGGACCACTGGAGCAGATCTCGCACTGTTTCCTATGGCTGGCATTTACGATCCGTCCCCACTGTGGCACGAGCCTAAATCTTTTTATTATTATTATTTTTTTTAAATCCAACAAATTTCAATAAGAATAAAATGTGCATTACATTTGTAGCATCTATTTGGCTATTGATGTAAGAAAACACTTTAGAATGCTTGTGTTTTAAATTTACATACCAACATTAGCCAGCTGGAATAAGGTTTGTCTTTAAATCTTGCATTATATAAAGCTTAATTGAATGTACACTGTAGCTTTTATCTCAGCAAAAGTGGAATCCCCCTTTAATTTTGTTTGTGGAACTGTCCGTCAGCAGTATACCAAAATAAACCAACAAAAGCGCCATGCATTACTTGCTAATCAGATGGATTTATATTGAGCACACTTTAGATGGTTATATTTTCAGAAAGGCTTTTTTTGGATTCCATTACGCAATGCACTGAGCCATGATTGAAACGTTCTTTTTCCTCCAGGAAGTGCAATAGTTTCTCTTTTTGTAATCAGAGCGTGGAGGCAATTCCTTGTGAAAACCTCCACCAGAAACATGTTCATTTTTAACTCAGTTGCTGATTTACGTTCAAAAGGTTCACATTAATATCTTCTTAAATGTTACAGATTAAATTGAATCTGACGGATTTAATGACACGCTGTGTGAACTAAATACTTTTATATTTTGCTATTTGAATCATGAAACAAGGGGAGAGAAGATATTTAAACCATGACAGCTAAGAGCCACCCAATCATTCATAGTCCAAGTCCCTGCAAGTTTGATAAAGTCCTGTTTGCCTCAACCCAAGTCTACACAGTTTGCATTGGGGCTGTGAACCTCCCTCTAGTGGTTTGAAACGTGTGCCCTGTATGTGCCACTTGTCAAAATACTTCTACAATTTAAAAAAGTATGTATATGTATATTTGTAATGCTGTTCTCCAAAGTGTACAATTATACAACACCTATTTACCTTGGAAAGGTGAAATATGCATATGCTTTTTTACTTACCTGGCTGCATTTGCAGTCTTCTCAAGCCTGTAAGGACCTGTACACATTACTGCGCTTTTAAAATCGCATGCGTTGTTTAATCGCAAGGTCTTTTGAAAAATCATGAAATTGTAAAGACACACGGGTGTGATGTGATTTTTCTATTTCCATGAGGGCTTTGCGATTTAAAAATCTATGCCATTTTAAAAACGCAGCACAAGCGCAGAAGGGTGTACAGTCCCTAATGGATTGACAACTTCTGTACATATGCAGGGGAGCACACATGTGGCCCGCAATTGCACTCACATTGCTGGGATTGTTGTGTGCATGCGCAGTACTACTGTGCACACGCTCAACACTCCCGGTGACGTGTGATAGCGGGTGGCGCATGCACATCCCCACTGATAAACAACAACAATCAAAGGAAGAGCTTACTTAACCCATTCCTTCCCAAAGAGCAATGTTAATCTATACAGCCAGCATCTTACTATCTCTCAGGCCATCAAGAGCTGCATCTCACATTGGGAAAAAACAAGCTACTTTGCTGCAATCTCTAGGGATTTTAAATAAAACGCACAGAGGAAAAAAAGGTGGCCAGGCCCATAAAAAATGCCACACTCAGACTCAGTCCAACTTCAGGGACCCAGGCCCATTCAAGGGAAAGAACTTTCCAGCGATCTCCAGTGATGTGTACTGGAAACCAGAGGCTGAAAGTAGCAGAAGTTACCATGACCCTAGTCAGAGATGCAGTAACACCCCGGCAGTGAACCCAGTCGCCAATGCTAAGCCCAATGCAGTCACCGCATTGCTCTGCAATGCCCGCTCTATAAACAATAAGACAGCCATTATTGCGGACCTTATTCAGACATGCGATTTTTCATGCATCACTGAAACCTGGATTGATGCCAATGCGGGCCCCACATTGGAAGCAACCATCCCATACAATTACTCAGTCCTAAGTGAGGGAAGACGAGACCGCAGAGGAGAGGGTGTAGCAATTTGTGGCAAAACAACTCTGCAGCTCAGAGCCCTGAATGTTGGCTCAACAAAGTCTTTTGAATGTATAGGTGCCCAGATCTCAGCTGGTAAAGGCTTCAAAATTTTAGTGGTTTATCGTCCCCCCCGGAGATGCTGACCCATTCCTACAGGAATTCTCAGAACTTCTGGCAATGCTAACTCTGTCTTATCCGAGATGGATCATCCTTGGTGACTTCAACGTCTGGGCTGATAACACTCGATCACAAAATGCAAATGAACTAATAAATCTTATGGGTGGACTAGGCTTCACACAAGTTGTATAATCTGCTACCCACAGAGGAGGGCATACGCTAGACTTACTGTTCCACCTTGGAATGGACATTAGTAACATAACAGTAACCCCAGTGGTGTGGTCAGATCATCACATAATACAATTTACTATTGAACATCACCCTATCAAGCAGCTCCCTAAAGAAACAATCAAAATCCGTCCCCTGAATAAATTAACACCGGAGAGAATAACTGCCAACCTGGATTTTACAAATCTGCTCCACAGTCAAATGGACCCAAACACTCTAGTAACCCAGTACAACAACACGATATATGAAACACTTGACAGTATTGCCCCATGGCGCACCAAATCAGCAACCAAAAAGCAGAAAGCTAATTGGTTTGACAAAACCATCATGGATCTAAAAAAGAAAGGGCACAGACTTGAAAGACAGTGGCGTAAATCAGGGTCTGAGGAGCACAAATCTAGCCTAATTCAACACCTCAGACAATACCAACAAGCAATAACCAAGAAAAAATCAGACTTTATCTCGCACAAAATATCTACAGCCAACAACAGAGCTGGTCAACTCTTCCACACAGTGGAATCACTCTGCAATCCTTCCTGCCTAAAAGCCCCAACCACATTCTCCAGGGAAAGGTGTGAAGAATTCTCTGCCTTCTTCACAAACAAGGTGTCTACCATCCGTGCCAGCATTACACCAACATCAATTGATCACTGGACTTTGCATCTGCCTACTACCGTACCACCATGGCAAGTCTTTGACACTATGAGTGAAGAAGATTTTGGAATTCTCATTCAAAGTCGCCGCCCCACTACCTGCGACCTGGATCCTGGCCCAACTGGATCCTTAATGCAGTGCCCAGAGCTGATCAGGCCAGCACTTCACAAAATCACTCAGTGCTCCTTGCAAAGTGGACTTTTCCCAGAAGAACTAAAGAAAGCGATCATAAAACCCCTCTTGAAAAAACCATCACTAGATCCTTATTCTGTAACCAACTACAGACCTGTGGCGAACGTATCATTCCTATCAAAAGTTATCGAGAAAGTAGTCGCCAACCAGCTGGAAGCCAGGCTTACAGATAACAACATCTTTGATACTTTTCAGTCAGGATTCAGGAATAGGCACAGCACTGAAACGGCATTAGTCAGAGTAATGAATTATCTACTTACTGCAAGGGACAAGGGTGATTGCTCAATTTTGATTCTTCTTGATTTGTCTGCAGCATTTGATACTGTGGATCATGAAATACTAATCCAGCGACTGAAGAATTACTGTGGCCTAAGGGGTACTGTTCTTAGCTGGTTTCAGACCTTCCTATCTGGCAGGACACAGCAAGTATGTCTGGGCACACACTACTCTAATCCAGTGCCACTTCCCTATGGAGTTCCACAGGGTTCTGTACTATCACCATTACTCTTTGCAGTCTACATGCTCCCACTGGGCAAAATAATCCAGATCTATGGCCTAGGATACCATTGTTATGCAGATGACACACAACTGTATCTGTCCTTCAAGCCTGGCACCCAAGACCCATCAGCATCCATAAATGCGTGTCTAGTGGATTTACAAAATTGGATGAACACCAGCTGGCTGAGGCTGAACTCTGACAAAACAGAGGTGTTGGTGGTAGGTGGTCCACACATGATGGATAAAGTTCAAAACGCTCACCACCTCAAACTAGCAATTATGGGAGATACTGTACAGTATAAAGACTCTGTGCGAAACCTTGGGGTGATCCTGGATGGAAATCTAAAACTCAAACAGCAGATATCAGCTGTCGTGAAGTCTTCCTTCTTCCATCTAAGAAATATAGTGAAAATCAAACACCTTATCCCACCTGAAGACCTACCTGCCCTGGTTCATGCATTTGTATCCTCCCGCCTAGACTACTGCAACGCCCTGTTCATCGGATCTACAGAAAAGGTTCTGCGCCCCTTACAGCTAGTACAGAATGCTGCAGCCAGACTCCTAGCCAATGCCCCCCGCAGCTCACACATCACCCCAGTACTGCAAACTCTTCACTGGTTGCCAGTAAAATGGAGAATCAATTTTAAGATCTGCCTGCTGACATTCAAGGCTCTACACCACATGGGACCCAAATACATAGCGGATTTATTGGAACTTTATGCCCCTCCGCGCACCCTCCGCTCTGCCAACAAGATGAAGCTGGTTATTCCCAGGATACACTTAACATTTGGTGCTCGGGCCTTTTCGTATGCAGCCCCTACTCTATGGAACTCACTTCCACAATCATTACGAGAGGCTCCCTCTCTGACAGCTTTAAAAAAAGGCTAAAAACTCACCTCTTTTCCCTAGCCTTTGAGACTGCATAATGCAGGGTCACAGCGCTTTGAGTCTCCAGGGAGAAAAGCGCTATATAAATATTATTGTTATTGTTATTGTGCAGAAACTGCCGACCCCAATGTGTCGGCAATCCTTTACAAAATGACAGTGAGACGCTGGAAAGACTGCAACTGCAGTGAGGGATACATACACTTCCAGGGGCTGGAAGAAACCCCAGGTAAGTAAAAAAGCATATGCTTAATTCACCCTGCAAATCCTAGGCCTTAAGGCATACTTCACAGTGGTCAGTTGGGTTGCACAATGATTTGGCATGCCAACTCACTGGCCATACAGTTCTATGGGCCTGCTCACAGCACTGCATTGTAACTGATGGTGTTATTCTAACTCACTGCCTGCAGGCTTTGCATTAAAGTCTATGTCCAGTCTCCATTGTAGTTCACACACATTTTAACGCATCTATTATGCAAGTGACCACTGTGAACCTAGCCTGAGAGATGACTTTAAACTGCATTTTCTGATTCAGATGACCTAAGTTTAAATGCATTTCCAGAAAGCATAGGAAAAAATGCCCAACAGATTTATTCCACAGCATCAGCACAGCCTGCAACAGATGGTGTGGAGAGGCCAGCCAAGCCCAGTCAGTAAATGGCAACAAGAGAAACTCTGTATGTGTCACAAGCAAAGTATGAAATACAGGCATTGTATAGAATGGCTACGTAATTTCAGGCTAAGAATGAGATGCCTTTATTTCATTTAAAATATGAAATACTTTTCCTAAGACTCGCTTAGGTAAAGCACAATATGAACGACCTGATGGAAAAATAATAACCAGGTATGATTTAGGCAAATTAGCATGAAAACTGTGCCCTAGTGCAAAGGCTTTTTATTGATGAGAATGTATTTTAAGGGCTGCTTCAGACGTATATCTGAACCAACCACCCGGCATTTCACTCCAAACGCTTTTCTGCAAGGCAGCAGAAAATCATTTTTGGCAATTTCCGGTGGCCCTTTATATCGTTTGATACCAGAGTTATGGTTTAACCCCCGCAGGGGAAAAGCGCAGCAGTTCTATCCCCTTCCCGATCACCCATAGTCTCCACAAATGACCAACCAGAATCAAAGTTCTGTAAAATAGAAAGGGGCATCCGTTCCAACGAGATGCAACCCTGCACCGTCCCTGCATGGGGTTTTTTCTGTTTTAGGTCACTAAGGAGAGCGCAGTGGAAATATATATATATATATATATATATATATATATATATATATATATATATATATATATATATATATATACATTTATCCTTCTAGATTCAATAGATGTCAAAGTGGAGTGTGGTGGACTACTCTGATAAGTAGGTATTTTGATATTGCTAAAGTTTCTCCCAATTATATATACACTTGTTTTATATTTAAGCATTTACAAAATAGATAAATGTTTTATAGTCTCTGCTCAATGACAGTTTATTAAGTGTCCAAGAGTTAAAATACATGAACCATTGACCTTTTCTATCTCTCCCCTGCTCTCAGAAGTTGTATTCTGCCAGGAAAACGTTTATGGTTGTAATTTGCTTATCAGTGAGCTTTACTATATTCCCGACAAGGCAGACAAGGTACCAACAAGCCAGAAGCTGTCACTTACATGCTTGAAAATTAGACAGACGGAATAAAAAAAAAAAGAAAAACAGACTGGTTATTTATATGTTTTGCACACTATATACCCGTTTATCTCATCATGTCACGTCGCCTCATGTACACTTTAAAGTCAAACAAAAGCTTTTTACTGAAACACTGCTTTGCGTTCCCGTTTGTCAAGTTTAAAACAAAGAAGAAACATTTGTTCTGAGCTCATCCCTTCCATAACACTCTACATTTTACATTTCAAGACCATATGCACTACCCACTGAGTTTCAATTAACAGATGGACACATTATTTTACAACCGCAATATCCCACAGTGGAAAGCGTCTGTTCCTGGTATACGCCTGGAATCGGTGGGTCTGAGATTGTTTTACGGGGAGGATTTAGCACCAGACACAGCACTAATCCTGGTCCTGGAGGCAACAAAGGTGAAGACGCTTTCATGCGGTTGTATGGTGTATATTCAGATTTGTTTTTGTGCAGAACAAATTGGAGAAGGAACCACTGCTGGGAGTTTAACTAAATAAGGAGAATGTTGATTTAACTGGCTGTGAAGTTATCTAAAAATGTAATTTATTAGAGAGTGAGTGAATGATGTAGACTTTTTCTATAACGTTCAGCAGCAACGGGAACAAAGAAGAATAAAGTGTTTTGTGCGAAACTGCTGAAGCGGCGCTATCATGTAGAACAAAAAATGGAGCAATTATATTGTAGTGTGCAAAGCGCAGCATTTCACCCCCTGCACACCTTCTCAGGAATCGCTTCTGTTTGATTTCATTTATGCTGCACAGTAATAGATCAGCCTTCATTTTACTCACAGAATTTATGTTTTAAAGCTGGAATTGAGGCTTAGAACTGGTACAAAGGCACGGTACATGATAAGCTAAGATTAATGCAAAACAAGATGCAATGCAAGTTCAAGTGCATGGAAATGACAAGATCAAGAAGCAGAGATCAGAGTGAGTCATGAGGCTGATAGATGCTACACTGGTTTATGGCAGGAACACCTAGATTTATATACACAGATGACTATATAAGATCATATACAGATGAGTGGAGATGAGAAGCACAAAGGATAGCTGGCCTGGTCATCACATGCTTGGACCTACCATGGCCAGTTTCTCATGTATTAACCTTGAAGAGGAGTTCTATTCATCTCCTCAGAGTCAGTCACATCACAAAGTGGATTTTACAAAGCACTTGCTTCAAAAAACTTTATTTATTCTCCCCCCACACACACACACACACAAAAAAAAGAAGTGCTTCAGGTCGCAGCTTATTTTGGGACCTATTTCATGCCTTCTTTGCATCACAAACCCATGGCAAGGATCACTGAATACCCACTTCAATACACAGTATTACACTACACACATTACAGTGTCACAGAAGTTTGCTACATGAGTCACTACTGACTTGCTATGCAAGTGTGCCTTTAGTTCAAGCAGACATATACAAGGAAACACCTTGAAAATCAACAAAATATATTTTAATATGGTGTAGGTTCACCTTTTGCGGCAATTACAGCCTCAATTCTCCGAGGTAGTGATTCATACAAATTGTGAATTGTTTCCAAAGGAATTTTAGCCCATTCTTCAATTTAAAACACCCTCCAGTTCTTTTAGAGATGATGGTGGCGGAAATCGACTTCTTACTTGAATCTCTAAAAACAACCATAAATGCTCAATAATGTTGAGGTCTGGGGATTGTGGTGGCCAGATGAGATGCTCAACTTCATTAGAATGTTCCTCGTGCCAGTCTTTAACAATTCTAGCTGTATGGATTGGGTCATTATCATCTTGAAAGATGGCATTCCCCTCCGGAAACAGTTTTTGAAGCATAGGATGAACTTGGTCGACCAAAATTCCTAAATAGTCTCGGCTGTTAATTCTTCCATGAAGAGAAATCATTGGCCCAACGGATTTCAAAGAAATAGCACCCCAGATCATCACAGAACTCCCGCCATTTTCTATGATTGGGAGAAGGCAGTCTGGATGAAATGCTTCTTTAGGCTGTCTCCAAACGTACACTCGGCCGGAGGTTGGAAATAAGGTAAACGATGATTCGTCAGAGAAAATCACATTTTTCCACTGCTCGAGGGACCAATTCTGGCGGTTTCTACACCACCCTAAACACTTTGAAACATTTGTCTTTGAGAGCAGAGGATTTCTAATTGCAGTTCTTCCGTGGAATCAAGATTTGTGCAGCTCCCGACCAACAGTTTTTGTGGAAACTGGGTTCTGTTGGTGTTCATTCAGCTCTGTAGTGATTTTAGGAGCCGTGGTCTTGCGAGCTTTTCTAACAATTCGATTTAGAGTCCGACGGTCTCCAGGGGCGTCGCTAGCCCTGTTTTAGGGGGGCACGTGCCCCCAATCTGTCCTGGGGTGCCACGGATCTCCGCCCGGCCGCCCCCTCTGTCAAGACTCAGCGGCTCCCTCCAGCCGCCGCGTCACTGACAGTCTCAGACCTCAGGATCAGGCGGCGAGCCGTCGACCAATCGTGCGGGCGCTAGGACCCAGCGCCCGCACTGATATGCGGAAGTGACATCACTTCCGCATATCGAGCGGGTGCGTCCAGCGCCCGCTCGTACATCTGGTCGGGTCGCCGCTGATCCTGAGGTCTGCTGAGAGGTAGGGGGGGAGCGGCGGCGGCTAGAGGGGGGGCCTCCCTGTCACTCACTCACTCACTCCCTGAAGGGGCTCCCTGGCACTCACTCCCTAAAGGGGCTCCCTGGCACTCACTCACTCCCTAAAGGGGCTCCCTGTCACGCACTCACTCCCTAAAGGGGCTCCCTGGCACTCACTCACTCCCTAAAGGGGCTCCCTGTCACGCACTCACTCCCTAAAGGGGCTCCCTGTCACTCACTCACTCCCTAAAGGGGCTCCCTGGCATGCACTCATTGCCTAAAGGGGCTCCCTGGCACGCACTCACTCCCTAAAGGGGCTCCCTGTCACTCACTCATTGCCTAAAGGGGCTCCCTGTCACTCACTCCCTAAAGGGGCTCCCTGTCACTCATTCACTCCCTAAAGGGGCTCCCCTGGCACTCACTCACTCCCTAAAGGGGCTCCCTGGCACTCACTCACTCCCTAAAAGGGCTCCCTGGCACGCACTCACTCCCTAAAGGGGCTCCCTGGCACTCACTCACTCCCTAAAGGGGCTCCCTGTCACTCACTCCCTCCCTAAAGGGGCTCCCTGGCACGCACCCACTCCCTAAAGGGGCTCCCTGGCACGCACCCACTCCCTAAAGGGGCTCCCTGGCACGCACTCACTCCCTAAAGGGGCTCCCTGTCACGCACTCACTCCCTAAAGGGGCTCCCTGTCACGCACTCACTCCCTAAAGGGGCTCCCTGGCATGCACTCACTCCCTAAAGGGGCTCCCTGGCACGCACTCCCTAAAGGGGCTCCCTGGCACGCACTCACTCCCTAAAGGCGCTCCCTGTCACTCACTCACTGCCTAAAGGGGCTCCCTGTCACTCACTCACTCACTCCCTAAAGGGCCTCCCTGTCACTCAATCACTCCCTAAAGGGCCTCCCTGTCACTCAATCACTCCCTAAAGGGCCTCCCTGTCACTCAATCACTCCCTAAAGGGGCTCCCTGGCACGCACTCACTCCCTAAAGGGCCTCTCTGTCACTCACTCCCTAAAGGGGCTCCCTGGCATGCACTCACTCACTAAAGGGGCTCCCTGGCACTCACCGACTTCCTAAAGGGGCTCCCTGTCATTCACTCACTCCCTAAAGGGCCTCCCTGTCACTCACTCACTCACTCACTCCCTAAAGGGGCTCCCTGTCACTCACTCACTCCCTAAAGGGGCTCCCTGTCACTCACTCACTCCCTAAAGGGGCTCCCTGTCACTCACTCACTCCCTAAAGGGGCTCCCTGTCACTCACTCACTGCCTAAAGGGGCTCCCTGTCACTCACTCACTGCCTAAAGGGGCTCCCTGTCACTCACTCACTGCCTAAAGGGGCTCCCTGGCACTCACTCACTGCCTAAAGGGGCTTCCTGTCACTCACTCACTGCCTAAAGGGGCTCCCCTGGCACTCACTCACTACCTAAAGGTGCTCCCTGTCACTCACTATCGGGGTCCCTGTCACTCACTACCTAGCTGGAGGCGCCTGTCACTCACTAGCTAACCTGGGGGTCCCTGTCACTCACTACCTAACTTGGGGGGCTACCATATTAAGGGGGCATTCTGCCTATTTATGTGAAATGCTGTCTATTTATGTGCCTCATGACTGCTGAATTTGTCTTGTTGAGGGCCTCATGATTGCTGAATTTGTCTTGTTGGGGGCCTCATGATTTGTTGGGGGCCTCATGATTGCTGAATTTGTCTTGTTGGGGGCCTCATGATTTGTTGGGGGCCTCATGATTGCTGAATTTGTCTTGTTGGGGGCCTCATGATTTGTTGGGGGCCTCATGATTGCTGAATATGTCTTGTTGGGGGTCACATGATTGCTAACTGCGAGACTATGGGAAAAGCTGAATCCTTATCATATGAGACAATAGCATTAAACCTACTATTTTAGCGTTTTAAAACAGAAAATAAAACTGGGAGGTTCTAAAAAATTGAATACATTTTTCAGGAGTAGGATGGATGAAATTGTTTATCTTCACAGTTTATTTTCAACTTGGATTTTCCATAATGTTCATGTATGAGTTAAAACGTTTGTACAGTATTTAGTTTAAATTGCTGTTGCCACTTTGCGATAGATAAGTGACTTTTGGGTTGCAGTTTGGGCACTCGGCCTCCAAAAGGTTCGCCACCACTGTCCTAATCTGATGTCCCACCATTGCTAGGTTCATGTAAATTTGTCTCCACCCGTTACCACACCTATATTCTGGTCCATGGCCCACCAATTTTTTGGTGCGGCGCGATAAGCACGCCGCACAACGTGATCGTCATATTTTTGGCACGCTAGCTGCAGTGTGCTGAATTCTGCTGCCTACAGTATGTACAGTATACGCTGTTCTCTAGTGCTTGCACTGTGTGCTGATTTACCTCCAGTGTGTACAGTGTAAGGTGTTACTCTGTGCCTTTATTGATTGTAAACCAGCTGTATTGTATGCTGATCCCTGCTACTTTCAGTATGTACTGTATTAGCTGTAAAGCCTGGTACACACATACAATTTTGATTAGCCAATTTTAGCTCTGTTCATAAAATTCATTGTCTGTTGGCCCACTTACTGCACGGGGGTGGGAAAATTGGGGGTCAGTGATTGACCAATCAAAATTGTATGTGCGTATACATCTTTGATCTATGCCTATACTGATTGTAAATGATCTAAATAAAGGACAGGGGGCTCCGTCCAATATTTCGATGGGCAGGCCCGTTATCCGTAGCTTACACCGCTGCTAAGTTCATGTACATTTGGCCCCACCCATGGCCACGCCCACTCACCTCATGGCCACGCCCATTTTTTTGCAGCGGCACGTACCTCCCTACCTGGTGCCCACAGGTGCCACTGATCTCCAAGGACCCTAGAAACGCCCCTGACGGTCTCAGACAATTTCGACTTTCGCCACAACTGTGCTTTGCTGAGGACGTTTTTCCTTCTCTTTCAAAGGCAGTAATTACTTTTGAGACAGTACCTCTTGAAATGCCAAGCATTCAGGCAGTTTCTGTTACAGTAGCGCCTGCCATACGAGCACAAACAATTTGGGCTCTTTGAAAGTCTGAGAGACCTGACATTTTCAAAAATGATAACCAACTTTTGTTTAAATATCTGTAAAAAACAATTATTTTAAATAAACATATCAAATAACAAAAATAATAAATACATTTTTTTTAACATATGTCAAGTTTTGATTGCTTAAAACATGTTCAAAGATTATGATGCCAAAATGTTAGGTGTTTCCATTATTTTGGCCAACCCCTGTAATTATGTGCCCAGTCTAAAGAGAACACAGACAGAACCAAAACGTGCCCCTCATCAATACCCAACAGGCATAGTATTCCTAACGGGCACTTGCTTATCACAGATAGCATTCTTCATCTGCCCAGTAGTGGGCCTTGGAATTAGCCTGGTTATACTGGGGTGCACTCACACCCTGTGGTGCCTGTGTTAGTCTGCTAATAGCCCATAGCAGTGTGTAATGTGAACACTCCTTAGCAGTGCCTACATCTAGATTATGTAGCCTTAATTTGTATAGAATTTCAGTGACATTTTTCTATGAAAAAAGCGGATATGTGCCATTAAAGATTGTTGGAGTTGGAGTTCTCATTTAAAATATTCTTGAGTACTCAGACACAGAGTCCCTAAGATATTCCCTCCCAAAAATCATCCCATAGTGTCCCAACTCTACTGGTTCACACTGCAAGCACTTTTTCTAAGCGCCAGTGATCTGAAAAGCTCCTACTAATGTAATGCTATGTGTGTTCTAACTTGAATGTGATTCTTTAAAAATATAGCATATAACATTACATTAGCAAGTACTTTTCAAATCACAGGCACTTAGAAATGCTGAAAGTGGGAAGCAGTGCTAAGTCTGCTGAGAAAATGTTCCTCCAAGTAGTCACCTTAACCGGCTGCGATATTAGTCTGTCACTTTTCCAGCTCTCATATCCCTTCCAGGGCCAGACAGGTAATTTCAGTGCCTGTGCTGCACACGATTTGGGCGCTGCCATAGGCTGTAATGTGAATTATACTATAGCGGTGCTCACTGTGTAATTTGAGTCCAAATTAGGATAAAATCACCTTAATTCAGTTGCCGGCAATAGCCAGACCACAAATTGTGTGGCCTTGAGTAAAATAAGGTAATTGGGAATATATTAGCTATACACCCAAAAATGACCTAGCGCAGGGAGAGCCATCTTTTGACTGCTCCCTGCGGCCATATGTACTCACACTATGGAGTGAGCAGCAGCACGTTGTGGCACAAAATTCATAGAAGCAGAGATGGGGCTAGAATGAGTCAGAGACATAGATTGCTTAGCATGTACTGTATGTGTGGTTGCAAACAAGGGGCTTGATTCACTAAGACAAATAGCATGCCTTATCCAAGTTAACACGCCTTATCAGAGTATCATAGCGAGCTCTACAAACTTATGCCTGCTAATTGGCAATGACGAGAGCTCCACTTGTCCTGCCCTGAACCCCTGCAGTCGCGCTATGCTACTCTGATAAGGCATGTCAACTTTGTTAAGGCATGCAGTTTGTCTTAGTCAATCAAGCCTAAAGTCTGGCTACCCTGTCCAGCTGTGTTGCAGGCCCCAGGCACTTACAGTTTTGGGTTCAGATAGTCTGATTTACTGAACCTCAGGATTGCAAACTGTGATCTTTCACTTCAGATCAGCAATGGCTTCTAGGAGGTATAGAGGTCAACTAAATACAAAATGTCTCCTTTACAGCCATTTTTCTGCCTTTAACAGTGTGTAGGATAGGATATGGTATATTTTAATGAATGTAATATTAACTAGACAGTAAGTGATAACTGGGCACCGGGCTGGTTCTAGCTGCAATGGGGCCCCATGGAAAAATTAACCTGCCACTCCCCCCAAGTAAGTGGCATTAAGGTCCCCTTTACAGTATAGCTGGTGGCATTATGCTGGCATTGTGGTCCCTCTGCCATCTGACAGCAGCTCTCCCCTGAATGCTCTCTTCTGCCTCCAGGACTGGCAGCCAGGCAATTTTAATTTAAAATATTCCCCCCACAGCATAAACTTTATCTCCGGGTGGCCAATTGCAGAGTGTGCACAGGGGAAGGAATGTAGCATACTTACCTAGTGGTTGCAAATTCCCTCTCTGCAGCATGCAAACTCTTGCAAGACTTATCTTCCTCCTCACTTCCCGGTGGCTGCACGGCACTTCCTCCTTCCTCGCAGGCATGATGTAACTTGGGAGAGCGCTGCTGCTGCCGTCCAGGAACCCATGGCAATGGCATCGCGCTGGATGAAGGAAGCCAGAGCCAGGACCGTGCACCCATAGCAAGTAATGTATGTTCCCCTCCCCTGCTGCTGAGCCTCAGTGCCCTGTCCCAGCATACCCAACCCAGCCAGCAGCTACCTGCAATCCAGATTGCGCGGATATGATGGGGGTGGGGGGGGGCGCCACAGTCTCTGGGGCCCTGAAACCATTGCCCCCCCCCCCCCCCCCCTTGCACATATGAGAGTGCCAGCCCTGACTGGGCAAACACTCCACTACACTCTCCACTATGGGAGCACTGCATCACTGAACTAGTAAAGAGGGACTGTAGTGTTCTCAAGATAACAAGGTACTTGATAAAAAAAACTATGCAGCAGCAAAAAGAATGCACAGGACAGGAACAGGCAAATATATATAATAACTGGCAATTGAAGATGGCAGATAATTTAACACAAGGAGACAATATACTAATTTATAATAAAAGAAGTACAACACAAGTTAAAATGGTTGAAAACACTAGATAGAAAAGTATTGCAGCAGACAAAAAACCTAGGCAAGATGGGACACAATTAGTGTTGGGCGAATATCTAGATGTTCGGGTTCGGGCCGAACAGGCCGAACATGGCCGCGATGTTCGGGTGTTCGACCCGAACTCCGAACATAATGGAAGTCAATGGGGACCCGAACTTTTGTGGTTTGTAAAGCCTCCTTACATGCTACATACCCCAAATTTACAGGGTATGTGCACCTTGGGAGTGGGTACAAGAGGAAAAAAAAATTTAGCAAAAAGAGCTTATAGTTTTTGAGAAAATCTTTTTTAAAATTTCAAAGGGAAAACTGTCTTTTAAATGCGGGAAATGTCTGTTTTCTTTGCACAGGTAACATGCTTTTTGTCGGCATGCAGTCATAAATGTAATACATATAAGAGGTTCCAGGAAAAGGGACCGGTAATGCTAACCCAGCAGCAGCACACGTGATAGAACAGGAGGAGGGTGGCGCAGGAGGAGAAGGCCACGCTTTGAGACACAACAACCCAGGCCTTGCATGAGGACAAGAAGCGTGCGGATAGCATGCTTTGTACCACCATGCAGTCATAAATGTAATAAAGATAAGTGGTTCAATAAACAGGGACCACGCGGCAACGCTAACCCAGCAGCAGCACACGTGATGGAACAGGAGGAGGCGCAGGAGGAGAAGGCCACGCTTTGTGAGACACAACAACCCAGGCCTTGCATGAGGACAAAAAGCGTGCGGATAGCATGCTTTGTACCGCCATGTAGTCATAAATGTAATAAAGATAAGAGGTTCAATAAACAGGGACCACGCGGCAACGCTAACCCAGCAGCAGCAGCAGCAGCAGCACACGTGATGGAACAGGAGGAGGCGCAGGAGGAGAAGGCCACGCTTTGTGAGACACAACAACCCAGGCCTTGCATGAGGACAAAAAGCGTGCGGATAGCATGCTTTGTACCGCCATGTAGTCATAAATGTAATAAAGATAAGAGGTTCCATAAACAGGGACCGGCAACGGTAACCCAGCAGCAGCAGCAGCAGCAGCAGCACACGTGATGGAACAGGAGGAGGCGCAGGAGGAGAAGGCCACGCTTTGTGAGACACAACAACCCAGGCCTTGCATGAGGACAAAAAGCGTGCGGATATAGCAGCAATGCTTTTTGCCGCCATGCAGTCATAAATGTAATACAGATGAGAGGTTCAATAAACAGGGACCGGAAACGCTAAACCATCCCAGATGTTCATCGGTCATGTTACTTGGTTGGGGTCCAGGAGTGTTGTGTAGTCGTTTCCAATCCAGGATTGATTCATTTTAATTTGAGTCAGACGGTCTGCATTTTCTGTGGAGAGGCGGATACGCCGATCTGTGATGATGCCTCCGGCAGCACTGAAACAGCGTTCCGACATAACGCTGGCTGCCGGGCAAGCCAGCACCTCTATTGCGTACATTGCCAGTTCGTGCCAGGTGTCTAGCTTCATGCCCGGTTTCAGGTCCAGCGGTGCCAGCCACAAATCCGTCTGTTCCTTTATTCCCCTCCAAATTTCCTCCCCTGTGTGCTGCTTATCCCCAAGGCAGATCAGCTTCAGCAACGCTTGCTGACGCATGCCAACAGCTGTGCTGCACTGCTTCCACGATCCTACTGCTGCTGGTGCTGGGTTAGCATTTCCGGATGAGGTACAGCTTTGAGATGCGTTGGAGGAGAAGGAGTCAGAGAGGTAGGTGCTGCTGTTGTTATCCAGCTGTTTGCGGCGTGGGCAACACCCGCGCCGTAGCAGGTGAGGAATCGCTGCCAGGCTCCACAAGGTTCACCCAGTGCGCGGTAAGGGAGATGTATCGACCCTGGCCGAACGCACTCGTCCAGGTGTCAGTGGTGAGGTGAACCTTGCAGGCAACGGCATTCTTCAAGCTTCGGGTTATTTAGCTGACCACGTGCTCATGCAACTCAGGCACTGCAGAGCGCGCAAAGTGGTAGCGGCTGGGAACCACGTAACGTGGGATGGCCACTGACATCATGCCCTTGAAGCTGTTTGTCTCCACCACTCGATATGGCAGCATTTCGCAGGCCAGAAGCTTGGCTATGCTGGCTGGCTGTTACTGCCACGGCCCGGGGGTCATTTGCTGGCAATTTCCTCTTGTGCTCAAACATCTCAGAGACAGACAACTCAACCGTAGCGCTGCACACCGAAGGGCTGTTGGTTGTTGTGTTTGATGAACACTGGGAGACCTCAAGAGCACTAGTCCGGAAAGTGACAGTGTCAGCATCGTCTGATGTTTGTGAATGTTGTGAACCACGCAATGGCTGGGCTACTGCTGCTGCTGAGGCGGGTCTGGTGGTGAGTCTGGTGAACCCAAGGGAGGCAGTGTTGCTGGTGGTACCCTGTCCTGCCGCGTTTGCCCACAGAGTGGGATGTTTGGATAGAATGTGGCGGCTCATGCTGGTGGTGGAGAGGTTGTTAATACTTTTCCCCCTGCTCAGGCGGGTCTTGCACACCTTGCAAATCGCCATGGTAACATCCTCAGTGCAGTCTTCAAAGAAAGCCCAGACTTTAACTGGCTGAGGACTCGGACCTCGTGCGTGATGTGCTGGTGCTGCTTAACCCACTGCTGGACGCTTGAGAGGTCATCCAAGTAATTATCTGGTCCTGTTCTTTTGGATCTGTGAGGGTTGTTGTCCTGGACAACATGGGCAGTATTGAGTGGGTTTTCTTGGGTGCTCCCCTGTGGCCTGTACGTGAACCGTCAGGGGAAACACCTCTTCCCTTGCCCCTCCCTCTTTCACCGGATTTCTTCCTCATTTCACTTATCCTTAAAGTACACGCTGACTGGCAGCAGTACAGTGGCAGTACAGAAATGCTATACAGTGGTGGGTGAGCGGTGTACCACTATTGTCAGCAGTGACACAGAGCACAATGCTATACAGTGGCGGGTGAGCGGTGTACTACTGTTCCCAGCAGACACAGAGTGGAAGTAAACACAATGCTATATAGTGTGGCTGAGCCGTGTACACAGAGTGGCATTAAACACAATGCTATATAGTCTGCTATATAGTCACCCCGAACAGGGTGATGTTCTGCAGAACCCGAACAGTGGCAAACACTGTTCGCCCAACACTACTGGGAGGGAACGCAGATTTTAGTACCTAAACACACGATACAACATGTTTTCCGGGGTCGGACTCTGAGGCACATACAGATGGTCCCGATCATCATCCTCATCATACAACTCTTCTCCTGAGTCTGACCCACCCACCACCTCTGCCACCCCAACATCCCCAGACACAGACCCCTCATCGTCCTCAACATTAACTTGGGATGCTGGCCTGAGCCAGACCTCCTCCTCCACATCAGGCCCCATCATCTCCTCAATGGCAGCCCTCATTAATCGCTCTGGCGACGGACTGATGGACACAACGTTCTCCTCCGGGGAGGGCTGCTGCTGACCACTGGCTGCTGGGGTGGATGTTATAGCTTGCGTGGGGCGTTGGCTGTTGCTGTTGTTGGGAGTGCTGCTCACAGCGGAGGTCTCTGGGGAACTCATGTTGAGCTCATATAGTGGTTGACGGTGAGTGGAGTATTACTGATCCCAGCAATATACACACTGACTGGCAGAGTACGCAATGCTATATAGTGTGGCTGAGCGGTGTACACAGAGTGGCAGTAAACACAATGCTATATAGTCTGGCTGAGCGAGCGGTGTACTACTGTTCCCAGCAGAATCAGAGTGGCAGTAAACAATGGTATATAGTCTGGCTGAGCGGTGTACACAGAGTGTCAGTAAACAATGGTATATAGTCTGGCTGAGCGGTGTACACAGAGTGTCAGTAAACAATGGTATATAGTCTGGCTGAGCGGTGTACACAGAGTGGCAGTAAACACAATGCTATATACTCTGGCTGAGCGAGCGGTGTACTACTGTTCCCAGCAGACACAGAACAGTAAACAGAATGCTATATAGTGTGGCTGAGCGAGCGGTGTACCACTATTCCCAGCAGACACAGAACAGTAAACAGAATGCTATATAGTGTGGCTGAGCGAGCGGTGTACCACTATTCCCAGCAGACACAGAACAGTAAACAGAATGCTATATAGTGTGGCTGAGCGAGCGGTGTACCACTATTCCCAGCAGACACAGAACAGTGAACAGAATGCTATATAGTGTGGCTGAGCGAGCGGTGTACCACTATTCCCAGCAGACACAGAACAGTGAACAGAATGCTATATAGTGTGGCTGAGCGAGCGGTGTACCACTATTCCCAGCAGACACAGAACAGTGAACAGAATGCTATATAGTGTGGCTGAGCGAGCGGTGTACCACTATTCCCAGCAGACACAGAACAGTGAACAGAATGCTATATAGTGTGGCTGAGCGAGCGGTGTACCACTATTCCCAGCAGACACAGAACAGTGAACAGAATGCTATATAGTGTGGCTGAGCGAGCGGTGTACCACTATTCCCAGCAGACACAGAACAGTAAACAGAATGCTATATAGTGTGGCTGAGCGAGCGGTGTACCACTATTCCCAGCAGACACAGAACAGTAAACAGAATGCTATATAGTGTGGCTGAGCGAGCGGTGTACCACTATTCCCAGCAGACACAGAACAGTGAACAGAATGCTATATAGTGTGGCTGAGCGAGCGGTGTACCACTATTCCCAGCAGACACAGAACAGTGAACAGAATGCTATATAGTGTGGCTGAGCGAGCGGTGTACCACTATTCCCAGCAGACACAGAACAGTGAACAGAATGCTATATAGTGTGGATGAGCGAGCGGTGTACCACTATTCCCAGCAGACACAGAACAGTAAACAGAATGCTATATAGTGTGGCTGAGCGAGCGGTGTACCACTATTCCCAGCAGACACAGAACAGTGAACAGAATGCTATATAGTGTGGCTGAGCGAGCGGTGTACCACTATTCCCAGCAGACACAGAACAGTGAACAGAATGCTATATAGTGTGGCTGAGCGAGCGGTGTACCACTATTCCCAGCAGACACAGAACAGTAAACAGAATGCTATATAGTGTGGCTGAGCGAGCGGTGTACCACTATTCCCAGCAGACACAGAACAGTAAACAGAATGCTATATAGTGTGGCTGAGCGAGCGGTGTACCACTATTCCAAGCAGACACAGAACAGTGAACAGAATGCTATATAGTGTGGCTGAGCGAGCGGTGTACCACTATTCCCAGCAGACACAGAGTGGCAGTAAACAGAATGCTATATAGTGTGGCTGAGCGAGGTACACAGAGTGGCAGTAAACAGAATGCTATATAGTGTGGCTGAGCAAGCGGTGTACTACTATTCCCAGCAGACACAGAGTGGCAGTAAACAGAATGCTATATAGTGTGGCTGAGCGAGGTACACAGAGTGGCAGTAAACAGAATGCTATATAGTGTGGCTGAGCAAGCGGTGTACTACTGTTCCCAGCAGTGACACAATGACAGGGGGGACCCTGGCTAGCGTGGCTGGAGCGCGAACTACCCTGCCTGCCTACCCAAAGCTAAACCCACAGACAAATGGCGGAGATATGACGTGGTTCGGGTATTTATTTACCCGAACCACGTGACCGTTCGGCCAATCAGAGCGCGTTCGGGTCCGAACCACGTGACCCGTTCGGCCAATCACAGCGCTAGCCGAACGTTCGGGGAACGTTCGGCCATGCGCTCTTAGTTCGGCCATATGGCCGAACGGTTTGGCCGAGCACCGTCAGGTGTTCGGCCGAACTCGAACATCACCCGAACAGGGTGATGTTCTGCAGAACCCGAACAGTGGCGAACACTGTTCGCCCAACACTAGACACAATGCAAGTCGTATCGACAAGATAACTAGAACAAAGAGCTGAGATCAGTAAACAGTGAGAATGACTAAATACTGCCATAAATTCAGCAATAAAGCCCAGTGCCATTCCTGATCAATATTTCCTGATCAGTAATGATGAACAATACAACACAGTCTCCTCTTTGGAAAATACAGAGCATTTCACCCCACTGTGCAAAAGATTTCTGGATGGAACACAGTACAATAGCACCATTTTGAGCTCACATACTGCCAATTAATCATTATTGTTCTGTTCTAAATTGTTATCTGACCAATAGATCAAACACTGAGTTTCATTTTAAAGGAAATAGAAGATTACAGAGATATAGATCCAAATGGCTAAAATTCATAGTTACTTATCGCAACTGTCAGTGCATATATGGCAGACCCTTTTCAATCCAGTTTCTGGATCGGCTGTAGCTCCACCCCATTCCACATGCAACATTATAATAGCGTAATTACACGGAGCAGTGTTGTGAGGGAGAAGTTCGAAGTGTCAGACTTTGTCAAACACTTCGATCAAAATAGGGTGATGCCACGTTGAACTAGTGTCTAGTTAAGCACTTTGCTCTAGAGGGGCTAACGCTGTGCTGGATTTTATCGGGCAACAGTCCTACCTAATGGCAGGCATTTGTTTTCTATGTCGAATTATGTCCAGTATTGGACCTATGCTGGCAAAGGCCAATGTCAGACACAGTAGAACTGGAAAGGGTTAATTAAAGTGTCAGATATTTTCTGAACAATATAACAGCAAATACACAGGAATGATTTGTTCATTCAAAAGTTTGGTAAATTCTTTTCCACAAGTCTTTATATTCATACAACTTTAGAAGCTATTGAAAAGTCAGCGCTGATCGTACGTTAATTCACTATTTCACAGTCAATCGTCACCAAAGTGATCATTGAGTTCTCATATCCAAGTGGTAGACCGTCACCGAAAGGATTAGAGGGAGCTTACCAACTGCTGACAACCCACGTTATAAGGTTGTATGTCTCGCATTCAGTGGTAAGAAGAGGACAAGGAACCACCCAGGATCCAGGACTTCAAAAAATCCTTATGTTAGTTTGGGTACACCATCCGGAAGATTAAGGCCAATAAAACATGCAAATAAACGGTAGATCTAAGTGTAACCCATTTATTAATAAACATAGCACATAGCCATAAAAAAGAAGAATAAAAATCAATAAAACTTACATACGGGGCCCAAGCAATGGGAACCCCAAAATAATATTGCGCTTGTATGCTGGTCCACAACCAGTAAGTATAAAAGGTGCCGCCTGTCTCTATCCCGACCGGTTTGACAGTCTTGCGTCATCAGGGGATAATCCCCTGATGATGCAAGACTGCGAAATCGGTCGGGATACAGACGGTCAGGGGATAATCCCCTGATGACGCAAGACTGCCAAACCGGTCAGGATAGAGACAGGCGGCACCTTTTATACTTACTGGTTGTGGACCAGCATACAAGCGCAATATTATTTCAGGGTTCCCATTGCTTGGGCCCCAAATGTAAGTTTTATTGATTTTTATTCTTCTTTTTTATGGCTATGTGCTATGTTTTTTTTAACGGGTTACACTTAGATCTACCGTTTATTTGCATGTTTTATTGGTCTAAATCTTCCGGATGGTGTACCCGAACTAACATAAGGATTTTTGGAAGTCCTGGGTGGTTCCTGGTCCTCTTCTTGCCACTGAATGCGAGACATACAAACAACCTTATAACGTGGGTTGTCAGCAGTTGGTAAGCTCCCTCTAATCCTTTGGGTGACGGTCTACCACTTGGATATGAGAACTCAATGATCACTTTGGTGAAAGACAATTGACTGTGAAATAGTGAATTAACGTACGATCAGCGCTGACTTTTCAATAGCTTCTATATGTGTGGACTTTTGGACTTGTTCTTTCTCGGCAGCGATTGAACTATTGTTTTTTTCCTTGAAGCTGATTTTTAGTCTTATTCATTGTAATGGATTGCGGAGATGCCGCCGCGCGGTCTGGCAGCAGGGCGGCTGTCTCCGCGTTCAGACCGGCGGTTTCCGCACAGCAGCATGCGTCTGGTTTGTCTGAGCCTTCTAGTGCACACAGATGGAGAGCTGCGCGCACGCGCTGGGAGGCAGGACCTTTATGCCAGTAGGAGAGGGATCAGCTGATCAGGTTGATTAGCTGATCCCTGCGCAGTCTTTGATTGGCTGAGTGGCGCTGGGCGGCGCTGAGAAGCACTGCACTATATATAGATCTCGCTGGTCAGTCTCAGGTTGTCTGCCGTTGCGAATACTTACGTGTAAGCACTCAGACCACAGTCAGATCCCACAGTGTGTTAGAACCAGGTGGACCTGGGAATTCACACTTAGCCAGATTACGCTTGTGTTATACTTTAGACCAGTTCCGGGGTGTTGTGACCAAGGACCTCACACCCAAGTTTAGGATTACTGTGTCATTGCTGTGTTATACTTTAGACTAGTTCCTGGGTGTCGAGACCACGGACCTCACACCCCAGACTAGGACTCTGCTCTATTTCTGTTATGACTATTTGCTGTTTCGACCTCTCTATTGCTTTCTGATTCGGTACCTCTGCATATCTGCCTACCTGTTGCCAGACCCTGCCTGTACCCGGTTACCGAATCAGCCTTCTGTCTCTGTACCTTATCTGCTCGTGTGTTGCCGACCTGGCCTGCCCGACCTTCCAGGCTGTCACTCACCCCTTAAGTGCTCAGTCTATCTGTACTAGCAGTGACACAATTCCACCAAGTGTCAGTTGCAACTAGGACTCCTGTTCCTCAGAGAGTCCAGCCTGTTAGCAGCCAGTGGCCTCTTCTCCTGGAGTCCCTTGGCTGCAGTACAGTCTATATCTGATCTCCAGATATCCCTGGTTGCCAGGTCCTCTCTATTCCCTCTCTCTAGGAGATAGTCCCTGTACCTCCCAGGGCCACCTGCCCCTCAGGTGGTTCTTGGCCAAGCTGCCTGTATCTCCCGCCTCACGGGAGATAGCCTACAGTTACACCAAACACTTACATTTTATTAGGTGTCCAGAGGTTAGTCATACTTGTCTTATTGGTGATTCTGCAGATCATCCATAATCAGGTATACATCTGTATTGTTGATGATTCTGCAGATCATCAATAATCAGATTCTCTCTGTGTGCTGACACCGATCGTTACATTCATACAACTTTGCCACATTTTATATCCGGGCAAGTGGCACCACTGTTTTCTGTTTCAGTTTTACAGGCTCCTTTTTCACTAACTTGATTACTGGAGTGAGTAAGGTAGCTTCAAAGCTGCAAGAAGAAACAGTAGTATCACCTACCTGTGTCAGAATCAGAATCAGAATCTTTATTTTCGCCAAGCACGACTGGGTCGTGCCCGGAATTGGTCTTGGCACGTACAGATACAGGTAGGATAGGGTACACAGAATACATCAAAAGGATCAACACTATATCAGATATTACATACAGAGACAACATTCAACACTCAATTTACATTTACATTTCCAAATTTTTGCATAGATACACAGCACTCAGGTGTGTGAGGGATATGTGTGGCGGCAATACATGATCACGTTGTGGTAGGGAGTGCGTGGTGCGAGTTTAGTGAGTTTACAGCTGAGGGGAAGAAGCTATTTCTGTGTCTAGTGGTCCTGGTGTAGATGGACCGGTACCTCCGGCCCAAAGGAAGCTGGCTGAAAAAACGGTAGCCTGGGTGAGAGGGGTCATTTACAATCCTCAAAGCTCTGGAGCTCAGCCTTGAGTGGTAGAGGAGTTCCAGAGCAGGTAGCGGTTTTCCTATAATTCTCTCCGCTGATCTGATGACTCTCTGTAATTTGTGTCTGTCGCTGGCGGAGGAGCTGGCGTACCAGACTAGGATGGAAGAGCAGAGGACAGATGCAATTGTAGCAGAGTAGAAGCTGGTCAGAAGTTTCGGAGACAATCCGAACTTCTTCAGTTGACGGAGAAAGAATAACCTCTGCTGGGCTTTCCTCTGTATGGAGGAGGTGTTTGCCTTCCACTTCAGGTCGTTGGAGATGGTTGTGCCCAGAAGTCGGACACAGGGAACTCTTTCAACTTCTTTGTCATCGATACGAATTGGAGGGGGGGGGCGCTGGCGTGCTTCCTAAAATCAACAATCATCTCAACAGTTTTTGCCGTGTTTAGGACCAGCCCGTTCTCCCTGCACCAGAGGCAGATGCTCTCAACCTGGTGGCGGTACGCTTCCTCGTCATTTTTAGTGATGAGGCCGACAATGGTGGTGTCGTCTGCGAATTTGATCACTTTGACGGAGTCCGCTGTGGATCTGCAAGCATTCGTGTAGAGGGAGAACAGGAACGGCGACAGGACGCACCCTTGTGGTGCTCCTATATTTGTAATCCGAGGATGAGAGGAGATGGTGCCTAGCTTTACGACCTGGGATCTGTTGGTGAGGAAGTCTGTGATCCACAGGCATAGAGTGGGGTGGACCCCGAGTGCGGCAAGGTTCTCCTGAAGTATTTTGGGGCTGATGGTATTGAATGCTGTGCTGAAGTCAAGAAGGAGGATCCTGGCATACGTGCCGGGTTTGTCCAGATGGTCATGGACGAGCTCCAGGCAGATATTGATGGCGTTGTCGGTGGACCTGTTTGCTCTGTATGCGTACTGGTGCTGATCCAGCAGGGCCTCAGTGGTGAGCTTGAGGAGGGGGAGCACCATCCTTTCAAGAGTCTTCATGATGACTGATGTAAGTGCCACGGGCCTGAAGTTGTTGAGGTCGGTGGCGCCTTGCTTTTTGGGGACAGGGATGATGGTGGACCTCTTGAAGCATGCGGGGACTTTCCCACTCTGAAGGGACTTGTTGAAGATGGATGAAAGAACAGGGGCTAGCTGTCGTGCGCCGGTTTTCAGGCAGGCTGGTGACACACCGTCTGGGCCAGAGGCTTTCCTGACATTTATCCTCAACAAGTGTTGCAGAAGATCCGCCTCGTTCACCGGTGGAGGGGGCGAGTTTGGTCTCGGGGCCTCGGAGGCAGGGGAGGAGGGAGGTGCATGTTGCTGTGGAGGAGACTGGTTCTCAAATCTACAGTAGAATTCACTGAGATTCTCGGGCGAGCTCAGCACTCAATGTTGCGTGCTGCAGGGGGGGCTTATAGTTGGTGGCGGCCTTGAGCCCTTTCCACACAGCTCGGGAGTCGCTTGAGGAGAGGTACTGTTCCAGTTTATCCGCATAGCCCTTCTTGGCAGCCCTCAGTTCTCTGTTCAGGTCATTTCTGGCCCTTCTGTATTCATCTCGGTTTCCTGACTTGTGCGCGTCCTCTTTGCTTCTGCGCAGTTGGCGTAGTTTTTTTGAGAACCACGGTTTGTCGTTAGGATAGAGTTTAAAGGTTTTCGTTGGTATGCAGTGATTCTCACAGAAGTTAATGTATGAGTTTATTACTGGAAAGGTTGCATGTAGCTTCAAAGCTGCAGGAAGAAACAGCAGTGTCACCTACCTGTGTCTCTCCCATTATTACAGGAAAGGTTGCATCTAGCTTCAAAGCTACAAGAAGAAACAGCAGTGTCACCTTCCTGTGTCTCTCCCATTATTACAGGAAAGGTCGCATCTAGCTTCAAAGCTACAGGAAGAAACAGCAGTGTCACCTACCTGTGTCTCTCCCATTATTACAGGAAAGGTTGCATGTAGCTTGAAAGCTGCAGGAAGAAATAGCAATGTCGTCTACCACGTTATGAAGCATATCAGACCTGCAGCATTGGCTCTCCAGAATTAAGACTCTTTTAGCAGGTACATCAGTATATAGAACATATGGCTATAAATAGCACAACTCTACCACATATGTTTTAGGATTCCTTGAAAGTCTGAAGTTCTTGATTAATTACCTTTCAGGGCAAACGCCAGACAGGCAGCTAATCGCCTTCCCAAGTGATGGATGAACAACAAAACAATGAATTTAAGTTATATTATTTTCTCAGAGGCAGAAATATCTGCTTACAAGTTTCTTCAACTTCATCATTTATTATTGCACTGTATGAATTGCTTTGTCTATACATTTCCCTATTGAGTTACACTGCAGCATGTATCTATTTGCAAGTTGCTAGTAAAGCAATTACATTGAGTCAGGTCCCAGAACAACAGTTCCCATGGTAACTATCTACCTGCTTGCTTACAGCACGTGAACACCTAAAAAGGAACCGCCATGTGCATGTCTGCGCACAACAATATGCTACGAGCAATCAATAAGAACGAAATAGGACAGCAGATGTAAAGCCAAAGAAAAACATGGCTCAGGATTGTTGAACACCCTTATGTTACAGTACATTTAACATTCTATTAAATGATTTACCTGTTACCGAGATCTGCTTAACAGAGTACAATTAATGCACAGAGATTGAGCACGGTGACATAGTGGTTAGTGCTCTTGCCTTGTAGCGCTGGGTCCCTGGTTCGAATCCCAGCCAGGTCAACATCTGCAAGGAGTTTGTATGTTCTCCCCGTCTCTGCGTGAGTTTCCTCCAGGCACTCTGGTTTCCTCCCACATCCCCAAAACATATGGATAGGTTAATTGGCTCCCCCCTAAATTGGCCCTAGACTACAACACATACACTACACAATACATACATAGACATATGACTATGATAGGGACTAGATTGTAAGCTCCTCTGAGGGACAGTTAGTGGCAAGACGATATACTCTGTACAGCGCTGCGGAAGATGTTGGCGCTATATAAATACTAAATAATAATAATAATAATAATTCTAGCATTCCTGTAAGCAGTTTCAACACCTTCCTGTTATAAATGTGCATGATCAGCATGGCAGGATCTTGTATACAGCAATGTAAACTACGGGCTTCAGGAGGCCAGCATCTGGCAAATGTACACAGCATGATGCAGAGCAGAGGCAGGGTCCATAGAAAAAAACTGTGCCTGCTCTCTCACCATTATTCTAATGACTGCATGTGGACAGCCAGATATGGTATTAGAAACAGGTTGTAAAGTTTTTGACTGCCCCTAATCTCCTTACTTAGCTCTCAGAAGACACATTCCTTATCTGATTGTCTGAAAAGAGAGTGAGAAGTTAGAACTTCAGTGAAAGGCCTTAAGGCAGGGAGCACACTTATTAATGTCACATGCGTTTTGTCCAGAGCAAAAAATGTATGCACAGTTATACTGTATAATGTAAGGCTAGGTTCACAGTGAGCATTGCATTCCCTAGCAGAAACCCAACAGTATGAAAAGGTCGTTGCCACATGTTATCCATTTGTTGCGTTATATGCAGTGAAGTATACAGTCAATGAAAAGTCCGCTTTACTGTAATGTTTAACATGCGTGTTTCGTGGTAACGCACTGCATGCACTGTGAACGTCACACTGCACTATGACACTCTGCGTTACAATACATCCAAAACACTGCACCTCGATGCCCCACTGCAAATGTAGCATAAGGCTCGGTTTCCCATCTGCAGTGGATCCATTCTGCACAGTGTGTTATTAAATGTTATTGACAGTTTAACAGTTATATGTTATGGACGGTTAACCTTCCTGGCGGTAAGCCCGAGCTGAGCTCGGGCTATGGCGCGTAGCAGGATTTCTCAGGCCCTGCTGGGCCGATTTGCATACTTTTTTTTTTTTGCAACACGCAGCTAGCACTTTGCTAGCTGCATGTGTATTCCGATCGCCGCCGCTCCGCGCTAATTCGCCGCCGATCGCCGCGCCGCGCCCAGGCAGCACTGAGGGCTGGTTCGGGACTCCCTTAGACGTAACGACGTCCATGACGGCAGTGACGTCATCCCGCCCCGTCGCCATGGGGACGGGGGAAGCCCGTTCAAAGAACGAGATTTCCTGATCAAAGATCGCCGGAGGCGATCGAAGCAGGCGGGGGGATGCCGCTGTACAGCGGCTATCATGTAGCGAGCCCTAGGCTCGCTACAGGATTTAAAAAAAAATAAAAATGTAAAAATAGTGCTGCGCTGCCCCCTGGTGGTTTCTAATAGACCGCCAGGAGGGTTAAAGAGGAACTCCTGTAAAAATAACGTAATGAACAAAAGCACTTAATTTTTTCAATAAATATGTATAAACGATTTAGTCAGTGTTTGCCCATTGTAAAATTTTTCCGCTCCCTGATTTACATTCTGACATTTATCATATGGTGACATTTTTACTGCTGGAAGGTGATGTCTTTGGAAGGAGATGCTGCTTACTTTTTTTTGGCAGTTGGAAACAGCTGTTATTTCCCACAATGCAACCAGGCTCCCACAGTGTGATGTTAGCACCATGGTCCTGACATCACACTGTGGGAGGGGTTTCAACACAATAACAGCCATACAGATCACCCTGATGATCCGTTTGAGAAAAGGACATGTGATGTCAGTGCTTCACAGCACTGAGGTACTGACATCACACTGTGGGAGCCTTGTTGCATTGTGGGAAATAACAGCTGTTTCCAACTGCCAAAAATGCAGGCAGCATCTCCTTCCAGTGACATTACCTGCCAGCAGTAAAAATGACACCATGTGATAAACGTCAGAATGTAAATCAGGGAGAGGAAAGATTTTACAATGGGCAAACACTGACTAAACCATTTATACATAATTATTGTAAATTAAGCACTTTTTTATAACACTATTTTCACTGGAGTTCCTCTTTAATATATGGCGCAGACACAAATTCCTCCTGCAAATGCACGACCAGGCTTATGTACTTCGCAGCCCACATACACAGGTGCTGAGAACTGCATGCAATAGAGACAACAGTTCCACATGAAAGCAATACATGTTAGCAGGTGTGTCTCATGCAGGCTTTTCTCATGGTACCCGCCCAAACCTCTCTTGAGCGTTACCCCAATTGATTAAGGGCTGGTTCACACGGGCGTCTGCTGAGCTTTTGCTTGGCATTGTGTTCAAACGCCAGCGTTTAAACGCCAGCGTTTAAAAGCTAGCTTTTGAAAGCTTTTGAAAAGCGTTCAAGGCTAGCAGTTCTGGTCTCTGCTATTGTTTCCTCGCGTTTACTGCCTCTGAAAGCAGCATGTTGCTTTTGAGACTAGACGCAACGCTGGGATCTACTGCCAGGCTTTCATGAAAGCCTGCAAAAGCCAGCTCTAAACGCTCCCATTCACTTGCATGGGATGGCAGTAGATCCCAAAAAACGCTGCGTCTGAAACGCTGCGTTAAACGCCACAAAAACGCCCGTCTGAACCAGCCCTAAAGGGGAACAAGTATGCTATGTGACTTGGGAGCGGCCTGCAAGAAAACAAGATAATTACATACTCACACTTGTTCCCTGCTAACATGGATTGCTTTCATGTGGAAGTGATGTCTCTATTTCATGCAGTTCTCAGCACCTGTGTATATGGGCTGAGAAGTGCATATGTCTGGTCTGTGCATTTGCAGGTTATTGCACTTAGGGGGAACCCGATGGAGGTAAGTAAGAGAAGGAATCGGTGTGTGGTTCTGTTGGGTACTGATCCAGAAGACCAGTAAGGACAAGTTAGTGGAATAAAAACTAACAGTGCACACACAGGCCACGGGAGTTGATCGATTTAGCCGTGGGTGGAGTGATCTCACCTGAATTGATGACTGGTGTACTTGATAAATGTAACCTTAATACCTTTTTCTTAATTAATTCCCCACCAATGAATGTCAAATAGAAATTTTATATCTTAGTAAGTAACTGAATAAATACAACTCTGTACATTAATTCTCATTGAAAAAGACAGTAATGGTGTGCCAGTGTCTGAAATTACATCTAAGTATATTTACCAAGTACAGTAAAACACTGTGAGGAGGGATAAAGAGATGTAATACTTCCTGTTACAGAGAGATATGGGATATCAGCTAACACTGCCAGCAATGGTCAACAATCTAGTAACTTCAATACACCTTCTACGTTTCAGTTGTCGCCACTAACAAGATTTTAAACAAAAAGCTAATCTTGTTACCAAGGAAATACCATTATCGAATTACTCCATTTGAGCTGAAAGGAGAAAGCTAGTTGGAGAATGGGTGCAATAAAGCAGAATCCTCTTTGCATACCTTGGTAAGATCCATTCCAAGCTTGAGCTGTGAGATAAGGTGGAGGATTACACTGCGCTGATCTTCCATGACGCCTAAATCTTCCTCCTCATTATCTTCAGTGTCCGTCAGTTCATCTTCAGCCTCCGGAGGACAAGCCTAAGGATGAACAGGAAAAGTACACACACTGTTCCGTTATCACTCCAACACTCCAGGAATTTCATTCAGTACACAGGCCTTTTTCAATTTTGGCAATTGTTTCTCTCAGTTTCTCTCAACAGAATTTAATCATCCATCATTTTTTGAAGCTCTTTCTGCAGAGAAAACTTTTCAGTCCAATTCTCAACTAAAAAAATACTTTTAACTCTCCTGTTTTCAATGCTGTAAAGGTAAATATCTTAATTGCCATTGTGATGATACACAGTTATACAAAATTGCTATCTAGATCAATACAATCTAGATACTTCATACAGGTACATAAAATAAAGGCACAAGAAAGTAGAATATTGGCGACATTTACAGATTGTTTACTAGTTTACAGTGGCAATTCTGATAGTAAAATATCAGTAAAAGTTATTGATATTTTACTACAGCTCAACCTAATCCTACTACCATACAGAATCCTCCCCCTCCGATGTCTAACCCTAACCTCCTACTCCCCCCCCCCCCCCCCCCCCCCGATGCCTTATCCTAACCACTCCCTGTGGATGCCTAACCTCCCCCTCCCCCCGATGCCTAATCCTAACCACCCCCCTGCGGATGCTGAACCCCCCCTGACCTCAAAAACCACCCCCACGCCTAACCTTAAACCACCCCCACACCTAAAGAAGTATCTAGGGAAGCTGGAGCCCATGGCAAGCACTGAAACTGCGCCCCTTTGGGAAATGCGGGGGCCCGGGAGGGGAAAGTAAGAGAGTGAGGAAGGGGGAAAGAGAATGTTGGGAATAGAGTAAGAGACAAGATCCTGTGAGAAGCCCGAGGTCTGTGCACATTCTTATGTTCTTTGCAGGGTGCAGAGAGAAAGAAGCGGTCATTTCAGAAACACCGCAGCACTGTGGGAGGCGCCGCTATGCCTGCACCTCTATAAATATGCACCAGCCCACACCTAACCTTAAAACCCACCTTCCTGACATTTAACCTTATCTATCGTTTTCCCCCCAAATGAAATATATTGGGTGCCATGGAAGTTTGGGCATTGCCATAGGCACCCATACAAATATTGGCAAATGTGGGAAATTTGGGCAAGCACCTGCAATCTGTAGCACTTAAATTTCTCACTTTTGTATGGGAACCTATGGCAGCGCCAATCTTCTGCAATGCCTCCGACACCCAAATCTCCTGCTTCCCTTTATGCATAACGTGATCAATGATTAAAATTAATCCAAACAAGCAAACAAACATTTAGTTACATAAAAACCTGCAATGAAATATTACAGCTTGTGGAAAGCTCCATTAAAGAACATGTTTCTCACTGAACATATCAATGGCTAATAATAAGTGGATTTGTTTATAGAAATATTCTCTGCATAATATCTCATTAACACAATTACACCTATTACTGATTTGAGCCATTGTTGCAAGTGAGTTAGTGGTGGAAGTCAATTAATCCAAAATGCCATTTTGGTTTTAATGTTAGACAATTGAAGGGGCACCACAGGGACAGCATAATTTTCTACATAGAAAAAAAATAGCTCCTAATACCAAATCTGCTTTTGTACACAGCTGACCTGCATCATTTCATCAGCTCTTCCTGATGGGGGATGCGACGGGGAACTATCAGCCTTCTTTGTCTCTGACACAGCTGATTTTTTACTCAGCTCACACACTGCCGACTTCTCACATGTACATAAATAAACAGGCTCTAAATATTGTGAAGCTGGCAGCAATAGAACCTGTTTATTTAGTTACTTTGTAGCTGTGAGGAGCCAAAAACATGGAAGCAGTGGTGTAACTACAAATCATGGCCCCCTGCAAACCTTTAATGGGGCCCCACAATATTCACATCCCTTCCCTTGGTGGCCGTCACAGCCTGGGGCCCATCTTCCAAGGGCCATAAAACATGTGTGGACATCATAATCCTTACACCCACAACAAGTGTAGCCACAAAAACACCCAATCTAAATGATGGACCCCTTTATCGGAGGTAGTGAAGTAGTAGTTGGGGCCACTTTACAGCCCTGCCCCCCCCCCCACTGTAGGTACAGGGGCTGCTCCCCTCTAGTTACACCCCTGCACGGAAGGCTGATAGCAGTTAGAAGAGAGCAGATAACAGCCAGCCCCCATCGCTAACCTGTCAGGAAGAGCTGATGTAATGACGCAAGTCAGCTGTGTCAAAGAGCAGAATTGGTGTTAGAAGATTTTTTTTAACATAAGCTGTATGGAGAAAATGATGCTGTCCCTATTAAACAACTGATGCTGGGGATAATGGAGCAGTATATTTTTTGCCATAGTTCCCCTTTAAAGCTGCGTTCCTACTATAGTGTAAAATGGATTTTTTTTGTCTATTTACCACATCAAAAAACTGAAAGCGGATGGATCACTTGCAGTAAGTGGACTGCACTTTTGTGCGGTTTGCCATCTTACCAGAGAGCGGATGTGTTTTCCATATAGCCTATGGTTGAATCTGCTCTGGCACCAACCAGACCATAATGGACTAATCGGAGCAGACTCTACACTGTCCACTCTCGCTGCCCTTTCAAGGTCCAGCTCAAGAGGGAACCTGTGGAGGCTGCGCATCCCTGACCCAATACTGTACAATTGAATGGTTAATCGCTGTGGCGCACACCGCCCCCCCTGGACTAAAATGTACGCCCGCATCCAAACAATGCAATACTGGTCTATGGAGAAATTTTAGCTTCCATCATAGTTTTGCATGCAAAATATAGATATACTGGACATCTGCACCAACGTTGAGGTAAATCTCCAGAGCAGATGTCCTAACACTAAACTGACCTAAGTTAAAAGCAAATGTCAGATGCGGCCCATATTGGTGAGCGCTTGCTTTGTTTCCTGCTGTCAAGAGGGAACCTAACCTGAGTGTCAGTGTCTTTGGGGTGAGAGATAGCCTCCTGAATCCTAAGACTCTTGTCATTTCTATGCTATAAATTCCAATTCAACATACAGGAAGTTATCTATGTGTATCTACAGTCAAAAGTTCCCAGTGTTCCAATAGATTATCCACGCCATAAAAACCTGTTAGGACAAACAGTTATTTTTCATAAAGTTACCGAAAGAGTCAATAGTTTCACTTTGCTGTGAAGGTTATTATCAATTACATGCTGCAGAAGCTTATCACTGCAGTGTTCCCCAGATTGTTCTTTGGACGCTAATTACAGTTGGAAAAACAGACCAAACACAGCAAAGAGATTTTATTCTGCAGGATTCAGCGACTGTGGGCAGCTTTGAGAGCGTGGCAGACAAAATTATTCCTTGCCAAAAAGATTAAAAGATTGGAATGAATTTGAAGATATAAAATATCCATGTAATGACAGCTCCCAGCGATGCTGTTCTCAGAGCTGGGGGGGGACTTGTGATCACTACATGGAGAACATGGCCATGGAATAAATACAAATAGCAAAACTCTATGGGCAATATAAAGTAGTTACTGTATATCCAGCAACATGGTGTAGGAAACAAGTTGTACTGTAAGTTAAACCGGACTTTTGCATCAAGTTTGAAGGAAGACTTTCAAAACACAACTTACAAAACACAATGTACAAAAACACAATGTATTGTTTTTAAAGAGACTCTGTAACAAAATTTTGAGCCTTATTTCTTCTATCCTATAAGTTCCTATACCTGTTCCAATGTGGTCTGTCTTACTGCAACCTTTTCTAGTTGCACTGTCTCTGTAATAAATCTTATCTTCTTTCCTCTGTCGGCTCTCTCGGCTGAGGCTGGAATGTGTGGAATGTGCAGCACTGCTTGTCATTGGCAGAAGCTTTACACACCCTCTCCAAGCTCTGCATGAGTCACACAGTAAGCTGTTCTCAGCCTATGATACTCTGGTTAGAAGCCATGTCTTTTGTTTGTAAACACTGCCTAAAACTGTTAATTACAAGCCAGGATTGCAGCAGGGAGTGGCAGAAACAGCACAGAGGGGCACAGGAGGAGTACTGGTTAAGGGCTCTGCCTTTGACATGGGAGACCAGGGTTCGAATCCTGGCTAGGTCAAGTACCTATTCAGTAAGGAATTCAAGGCAAGACTCCCTAACACTGCAGGGTGGCCTCTTGAGCGCGTCCCAGTGGCTGCAGCTCTTGAGCGCTTTGAGTCCGACAGGAGAAAAGCGCTATACAAATGTTCAGATTATTATTATTATTATTATTATTAGGAGAACATAATGAAGAGAATGGTATGCTTTTTATTGTAAGAATTTTAGAGTACAGATTCTCTTTAAGAGTACTCAGGACAGGGACCTGACTTACACTGGGAAGAGGGTGAGGAGATGGAGAAATGAGGAAGCACCAACTATAAACTAAAGGCAATAGCATGAAATATGCTTTTATGTTGTACTGCAACCCCAGGATAAAAACTGTACACTACTTGCTGCTTGAATCTAGGAATGTTTCAATATTTTATCACCACATACAGTTTAAAATAAGAACATCTTTAACATGTAGTGAAAAAAAGAAATAGCTTGCACAGGAGCCGGCAAAAGATGATCTAACAAAGTAGCGGCTATGGGCGGTGCTACACCAGGGAAGCATACATATGAATTCGCTGCCAGGAGACATAGGCGCAGGATACAGCGTGTATGGCTTATCCTGCGGCTGCACAACTTCCAGGCTACTATTCCCCCTCTAGTTCCACGTGGATAATGGGGAATGATGTAATTTGGCTTCCAGCTATTGCTGGAGGCCGAATTACAATGTTTTAAAAGTAACTTCAGCTCAGTCTTCTGAAGGCGGCGAAGTTACTGACTGTGTGCCGTTATAGCCGTAATTCCTATTAAGGTCTATGGTGGCGCCGGCTGCTCCCAAATCTCCTGCGCTGTAATTACAGCGCTCACCAAGGAATCCCCCCCCCCTAGGGAATCACTGTGACACACACACACACACACACACACACACACACACACACACACACACACACACACACACACACACACACACACACACACACACACACACACACACACACACACACACACACACACACACACACACACACACACACACACACACACACACACACACACACACACACACACACCTGCTCAGCAACATACATTTAACTGCTTCCAGAAGTGTGCCATAAGGAGGATGAGGTCTGTAAAAACTCTCCACGTCAGTCTGAGTGTATATAGAGGTTAAGTAAAGGTGCCCATACACTCGTCAGATTGGCAGCAGATAGATAAGAAATGCATCTGATGATCTATCTGATGCGTTTTTAGAACATTTTTTACCAGGATAGAATTCCAATAGATTTCAGTTTGAAATCTATTGAAATTCGATCTGATGGCATTTTTTTGCCATCAGATTTCCATTAAGGCCAATGCAAACTGATAAGCAATCTCATCAGATCGACCTAAATTTTCCACCCTGCAAGTTCGATGGAAATCCATCGAAATCGATCGAAATCGGCCGTCGATCGGTCGATTGGCCAACCGATTTGCAATCGATTGATCGATCGATCGGGATCGATCGGTCGGCCAGAAAATCGGCTGAGTGTATGGGCTGCTTAAAGAATGGATCTATGTGCCATAAATACCCCACATTCCTTACAAGATCCTTGTAATGAATCACTTATATTTGCAAAAAAATCTCTGTACCTCATTCTGATGTTCAAATGTATGTAAGTCATGTGTTCTAACATTGTCAGGTAATTGGGATACAGTCTTAAAGCGGATCCGAGATGAAAAACGAACTATAACAAGTAACTTGTCTATATAGCTTATCTAAAGTTTAGATAGTTTACACAGCAAATCTAGCTGCAAACAGCTTTAATGGAAAATGATTATTTATTTCTGTGATACAATGACAGCAGCCATGTTGTTTGTAAACATTACACAGAGGCAAGCCATCAGCACTCAGACTGTGAAAAAAACCTAATCCCCCCTTCTCCTCCCCCCCCCCCCCTTTGCCTCTAAAATCAATGGCTAGTAACACCTCCTCCTGCCCCTGCCCAGACTGAGCTCCCATAAGCCCTTGCTACTGCCAAGGCTCTCTGAAAACCTGTGGGCGTGGTTTATTTAGTTTTAAGGGAATTAGAGTATTAAAACAAAAACATATTTGGCTTGAGGAATGCCCTATAAATAATAGGAAAGGAACACAATTATTCAATGAGTAAAAGTTCACCTCGGATCCACTTTATGAAGGCTTATTAGCCGAAAAGCTTCCTGTTTTTCTTTTCAGGTATCATCCTGATTAAAAACGTCCTGTCAGTGAAAAGCAAGCTCAGTGACAGGGATAAGGAATTACACACAGTGTTTACCTCCTACCTCTTTCTCCTCACCTTGCTTGTAGAGTCATCAGACACAGGCTGGGGACTAGAATAATTTGTCTGTGATCTGTCCACACAGGAGCAGCTTGCTAGCAAGGATTAAAGCATTACAGCCATTTACATCCGTCGATGTAAAAAATATCTAAAGCTTGCCATACGCACATCGATTTTGAACAATTTGATTGAATTTGCCAATGTATTGGCAAATACATGCCCAATAAATTAACTTTCAATCGATTTTGTGCTGTTTATTGCTTGGCAGTCTGATTGAACATATTGAAAAGTGTGATATGTGATATGGGAGCAGGATAGGAGCGGTGGGAGGTCGATGGCCCAGAGCTTTGCCCTGCATCAGGCAGTCAGGAAGGAAGTGTAGTAGCTGAAGCAGCATAAAGCGAGATAAACTCTGGCTGCTGCTGATCCATCAGGCTGGAGGAGGGGAACTCACAAGGAACACATAGGCCTCAATTCACTAAGCTTTATCAAACACTTTATCAAACGTTTGACAATTTACCTAATCGGTAAAATCTAATTTTGAATTCACTAAAGTGTTATATATTTGTCAAATGTTTTATTAATGAAACATTCAATAAATCTATAACACCTTAGTGAGTTCAAAATTAGATTTTACCCATGAGGTAAATTATCAAACGTTTGATAAAGTGTTTGATAAAGCTTAGTGAATTGAGGCCATAGGGTTACTACTTTAACTTTAAGGCCAATATGTGGCTTTCCGGATAACATGCATGTTTGTATAGAAAACCACGTTTTCCACTGCAGTTCTATTGTATTGCATAAGTAAATCAAGCAATGTCTGTAAAAAAGTAACCTGGTGTCCATTTTTTCCTGTGCATGAAAAAAGAATTTGGTGAAACCAGCGCATGGATTAACATGGGCTGTCAGATCATATGCCTTTCTGTGTACAGAAAACATGCAGATGGCCACATATAGCAGAAACAGGGCCTTAGGGCCCATTTCCATGACATGGGTGTCTTGAAGCCAATGCACGGCAATGGAACAGTTTCCATTGCGAGCAGAGTGGTGCGGAGCGATCAGAGAATCTGCAGCATGCTGAAGATTCTCGCACAGCCTCATCCGCCCACCATCCCCTCCATACACTTCCGCATCTCCCAATGAGGACGTGACGCGAACGGCAGCGGAAGTGATGCGATGCGGCGAGGTAGCCACATTTACATCACTATTCAATGGAAAAGGTACATTACTGATTCATCAGCAAACTGCTGTCCGAACTGTAACGTTTTAATAGATTAGATGTTTGACATGCTAAAAACATCAAATTGAAATAAATCAATGAAAAACATGGATGCCTCTACCAATATCAATCAATCATTCATCGGAAATGCCCTTTCTTTATTTCAACCAAGCACAGGTGAGAGAACAGAGAAATCAAAGTAGGCATAACTTTGCACTGCACTGAGTGGTGTAAAGTGATGGCAGCACTTTGATCTATTTTCAAACTGTTTTTTTGGGCTGCAATCTGATGTCTAATGGCTTAAAGAGGAACTCCAGCCTAAACAAACATACTGTCATTAAGTTACATTAGTTATGTTAATTAAAATAGATAGGTAATATAATCTCTTACCCACCCTGTTTTAAAAGAACAGGCAAATGTTTGATTTCATGATGGCAGCCATCTTTTTGGTTGAAAGGAGGTGACAGGGAGCATGAGACACAGTTCCAACTGTCCTGTGTCCTGATCACCCCTTCCAGTTGCTAGGCAACGTGAACAACAACAACAGGAAATCCCATCATGCTCTGCACAGCATCAGGGAAAAAAAGCCCGGGCTTTTTTTCTTTGATGGGTGGAGCTTAGATAAAAATGCAGCTAAAAATGGTGCTTTGGTAAGAAAAACAAAGTTCTGATGCTGTGAAACTGTTAGGGCTGGAACCCACAAGAGCATTTTTTTGAGCATTTTGGCAGCGCTGCGATATGCTAGCGTTTTGCCAAAACGCTCAGGTGATGTTAATGGATGGGGCAACTTCCACAGGAGCATTTGCGTTTCCCAGAAACGCAAACGCAGGACCTGCAGCATTTTGGGAGCGTTAGCGCTTCAATGTAAAGTATTGAAACGCTAGCAGAAACGCTCAGCAAAACCTAAACTGAGCGCTTTTGCTAGCGTTTTGCGGTTCAGCACACTGTAACAAAATTAAAAATAATTCACAGGACCAATCAGGATAAAAACGTGAAACGCAAAACACTGCACAACCGCTGAGCAAAAAAATACACTGTTGCAAAACGCGACCGAAAACGCGCATGAATCCGCTTGCAAACCGCTCAGACAAAACGCTAGCGGTTGCGTTTTACGTTTGCGGATTTCAGTGGGTTCCAGGCCTCAAAGAAACACCAAGCCTTTTCAGTTCTGCTGAGTAGTCCGGAGGTTCACTTTAAGGCATAAACCATAAACCATGTTCAGACCAGAGAAATAGTGATCATAGTGCATTGCTATATTTTGTCAGTTAAAACAGTAGGCTTGCTGGCAGCACACATTCCTCTGAAAGCCCAATCTACACATGGGAAGGTGGCCCAGGGTGCTCACCGGCCTTCCAACTTCTGGCTTAGGGCCCACACAGACACTGGATTTTGGGCAGCCAATATGCTCATTTGTGAACATTTCTGCCATCAGTGAGTGTCTGGTCAACACATTTAAGACAGCTGCCATTGTATTTGGGCACCGTGTAAAGGCATACAGAGTATCAATAAAGAGCTTGTAGGCTTTGGACCACTAGCAGCTCTTTTCTAAGCGCTTATGATTTGTAAAGGTCTTACTAATGTAATGCTATGGGGGATTTAAAGAAATCACATCCCTTAAATGGGATCACACCCATAGCATTACATTAGCAAGAGCTTTTCAAATCACAAGCGTTTAGAAAAGGCTTAGAAATGCAGTACTAGTGGGTACTCTACCTAAATAATGCTCTTCTCCTTCCCTATGCCTTGCCCTAACCTAAACCCCCAATGTAAAGCTCTTCCTAATGCTTGAACCCCCCCCCCCCCCCATTTTTTTTTTCAATGTGCAAATGCTCCTGATGCCTAAACCAAGCCTCTTATCTCTAATTGTTCAATATGACCTTTTCCTACTCTTTCCCTTTTTTTTCCCAATCTACTGTATATCCTAACCCTAATTTCTAACCCCTGTTGGTACTGCTGCTGTCCGCATTTGCAAGCATTTAATTTGGGTGCAGTGCTCGGCTACTGTACAGCCAAGTGCCAGTTATTACTTGCAGGACATGAGTTAATCATCAGCCCCCCAAATGACATCCCTGTTGCTTGCTGGCAGCATACAGCTGCTATTTAACATTATTATCAATGGTGGCATTTCCCAGTAGATAAAAATACAAGAGTGGTACTGTAGGTAATCAAGTAAGTTTATCATCCAAGAAAGTTGATTTCGGTACAGAGCTGTGTCGATGATTTGGGTGCCGCCATAGGCCATAATGTAACCTGCCGCTATAGCAGCGCTCAGTAACTAACTGTGCCAGCAATTGCCAGAGCTCAAACTAGAAAAAAAATACTTTAGCTCCTGACTCACTAATGGTCAGTCAAATTAAAGTGTTATCATTTAATACATTGACACAAATGAATTGGGGTAGATTTTTCTCTTTTTGCAAGAGTCTAGATTTCTATACCAATAAGGACTCATAGAGACTATCCGGTATTCATATTCAAAGGTGAGACAGAAGGACCCTGGAGGCGGAATAGGTCATTCGGGCACAAAGTACGCCTGATAAATTGGGCACCGCAATAGACACCAATTTAAATTATATAGTGGTTCCGGTGGGTAATTTGGGTGCCGGTCTTCAGCTATAGTATAGGCATACTATAATATTAGGCATAGTTAGTATTCGGCATAGGTAAAGGGAAGTTGGTGTTAGGCATAAATAGGGGGAGATTAGATATGATAGGATGATAGTACAAAGATTGGTACAATAGATATGGTACAATTAGATATGATAGGATGATAGTACAAAGATTGGTACAATACTCAAAAAAAACAAAACAAAACAAAAAAGCCGGCCTAAGAGCACAGTCCGAATTATGTAGTGAAGTTATTTATTATCTCAGGTTTCTTATAACATTCCTTCTTTCATAGCATTGTTCTATTTCAAGTGCTTTTAAATGTTTATGTCTTTATTTGCTTGACTTTGGAATTTGTATCGATAAAATTTATGACTTAGTTTTGCTACCTAACAAGACTCTCTTGTGTATCTGTATAACATGATAAATTGCACTTGGTCGAGTAATTAATCAGTCAAGTGAAGACTATTGTTGTGATTAAAGACAGGGCAAAAGCTGGTCCACCAAGCAAGAAAGTCACACATGAAGAATTTGAAAAATAGATATGGACTTCAGAGGCATTGCTAAGATCCCATATAAGTTAGGACGCTACACACACACACACACACACACACACACACACACACACACACACACACACACACACACACACACACACACACACACGTTTATGAGTGTGTTAGCTGTGGCCAAATGATTTATGTGAATCTAGCAGGGATCAAAGGCACTTCTCCTCATAGAGAAAAAAAAATCAGGCCCTGACTGCTGTACAGTCATATCAGACAAATTCAATGCAGAGTATGCACCCCCAAAACATAATCAGGGAGTGAGTTCCCCCAAAATTACTAGGCAGTACACCCCTCCCCCCAACAACATAATTACACAATGTGTGCTCCAAACAGAATAATTAGAATGTAAACCCAGTAATAGTAGCATATGATAGCATATAACCCCCACACAACAATTAGGAAAGGTATCCTTTTAAACAGAGGGGTAAACTATACCCCTCTAAATAACATAACTAGGCAGTGTGCCCCCTCCCCAACAACATAACTATGCAGCATATTCCCTAGAAAAAAAACCCTAATCAGACAGTGTATCATCTAAAGAATAAAGGTGGGCCGCATATTCCAGCAAACATAGATATTCAGCATTCAACCCCCAAGCAATATAGTTAAGCAGCAGGTATCCCCTATTCACATAAGGTCCCCTCAAACATATATACAGTATAGGGCAGTGTGTAAATACCCTTAATAACAGATTGGCAAAGTGGCTATCTCAAACATAATTAGACAGCTTGTCTACCAATGTTGCCCTGTAAATTATTGGTGTTTGGTAGTTCCCGCTAAAAACTAAAAAAAAAAAAAAAATAGACACCATACTTACCTCCAGTGCTCACTTACGTGTTGCAGCCTTTAGCCTCTCTATCCCCTGCAGCAGTGATCTGCAGGCATCCCGAGCCTGGACTATAACTACAGGTTTGGTAAGCACATGCACTCTGCATCACTGGAACCTGTGACCATAGAGCTGCTGCCTCCCATACAGGGGCGTAGCAATAGGGGGTGCAGAAGTAGCGACCGCATCGGGGCCCCCGAAGGGGCCCAACTACAATATTAGCTCTCTGTTGGTCCTGGGCTCATAATAATCACTTCTATAGATACTTTGAAGTGGTTATCATTAACAAACGGTTCCTCGTCCCCTTCTTGCACCTCTGACACTGAAGTTGCCATTGGCAGGTTTTGGTGCACCGTATCAAATGTTATGTATAGAGTGCTGGGGGCCCCATTGTAAAACTTGCATCGGGGCCCACAGCTCCATAGCTACGCCACTGCTCCCGTATGACACATACAGGAAGAGTACTTGGTCCCATGCAATGATCCCTGGTAACAACACTGGTAGCCTTACAATGATTTACAGAGGGAATATAAATAACAGATTTTATTTTAAAAGCAGGTGCATTTGATTTTGTTCTCCATTAAAGTTTTTTTCACAGTGCATGTTAGCAAATGTCTGTGCATTGGGCATTGCACAGGTTGTAGTAAAGGTGTGAAATTGAGCAACATGCTGCATGTGTGTTAATGTCTGTTGTGGCTGGTTTTAAGTGTAAACATTAAGGGCCCTTTTCCACTAGCAGTCGCTAGCGTTCGCGCTGAACGCTAGCGATTGCTGAATCGCAATTACCGGCGATTCCCCGACGTTCGCGGCCGCGATTTTGCTATGCTATGCACTGCATAGCAAAATCGCGGCAATTATCGCTCCGCCGCGCGTTCGCGTTCCCCGCAAAAACGAATCGCGGTAGTGGAAATGACCTACCGCGATTCCCATGTTAAAAAGCAAACCGTAGCGATTGTAAAATCGCTATCGGTTTGCGTTTTTGCGATTCAGCCAGCGCAAACGCGCTGGTGGAAAAGGGCCCTAACACTTGTATTGCACTATTCTCCCATTGGATTCAAAGCACTTTGAGAGCTGCAATCACTGGAACATAGTACGTTTGATAAGTTGGTATAGACTGAGCATATGTAAGATACGACATCATATTTGTCAGACCGAAATGTCAGCCATGACGATTTGTGCAATGTGGCTACAGTAAGAGCACAAACTTGGGAATGGAAGCAGAAAGGTGAGGATTGGGAGGTTGGGCGTGTGGCTTATAAAGACATGTTGATTGGGTAATACTATAATTACACATAATTTATAATCTGTGTGGGAGTTAGGGGCATGTTTGAAGGCAGGTTCAACCTCAATTATGTATTTAAGAAAAATGTTTGGGTGGGTGGAACAGTGGGGGTGGTGGTGTAACACTCTAGGGCTGAAGTCCATGGGGAAGGTATGAGTGCAGGGGTGTAACTAGACTTAATAGGGCCCCACTGCAAAAATTATAGCATGGGGCCCCCCTGGTCCCCGAACCCCATGCGGGTCACGGGATCAAGAGCCAGCAAATAGCAGCAGAGCGTGTTCTGCTGTGAAGCAGTGTCTGGAAGCAGGAATAAATTACACATGCTCCCGCTACACTGCATGGTGGGAGGAGGTGGCGGGAACAGTTTTTGAGAGCAAAATGAGAAATTTTTTTGCTAATTGGCTCCACCTGCTGTTGGGGAGAGAAAGGAGGAGGGCCCCAAGTCTCCAGGCCCCCCTGCGATAGCGGGGGTTGCAGGAGTGATTGCTACATCCATGTATGAGTGAGTGACATCATAAAGCAGCTATCCTTCCACTTCACAGCCTTGGAATAAGTTTTAAAAAGGTATTATAAATATCTGTGTTCAGATGTATCTATGTGTGTTAGTATAAATATAGTTGGTTTTCAGTGTAAACATTAACACCTCTAAAATCCTATGGGAATCAAAGAACGTGAAAGCTTTAGTTACTTAGGGCACACACAATGGGTCACTCAGGAGCATTAGGGGATTTTGTCCAAGGAATCCTTAAAGGAATACTGTAGAGGGGTCGGGGGGAAATGAATTGAAGTTACCTGGGGCTTCTAATGGTCCACCGCAGACATCCTGTGCCCGCGCAGCCACTCACCGATGCTCCGGCCCTGCCTCTGGTTCACTTCTGGAATTTCAGACTTTAAAAGTCTGAAAACCACTGCACCTGCATTGCCGTGTCCTCTCTCCCGCTGATGTCACCAGGAGCGTACTGCGCAGGCACAGACCATACTGGGCCTGCGCAGTATGCTCCTGGTGACATCAGCGGGAGAGAGGACACGGCAATGCAGGCACAGGATGTCTGCGGGGGACCATTAGAAGCCCCGGGTAAGTTCAACTCATTTTCCCCCGACCCCCCCTACAGTATTCCTTTAAGGAACTGGTTAGGGTTCTAGCCGGGATTCAAATCTGGTCTCCTGCATCAAAGGTGGTGTCTTCAACCAGTACAGTAATCAGCCACTGCCCTTGGTAATCAGCCACTGCCCCTTTGCACTGCACACTGGGTGAACAGTGGGGCAGAATAACGATCTTCGTCCCAGTGTCCCTTGCGACGTTCAGCCACCAGTGTTTCTCAAAGAAACCGGCACCACTCCGAAGAAATAGTAATCAAGCTCTTTTATTGCATCAAATCCATGGCAATCACAATGACAGACGCTGTTTCGGCATAGCCCTTTATCAAATTGCAGTAGCCATACACTATATACATGTGCAATGTCCTTAAATAACCCACCCCCAGTAAAACCACCCATGGGTGTCATGCTGGGCGGGGTCAGAGGCAGAGCTGATGGGGAACATCTCACATAAAATGGAAAAAGAGTATTCTACCATTTACTTGCATCAGAAGTAACACACATCACCCGACAAAAACGCCGCTCAGTGTCAACGACGGCTGTGCATAGAGGGTGGCCACGTACGTCAGCCTAACCAACCTGCGGATGACAGCCCGGCAGCCTATCAAGTTCAACAACATCACAGAGAAGGGATGCGCCCATATCCGAGGGCTACGCACGGAACCATCTCCGTTCCGAAACCCGGCATCCTTACACCGAAACCGGAAGTGACGTATTGATAGCCTTCAGGGGTTGCCTCGGCAACCATACACAAAAAAAGAAGCGGCATAGTACACATACAATTAGATGCTCGCTGATCTGTCGGCATAGACTTACAGAGCCAGGGGGAACGTCAGTCTTAAAAGGGATCCCAACATACGCGACAAGTTGACTCCTAGGGGACGGTCACTTCCTGAGGGAAGACGTGTTGGCATGTTCCCTTGTTTAGGATGTCACATGTGCGGTATGGTGCTGAAGGGTAATAGATTTACCCACACATCACGGGGGAATTTGCTCAATCTTAATCGACTGTATATTTGCGATTCGAGTTATGTTGTCTACATGCTCAAGTGCCCATGTGGCCTTGCGTATCTCGGCATGACGACGCAACGTTTGAAAGACCGGATTTCATAGCACAAGTTGGCTATTCGACATAAAACGCAGGGCTAGTCAGTCTCTGAACATTTTGCAACATTCAGACATTCCGTATCACAACTGAGAGTGACAGTGATTGATTCAGTCCCTCCACATTGGAGGGGCGGGAATACGGAGACCTGAGATGCTTAGGAGGAGGGCGTCCTGGATAAGGCGACTTGGGACACTTGAACCCGGTGGCCTTAACCGGGAGTATGACCTGGGGTTTTGTGTCCATTTACGTTAGGTTATGGTCAATGGGATTATTGTCCTTTTGTGCCTATCTTCTTCTCTAACCTTTAACCTTTGATAATTGTTACGGTTTTATCTTTGATACCAAATTTATTGCCTTTTCTTTGTTTTTAGATATCCCTGGACGGAGGTTCGGCTGACCTGTATTGGGTGAAGTATGAAACCATTTGCCTGTTTGTGTTGATTTTTTTCTTTTTATCTGGATACATTTTTTAGATTGTATTGTTTCCTGTCTGTAGGTATTGGACTCTGGTCCCAGTAGGGAGACGTCACTCTTCCCCCCCCCCCCTCCCCTTTTTCTAGGGTGGGTATGTTTCTCTATAATTAGTAATCCTCATTATTTTGGGGATCTGCTTTTATTCACACTCATTTGTGAATGGGATGTGTACCTTAGACTGACGCTTCCCCTGGCTCTGTAAGTCTATGCCATCAGATCAGCGAGCATCTAATTGTATGCGTACTATGCCGCTTCTGTTTTTGTGTATGGTTGCCGAGGCAACCCCTGGAGGCTATCAATACGTCACTTCCGGTTTCGGTGTAAGGATGCTGGCTTTTGGAACGGAGATGGTTCCGTGCGTAGCCCTCGGATATGGGCGCATCCCTTCTCTGTGACGTTGTTGAACTTGATAGGCTGCCGGGCTGTCATGTGCAGGCTGGTTAGGCTGACGTACGTGGCCACCCTCTATGCACAGCCGTCGTTATAGCCGTCGTTCTGATGCAGGTAAATGGTAGAATACTCTTTTCCATTTTATGTGACATGTTCCCCATCAGGTCCGCCGCTGACCCCGCCCAGCATGACACCCATGGGTGGTTTTACTGGGGGTAGGTTATTTAAGGACATTGCACATGTATGTGGTGTGTGGCTACTGTAATTTGATAAAGGGCTATGCCCGAAACAGCGTCTGTTATTGTAATTGCCATGGATTTGATGCAATAAAAGAGCTTGATTACTACTTCTTCGGAGTGGTGCCGGTCTCTTTGAGAAACACACATTTATGCATATTAATTTTGTCACTGTAATTACCAATTCTGTATTTTGTACCGATTCTGTATTTTGTTTATTGATGTATACCTTTGTCTGTATTATTTTGTACCCCATGTTTTTTTTTTACTTTGTACAGAGCCATGGAATAGTTTGTCGCTTTATAAATCAATAATAATAATAATACTATTGTTGTAGGTCTTTTAGAAATATGGTCTGTCTGTCCGCTTTCTTGTCAGACTATATGACTTACCATGCAGTGTGCTGAGATATTGATTGAAAGTATCGATCTTTGGAATATAAAACAGTTTTGTTTTGCTTTTTATTATATGAACACTTTTTCCTGCAACACTTCCTAGTGACATTTTTTTCTGTGTGAATCAGTATAAAGTGCATTTTTTTTTCATATAAAGTAATTGGTGCATTAACTGAAAAATAAGCAGAGTACTGCAACAAGAGTGGATTATGAAGCTCATGTTTTATACAGTACAGTGTGCAGGGGGCTTGGAGTTTTTGTCCTTTTAGAGTTCAATTTTTACTATATTACAATTAATGAAATGTTTTATATGACATGCTGGTGTTAGTACAATTATATTTTGTCGGCTTGGATCAAAGCGGGACAAGGTCCTCCAGCACCCAAGGCTGAGACACCAAAGTGCGCCCCTCCATCCCTTATACCCCAGCCGTCACACACTGATTGCTATTAGACTAAGTGGTGCCCCAGGGCTCCCAACACCTTAATCTCTAGTTATCTGGCTTGCAGTCTCTGCCATGTATCTCCCTTTCTTATTTCTCTCTGTTTCAAACACAATAGAGGAATGATAGCTGAGTGAGTTGTGCGCCCCCTCCTACACTGCGCCCTGAGGCCGGAGCCTCTCTAGCCTCTGCCTCAGCCCTGGCCTAGATAATTATATTTTTGCTTTTTGAGATTATTATTATTTATAAAACATCAACATATTTCAGGATGCTGTACAAAGTAAGAAACGAACATGGGGTACATAATACAGACAATGGTATACAGCAATATACAAAATACAGAATTGATAAAAAATACAGAATTGGTAATGACAGTGACAAAAGTAACAATATGAATAAAATGTATAATGAATTCCAAGACACAAAAGGGGGAGTGAGCCCTGCCCTTGTGAGCTTACAATCTAAAGGAATAGGGGGGAAACAAGAGGTGCGGTAATATACAATAAACATACCTAGAGGCAGTGGGTTTTAGGATATTTTGTAGCAGTAAAACTAGGCCTTAGGACAAAGGGGACAAAGGGGAATTAGGTAGAGCGTATTCTTGTCGGAAAAAGTGAGTTTTGAGGGAGCGTTTAAAGGTTGGAGAGTGATGGATGTGTAGTGGGAGGGCATTCCAGAGAAGGGGTGAAGCACGTGCAAAATCTTGTATATGTGAATGCGAGGAGGTAATTCTAGAGGAGGACAAAAGAAAGTTCATAGGCAGATGTAAGATTGCGATTAGGTTGGTATCTGGAAACTTGTGAAGAGATGTACAGGGAGGAGAGATCGTCTAGAGCTTTGTAGGTTAGGGTTAGGAGTTTGAACTGAATCCTCTGGTTAATTGGCAGCCAATGAAGAGCTTGAGAGAGAGGGGCAGCAGAGGAAGAGCCAGAAGAAAGATGAATGAGACGAGCAGCTGTGTTCAGTACAGATTGGAGTGGTGCCTGGCTGTTAGTTGATAGTCCACAAAGTAGTATGTTACAATAGTCCAGACGAGATATTATAAGAGCAGGGACATATAGGGACAGTTTAAACATTAATAGTAAACATTTATTCAAAAAAAAAAAATCCAGTCTGAGTTTGCAGGATTTGTTTTGTTTGTCAACATTTTCCAGCTCAGTAGAACTTTAGTAAATAATCCCCTATTTGTATTTTATGTTTAGGACACTACATGTTTCCTATTATTTACCATATTTTCCATTTGAATACATATCTTATTAAGAACAAAGTTGAGTCAAGCCAAACACAAAACAAATCTGGTAAAAAAAACAAGTACATTAGTGTTACGGCTTATGATGAATAAAGAAGAATAGACAAATAAATAATACTAAATAAAGGTAGAACAGGAGAACATAGCAAAGTACCTATACTGCAGATACACAGTATAATTCAATGGAAGTGTAGTATCTAGTAGATCTATGCTGTGTGTTTACATATGTGCTTACAAAGCAAGCTAGATAAGACAGTGCAGTTTCTAGGAGAAAAATGAGTAAAGCTGGCCATACACTAGGCCGATTCCCCGCCGATCGACAGCAGATTCGATCACTGGGATCGAATCTGCTGTCAAATCGTTAACGTTAATGCTAAATTTCAATCTATTTCGTCACGAAATAGATTGATCCCGTCGATCGCTCCATGCGGGAAATTACCGTCGATCGCCCGCGGGTAGGAAGCGTGGCTAGCGACGTTCGAGTGCCCGACGACCGACGCAATACAGCTGCAATACATTACCTGCTCCGCCGGCGCGACTCCCCAGGTCTCCGCTGTCTTCTTCTCCGCGCTGGTCTCCGGGTCCGGCTGGCCTCACTGAACTTCCTGTCCCGGCAGGAAGTTTAAACAGTAGAGGGCGCACTACTGTTTAAACTTCCCCCAGACAGGAAGAAGTGAAGCCTGCCGGACCCGTAGACCAGACCAGAGCGGAGAAGAAGACAGCAGAGACCAGGGGAGTCGCGCCGGCGGAGCAGGTAATGTATGTGTGTGTGGGGGGGGGGGGGGAGCAGCGGCAGCACCACCACCACCACAGATTGTGAACGGTTTCAGGCTGAGAACGATTCACAATCTGTTTGCAGTAAAGGCAGCCATACGATCCCTCTTTGATCAGATTCGATCAGAGAGGGATCTATCTGTTAGTCGAATCTGATGGCAAATCGACCAGTGTATGGCCACCTTAAGTGAGGAAATCACATCAGGATTTACTTCATTCAGAGGGAATACAAATGGAAGATGCCAGGAACAGTTTTCTCTTTATTTACTAAATACAATTTACCGCAATCAAATCCTGAAAAATACAATACATATGTGATATAAGTAGGACAAGTATTTATCTACTTATATATGTGGGGTTTTTTTTCCTAGGATAGTGTGGCTGTCCCTCCTGCTTTAATGGTGTTCCACCACACCTTTCAGAATCGTCATGCATCCAAAGGATATAGCTTAATAATAACCAAACCAATTGATATTGCAAAACTTTTCTTAATCTTCCTTTATTAATCCAAAAAACTTCACACATGAGATTTCTGTTCAATAGCAACTATAGCGAATACATAGAAATACAAAAATCATCCAATTAGCATTTCCCTAAAATTACGTGTGTTACAAGTAGTGTTGGGCGAACAGTGTTCGCCACTGTTTGGGTTCTGCAGAACATCACCCTGTTCGGGTGATGTTCGAGTTCGACCGAACACCTGATGGTGTTCGGCCAAACCGTTCGGCCATATGGCCGAACTAAGAGCGTATGCCCGAACGTTCCCCGAACGTTCGGCTAGCGCTGTGATTGGCCGAACGGGTCACGTGGTTCGGACCCGAACGCGCTCTGATTGGCCGAACGGGTCACGTGGTTCGGGTAAATAAATACCCGATCCACGTCATTTCTCCGCCATTTGTCTGTGGGTTTAGCTTTGGGTAGGCAGGCAGGGTAGTTCTCTCTCCAGCCAGGCTAGCCAGGGTCCCCCCAGTCATTGTGTCGCTGCTGGGAATAGTAGTACACCGCTCACCCACACTATATAGCATTGTGTTTACTGCCACTCTGTGTACACCGCTCACCCACCACTGTATAGCATTGTGTTTACTGCCACTCTGTGTCTCTGCTGGGAACAGTAGTACACCGCTCACCCGCCACTGTATAGCATTGTGCTCTGTGTCGCTGCTGGGAACAGTAGTACACCGCTCACCCACCACTGCATAGCATTGTGCTCTGTGTCGCTGCTGGGAAAAGTAGTACACTGCTCACCCACCACTGTATAGCATTGTGCTCTGTGTCGCTGCTGGGAAAAGTAGTACACCGCTCACCCACCACTGTATAGCATTGTGCTCTGTGTCGCTGCTGGGAATAGTAGTACACCGCTCACCCACCACTGTATAGCATTGTGCTCTGTGTCGCTGCTGGGAATAGTAGTACACCGCTCACCCACCACTGTATAGCATTGTGCTCTGTGTCGCTGCTGGGAACAGTAGTACACCGCTCACCCACCACTGTATAGCATTGTGCTCTGTGTCACTGCTGGGAATAGTAGTACACCGCTCACCCACCACTGTATAGCATTGTGCTCTGTGTCGCTGCTGGGAATAGTAGTACACCGCTCACCCACCACTGTATAGCATTGTGCTCTGTGTCGCTGCTGGGAATAGTAGTACACCGCTCACCCACCACTGTATAGCATTGTGCTCTGTGTCGCTGCTGGGAACAGTAGTACACCGCTCACCCACCACTGTATAGCATTGTGCTCTGTGTCGCTGCTGGGAATAGTAGTACACCGCTCACCCACCACTGTATAGCATTGTGCTCTGTGTCGCTGCTGGGAATAGTAGTACACCGCTCACCCACCACTGTATAGCATTGTGCTCTGTGTCGCTGCTGGGAATAGTAGTACACCGCTCACCCACCACTGTATAGCATTAACATACATATATCCAGGCACATCGCCTCTAGTTAGGACATTAAATAAATTATTATTAGGGAAAGGGAGGTGCTGAAGGGGGTGTGGCTAGAAAACAGCAAAAATCTATTAACCCTTCGCACATTGTATAGCATTGTGCTCTGTGTCGCTGCTGGGAATAGTAGTACACCGCTTACCCACCACTATATAGCATTTCTGTACTGCCACTGTACTGCTGCCAGTCAGCGTGTACTTTAAGGATAAGTGAAATGAAGAAGAAATCCTGTGAAAGAGGGAGGGGCAAGGGAAGAGGTGTTTCCCCTGACGGTTCACGTACAGGCCACAGTGGAGCACCGAAGAAAACCCACTCAATACCGTCCATGTTGTCCAGGAAATCAACCCTCACAAATCCAAAAGAACAGGACCAGATAATTAATTGGATGACCTCTCAAGCGTCCAGCAGTGGGTTAAGCAGCACCAGCACATCACGCACGAGGTCCGAGTCCTCAGCCAGTTACAAGGAGCCAGTGGGCACAAAGCTGACACAACCGGCAGCGACACCACGCACACAACTGCCAAATAACCAGTCCGAAGAATTTCCTCAGGACACAATGGGGTATTCGCAGGAGCTATTCCCAGCCCAACAAACTTCCACCTTTCAAAGGTCAATGGAACAGCCAGAAATGTTGTGCCCGGATTCACAACCATTTACTGTGGGAAATGCACCGCGCACTGAAATGCAAGGCGAGTCCGAGGACTTTGAAACCCAAATCCCAGAGCAAGTTGGGCAGGAGGGGTTTCAATTGCAGGAGGTCGGCCGAGAAGATCTGGAAGACGACGTTGGAGTGAGCTGCGCAGAGGTTGTTCTGGGGAGCTCTACTCCACGGCGGCGGCCCACAATCACATATGACGAGTTTGAGGAGATGGAAGAGGAGGGTTTGGACAATGTGGACACAGACCCAGATTTTGTATGTGAAGGAGAACATCGCCGTCGTAGCAGCACAGATGAGTCTGTTGAAGAACCCACTGCTGCACGAGTTCGCCTTGTGCCACAAGGTAGGCGGCGCGAAATTTCAGGCACCACAAGCATGGAAGTTCAAGTGAGACGCAAAAGAGGCGCAAACAGAAATCGCCAGCAAGGCAGGTGCTCCAAAGTCTGGCCTTTCTTTGAAGACTGCAGTGAGGATGGTACCATGGTGATTTGCAAGGTGTGCAAGACCCGCCTGAGCAGGGGGAAAAATATTAACAACCTCTCCACCACCAGCATGACCCGCCACATGGTATCCAAACATCCCACTCTGTGGGCAAACGCGGCAGGACAGGGTACCAGCAACACTGCCTCCCTTGGGGTCACCAGACTCACCACCAGACCCTCCTCAGCAGCAGCAGTAGCTCAGCCATTGCGTGGTTCACAACAACATTCACAAACATCAGACGACGCTGACACTGTCACTTTCCGGAATAGTGCTCTTGAGGTCTCCTAGTCTTCATCAAACACAACAACCAACAGCCCTTCAGAGTGCAGCCCTACGGTTCAATTGTCTGTCTCAGAGATGTTTGAGCGCAAGAGGAAATTGCCAGCAAATGACCCCCGGGCCGTGGCACTAACAGCCAGCATAGCCAAGCTTCTTCATATTGAGTGGTGGAGACAAACAGCTTCAAGGGCATGATGTCAGTGGCCATCCCACGTTACGTGGTTCCCAGCCGCTACCACTTTGCGCGCTCTGCAGTGCCTGAGTTGCATGAGCACGTGGTCAGCAAAATAACCCGAAGCTTGAAGAATGCCGTGGCCTGCAAGGTTCACCTCACCACTGACACCTGGACGAGTGCGTTCGGCCAGGGTCGATACATCTCCCTTACCGCGCACTGGGTGAACCTTGTGGAGCCTGGCAGCGATTCCTCACCTGCTACGGCGCGGGTGTTGCCCACGCCGCAAACAGCTGCACCACCGTCCCTCCCACTGGATAACAACAGCAGCACCTACCTCTCTGACTCCTTCTCCTCCAACGTATCTCAAAGCTGTACCTCATCCGGAAACGCTAACCCAGCAGCAGTAGGATCATGGAAGCAGTGCAGCACAGCTGTTGGCATGCGTCAGCAAGCGTTGCTGAAGCTGATCTGCCTTGGGGATAAGCAGCACACAGGGGAGGAAATTTGGAGGGGAATAAAGGAACAGACGGATTTGTGGCTGGCACCGCTGGACCTGAAACCGGGCATGGTTGTGTGTGATAATGGGAGTAATCTCATTCGCGCTTTAAGGTTGGCTAAGCTGACACACATCCCTTGCCTGACGCACGTGATGAACCTAGTAGTTCAGCGGTTCCTGAGGACATACCCAGGCGTGGCCGATCTTCTGTTGAAGGTGCGACGAGTGGCCAAACATTGTAGAAATTCCAGTACTGCTTCGGGGGCACTCGCCAAGATGCAGGAGCGCTTCAATCTCCCCCACCATCGCTTGCTGTGTGATTTCCCTACGCGCTGGAATTCTACGCTGCACATGCTAGCCCGCTTTTGCGAGCAGAAGAGTGCAGTGGTCCAGTACATGACGGCGCAGTACCGAGGCGCATCCGGACAGCTGCCAAGCTTCTGTGGATCCGATTGGACCAACATGTTGGACCTCTGCCAAGTCCTCCAAAATTTTGAGCAATCCACGTTGCTTGTGAGCAGTGACAACTCTTCAGTCAGCATTACCATACCACTGCTGTGTTTACTGAAGAAGTCAATGTTGAAAATCAAGGAAACAGCTGTCATGATGCAACTGGGGGAATCTGAAGGAGAAAACGATCAGCGTGATGATACCAACATCAGGCCATCTGCTTTAGGAAACGCTGGCCCCAGCAGCTATGATGAAGAAGAGGAGGAGGAACAGCTGGAGTTGGAGCAGGAATTTCATGCCACCACTGACGAGGGCCAGAGCGGTGCACGTTGGACTTCCACAATTCAGCGCGAATGGTCAGCAAAAGCAGACCAGGAAGAAGGTGACGACTATGATGCATCACAACAACTATCACAACGCTCACAAGAGGATGATGAGGATTCTGGCAGGACTCTGGCACACATGGCTCAATTCATGCTAGACTGCATTGAACGTGACCCACGCATTGTGCGCATTCTGGACAACACCAATTACTGGGTTTATACCCTTCTGGATCCACAGTACAAACACAATGTTCCAAAACTGCTTGAAGAAAGAGTCAGACAGGTCAAAATGGAAGAATACCAGCAGGCCCTTGTGGAGACTTTAGAGAGGAGATTGACATCCTCCCCCTCCTCTAGCCAGTTGTACGCCGACAGACTGACTTCCGCAAACCCAGGACGACCAGGAGGGCAGCAAACAACACAAGCCGCAGCTAGTGCCCAAAAGGGAATGGTATCGGCAGTGTCCTTGGAGTGGGAAAATTTTCTGACACCCATGCAGCAGCCCACAGAACAGCAAGCGTGCAGATCCACCTCCAACACCGATCGCCTGGAGAAGATGGTCAAGGACTACATGTCAGATGGCGTAGCTGTGTTGAACAATCCATCTGCACCCTTCAACTATTGGGTATCGAAGCTATACACCTGGCACGAACTGGCAATGTACGCAATAGAGGTGCTGGCTTGCCCGGCAGCCAGCGTTATGTCGGAACGCTGTTTCAGTGCTGCCGGAGGCATCGTCACAGATCGGCGTATCCGCCTCTCCACAGAAAATGCAGACCGTCTGACTCAAATTAAAATGAATCAATCCTGGATTGGAAACGACTACGCAACACTCCCGGACCCCAACCAAGTAACATGAACAATGAACATCTGTGATGGGTTAGCGTTTCCGGTCCCTGTTTATTGAACCTCTCATCTGTATTACATTTATGACTGCATGGCGACAAAATGCATTGCTATCCGCACGCTTCTTGTCCTCATGCAAGGCCTGGGTTGCGCCTGAAAGCGTGGCCTTCTCCTCCTGCGCCTCCTCCTGTTCCATCACGTGTGCTGCTGCTGGGTTAGCGTTGCCGGTCCCTTTTTACGGAACCTATTATCTGTATTACATTTATGACTGCATGGCGACAAAATGCATTGCTATCCGCACGCTTCTTGTCCTCATGCAAGGCCTGGGTTGTTGTGTCTCAAAGCGTGGCCTTCTCCTCCTGCGCCGCCCTCCTCCTGTTCCATCACGTGTGCTGCTGCTGGGTTAGCGTTACCGGTCCCTTTTCCTGGAACCTCTTTTCTGTATTACATTTATGACTGCATGGCGACAAAAAGCATGTTACCTGTGCAAAGAAAAATGACATTTTCCGCATTTAAAAGACATTTTTTCCTTTGAAACTTTACAATCAATTTTCTCAAAAACTATAAGCTCTTTTTCAAATATTTTTTTTCCTCTTGTACTCACTCCCAAGGTGCACATACCCTGCAAATTTGGGGTATGTAGCATGTAAGGAAGCTTTACAAAGCACGAAAGTTTGGGTCCCCATTGAAATCCATTATGTTCGGAGTTCGGCGCGAACACCCGAACATCGCGGCCATGTTCGGCGAACGTTCGCGAACCCGAACATCCAGGTGTTCGCCCAACACTAGTTACAAGCTCACTGTCATGTGACTACAACCTGGAGCTCTAGTGGCCAGTTCAGAGGTTGTAGCGTAGACGTGTGGATGCAAGGACAGGCAGATATGCATTCTGCAGCACACACTCTTTGCTCTGTATATGGGGGCCCTGCTTTTGGGATGTCACCCATGGATATGCCAGCCCCACAACTCTACACCCTAAATTTGGGAGTCAAAAAATCAGCTTATCACATTGTTATATGGTAATATATTCAGGGATACTTTGAGCATACGTAAACTAAACACACCAGAAAATAAATTATTGTAAATGGGCTAGGAAAGCATTAGGAGTGCAAGGAAGGGGGATACTAAAAATCTGTTGTGTTTTATTTCTTTGCAATAAGTAATTTATGCATTTATTTTTTCTTAAATTAATGTGGTTATTCAGGGCGGGGGCACAGTCTCTCGGGTCAGAGATGTCAAAGTATGCCACCTTCCACTGAACAAAATAAAAAATTAAAAAACAAAGTTCCCTGTGCATATCTGAACATAAGTATAACATTTATTTTGGCGTAAAGGTTTTGGCCAAACACACATCCAGCAATGAAATCTTCAAAACATAATATTAATCAGTCCGACCATACAAGTACAATCTGATATCTAAATGATGTTTTTTCCAATTATGTGTTTACCAGTTTGTCACAGAAGCACAGGCAGCAGACACCCCAAGTACTGGCCAGTGACAAGTCCTGGCCAAAAGTTTTGAGACTGTCAAAAATATTAAAAATTAGAAAAGTTGGTGCTTAAGTTTTTATAATAGCAATTTGTATATATTCCAGAATGTTATGAAGAGTGTTCAGATGAATTGCATAGTCCTTCTTTGCCATGAAAATTAGCTGAATCCCAAAAAAACATTTCCACTGCATTTCATTGCTGTCATTAAAGGACCTGCTGAGATCATTTCAGTAATCGTCTTCTTAACTCAGGTGATAATGTTGATGAGCACAAGGCTGGAGATCATTATGTCACGCTGATTGGGTTAGAATGGAAGACTTGCATGGTTAAACGGAGGGTGATGCTTGAAATCATTGATCTTCCATTGTTAACCATGGTGACCAGAAAAGAAACGCATGCAGCCATCATTGCGTTGCATAAAAATGGCTTCACAGGCAAGGATATTGTGGCTACTAAGATTGCACCTAAATCAACAATTTATAGGATCATCAAGAACTTCAAGGAAAGAGGTTCAATTCTTGTCAATCCAGCAAGCGCCAAGATCATCTCCTAAAGAGGATTCAGCTGTGGGATTGGAGTTCAACCAGTGCAGAGGTTGCTCAGGAAGGTGTGAGCGCATCTGCACGCATAGTGAGGCGAAGAGTTTTGGAAGATGGCTTGGTGTCAAGAAGGGCATCAAAGAAGCCACTTCTCTCCCAAAAAACATCAGGGACAGATTGATCTTCTGCAGAAAGTATGATGAATGGACTGCTGAGGACTGGGGCAGAGTCATACTCTCCGATGAAGCCCCTTTCTGATTGTTTGGGGCATCTGGAGAAAGGCTTGTTAGGAGAAGAAAAGGTGAGCGCTACCATTAGTGCTGTGTCATGCCAACAGTAAAGCATCCAGAGACCATTCATGTGTGTGGTTTCTTCTCATCCAAGGGAGTGGGCTCACTCACAATTTTGCCAAGAAACATAGCCATGAATAAAGAATGGTACCAACACACCCTCCAACAGCAACTTCTTCCGACAATCCAACAACAGTTTGGTGAAGAACAATGCATTTTCCAGCACGATGGAGCACCGTGTCATAAGGCAAAAGTGATAACTAAGTAGCTGGGGGACCAAAACGTTGAAATTTTGGGTCCATGGCCTGGAAACTCCCCAGATCTTAATCCCATTGAGAATTTGTGGTCAAACAAAACCAAATAATTCTGAGAAATTTAAAGAAGTGATTATGAAAGAATGGGTTGCTATCAGTCAGGATTTAGCCCAGAAGTTGATTGAGAGCATGCCCAGTCAAATTGCAGAGGTCCTGAAAAATAAGGGCCAACACTGCAAATACTGATTCTTTGCATAAATCTCATGTAATTGTCAATAAAAGTCTCTGAAACGTAAGAAGTGCTTATAATTATATTTCAGTACATCACATAAACAACTGAAACAGATCTAAAAGCAGTTTAGCAGCAAACTTTGTAAAAACTAATATTTTTGACAGTCTCAAAACTTTTGACCAGGACTGTAACTATACCCCTTTTCTTTAAATGTTTCCAACCCTTGGAAGCACTCAGCTATCAATGTACGCTCACATTGAAAACTCCTCACAGACACTACAAAAATCACCTGATCTGGCTAAAACAGTTACATTCCCTGCAATCACCATGGGAACTAAGTTAAAGTGGATCTGAGATGAACTTTTACTCATTGCATAATTGTGTTCCTTTCCTATTGTTTATAGGGCATTCCTCAAGCCAAATACTTTTTTGCTTTTGTTTTAATACTCTAATTCCCTATAAACTATACAGGCCACGCCCACGGGTTTTCAGAGAGCCAAGTGACTTTCAGACAGTAGCAAGGGCTCATGGGAGCTCAGTCTGGGCAGGAGGAGGGGGAGGTATTACTAGCAAGAGATTTCAGATGCAGAGGGGAGGAGGGAGGAGGAGGGGGGATTCCTTTTTTTTTTGCTCAAGATACAGATAAGCCTGCCTCTGTGTAATGTTTACAAACAACATGGCTGCTGTCATTGTATCACAGGAAGAAATGATCATTTTCTATTAAAGTTGTTTGCAGCTAGATTTGCTGTGTAAACTATCTAAACTTTAGATAAGATATATAGACAAGTTACTTATTATAGTTAGTTTTCCATCTTAGATTTAAGTCCTAAAAAGATTTAGGTAACCGTATTAATATTTTCTAGATGATTGTATATTAGCATCTCTTAAAGGTAAATACAAGAGTAAATAAAAAAATCTGTAGTAAACCAAAGATGTGCTCGACTGCTATAAAGACTTAAATAGTGGCAATTCCATTGTAGCTTTTCAGGAGAATATGGTTTACTTTTACAGCCACACATTTCAACAACACAACAAAACTGCTTCTATAATTACGGCCTTACAGGACTGGCTTTTCTCTACAAAATAAAAAGAATCAATCACAATTAGCGCTACCACCAAGGCAACACTGGAAATAAAGTGCAAGTTGCATGAGATGTAAGGTAATCTATCATACTTTGAAAAAAAACAATTTGCTGTTAAGATGTTCCAGTGGGGTATATAAATCTTTACACGGGGCATTGCATTTTAGTTTGCCAACACCAGAAATGTCTAGTTTTAGTCAATTTGAAGACAACAGGCAATGGTTTCTAATGTGGTGCTATGTTTTCTTCTTGCTTCATACTTCATTAAGTACAGTGCCTGCAGCATACTAGGTTTCCTGCGATACAAACACAATGATACACAGCCCAATATAAGCAGACATCAGTAATAGGAATCCTGAAACATGACTGTGATTGCCAAATTCTATTCTAGAAAGGTTGGTTTTTCTGGCATATTTTTATAATCCAGTACAAGTAATAAGTCAAATGTAAATAAACAAATGTCACCGGAGCCCGTAAGGTTCTCCTATGCAATATAATCACTGCTGAAAAATTCAGGGCTGTCAATCAATTTTATGAGCTGAACACAACTTTTGAACTTAGAACAAGACTTCTGAGTAGGGGTTGATTTCATCTGCTTCAACGGGGAAAGCACAAGTAGAAGAGCTTTAAACTCTGCTTTACTTTGTCAGTGCAAACACTTCAAGAAATATTTCAAGGTTACATCACATCATTCAAGGAGATCCAATTTTTCAGATTTTTATTAGTTACTAAATTTCATATTGAAAGTTACAGTTCCGTATGAGAGCATGCACACTGTCAAGAACATTACCATGTTTAACCTGCTGGGGGCAGTATTCCTACCGACTGTGGTGGACTTCTGCTGCCCACCAGCAGGTGGCCCTCTCTGACCTTTGGACTAAACTTGTTATTCTTTGTCTTATCTACAGGCGGTGTCTAATGCTGGATGGACTAGTTATCCCCCCGCTGCTCCCATTTAGCCTGGAATGAATTATTCAGCAGGATGGGCCCAATTAGACAGATTTTTTTTTTTTAATTCCCAACGCATCTCTGTATATTGCTGTATATATGTGTCCTTGCTGTTCATCTGTTTATTAGTCAGTAGAGATGGCCCGAACAACTTCGGGGGTTCGCATTCGCCAAGAACCGCAAACTTTTCCGGAAGTTTGGTTCGCCCCCATAGTGCACCATGAGGGTCAACTTTGACCCTATACACATCACAGTCAGCAGGCACATTGTAGCCAATCAGGCTACACTCCCTCCTGGAGCCCCACCCCCATCTAAAAGGCATGCAGCGTCAGCCATTGGACTCACTCGTGTGCCTGCATGCAGTTATTAGAGACGGGAGAGCTGCTGTGCAGAGCCCTATAGGGAAAGCTTAGTTAGGCTCTTGTAGGCTTCTTATCTTGCTCCTTGCGGATTCTTATTGCTAAAAAAGCACTCCTCAACAGCTCTTTTAAGAGCTAATCTTGTTCTTGTGATCTATTTTTTTTTTTTGTGTGGCCCACTTCCATTATATACAGCCCTGTCAGTCAGTCGCAGCTGGCCTTTGGCCCCTTGGTGGTATAATTACTACTGTGCCAGGTGCACGTTATAATAATACCTATCACTACATATACCAACCTGTTGTTCACATCAGTGCACCCACCTACCTACAGTACGTGAGCGCACGCAGTGTCACGGTGCCTGTCTGGTACCTGTCTGTGTGTGACAGAAGCACATTATAATACCCATTACTGCATATACCTACCTGTTGTTAACTTCAGTGCACCCACCTACCTACGTGAGCGCACGCAGTGTCACTGTGCCTGTCTGGTACCTGTCTGTGTGTGACAGGTGTACATTATAATACCCACGACTGCATATACCTACCTGTTGTTCACTTCAGTGCACCCACCTACCTACGTGAGCGCACGCAGTGTCACTGTGCCTGTCCGGTACCTGTCTGTGTGTGAAAGGTGCACATTATAATACCCATCACTGCATATACCTACCTGTTGTTCACATCAGGGCACCCACCTACCTACGTGAACGCACGCAGTGTCACTGTGCCTGTCCGGTACCTGTCTGTGTGTGAAAGGTGCACATTATAATACCCATCAGTGCATATACCTACCTGTTGTTCACAGTGCACCCACCTACCTACATGAGCACACGTGGTGTCACTGTGCCTGTTGTTCACTTCAGTGCACCCACCTACCTACGTGAGCGCACGCAGTGTGATATACCCCTCCGTGCATACCTGTCAACTGCACCTGTGTGACTGCACATTGTATTAGTCAAGTCAGTGCGTATCTTCACTTCATCCCCCCCAATATGGACAAAACAGGTAGAGGCAGACCCAGAGGAAGGCCACCCGGCAGGTCTGTGCGAGGTCGTGTTGATGTGATTTCATGCGGCCCTGGACCAAAATACAGCTCAGAAGAAGGCATGTGCCATCAACTCCCAAAATTGTCAAGACGTGGTTGACTATTTAACACAGAACACCTCATCTTCTGCAGCCACCAGCGCTACTACAAGCACCACATCCGCTGCATTTGACAGTTCGCAGGAGTTATTTGGTGGGGAAATCACTGAAACACAGCCATTATTGTTACAACCAGATAAAGGCGCTAAGCAAGTTACACCACCTCATATGTCAGAGTTAGGCGACACTATGGACGTAACGTGTGAGGAGGAGGATGATGAAGTACCCGCTGTTGGTACAGTTTTGGAGGTGTCTGAGGCAAGCGAAGCTGGGCAGGATGATTATGATGATGACGATGATACGGATGCCACGTGTGTTCCCAATAGAAGAGATGAACAGGGGATAGTTCAGAGGGGGAGTCAGATAGGAGTAGGAGGAGATGGGTTCCTGAAAGAAACAGGGGGAGCTCGTCATCAGAAACAGCTGGTGGCAGTGTCCGGCGCCATGCATCTCCACCTATGTACAGCCAGCCAACATGCCCTTCAACATCTGCTGCTGATGCCACCATAGTGGCATCACCCCAGGGGGGCTCAGCGGTTTGGAAATTTTTTAATGTGTTTGCCTCAGATCAGAGCAATGCCATCTGTTCTCTCTGCCTCCAAAAATTGAGCCATGGAAAGGCACCCACGTAGGGACAACTGCCTTATGAAGGGACATGCAGAACAGGCACAAACTACAATGGCAAGAGCATTTGAGCAAAAGCAGCACACAAAAGAAAAGCCACCCTCCTTCTCCTCTTCCTCCTTCAGGTGCAGCATCCTCAGCCGCTTTCTCCTTTGCACCTTCAAAGCTACCCTCCTCCACTCCGCCTCTGACCTTGAGCGGTTCCTGCTCCTCTGCCCACAGCAGCCAGGTGGCTGTGAAGGAAATCTTTGAGCGGAAGAAGCCAATTTCTGCCAGTCACCCCCTTGCCCGGTTTCTGACAGCTGGCTTGGCGGAACTGTTAGCTCGCCAGCTGTTACTATACCAGCTGGTGGACTCTGAGGCCTTCCATAAATTTGTGGCCATTGGGACACCGCAGTGGAAGATACCAGGCCACAATTATTTCTCAAAAAGGTGATACCCATGTCATCTATGGCACATAGCATTGGGTCAAGGGTCCACCTGACCATGGATGCCTGGTCTGCCAAGCACAGTCAGGGCAGGTACATTACTTACACAGCCCATTGGGTCAACCTGGTGACCGCCGGCAAGCAGGGATTACGTGGCTGTGCAGCGGACCAACTTGTGACACCTCCACGATTTGCAGGCAGGCCTCCTGCCACCTCCTCTCGTCCTGCTACATTCTTTTCACTGTCGTCATCCTCCTCCTCCTTGGCTGAGTGGTAGGTCAACTCTACTGGTGCTGCGATCTCCTCTCCAGCTACACAGCCCCAGCTCCCCAGGGCCTATGCTGCATGCCAGGTACAACGGTGTCACGCCATCTTAGACATGTCTTGCCTCAAAGCAGAGAGTCACACTGGAGCAGCTCTCCTGGCTGCTCTTAACAAACAGGTGGATCAGTGGCTGACCCGCACCAGCTGGAGATCAGCAACGTGGTGTGTGACAACGGCAGCAATCTCATTTCTGCTTTGAATTTGGGAAAGCTGACACATGTACCCTGCATGGCAAATGTGCTGAATCTAGTCATTCAAAGATTTTTGTCAAAGTACCCAGGCTTAGAGTGTCAGGAACCGGCCCGCGGCACGCCTGCGTATACGGTTCCCGACTGCGGGTTTGACCAGATTAAGCGGGGAACAGCCTTATTTAAGCTACAAACAAGGCTGGAACCCCTCAAAACACCTCTCACTGCCACCACTAGCGTTGCTAGACACTTCCACTCTGCTGTCGAGTCCTCAGCGCGCACTCCGCGTTTTCGTATTTGGGTCAGCTTTGCGCTTAGGCCAAATACGGGAACGCCACGCACCCACACACACACACAGTTGCAATCTTACACTGTCGTGAAGCAAAGACCCACTAACAGTCGTTCCGAACGATACTGTTAGCCACTCTGCTGTCGCTACTCGCACTGGCGTTGTTCGTACGTTGGGTCAGCTGCGCGCTTAGGCCAACGTATGACAAACGCCCCCACACACAATGCAATTACAATTTCATACGGTAGTGTTGCTCAAGCGTACAATTAGGCATGAACTTATACACGGTTACACTTCAGTCTCTTCTAGGCTATGAGTGTTAGTTTAGTACGGCAGAAGTCAAACTTATTAAATAATAATTTAATATTCTAGAAAAACATAGAACAATGCAGAACTTACTATATACAACAAGATTACAAAAAAAACAAAGTAAAAATAGTTACAAGATAAAAGTTACAAAGATAACACACACGGATATTTGCGTAAAATAAAAATGGGGATTAAAAAAAACGTTACCAACTTGAAGGTCTCAAAGTTGTCGGCAGGAGCATGCCGCTTGTTCGACCGGAAGTCGAGATCGACTCTAGCTATGCGCTAACTCCCAGAGCAGATGGTCACTAGGCCTTTGCCTCTGCTTTTTATACTCTGAGCTACGCCTGGAGGCTGCAACTTACTTGGGGAGGGGAGGAACTAGGTTTTAATTAAATCTCAGACATATTCCATTTCCAGGTAAAAGTGTACTATACATCAAAGATTGTGAAGTTAGGCTTTCAACTCCAGGTGAAAACTTGATTAAGGCGTTTTCCTGTCTCCGTTCTCAGACATAAATGAGATTTCCAGAGATCCACATACATGAAAAGGGTACTATAGCACACACACAAAACAAAAGACTTCCTTCACTTCCAATCTCCCCAGGTTACAGGTGACAATTGATTAAGGCTTTCACATTGCAGCAGGATGTCCTGTGTGATAGGTGACTGGTCGTATTCACTGAAGACCTCTTTAGATGCAAATGTAGGTCTAGTGACCCACCCACACAAATACAGGAACAGTCAATGAATCTAGCCTGCATCTCTACACCTTTTACATACCACAGCAGATATAAAAATGGGAAAATGAAAATATATTACTGTATTATCCTTAACAGCATCAGCACCCCAATATATCTCCACACCTCCGCCGTTAACTTGGTGCAAGGCAGACGATCTTCCCAGATCATCCTGCCAGCACCTACACTGTTGGTTCTGCTTGACGGGACAGCCCGTCCGCATTCCCATGATTGCTCCCCTTCCAGATGGCGCTGGCAGGTGAATCTAACGCATCATCCTGCCAAAGCCTACATTGACGGCCTGGCCGGGTGGGGAAACCCTTTAGCATCCTCAGGAGGGTTCCCCACCTGTCAGTTAGCTCCAAGCTACACGACTGGAAAGCTAGGTCAGGTTGCTGCAATGTGTTGTTGCCCTTGGCAACCGGACGTAACCACCCAGGGGAATGTGGGTCAGTGACGACCGTGAATTCGCGACCATAAAGACAGTGCTGCAGCTGGGGAAGGGTTCCCACAGTCGCTACACGCACTCTCTCTATAGTGGCAGGACCTATCTCTCGGTCCCTTTGGGTAACGATTATCCACCGGTCTGCCTCCTCCACTTCGGACAGCTCAGAGGGAATAACTTCCCAGGACCCTCTCAGCCCGCCCCTCCCAGCTGGTGACCTGCTGGCCAGACCCCTGAGCTGTTCCAGTCTGCTGTCAAATCGAACAGCCCCAGAGAGCTCAGTGCTGCCTGTCACGCATTCCAGGAAGGCTGCAGATGGAGAGGCTCCTGGACCCTCAGGGCCAGGTTCCGAATTGGATGTGGCTGACCCAGCAACATTTGCCACTTCGGTGGACAATCCCTGTGCTGTAGACTCGCTAGCACTGCGGGTTACCACGGCAGCTGAGGGAGCGCCCACCTTACCCATATCGTAAACCACATCACCTTTGGTCTTGAAACCATCTGAAGGGGAAAGATCTGGCCTGGTGCCATCTGCCCCTTCAGTGGACAGTCCACCTGCTGCAGCCCAGCGACCATTGCTGGTTACTCCTGCAGCCGACGGAGTGTTCACAGGACAAGCATCATTATGTAGCACAACACATATGATATCAACATTATCCGTCTTATACATATTGACATTTAGAACATCACAGAAAACATCCACATTATCGGTATCATTACACACATTGCTACTCAGCACTTCACAAGTATCATCAACAGTTCTTGCATCGATCGCCTCGATAGTCCGTGTGTCATAAATGACCTCATCAGTTTCTGCATTCTTTGTATCAACAGGTTCCACTCCAGTCCTAGGCACTGGAGACTCACTAGGGCTGGCTCCTAGTATACAGTCCATAGCCCCTGGGGCCTCACCAGCACTCCCCAGTTGCACAGCATTATCAAACAGTACCTTGCAAGAGTCCTGAACTTCTGCTGGGGATGCAGGCCCCACAGGGTTTGGAGTAGGCTCATACCGGGCCACTAACCGTCCCAGGTCAGTACCCAGCAAAACGTTGGTGGGGATTTTGTCAGTTACCCCAACCTCTTTCAATCCGCTGCCGGCCCCCCAGTCCAGGTGGACCAAGGCGGTGGGTATGGCGGGGGTGACACCCCCAATTCCTCTGACAGCAATCATTTTCCCAGGTATGTACTGCTCCGGGTTCACAAGCTGGGGATGTATGAGAGTCACTTCTGCTCCAGTGTCTCTCAGCCCAGTGGCAACTGTACCCCCAACCGTGACAAGCTGCAGATTCTCTGCATAGCCAGTGGCATTCCTGGTAGCACACAATGTCGTTGGGACTTCACTGGCGTTTGAGGCCTCACTGGATTTTGGGGCCTCCCTCTTCCTCTCTGGGCAAGTCGTGCTGATATGACCCACCCTGTCACATACAAAGCATTTCCGAGTGTCAGTGGTTGGTTGCCTGAATCCAGGAGACAGCGGTGCTTGCCTCCTCTGGGTGCTGGGTGAAACAGGTTTAGCCCTCTGTTCTCCTCTCCAGCTGGGCGTAGTAGTCCTCCGGGACTCAGGTGCTCTATGGGCGGTGTAGGCATCGGCCATTTCCGCAGCCTCATCCACTGTCTTTGGTTCTCGATCCAGCACAAACAGCCGGACCTCAACAGGACAGGTGTGTAGGAACTGGTCTTTTATCATCAGTTCCTGCAGGGCATCAAAGGTTTCAACCGACAGTCCTTTTAACCACTGCTGGAAGGCAGTGCGCAGGTTGCAAGCATGATCCAGGTAGCTGTCATTAGGACCTCGCTGCACTGTCCTGAAACGTTTGCGATACACCTCTGGCGTGAGGTGGTATCGCGCAATAATGGCTTTCTTAATCGCCTCAAAGTCTGTTTCTTCCTCCTGGGGGAGACTCACAAACGCCTCCAGGGCCTTGCCTCTCAGCCCTGGTGTGAGGTATCTTGCCCACTGCTCACGGGGCACCCCATACTGCCGACAAGTCCTTTCAAACCCCTGTAGGAAAGTGTCTATGTCAGAGTCCTTGTCCATAGCGGGGAACTTATCCAGGGGGATTCTGTGGACTCGCTCACCTTCGCGTTCTGCGGGTCCAGCAGACCGGTTCTGCTGCTGAAGTTTAGCCAGCTCCAGCTGGTGTTGCCGTTCAGCTCTTCCCTCCTCTGCCCGGAGTCTGTCCCTCTCGGCCTGGAGTCTTTCACTCTCGGCCTGGCGTCTTTCACTCTCGGCCCGGCGTCGCCGTTCAGCTCTTCCCTCCTCTGCCTGTCGGTGCAGTAGGATCAGCTTTAGGCGCAGTTCAGGATCAGCCGAGTTCAGTAGCTGTAGATCAGCTTCCAGAGATGGCATCTCCCTGCTTGGTGGATCGTCCAGGACATCGTCTCCACTCGCATTCTGTGGCGGGAGCGATTCCTCCTCTGGCGTGTCGTGAGCTGCATCCGCTGACGTTGAAGCACGGGCTCGCTCTGCCTCATCATACTCCTCGAGCGCACGAACTAACTGCTCCTTAGTCTGGCCGCTCACCGTCTCGATGCCCTTGTGCTCACACAGGTTGAGTAGTATCTCTTTGTTTTGCCTTGCATAGCTGGATGCTTTCTGAGCCATCGTGTTGCAAAAAATAAAAAGAAAAAAAGGGGGGAAGGGAAAGCAAAACACCAAGTGTGTATCTTTGAACAAAAAAAAAAAACGTATATAGTTTCTGCACTGAGTAGACTTCTGTAGGCTAGTTGCTTCTAGCAAGCTTCCAGCCTTTAGTACTCAGAATAGCGAGCTAAACTGCGTACTAATGTACTAAACGATGCCACCACTGCCAGCCAATTATGTCAGGAACCGGCCCGCAGGCACGCCTGCGTATACGGTTCCCGACTGCGGGTTTGACCAGATTAAGCGGGGAACAGCCTTATTTAAGCTACAAACAAGGCTGGAACCCCTCAAAACACCTCTCACTGCCACCACTAGCGTTGCTAGACACTTCCACTCTGCTGTCGAGTCCTCAGCGCGCACTCCGCGTTTTCGTATTTGGGTCAGCTTTGCGCTTAGGCCAAATACGGGAACGCCACGCACCCACACACACAGTTGCAATCTTACACTGTCGTGAAGCAAAGACCCACTAACAGTCGTTCCGAACGATACTGTTAGCCACTCTGCTGTCGCTACTCGCACTGGCGTTGTTCGTACGTTGGGTCAGCTGCGCGCTTAGGCCAACGTATGACAAACGCCCCCACACACAATGCAATTACAATTTCATACGGTAGTGTTGCTCAAGCGTACAATTAGGCATGAACTTATACACGGTTACACTTCAGTCTCTTCTAGGCTATGAGTGTTAGTTTAGTACGGCAGAAGTCAAACTTATTAAATAATAATTTAATATTCTAGAAAAACATAGAACAATGCAGAACTTAATATATACAACAAGATTACAAAAAAAACAAAGTAAAAATAGTTACAAGATAAAAGTTACAAAGATAACACACACGGATATTTGCGTAAAATAAAAATGGGGATTAAAAAAAACGTTACCAACTTGAAGGTCTCAAAGTTGTCGGCAGGAGCATGCCGCTTGTTCGACCGGAAGTCGAGATCGACTCTAGCTATGCGCTAACTCCCAGAGCAGATGGTCACTAGGCCTTTGCCTCTGCTTTTTATACTCTGAGCTACGCCTGGAGGCTGCAACTTACTTGGGGAGGGGAGGAACTAGGTTTTAATTAAATCTCAGACATATTCCATTTCCAGGTAAAAGTGTACTATACATCAAAGATTGTGAAGTTAGGCTTTCAACTCCAGGTGAAAACTTGATTAAGGCGTTTTCCTGTCTCCGTTCTCAGACATAAATGAGATTTCCAGAGATCCACATACATGAAAAGGGTACTATAGCACACACACAAAACAAAAGACTTCCTTCACTTCCAATCTCCCCAGGTTACAGGTGACAATTGATTAAGGCTTTCACATTGCAGCAGGATGTCCTGTGTGATAGGTGACTGGTCGTATTCACTGAAGACCTCTTTAGATGCAAATGTAGGTCTAGTGACCCACCCACACAAATACAGGAACAGTCAATGAATCTAGCCTGCATCTCTACACCTTTTACATACCACAGCAGATATAAAAATGGGAAAATGAAAATATATTACTGTATTATCCTTAACAGCATCAGCACCCCAATATATCTCCACACCTCCGCCGTTAACTTGGTGCAAGGCAGACGATCTTCCCAGATCATCCTGCCAGCACCTACACTGTTGGTTCTGCTTGACGGGACAGCCCGTCCGCATTCCCATGATTGCTCCCCTTCCAGATGGCGCTGGCAGGTGAATCTAACGCATCATCCTGCCAAAGCCTACATTGACGGCCTGGCCGGGTGGGGAAACCCTTTAGCATCCTCAGGAGGGTTCCCCACCTGTCAGTTAGCTCCAAGCTACACGACTGGAAAGCTAGGTCAGGTTGCTGCAATGTGTTGTTGCCCTTGGCAACCGGACGTAACCACCCAGGGGAATGTGGGTCAGTGACGACCGTGAATTCGCGACCATAAAGACAGTGCTGCAGCTGGGGAAGGGTTCCCACAGTCGCTACACGCACTCTCTCTATAGTGGCAGGACCTATCTCTCGGTCCCTTTGGGTAACGATTATCCACCGGTCTGCCTCCTCCACTTCGGACAGCTCAGAGGGAATAACTTCCCAGGACCCTCTCAGCCCGCCCCTCCCAGCTGGTGACCTGCTGGCCAGACCCCTGAGCTGTTCCAGTCTGCTGTCAAATCGAACAGCCCCAGAGAGCTCAGTGCTGCCTGTCACGCATTCCAGGAAGGCTGCAGATGGAGAGGCTCCTGGACCCTCAGGGCCAGGTTCCGAATTGGATGTGGCTGACCCAGCAACATTTGCCACTTCGGTGGACAATCCCTGTGCTGTAGACTCGCTAGCACTGCGGGTTACCACGGCAGCTGAGGGAGCGCCCACCTTACCCATATCGTAAACCACATCACCTTTGGTCTTGAAACCATCTGAAGGGGAAAGATCTGGCCTGGTGCCATCTGCCCCTTCAGTGGACAGTCCACCTGCTGCAGCCCAGCGACCATTGCTGGTTACTCCTGCAGCCGACGGAGTGTTCACAGGACAAGCATCATTATGTAGCACAACACATATGATATCAACATTATCCGTCTTATACATATTGACATTTAGAACATCACAGAAAACATCCACATTATCGGTATCATTACACACATTGCTACTCAGCACTTCACAAGTATCATCAACAGTTCTTGCATCGATCGCCTCGATAGTCCGTGTGTCATAAATGACCTCATCAGTTTCTGCATTCTTTGTATCAACAGGTTCCACTCCAGTCCTAGGCACTGGAGACTCACTAGGGCTGGCTCCTAGTATACAGTCCATAGCCCCTGGGGCCTCACCAGCACTCCCCAGTTGCACAGCATTATCAAACAGTACCTTGCAAGAGTCCTGAACTTCTGCTGGGGATGCAGGCCCCACAGGGTTTGGAGTAGGCTCATACCGGGCCACTAACCGTCCCAGGTCAGTACCCAGCAAAACGTTGGTGGGGATTTTGTCAGTTACCCCAACCTCTTTCAATCCGCTGCCGGCCCCCCAGTCCAGGTGGACCAAGGCGGTGGGTATGGCGGGGGTGACACCCCCAATTCCTCTGACAGCAATCATTTTCCCAGGTATGTACTGCTCCGGGTTCACAAGCTGGGGATGTATGAGAGTCACTTCTGCTCCAGTGTCTCTCAGCCCAGTGGCAACTGTACCCCCAACCGTGACAAGCTGCAGATTCTCTGCATAGCCAGTGGCATTCCTGGTAGCACACAATGTCGTTGGGACTTCACTGGCGTTTGAGGCCTCACTGGATTTTGGGGCCTCCCTCTTCCTCTCTGGGCAAGTCGTGCTGATATGACCCACCCTGTCACATACAAAGCATTTCCGAGTGTCAGTGGTTGGTTGCCTGAATCCAGGAGACAGCGGTGCTTGCCTCCTCTGGGTGCTGGGTGAAACAGGTTTAGCCCTCTGTTCTCCTCTCCAGCTGGGCGTAGTAGTCCTCCGGGACTCAGGTGCTCTATGGGCGGTGTAGGCATCGGCCATTTCCGCAGCCTCATCCACTGTCTTTGGTTCTCGATCCAGCACAAACAGCCGGACCTCAACAGGACAGGTGTGTAGGAACTGGTCTTTTATCATCAGTTCCTGCAGGGCATCAAAGGTTTCAACCGACAGTCCTTTTAACCACTGCTGGAAGGCAGTGCGCAGGTTGCAAGCATGATCCAGGTAGCTGTCATTAGGACCTCGCTGCACTGTCCTGAAACGTTTGCGATACACCTCTGGCGTGAGGTGGTATCGCGCAATAATGGCTTTCTTAATCGCCTCAAAGTCTGTTTCTTCCTCCTGGGGGAGACTCACAAACGCCTCCAGGGCCTTGCCTCTCAGCCCTGGTGTGAGGTATCTTGCCCACTGCTCACGGGGCACCCCATACTGCCGACAAGTCCTTTCAAACCCCTGTAGGAAAGTGTCTATGTCAGAGTCCTTGTCCATAGCGGGGAACTTATCCAGGGGGATTCTGTGGACTCGCTCACCTTCGCGTTCTGCGGGTCCAGCAGACCGGTTCTGCTGCTGAAGTTTAGCCAGCTCCAGCTGGTGTTGCCGTTCAGCTCTTCCCTCCTCTGCCCGGAGTCTGTCCCTCTCGGCCTGGAGTCTTTCACTCTCGGCCTGGCGTCTTTCACTCTCGGCCCGGCGTCGCCGTTCAGCTCTTCCCTCCTCTGCCTGTCGGTGCAGTAGGATCAGCTTTAGGCGCAGTTCAGGATCAGCCGAGTTCAGTAGCTGTAGATCAGCTTCCAGAGATGGCATCTCCCTGCTTGGTGGATCGTCCAGGACATCGTCTCCACTCGCATTCTGTGGCGGGAGCGATTCCTCCTCTGGCGTGTCGTGAGCTGCATCCGCTGACGTTGAAGCACGGGCTCGCTCTGCCTCATCATACTCCTCGAGCGCACGAACTAACTGCTCCTTAGTCTGGCCGCTCACCGTCTCGATGCCCTTGTGCTCACACAGGTTGAGTAGTATCTCTTTGTTTTGCCTTGCATAGCTGGATGCTTTCTGAGCCATCGTGTTGCAAAAAATAAAAAGAAAAAAAGGGGGGAAGGGAAAGCAAAACACCAAGTGTGTATCTTTGAACAAAAAAAAAAAACGTATATAGTTTCTGCACTGAGTAGACTTCTGTAGGCTAGTTGCTTCTAGCAAGCTTCCAGCCTTTAGTACTCAGAATAGCGAGCTAAACTGCGTACTAATGTACTAAACGATGCCACCACTGCCAGCCAATTATGTCAGGAACCGGCCCGCAGGCACGCCTGCGTATACGGTTCCCGACTGCGGGTTTGACCAGATTAAGCGGGGAACAGCCTTATTTAAGCTACAAACAAGGCTGGAACCCCTCAAAACACCTCTCACTGCCACCACTAGCGTTGCTAGACACTTCCACTCTGCTGTCGAGTCCTCAGCGCGCACTCCGCGTTTTCGTATTTGGGTCAGCTTTGCGCTTAGGCCAAATACGGGAACGCCACGCACCCACACACACACACAGTTGCAATCTTACACTGTCGTGAAGCAAAGACCCACTAACAGTCGTTCCGAACGATACTGTTAGCCACTCTGCTGTCGCTACTCGCACTGGCGTTGTTCGTACGTTGGGTCAGCTGCGCGCTTAGGCCAACGTATGACAAACGCCCCCACACACAATGCAATTACAATTTCATACGGTAGTGTTGCTCAAGCGTACAATTAGGCATGAACTTATACACGGTTACACTTCAGTCTCTTCTAGGCTATGAGTGTTAGTTTAGTACGGCAGAAGTCAAACTTATTAAATAATAATTTAATATTCTAGAAAAACATAGAACAATGCAGAACTTAATATATACAACAAGATTACAAAAAAAACAAAGTAAAAATAGTTACAAGATAAAAGTTACAAAGATAACACACACGGATATTTGCGTAAAATAAAAATGGGGATTAAAAAAAACGTTACCAACTTGAAGGTCTCAAAGTTGTCGGCAGGAGCATGCCGCTTGTTCGACCGGAAGTCGAGATCGACTCTAGCTATGCGCTAACTCCCAGAGCAGATGGTCACTAGGCCTTTGCCTCTGCTTTTTATACTCTGAGCTACGCCTGGAGGCTGCAACTTACTTGGGGAGGGGAGGAACTAGGTTTTAATTAAATCTCAGACATATTCCATTTCCAGGTAAAAGTCTACTATACATCAAAGATTGTGAAGTTAGGCTTTCAACTCCAGGTGAAAACTTGATTAAGGCGTTTTCCTGTCTCCGTTCTCAGACATAAATGAGATTTCCAGAGATCCACATACATGAAAAGGGTACTATAGCACACACACAAAACAAAAGACTTCCTTCACTTCCAATCTCCCCAGGTTACAGGTGACAATTGATTAAGGCTTTCACATTGCAGCAGGATGTCCTGTGTGATAGGTGACTGGTCGTATTCACTGAAGACCTCTTTAGATGCAAATGTAGGTCTAGTGACCCACCCACACAAATACAGGAACAGTCAATGAATCTAGCCTGCATCTCTACACCTTTGACATACCACAGCAGATATAAAAATGGGAAAATGAAAATATATTACTGTATTATCCTTAACAGCATCAGCACCCCAATATATCTCCACATAGAGGACGTCCTGAAGCAGTCCAGGAAGTTGTGTGGGCAATTCAAGCAGTCCAGGAAGTTGTGTGGGCAATTCAGGCGTCTTACATGGCCATGGTACGCTTTGCCGATATTCAGCGGAGAAACAAGTTGCTGGTGGGACGCCTGATTTGCAATAGCCCGACTCGCTGGAATTCGACCCTCCTTATGTTCTCTCGCCTGCTAGAACAGGAAAAAGCCATCACCCAGTACCTCTACAACTAAAGTAGAAGGGCACAGTCTGGGGAGATAGGGATGTTCTGGCCCCCGAACTGGACACAAATGCATGCAGGCTCATGTGGCCGTTTGAGGAGGTGACCAACCTGGTGAGTCGCAGTGAAGGCACCATCAGCGACTTGATCCCGTACGCTTGCTTCCTGGAGCGTACCGTGCGTAGAGTGGTGGATCAAGCTGTGGAGGAGCGTGAACAGGAACAGTTATGGGAGGAAGCGTTGTGCATCAATTCTCATCAGAAGCAGATGTTTCCTCAACACCTGCGGCAGCACAGAGGGGGGAGGAGGAGGAGGAAGAGTCGTGTGGGGAAGAGGAGTCAGACTCGGATGATGAGGAAGGTGCTCCTTTGGAGGAGGAGGCGGCGGCAGAAGAACAACCGCAGCAGGCATCGCAGGGGGCTAGTGCTGCTCAACGTTCCCGTGGCATTGTTCGTGGCTGGGGGGAGGAGGAGGATTTACCTGACGTCACTGAGTAAGAGCAAGAGGAGATGGATAGTACGTCTGGATCCAACTTTGTGCAGATGGTGTCTTTCATGCTGTCCAGCCTGTTGAGGGACACCCGTATAAAAAAAACTTAAGGGAAATGACAATTATTGGGTGGCCACACTACTAGACCCTCGGTATAGGCACAAAGTGGCGGAGATGTTTCCAAACCACCAGAAAGCAGAAAGGATGCAGCACTTGCAGAACAAGCTGGCAACTATGCTTTACAATGCGTTTAAGAGTGATGTCACAGCACAACGCAATAAAGGTACCACTGCCAGTAATCCTTCTCCCATGTCCACGCAGGCAAGGACAGGATGCTCCAGCGATCTCATGATGATGTCGGACATGCGGACAATCTTTAGTCCAACGCCTTGCCTTAGCCCTTCTGGATCCACCCTCCACCAATGCCTGGATTGGCAGGTAGCCGACTACCAGACCTTAAGTGTGGATGTAGACACTGTAAGCAGCTATGAACCCTTGGACTACTGGGTGCGCAGGCTTGACTTGTGGCCAGAGCTGTCCCAATTTGCGATCCAACTTCTGTCTTGCCCTGCCTCAAGCGTCCTGTCAGAAAGGACCTTCAGCGAGCTGGAGGCATTGTCACTGAGAAGAGAAGTTGCCTAAGTCACAAAACTGTTCAGTACCTCACCTTTATCCAAATGAATGAGGCATGGATCCTGGAGGGCTACTGCCCGCCCCCAGACTAAGTCAGTCCCCACACACAGCATCTCTGCCTGCATGCCGTGTGACTGCCTGCACCAAGACTAGGTCGCTCCCCACACAGCACCTCTGCCTGCAGGCCGCTTGACTGCCTTCTCCGCCACCACCAACAGGGTCCTGAATTTTTAAGGCCGCTATACTACTTTTTCTGGTGCGTGTACATGCCTGCCTAATTTTTCTGGCTGCACTGCAGCTGCAAAAACAAAACAAAAGACATGTACATGTGTACATGTGCCAATTCCCCTTCGAGATCATTACCTTGCCGCAGTGAAGGGGCTTGCGTATCACAATGAAGCAATGACCGATGGCTATATGAGTGTCTCGAGGGGGCGGGCACACCCAAGATAATAAGGTTGTTGCTTCATTGTGGACAGACCAAATTTGATCAGCTGGACAGTCACTGTTGTTCTATCATTGAGCTACCACAGCCCGGCGACAATATGGGCTTGAAAAGCGCCACGGCCTGCACTCTCGCATGGTGCGCACCAGTCCAGCACAGCCGTCACTACACAAACAGCTGTTTGCGGTGCATTACACAGTGAGTTTGGTGTGTCAGTGTGAAGCAGTACTCTAATTACACTCCCTGATTGATGTATACACATGCAAGATGTTTTAAAGCACTTTAGGCCTGCAATTTAGCATTCAATGTGATTTCTGCCCTTAAAACGCTGCTTTGCATCAAATCCAGATTTTTCCCCGGGACTTTTGGCGTCTATCCCACTCATCCATGCAAAAACTAAGACGTTAGACCCGTTGAAACATCTTTTACATCACTTTTGTGGCCAGCATAAGTGTTTCTAGTTTTCAAAGTTCGCCTCCCCATTGAAGTCTATTGCGGTACGCGAAAGTTCGCGCAAACCGAACTTTTGCGGAAGTTCGCGAACCGAAAATCGGAGGTTCGGGCCATCTCTATTAGTCAGTTAGGATTGTGTTGTTGGGATGTGGGACTCGTATATTACTGCAAAACAGCAGCATCCGCTGTCTGTGCAGACATTCAGCAATCACACATATACCTATAAATCTAATTAAATCAACATAATTACTGGATAAAGCACAAACCAAGGGAGGATATATTTTAATATGGTGAGGATTTTTCTGCCACTCTTGCCACACAGTGATGACAAAAGGACACAAAAGCAGAGAGGATTGTACCATCTCGAATCAGGTGTTTCTCCATTGGGGAGTTAGGGGGTCAATGGGGGACTCCCAATTTTACCAACATAAAATGTATAGAATGTCCTTCGACATGGCTCGATGGCATGAGTTTGGTAAAATTGCATTGAAGAATACTGCCAACCATTAGCCCTCGTGCATGCTAGAATCACTCAATTTGCTAGGTATATTAATGAAAACAGTGGCGTGTGATTACACACATTCGTTGCGATCACATGGTCATCTGTGTTCGCTAGTGTAAACAAGGCATTAAAGGGAACCTGAGGGAGATTATTATATCCTTTTAAACAATGCACATAGCTTGGCTGTCCTGTTGATCCACTGCCTCTAAAACTTCTAACCACTGATACTGAACAAGGAGATAAGGAGTTTATGACTAAAGTCAAGTGAGTGATTCTGATACTACTGATACCAGAAAATGGATGCAATGGCAGGGGTGATTACTATGCCCATGGTGTATGGTTACATATGCTCAGTGTCTATTGCCCACAATTTGTAAACGGTTTTCTTCTTATTTTATCTACTGACTCTTTGTATACTAGGACACGTGTTAGGCTATTCTGAATGCACAGAACAATTTCGGTCACACATGTTGGGATGTGATTGTAAGCAATTCCAGAAAATTAACTGCATCTATGAAATGTAATCATTGTTTATTTGAAGGTGATAAAATCTTTAAAAGCCACAAAATGTTAGCGCAATTCAATTATTTGGATTTTTTTTATTTTAATTGATCATATAAAAATAATCACATGGAAGCTACCCTTGTCTGGCCAGCATAACACTGCCTCACAATTCCAGGAATAAGCAAGTGTTATTTCAGAGGTTGAACCAGAGTCCCACTTCAGCAATAAGCGCCACAGTCAATTCTATTTTTCTCCACCACCAAGAGTAGATGTTAGTTCTTTGCTACCCAGAAAAAAATGTGAAAATATAACTTGCAGCAAAATATTACCCTTTCTACTCTTATTCTAAAGTACCCAGAAAAAAACCTCACTGCAGGCATACGGGGCTATTGTAAACTCAATGTTAAGGCTCCAGAGAGGTTACTTTTTAGAATGCGTATTAATCCTGCAGTTTGCTGTTGCAGTTGCAGTGTGTGAGGGTTTTTTTTTTACTTTGATTTTATTTGCAATCAGAGGCCTTACTGGCTCTTTCAGTTCTAAGTGCTGCTAGACAATAAAGTTGTATAATTACAGAGAAATAATTGCATTTTCCTGTTGTACATTTAAAGGCATTGAGGGAAAGCATCGTGTCTAACAGCATGAACAAACAGTGCCATTATTCTTGTACAATTACATACCCTGCTATGCTGCACTGTTCACAACTTCTAAGGCTTAAGATTATACAAGCATAAATCATTACAGACCAGACTAGTGTGACTGAGTAAATATATACACTGTACACATTTTTTTTTCATCATTTTTCTATTTTTACAGGTTACTTTGAAATAGGTTATAGTAAATGTCATGTAAAAGAAACCATACAGGTTTCCATTGATGCTTTTGGAGTTGGATTCTTCTATGGATCTAGATGACTAAAACACCTCATTTCAATGTCTATTACCTCTACAAGATGGTAAATCCAAGCTCCATACCTCACAACCCTGCCATGCCTTATGCCCAAGGCAGGAATTAGCACTAAGCACAGAGCCTGGAGGCACCAGTGTGCTGAGAAGCGGCTGGCACTATCCTGGAGCTGTGCTGATATCACTGCCCCTGGAGCACACACAGTTGGATAGGACTGCCCATCAAGCCCATCTCGGGCACCAACCAGCCAAAGGAGCAAAGAGAGCTGGATGGGCAGTCTGATGAACTCCGCCAATCCAACAGTTACACCAGCGTTACTTCAGGATAGTGAGTGCAGGCATGGCAAACAGGGGAAGGGGACTGCCTGGCCAGCGAGCACACTTGTGGTGCATTTCAGAGGAGGGTGGAGTTTAGGGCTCCAAAACGTCTGTGCCTATAGGCTCCTGAGATGTAAATGCAGCCCTGCTTATCTCCAACTGCTGTATCTTCACCCCAGTCTTCTTTCTAAGGCCCTTACTCAATTCACTTCTTCTTCTCAGTTTTCTCCTTGGTGATATTTTCACACCTTATCACTAAAATGCCCTTTATGCCAGCAAGCACAAAAATATTCAAGATTATTTTGATGGAACTTTTTAATCTACTTTTTGGTACTTTTTCAATTGCAGAATAATGAAAAGTTATTTTAAACAGAAGATGAAAAATGATCTCCTAGGAGAAAACTTAGGAGAAACCGTTAAGTTTCATTGTACTAACATGGGAAATATTTCTATAACCATTAAACCAGTGCTATACAAGTGTTTTTGTGATTGAGCCATATTAATAATGTTTTTCCATTTCAGTTTATAGCCAGTTAAAGAGAGTCTGAAGCGAGAATAAATCTCGCTTCAGACCTCATAAATAGCAGGGGCATGTGTGCCCCTGCTAAACCGCCGCTATCCCGCGGCTTAACGGGGGTCCCTGATCCCCCAAATCCCCTCAGTGCATCGGGGGAGCGCTTCCTGGTTGGGGCAGGGCTAACCGCCGCAGCCCTGCCCCACGGGCGTCTGTCAGCGCGTATCTCCGCCTCTCCCCCGCCCCTCTCAGTCTTCCTTCACTGAGAGGGGCGGGGGAGAGGCGGCGATGCGCCGCTGATAGACGCGACTGGAGGCAGGGCTGCGGCGGTTAGCCCTGCCTCCAGGAGCGACCAAGTCTGCGACCAAGTGTTGCAGTGGGGGGTTTGGGGGTGAAGGGACCCCCGTTTAGCGGCACGATAGCGGTGGTTTAGCAGGGGCACGCGTGCCCCTGCTAACTTTGAGCTCTGAAGCTAGATTTATTTTCGCTTCAGAGTCTCTTTAAGAATTCCCAGAACAATAATACCAAATTGTACCTCTTTATAAGCATACTGTTTCTTTTACTCTTTCTGGAGTACAGACTGCCTAAAAAGCTCCCCTTCTCTGACTAATTAACAGCACACAGCAGGAACTTTTACTCTTAATTTTCAATGCATGAAGTGATTTAATGACTGGGGAGAGTTTTAATCACGCCCATTAAAAACACTGTGAAATATTTGTGTTTTATATGTTGAAAAATAAAGTGATCATGTGACTTATGATCCTCTCTCTTGTTTGCCTTATGGCCTATCGTTCTTGGCTGAGTGGATGAACCATCACAGCCCCTGGTATTATGTTCTGAGAGTAGTTGTGTGCCCACATAGCCACTAACATTCATCCCATAGCATATATTGGAAAGAGGCATGCATGGGCTGCTACAATCCCATATTTCCTCATCACCATGTGGGAAGTGGCATGAATAAACTGTCAATGACCACTCCTACCGCAGGCTACAGGATGGAAATGGTCATCTGAGAGGTGGCAAAGTCTGAACATCACAATGGAGGAGAGAGTCTGGCAGTCCTTTCCATAAGCAATCAAAAGCACTGGCCACTTACCTGTATGATACAAGCAACAAATAATGGTATCTAGAAATACTATTGGTTTACAACAGTGGTCCTCAAACTAAGGCCCAAGGGCCAAATGTGGCCCCCTGAGACTTTTTACCGGCCCCCCACACACAAAATGTATTATAGATGCGGTCAGCTACATTTTTAAATATTGGTGGTTCACATATAGAATTAAGCCAGAAAGCAGTAATTCGCTGGTTTCCAATTAAATTCCACATCAGGTGACACTGAAGATTGTCACCTTAGTATGCATCACTGTCTGGCCCGCAAAGACTTCTATGTATACTCCGGCCCCCCAGCAGTCTGAAGTATGTTGACCCGGCCCTCGACCAAAAACGTTTGGGGACCCTTGGTTTACAACATCTGTTTAAATATTGTAATAAGTGAGGGAAATAGACAAACAATAAATTCATGAAATATGGAAAAATATTGTAAAAAAAAAAATCAATTTTACCTGTTATGTGATTTTGGTTACAGTTGCTCTTTAACTAGTTCCCGATTGCACATTTGTGGTGGAAATGGGCCGCGCACACGGTTTAAAATGTCTGTTTTGCACTCAAAAGTGCATTATATGGATGTTTTAAAATATCCGTTTTGCAGGAAGAGGTTAATGATCACCATTATTCAGACATGAAGATATGACCAATGCTACTATCGGAACATGAAGAGTTAATGAGCAGCTGCCTCAGAGCCCTAGGTGGGTACTCTGACCCCGGGGCCCAGGTGGAGTGGCGTCCCCATGCATCCCTTTTTGTGCTGCTACTGTGATGATGAAATTGCTAAATAGGCTACTGAGCGTACTATGTCTGTGTAGATTAACTAAATAACAACCAGCGGTACATATTATACCCACCTACAAAGCTTTGTGTGCTATAATAATACATAGCATTATTCATATTAGATATAAATGCACACAGTGCCCAAACTGTCTTTCATCTATTCGGAAGCAATCATCTATTAATCTCCATATAATTAGCATAATTTAAAATATGATGAGAGCTTTTCATCCCTTCATCCTAATTTAACATCTCATGGTTTCAGATGGGTTACTACAGCATTGTCCGAAATTGTACAATGAGTCATAGTTTTATAGTTTCCCAGCATTAAAATGATCGATGCTGTGAGCACTGCACAATAGGGAGACTTGAAAAAGCTCAAGTTTAAACTATTTTGCCACAGTGAAATTATTTTACCATCCTTTCCAAAGGCGTGAAGACCTCTCGGAAGGTAGGCTATCTAGCTTGTGTGTAAAGCAATGTAATTTAGCTCATTTTATAATGATTTTGGTCACATCATTGCCATAATCTGATAGAGTTAAGCACATAGATATTGCAATGAGATACAGAACTTGGAGAAAAAAATAAAAGCCTATGTGGAAGCCATTGACTTGATTTCCCTGGTTAAGGATTTCTCAATTCCACATGCTCTATTATCTGCAGATGAAAAATACACTCGGAAGCCCCCCTTATCCATTTCTGTCATGCAAGCTTCAATTTTATCTTCAATGAGTAGCACACAGTTTCTTTTATGTTTACCTTGTTGGGTCCTCTCTGGATACCTGTGAGTATATTTGGCAGCAGATCTGAAGAAGGTAAGGGCACACAGGTCAATGAGAGACGTCACGGAACTCTTGAAAATTCCAGGAATATTCAAACTGTACTCCCTTTCTTTGAACACTAATAGCTGGTGGATCGTACAATCTAATGGTGGCACTGCCTATAACGCAATTAGCATGCTGGCAGTGAAATGTAACCTTGCCATTAAGCCATTTCATTGCTAGTGAGATAGCTAGTAAAACAGATTTCACTGTGATTAAAGATGAAGGCCACACTAACTAAAAATGTAATATTAAAATACAAAGTACATAGGTACTGCCTACTCCCTCAGGGCTTTTTCACTGCAGCTCTGTCCCTCCCTAGATTCATACCTGTCATTCAGAAATTAGTAACTCGGATATTTTTAACTATTGTCTAATGATGAACATATTTAAATCCTCACAATGGGCTCTATTCACAAGGTATTACCGTATTCGGTAATGTTGAAAACAGCTGATTTCACTGATCACCTTCCCAAGTCACAATTCACTAAACCTATCTCCGCACAAAAAATTTGTTCCCGACTAGTGAGGTAAATTACCGACTTGTGTGGTAATTACCTTGGGAAATGTCAAGAAATGTCAACTCACAAAGATTTACGCATTTAATTTACCAGCCAAAAGTGTTACGTTTTTTTCTCCAGCTCACAGCAGCTGATAACTGGCTCTCCCCATGCTGTCTCTTTGTGGTAAATTTGACAGACAGCCTTTGGGGAGAGCCAGGCAGTCTGCTTCTCAATCTGATTTGATGCCATGGAGTATCGGGTGGGTCTTTCACTGTATCAAATCAGAGGAAGCTGACAATTCTGCGGGCATCCCTGCATCCCTTCAGATGTGCATATTTGTATTGTAGCATACGGAAGAGCTCCCCCTGGTGGGTGCAGCACATCTAAAGGGATGATAGGCTGCATTGGATAGAAAACCTGCGAGTCACACACACAGCTCCCCTGCCTGTCTGCTGCCCTGCTCCTTGCTGGTAAGTGACACTTACCGAGCAGGGCTTAGTAAATTGAGGCATGTTTGTTCGGTAAATTACCAAACTTCTGCCTTAGGGCTCGTTTCCACTGTTGCGGTGCGGAATCGCCTGGATTCCACCACGCACGAAATCGCATGCGGATGCGTTTCTGCATGCGGTTTTCCCCCAATTTCGCATGGATAAGAGGCAGGCAAATTTAACCATGCCACTGCCTGTGTAAATTTCCATAACATTACATGTGAAATCGCACGCGAAATCGCGGGGAAAACCGCATGACAAAGCCACATGCGATTTCCCTATTAAAAGCATTGCGGGCGATTCGCCCGCATTCCAGCTGCACGGGAAATCTGACGGCTCAGATTTCCCCCGCACACCAAAACGCACAACGCACAAGTGGAAACAATCCCATCCACTTGTATTGCCTATGCGAATCCGCATGCGGTGACCGCATGCAGATTCGCTATAGTGTAAATGAGCCCTTATGAGAGAAAACTTTAGTGAATTTGGAAAAAAAAAGTGTAAAATACCGCATGAGGTATTTTACCGACCAAAAAGATTTTACCGAACTGTCTATTGTGAATAGAGGCCAAATATATCTACATGCCTCATATAGCTCCTGCTACACTGCCACTGCTGTCCACACTATGCATTTCCCAAACAGAGGTCAAATAAACAAGATGAACATCTACCCAGCTTTTCATCTCCACCCTCACCCTAAAGATGGCCACACAGCATACAATTAAAAGATCCAATTTTACATCAATTCGATAAATACGGTCGTCTATACAGATAACTCGAAAGGTTTTTTTCATTCGTTTGAGAAATCTGATCAAATTTCCCATTTTTATTCGATAAAAGAAGATCAGGAGTGTTGGATTTTTTTTTATCAATTTATATGAAAATTGAATGGTGTAGGGTAGATTGACAATTACTTGATGTACATGCCCAAGCATTTTTTCCTGAGTTTTCAATCATTTTTATCATAATGGAGGAAAAATTGAACGTGTGTGGTACAGCGGTCAGATTTTTTAAATGTTACAATCCGTCAGAAAAATTGTTTGCATTTTTCAAACTGAAAAGATATTTAAAAAATTGCATGGTGTGTGGCAACCTAAATGGTACAGATATCGTCAGATAGAGCAAAGGTGTATACAAAGTGTGATGCGAATGGAGGAAGCAAAAGCAGCTGACACTCGTGGCAGCTGAATGAATGTACGGGCACTGGGGAAGGGGCACATTTAAATTTAGGGGTGACAGCGGCCAGGGATTCTGGCACATTAGTCGGTCGTCGCGATATCACAAATTATCGATCAGGCATGCTTGTTGCAGCACTGATTTTAGCCCGATTCAATAAAATGATGGAATCGGATGGTCGATCGTACTGCAAAATTGACAGATGTACAAATGCGTACGGTAAGTGAAACCTACATGGGATACACTGCACTTTATCAGTAGGACTGTGCTTAGGGCAGCTGCCCATGTAATACAGCATAACTCCGTAATTATGAAATAGCTGCCTCATCCAACATGAAGCGGTCATATATATCTAAATGCCTTACCTTATAATAATGTCATTACTGCACTATTCACATATAAATTATCCCCCACAGGGCTGATAACTGCTTAAACACATTAGACGGAGCACACTTGCTGGAATTGTGCGCTTTTTGCCAAGTACCGCAAAATGGCTGCATTGGCCATCGAAGCCAGTGACCCCATTCGGGAAAGACACACTGTTAGCATTCATTCACCTTTTGCGTATTTTTCCTGAAATTTCAAATCACACAGCTTTCTGCCTTTTTCTGTGTTGACATGCATGTTTGTAATTACAGTGTATTCTTCCAAATAAAAAAAAAGTGAAATGAATGTACAAATTGCATGCGGAAAACACAATCGCAAACACAGATTCACTACGATGAAAACCTGGGAATTGTTTGCAGGGAAAAACACTCCTGCTAGTGTGTTTCCTGCCTCACTGAAAACATTTCAGCAGATATAATTGAGGTTAAAGTGGATCCGAGATAAACTTTTACTCATTGCATAATGGTGTTCCTTTCCTCTAGTTTATAGGGCATTCCTCAAGCTAAATACTTTTTTTGTTTTGTTTTAATACTCTAATTCCCTATAAACTAAACAAGCCTCGCCCACAGCTTTTCAGAGAGCCTTGGTACTCAGTCCCAGGTAGCAGGGGCTTATGGGTGCTCAGTCTGGGCAGGAGGAGGAGGTGGTTACTAGCCATTAGTTTCAGAGGCAGAGGGGAGGAGGAGAGGGGACTGAATTTACACACAGGCAAGCTGATAGCATCTCCAGCCCTCAGGCCTGTGACAATGTGACAAACAGAACATGGCTGCCTTCATTGTATCACAGTAATAAATAAACAAACTTTTAAAGCTGTTTTCAGCTAGATTTGCTGTATCTAAACTTTAGATAAGATATATAGACAAGTTATTTGTCATAGTTACTTTTTCATCTTGGATCCGCTTTAAACCTCCCCTGCCCTAAGCACCACCCAGAATTGAATTAATAATGACATTATTACCCAATCAACAGGCTTTTATTTTGGATAAGTCAAACACACTATCAGCCAATCAATATCTTCCTACTACTGAGGTAAGTGTTCTATTTTATTTTTTTGGCTTTCTTTAAGCCATGTTCAATGTGGAAATTTCAAGCTACATATTTCAAGAACAGCAATGTGACTACTTTTCGCCATTAACATTTGGTGACTAAGTGAACGCACGATTAGATGTGAGTGTGAGAAAACGCGGAGAAGCCGCTGCGTGTACTGGCGGCAAGGCGGCTGATTACGCATCCAGCGCGGCGGTTTCCGCACAGCAACGTATGTCTGGGTCGGCTGGGATCTCTAGTGCACCTGGATGGAGAGTTACGCACGTGCGCGCCAGAAGTCAGGACCTTTATGCCAGCAGGAGATGTGTCAGCTGATCAGGATGATCAGCTGATTCCTGCTGGACTCCTGATTGGCTGAGTGGCTGGGGCGGGGCGGCAGAGTCCTGCAACTATATATACAGCTTGCTTGTCAGTTGCTGGTTGTTTGCCGTTGCGAACACTACGTGGAAGCACTCAGACCTTAGTCAGATCCAACAGTGTGTTTGAACCAGGAGGACCTGGGAATTCACACTGAGCCAGATTACTTGTGTTATCATTCTGTTATACTTCAGACTAGTTCCAGGGTGTAGAGACCACGGACCTCACACCCAAGACTAGGGAACTTGTGTTATTATTCTGTTATACTTCAGACTAGTTCCAGGGTGTAGAGACCACTGACCTCACACCCAAGACTAGGGAACTTGTGTTATTATTCTGTTATGCTTCAGACTAGTTCCAGGGTGTAGAGACCACGGACCTCACACCCAAGACTAGGGAACTTGCGTTATCATTTGGTTATACTTCAGACTAGTTCCAGGGTGTAGAGACCACGGACCTCACACCCAAGACTAGGGAACTTGTGTTATCATTCTGTTATACTTCAGACTAGTTCCAGGGTGTAGAGACCACGGACCTCACACCCAAGACTAGGGAACTTATGTTATCATTCTGTTATTCATCAGACTAGTTTCAGGGTGTAGAGACTACGGACCTCACACCCAAGACTAGGGAACTTGCATTATACATCAGACTAGTTCCAGGGTGTAGAGACCACGGACCTCAAACCCAAGACTAGGCATTGTTTGATATTTGTTATGACCTGTTGCTTTCCTGACTATCCCTCTGCTTTCTGATTCGGTACCACGCATATCTGATATTCCATTGCCAAACCCTGCCTGCCTTGGATACCGAATCAGCCTTCTGTCTTTGTACTTTGTCTGTCCGTGTGTTGCTGACCTGGCTTGCCCGACCTCGACAGCTATCTCTCTCCACTAAAGAGATAGTCTCCAGATCAGTCAGTGACATCCACCTTCCTTCAGGTGTCACTCACTCTCTAGTCTTTCCTACCTTCAGCCTGACTCCACCCCTTGGAGAGTCTCAGGCTGCAGGAAGGTTTCTGTACTGCCTAGGATCACCTGCTCGTCAGGTGGTTCACTCAAAGTCATACTGTTACACCAAACACTCACGAGATATATATATATATATATATATATAGGTGTCCAGAGGTTAGTACTATATCTGTATTATTGGTTATTCTGCAGATCATCCATAATCAGGTATAGATCTGTATTCTTGGTGATACTGCAGATCACCAATAATCAGATTCTCTCTGCGTGCTGACACCGATCATTACAGTGAGATAGTAATTAAACAGTTAGTTTGGAAAATCACTATTATCGAATTATTTATGAACTTTTCTCAAGACCATTTTAGAATATCTTCCTCTCTTTTCTGTATAAAATGAAGTTAAACGTTTTATGCTGCAAAGCATTTCTAAATCATGAGGTTTTAGGAATCTGCAGAAATGTTTACTTCTGATGCAACAGATAATTGTCTCTAATTATTTGATGCTGTTCAAAATACTCTCCAATTAGTAGAAGACATATGGACACTGGACTATCTAGCCAGACTGTTTATTTAGAAATCTTTAGCGCAGTCAGTTTAATTATTGTCTTAAAAAGACATTTATTTATTTATTTTGGTGTCTGTCAAAGCACTTTAAAGGGACATGGTGCTTGTTCCAGAAAAGTTCACTATGAATGTGGTGCCATGCACAGTGAACCACGCCTTACTACATCTAACACTTGATGACTAACAGAAGTAATATGGCATACATGAAAAAAAGGTGCATGGAAGAAAAAGTGCAGGGAACTGACACTATTACGATAACAAAAAAATTATCGATATTCTACTGCCGGATTCTGATAGTAAAATATTGGTAACCCTTACTGATATTTTACTATGGCTAAACCTGACCCTTCTCTCACTCCACTACTGAAGCCAAACCCTAACCCCCCCACCCCGGTGGTGCCTAAGACCCCCCTGGTGGCACCTAACCCTAACCTCCCCACCTAAAGCGTAAGCCCCTCAATGCAAAGCCACAATTTGCAGCTAAGAAAGAAAATTTGGGCGCCTGGAGGAGGCGCTGCAAAGCTGCGATTGGTGGAAAAGAAGGTAAATCGTGCGCTAATCGGGCGCAGAAATGTATCTTCTTCTCTGCAAATCATAGCCATTATAAAAGCCACAATTTGTTTCAAAGAAAGTAATTTTTGGCAAATTTCCTTTCTTTGTTTCAGGCACCTATGGCAGCACCATTTTTTCCTTAAAGACGCCTACATTCCCTTTTTTCCTGATTCGGTAATATGAGGTTTATTTCATGCATGAGTAGGCGTGATAGGACTCCCCATCTCTCATTATTTGATGCACTTGCCTGAGCTCATAAGCTACATTACCTCGAAGCTGGAGCTTTCAAAGATGCTGAACATGTTTTTCAGCCAGCAAGACCTACTCTGCACTGCTGCACTGATGTGGTTGTTTTATTTAGTTTTTTTTTTTTGGGGGGGGGGAGGGGGGCTGGGGGACACCTACTTAATGAGATAAATAAGCTTGGAACTGCAGTACAACTTAATGTGCCTACAATTTTGATACAACTACTTGACAGGGCAGCCACCTGCAACCATGTGATACAGCACAGTGACGTAGTGGTTAGCGCTCTTGCCTTGCAACGCTGAGTACCCGGTTCGAATCCCAGCCAGGTCAACATCTGCAAGGAGTTTGTATGTTCTCCCTGTGTCTGTGTGGGTTTCCTCCCACATCCCAAAACATACAGATAAGTTAATTGGCTTCACCTAAATTGGCCCTAGACTATGATACATGCAACACACGATACATACATAGACATACAGAATGTCTATGGTAGGGACTAGATTGTGAGCCCCTCTGAGGGACAGTTAGCTGACAAGACAATATACTCTGTACAGCGCTGCATAATAGGTTGGCGCTATATAAATACATAAGTAAATTAAATTAAATAAACGCAAACTAGGTAGCAACAAACATGTGTCAAATAATGAACCCTATGCTGCTTGCAATGCTGTAAACTTTTGCAACTATGTTTTATTTTGTAAATGTAAGGAAATAATGCTCCAGGACTAACGGAATGTAATCTATATGTAATGCCTAATCACACAAAAGTATAGTAGACTTATACAAGGGAAACTCAACATAGGTACAAAAGCTGACAACTCTTACAGTCAGTATGTGATAATTGAGCCATGTAAAGGACTTTGCTTGGATTTAATTCCTTGTCACCCAAAAATTCCTGAGACAAAACTGATGGGCAAGAAGGGCGAATGTTGGAGGAATGGGACATAGAGGAAAAGTAAAAAAAATGAATCAATCTTATTTCAAAGAACATACAGATATTTTTTAATGAAAAGAAATAAAAAGTGGCAGCTGGGGGATCAGGAACACTTTAAAGAGGAACTTTATCGAAAGATAGTAGTAGAAGGTAAAATAAATAAACCAAGGCATTGCAAAGTGAGAAGTTAAAAAAATAGACTATAGCTCAAGAAATGATTGACAATCATCATGTAATGTGTTCATTGTTTTCTGATCCTCCATGAGCCGGCAGGTCAGCATCTTTACTGCTGGCAGGCATTGGAAAAAATTGTACAGCACCAACTGCCCTCATCTATAAACACACCCACTAACAATGTGATAGGCTAAAAGTTTGTTTTATACGTACAGAGGGATGGATATATTGGATGGATATATTGCTTGCTTGGCAGTTGGCAACAGCCATCATCTCCCACAATGCAATGAGAGTCACAGACAGGAAATGGCCATGGCCATGGCATCACACTGTGGGAGGGGTTTTAACTCAATATCAGCTACACAGATGTCCCTAAAAATATCCGGTCAAATAGCATGACATCCCCAATATTAAAAACATCTAAAACCAGGTAAGGGTATGATGGAGCGCTTCTTCATTGTATCCACTAATCCACATTAGGTTAATGCTTAAGCACAATTTCCCAGCCTAGGCTTATGTAAATCTTCTTGGCCACCAATAATGATGGATTGTGTGTGGACCCACCATCGACACACACCACAGAGTCCTCAGTAAGCAGCTGCTTCTCAAGCTAACCTTATTAGTCCCACTGTGTGTAGAGCTTTATTCGGCTCCTTTGGGCTCACCTAAAACCTGGTATATGAAAGTCCTCTGAGCTCAAAACATCCCCTCCCACGTGTCACTGTTGATTTACTTGATGTTCAAACAATGTCTAGAAGATCAATGCTGTGTGATAAATCAATGAAGCTTGCCATTCAATGGTCTTATCGCCTTGTATCTTAACACTTCAGGCTTATACACAGTTTATGTTGCAATTATGTGACTCACGACTCCGGACGGTTTTTAATATTGGGGATATCATGCTATTTGACCGTATATTTTTGTAACAATAAACGTTTTGACAAGCATGTGCAGAGCCACCAGATCCATTTATATACAAGCATTTGACACATTCTCTAGTAGGCACTCCCCAACGGGCAGTGCAGTCAGTTTTTGATTGTTGGCCGCCCACTAATTTACTAAACTACTTAGATGTCCCTAAAGATCTATTCGAGAAAAGGTTAAGATTTGATTGGGATGAAGTTCAATTTTGCATTAAAGCTCTAAGGCAAGGCACCTTGAAATGAATATCAGTATCAGATCGTGAGCCAAGTGACCTGTGTGCAACTCACTTTTTGTAATTATTCTGTTCATGGCCAATCATTTGTACTTACCCAGTAGCAAACTACTAAATGCTATGCTGTATAAAGAAAACACTTAGTTTAAGATTACTGATCTAGTAACAAAACAAAACAAAAATACACACACACACACACACACACACACACACACACACACACACACACACACACACACACACACATATATACACTCACAGCATATGAAGAAGAATCCTAAAGAACTTCTCCACCCAGAACTAATGATCTTCAGCTCTATCTGAATTCAGGCTTACCTGAACACAATGCACACAAGCGTAAATGGGCCTCAGAATCTTAATTATATTTTGAACAAAATTAACTGATTTGTCTATAGGTAAATAAAACTAGATCTTAGACTGTTTTCTTTGCATCCATTTTCAAAAGTACTTCTCATAACCATAATGTAAAGAAATTGAGAAATTTGTAAGAAGAAGCAAAACAGGTATTCTACAAACAAATCCTCAGTAAGATTTGCTATTTGACAGGAGCTTAGGAGAAATCATTGATCTGTCATACAAGTATCTGACACCACACAGTGAATGGCAGTGGAGCTTGTTGCTGTGCCTTGTACTTCTTCAAACTCTCTCAGAGGAGTATGTGTACAGCATAGCTGATGGAAAAATATGTAGAAAAAAATTTGCTGCTTGAAAACCATAACAGCAAACACCTGTAAGTAATTCATGAATCCCAGATTCTTTACTAGCCCGTAGGCTAATATCATGCACGCTTTACTTTCCCCTTGCCCAAAAGGACCATGATGCATCTTTATGTGTTGCTTCTGTAAGGCTTCATATACACACTCACACTAGATGGTTCTCAGTCAAGGCAGCCGGGGGTGGCTTGCCCTGCCAAGCCTCTAGTGAGTGTGAGGCAGCCCTGAAGTCAGCTGTAAAGAGTTTCATTATGATTGTAGCTGTTTTCCAAAGAAAATGTCTCATTTCTGCAACAGCTGAGAAGAAGGAAATTTACGCACTTACTCATTTCAAATACGTTTCTGAGGGCTATCTGTGTATTGGTGCTGAAATGTTGGACACAATATTCCTTTTTAAAAAAAAAAAGAAATTATCCTGTACTGCTATGCACTTCAAATTTATCATTCAAATGCCTTATTCATATTCAGAGACCATAATTAATGACTTACTGAGTCAGTGGAAAAGGGATAAAAGAAATGTCAATGGAAAAAATGTGAAATGATTATAAGAATTTTCAGCGGATATGTAATTTTGCAGAGTACTGCAGATGACTTACTGCAGGAAATTTCTGTACACTTAGCACAGTGAATTTGTATTGGTTTGAAATGTCCAGTTTACAGCAGTGGAAATGTGTTAATAGCTTCCCTTGCTCACAGCCTACATGTGCTCTGGAGGTAAGTGAGTGAATAACATCTCTTTTAAATCAGACCCATTTTGTTTATTATTTGCCAGTGTAAAAGTTGGTAGCGTACTTCCAAAGGAAATATGTCACTTACCCAGAAAGTAAAATTTGAGTTTATGACAAAAATATACACCATCAGTAGATAACTTTAGGGAGTAAAAATATTTCAAAATGATCAGTACTTCCAAACTCATAAGCTGTTGGGATTAAAGAAGTAGAAGTAAAGCGAGTTTACGTTCTGCTATTTCCTATTGATCCAACAGGAGCCAACCAACGGGAGCTTTACAAAGTATGGGATGGTAGAAGGGCTGGAGCTCAAGTTAACATCTAATAATTATCAGCACCTATTGTACTTTCCACATATTATTTTAGCACTACTTCATCAAAGATTTTCAGTTGTCGGATAATGAGAAATGTTTCAGTATTTCACAGCTAAATTAACACATCATTATATCAACCTTAGTTTGTGAAAGTAAAATTTTAAATTCAAATTACCCCCTGGAGGTTCTCTAATCATATATATTGGACACACCATGCCCAGAAACCTCAGGATTTTAAAGCGGTTTGAAATGCGAAATGATATTTTTGCTCTAAGAGATTAAACACAAGAAAAAAATAGAGCACAGTAAAACACTGATATTATGTCACTGTTAAGGTACCCAAACATCTAGCAATTTTGGCGGCTGATTGACTAAGAGACAGATTTCTCTCAGATTGAAGAGAGATCTGTTGGCCGCCATAATCCGCAGGCCAATTCCCAATTGATTTTAGCATGAAATCTCTCAGGAATCAGCATCCTGAAGCTGCATCTGCCGCTTCACCGCTTCCCTCGCTGCCCCCTTGAGCGTTTATTCTTTACCTGTCCTCTTTTGCCCGCTGGGGTGCCAATGCATGTTCCGCTTCCTCTATTTGCACCTCACACGCTGCTGGTGTATAACATACTGGCAGCGTGAGGCACAAAAGGAGGTGGTGGGGTAAAGTGAACAGGTAAAGTATAAATGCATGCACAGAGGGGCACATTTACACTAGGGGGGACATTGTGTTAGTTGCTTGTCCCAATATTGCACGCCGATCGAACACATCGCCCCGAGAGTTACCAGCATTTGTTCCAAAATTGGTTGCGTAGTTAATCAGGCATGCTCTTGGCACACAGATTTTCATCTGATTGGATAATAATGATCAAATTGGATGGTTAATTGGCCACCAAGTTGAGTAATGTATGGGCACCTTTAATCTTAGTTACACTTTGCTGAAATTGACTTTAATGAGCAAATAAAGCAGAGTAAGTTATCTAATTGGAGAAGAACTTTAGAATACTTGATAACAAGTTAAGTCATTGTATACAATGCCAAACAGCAGCAGCAGCTAAAGCACATATAATTCTTGGATGTATAAAATGGGATATAAAATCATGATATGCTAGTCTACTGCTCCCTCTGAATAAATCACTTACAGTTTTGGACAGCACACTATAGAACGGACATTGACGTACAAAGAATTGCAACTAAATTCAGAGTGTTGGAAGGTCTCACCAAGAAATGTTGACCACACTGGGCTTATCTAACTTGGAAAAAAGATGACTGACGGATGACCTAATTAACATGTATAAATACATCATAGGGCAATAAAAAAAGGTTGACAAGCTTTTTGTTCCGAGGCTTGTACAAAGCACAAGGGGACATGATCTTCATATAGAGGAAAAAAGTTTTTGCAATCTATTTAGAAAAGGGGTTCTTTACAGTGAAAGTGGTTACAATGGTAAACATATTACCCCAGGAAGTAGTTATGGCAAATTCTACATCTAAAGTCTAACAGGGTTTGAATGATTACTTTGCACCGAAGAACCTTCACTGCTATAATTCCTAGGTATTCTTAGCGGTGTTATCCAGGGATTTACTCTGATTGCCATCTGGAGTCAGGAAGGATTTTTTTTCCCTTTTAAGGCTAACTGGTGCAAGCCTTTTAGGGCCTGTTACCACTAATTGTGAATTCGTATTACGATTTTCCGCAACCAATGCATGCCAATGGAGTAATTTCCCTTTAATGCGATTATGCTATTACAGTGGGATGTGGTGTGCTGCAGGAGAAATGAGTTTTTCACCTTTGTCTGGATCAACTGAGATGTGTTAGGAGGCAAGTAAAAGACTATTGGCTGAAAAGAGCCACATGACTGGAGAACGTCACACAATGAGGAAGTAGAAGAAGCGCATCCCCGTTGGAACAGAATTCAGCTTCTCTAAAGACTGCCGAGTTCTGTACCTTAATCAGGAGCTATTTTCATTGGCTCGTGATCACTGTAGCCAATCAAAGTGATTCTGAAGAGAAAAAAAGAAAAAAAAAAGCCTTCAGTCCTTAAAGGTGCCAGAGGCTGTGGTCTGCAAGAATCTTTGTTCTCCAAAGAAAACTCAAAAAAAGTAACAGTTCCACAAACTATACTAGGAAAACGAAGCTTATCCAGTTTAAGCCTTACTGAAACTTGACTATAGTAAGCAAGGCTTTAACTAGCTAAGGCTAGTGACACGTCTGTACAGCACTCAGCACCAAATTATCACCCGAGGGATCAATTACCAAACCCTGCAGAAAACAGTAATTGTGCATGTGTACAAAACTCTACTGCACCCATGTAGTATAAGGATTACCAAAATTAGAATACTTTTAGCAGGTTTTACAGGAAAACGTCAAACTGCACAGACTTGATGGCACATCCCACCACTGTACAATTCAGATTGTGCAATGTATGACCAGTCATTTAAAATTAGATCAAGAACTATTTTGAACAAAGACAAGGAAGTTGAAATTAAAAAAAAAAGAAATGAACACTACAGAAAACACATCCCCTATGAGAACAAAATACCTAGGGATGAAAAGAATACAGTACGGCTTAACAGGATAGTTTTAGATTTGATCAGGTAAAAAGAGCAAAACATTTCAGCTGCTTAAAGCTGTAGGCATTTAGAGATGCACTCTAAAGGGAGATACAAGGTTTGCAGTATAAGGAGATGAAGGTAGCAAAAGATGAAATCTGAAAAGCAAATTGCTAAAGACACAATTTCAAAACCTAGAAAAAAATCATAAGGAATATAAACTTAAAGCAGTCCAGACCCATGGGCTCTTTAATGAACAAATGAGGGCATAGTATGAAAAAAAAATCACATTGAAAGCAGAGATTTTAAGTACAGTACATATTTTCAGGATTCCAAATAGAAGACATTTAAAATAAGCAACAGGATAAAGATTTGTAGTCATCCCACCATACCTAATACGTGTCTAACTCAAGAGGAGGTTAAATGACATTTGCAAATGTAACATAGATGAAGCACCTGGCCGAAGTGTCATCCACCCCATGTGCTAAGAATTAGGCTTAATAATTGATAAACAACTTTATTTCATTTCTGTAGACTTTCTTTTAACAGGCTCCACTCCACAAGATTAACCCAGAGCTGAAATTGTGCCAAACTTTAGTGGGAACTGGAACTCAGCATCGGTTTTGCAAACAAAAGATTTGTCGCGTTACCGTCACAAAAAGTAACTCCAGGAGATAATTTCTTTCTTATACTATCAAGTGTAATAGATAGCGGAGATGCCGCCGCAGCGGTGAGCAGCATGGTGGCTGTCTCTGCGTCTCAGACGGTGGCCTTCGCCGCGCAGTTACATGGTGGAGTTTTGCCTGGTTCTTCAGTTGCACATAGACTGAGGGCTACGCGTGCGCGCGCCAGGACCTTTATGCAGCTAGAAGGGAAGTCAGCTGATCAGTCGGTCAGCTGACTCCAGCTATGCTCCAGATTGGCTGAGTGACTGGGGCGGCGCTGTGGAGCGCTTGCAGTATATATAGGACAGGTCGTTCAGTTGCTCCGCGTCTGCTGTTGCAAATGCTACGTGTTAGCACTCAGACCTTAGTCAGATCCCAAAGTGTGCCAGAACCAGCAGGAGCTGGGGATCCACACTATGCTTCTACCTATCTGATCCTCTTGCCGACTCAGCCTGAACACTACTCTGATTTAAGCCTTCTGTCTTTGTACCGTATCTGTCCGTTTGTTGCCGAATCTGACTCTCCTGCCCTCACCAGTGAGCCAAGTCCCTGGTGAGGGATTCTCTGTACAGCTTAATCACCTGCTCCTCAGGTGACCAGTAGCTGCAGTACAATCTTAATCACCTGCTCCTCAGGTGACTAGTAACTACGGTACTGTCCTCATCACCTGCTCCTCAGGTGATTAGGAGCTGCAGTACAGTCTTGATCTCCTGCCCCTCAGGTGATCACCTGCTGCAGTACAGTCTGAATCACCCGCTCCAAGGGTGATCAGTATACGTTGTCTTACTGTGCACCACCCGCTCCTCGGGTGGACTAATTACTAGTTCATCTGCATCTCCAGCTTGCTGGAGTGCTGATCCCTGTGTTCTATAGAGATATCTCCCTCTACCAGCTTCTCTGGGGGAGTTGGTATCTCTATCTGTATTACTGTTGCACCAAACACCTATCTTTACATCTGGTTGTCCTGTGTCTCATTATACTAGCATTATTGGTGATTCTGCAGATCACCACATAATCAGGTATAGTATCTGTATTATTGGTGATACTGCAGATCACCAATAATCAGAAAATCTGTTCTTGCTAACACCAATCGTTACATCAAGGCTCCAGGGTGTCAACAGCACTGCCTGACAGCTTGACCATGATCTGACCTCTAGTATAAAAAACTGCAGAGGCAGAGTTAGCCCTTTAGCCTCTGTAGCAGCTGCCATTTCTGACTTTCCAACCCTTGTCTGTATTGGAAAATATCAATATTTTTATATTTCTAATAGCAAGCTCCCATGAAACAGAGACAACAGATTTTCAAGCTCTGGCCAACAAGGTGAGATGCCACTGTGTACTTTTAAAACAATAACGTCTAGAGATGTACACCATAACAAAGATGAGATTAAGTGGACAAAAAAAGTTCAGGTTTGCTGTAAGGGACCACTATAGCGAAAACATTTAGCACATTTAAAAGGTTTTGGACTAATCCATCTCCTTAAGGGAGATTCTTAGTATTTTCTTTGTGTTCAAAAGCATTTCCTGAACAGCCTTTGCTAAGTCTAACTGCCAAAATAGTAAGATACCAGCCAGCCTCCATACAACATTTGCACACTATTTTGGCAGTTAGACCTAGCATCCCCCATTCAGGGAATGCTTTTAAAAAGAATAAAAGAAATACTGTACTAAAAACTACCCATGAGGAATGGTCTAGTAGTCAAACACCTGTCAGATTTTAACGGCTTACTTTCTTGGCTGAATCAGAATCAATTTATTTTGCCAAGTACAAATGGTGGGTTGTACCCGGAATTGGTTTTGGCTCATACAGGTCCTGGAAGGATGGAGGGGGATAATGCCCGAAAGCCAACAGCCAAGGCTGCCATACTATGGCGCCACCAGTCACACTTGGCAATGCGAAGGTTCAGCAGTGATGACCCAGTTCTTCATGAAAGAAACCTATGGTGATGGCTGACACTGCTGAAAATCCCAATTGCTGACATCTGTCATCTGTCAGTTCTGGCCAAGGTGTTCCAGTTCAAAGCGTGCAGGAGTGTTCATTACTGTGGTGGGTCCTGACTCCCGGGCAGCATTCAACAGGTCAAGATAAGCATCCGGCTGTGGCGACCCTTGCTTCTGGTTTAGTGGCTGACATCATGGAGGGGCTGAACCAGAGGTGTTCCTGCTGCGGCGTAGCTGCAGCAGCCAATGGATGGATGGATGGATGGAGCTGGCACCAGTGAGGCCAAAAGTTTCCCTCGTGCTGTCTTCCTACCTCGATGGAGCCCTGATCTCCTGGGTAGCAGCAGTGGTCTCCTCAAGGCCTGTATCTGTACAGACAACTTACCCAGGCAGTGGCAAGGTGGAAAAAACTCCAAGTCCCGAACTCTCCACGAACTGCACCAGCGTCCCAGCCTACACCAGACCAGCTGTTATGGGGTAATGCCCATTTTCAAAATGGAGCACGGAGAATTCCATCAATCACAGTGGACAAACAGGACACAAGAGAGGAGTAAGAGATTGACGAGCAGACTACATAGGAGGTAAGTATGGCATGTTTATGTTTATTATGACTTTTAATTTTTAGTTCAGGTTCTCTTTAAAGAAAAAGAAGAAGACTTAACTGTGAAATTATACATAATAAAATGTAACTTCTCAAGCATGTAAACCAAGTAGATTTAAGTATACAAAAATATATAACCAACCAAGAATAGAATGCCGAAACAAAGAATGGCTGAGGCTCCTCCTGTACATCGAGTGTCGTTCCTGTATAGAGAGATGAATCGGATGGGAGATGGGAATTTTCCGGTCTACTTAGATAGGTGGGAGGAGGACATTGGCATCTCTTTGGATAATAGTCAGAAGAGGAAAATTTGTATTTTAGCTCATGCTACGTCTGTAAGTTCTAGCATAAAAGAAATTAATTTCAAATTGTTATCTAGGTGGTATAGGACACTGGATAAATTAGCTGTAATGTATCAAGGAATAAGTGATAGATGCTGGAGAGGGTGTGGGGCAAAAGGTACACTGTTGCATTTAGTGTGGGAGTGGCCGATTATTTTGGGGAACTGGAATGGTGTATTGGAGTGTATTGGGGGATTGTGTGAAGGAGAGGGTGATTTGGATGCTGTGAAAGTGTTGCTGAATGGAACAAGTGCATCTATTGGTAGGTCTAAGAGATCTTTGGTACCTCAATTATTGATTGCAGCTAAGAGTCTGATTCTGGTTAAAAGGAGATGCCTGAGTTCTCCATCTCTTAAAGAATGGGTTGAAAGAGTTAATAAGGTAAAGGGGAGAATCAAATTGCATTACAACAAGATAAACTAGAGTGTTTAATGTAAAATGGGAAAAATTGAATGAGTTCCAGGATACAAGGGAATACAGGGATATGATGGAGATGTAGAAGGAGGAGTACTCTGGGTAATGGAAAGGGATATTACAGGAGGGAATGGAATTTAGGGGATGTATGAACATTATGGAACTTTTTTGTGATTTTCTGTTCTAATGAGATATTGATATGATGAGGATTCTGTCTGTGGATAAGGGAGGAGGAGGGGATTGGGTAGTTTTGTTTTTGTATATTTTGTATAATTTGAAAATTTGGTGAAATGTATACCGTTGTCAGGAATATAAGATTGGAATGTTAATTTTTCCTTAATACATTATATGAAACAAATAATGGCTGCATAAAAACATAGTTAGGTCTAACTAGCATAATCAGCTTTTATGAGGATGTACATTTAAACCTGAATATGCAGAATACTATTGGAGTCATTTATTTGAATTTTGAAAACAGCTAGATACCATTCCAAATATCTGCCTGGTACAGAAACTGATGTTGCTAGGACTATTTAGAGAGAATGCATTTACATGGATGAGCTCCTTGTTAAAAAATAGGACACAAAAGATAGTTAAATAAAGGCAGAGTGAGCCAATTAGCAGTGGTGTGTCATGTGGATCATTTCCTTTTACGCCTTTTATTAATGACCTACTAGATGAAATAGTCATTATTTTCAGACGATGGAAAATTATGTAGCGTTATTAAAAACCATCAGGATACAAGAATTCTGCAGAAACTTCTGCAGAAAATAGCAGGATGGATGGCAAATGAAACTTAATGTTGATGAATGCAAAGTTATGCAGATAGGAGGCAGTAACAGCAATACACGCAATGCATTGAATGGGATACAGTAAGGTAACAGACATGGTAAAGGGCTTAGGAATTCTGGTGAACAATACCGTATTTTTCGGACTATAAGACGCACCCAGGTTTAGAGGACAAAAACCAGGAAAAAAAACAATATACTAAACCTGGAGCATCCATGGTGCAGGGGCGCCTTATGGACCTTCCCCCCATTATTATGTCCTCCTTGTACCTTTCTTATACCTCTTGTTACCCCCTTTGTACCCCAGTGTCCCCTGTGCCCTCTGTTTACCTATGTCCACTGTCCCCATGTCCTCAGTCCCGGTGTCCTATCCTCTGTCCTCCTGTGTCCACTGTCCCCAGTGTTCTCTGGCATCCCTATCTCCCTGAGCCCTCTGTCCCAGTGTATTGTCCTGCTGTGCCCACTGTTCCCCTGTCCGGTGTCCTGTCCTCCTGTGTCCACTGTCCCAGTGACCTCTGGCATCTCCATCTCCCTGTGTCCTTAGTCGCGGTGTCCTCTAGCGTTTCCGTCCGCATGTCCTCCACCCTGTCCTCATGTGCCCACTGTCCATGGGTCCTCTGGAATTTCCAACCCGGTGTCCTTTGTTCTGTCCTCCTGTGCCCACTGTCCTCCTGGGTCCTCAGTCTCAGTGTCCTATCCTCTATCCTCCCCATGTCCTTTAGTAACTCCATCCCCATATCCTCTGTCCAGTCCTCCTGTGCCCACTGTACCCCTGTGTCCTCTGGCACCTCCATCCCCGTGTGTCCTGTCCTCCTGTGCCCACTGTCCTCTATTTCCCTGTATCCTCCCCTGTGTCTTCTAGCTCCTGTCCCCGTGTCTCCAATCCCCCATGTTATTTGTTCTTTGTCAGGTGTCATCCTATGTGTTAAATACGGGTACATACTGTATAAGCAGCCGTGCAGCTCATGACGCATGCAAGAGTGATCAGTTTGGCCAGTGGCTGAAGGGGACAATAATAACAATGGGGGACACTTGTACATACTTTTCTGATGAGTCTATTGTAGTGCTGCATTTGCAGCTTGTGTTCCCTTGTGTCCTCCGTGTCTCCAATCCCCATGTCCTTTATTGTCCGGTCCGTCATCCCATCCAGTGCGTTAAATGAATCAGAAGCCGCACTGATCGCATCATTGAAGTCGCCGCCGAACTAGGAAGTGCTTGCCAGCCAAGAACCAATCACGCATGGGGGTGCTGCCACAGACAGCCAATGACGCTGCTTACTGCTCCTGATTCCTTCCCTGATAGGAGCCATTTGTTCCCGCCTGCGGGACTACCGGCTCCTATCAGGGAAGGTATTGAAAACCGCTCACGCCGCAACAATATAAGGCCTCCCTGAATCAATGCAGCCTCAAACCCTCCACGAGTTTGCAGCATCCACCCTGCCTAATCTAATAGGCCTCAAAAAAGGAGTTAAAGTGGAACGCTCGCACAGAGTAGGTCCTCCCCGGAATGAAGGTGACAGCTGATCCCCTCGAGTAGTGATGACACGTTACCTGGACTTCGCAGACAAAATGACAATAATGAAAGCCTACAGAGACCTAAAGTCTCCCTTGGATTTCAAAGGATGCACCATCCGCCTTTTCAACTACTACTTGGCAGAAGTGTCCAAACTAAGGCAAGCATTTACTCCGGCATGCTCTCTATGGATCGAAAAAAATAAAATAAAAGTTCCTGCGCCAGTATCCCGCCATACTTAAAATCCCTGACGATCAAGGAGAGCAACATGTATTTCATAAAGTGAAAAATGCAATGACATTTATTGAAACGCCATCTTCAACCCCACCGTTGAAACGCCCCATCTTGAAACGCAAGTATGACAATTCTAAGAAGGGGCACTGCTACGCCAGTGAACTGTTAGCTTAAAGCGGTCGAAACGATAGTTTAAACTGTCCATAGAACTTTTCTCTCTCAAAAAAAGAGAATATACTGTGCACAGGTTAGGCTATTCACTGGGAGTGCAATCTTGCCAATAAAGAAATGATTCCAAAAATTAAGGCAGAGCGGCCATGCACATCCCATGTAAAACTTTGCTTTTATTGAAAAAGATTAAAAGGCATACATTACGTAACATCAAGAAATGGAGAGAGATGTACAAGCAGTTTAGGGAAGTCTACAGCCGTTTCGCGCCGCTAATGCTGTGGCACATCATCAGGACTTTCTTTCTCTCACAGTTCACGTTAATTTTCTCTTACTATTACATATGGTCGAGACTGTTAGCGTTAGAGCTTGGAGCCGAGTTATGGGAGCTCTTTATCCAGGGAAGAAGAGAAGTTCAAGTAAAAATGTTGCTTAATTTTATTTCTTTTTTTATGTTTGTTGCTTATTCAGCTTTTACAGCCAGAGGCCATTCTCTTCTCTGCCCTAGCTTGGTATGACATGTTTCACTCCGGTGACTTACCACCATGGGCAGACAAGTTTTGCTACAAATTACAGCCAAACCCTCTTACCTGTTTGCTTTTTGCTTTAACTGTTGGAGGAGGTGGGGGGGGGGGATATTTGCAGTAATTTCCTGCCATGCGGAATCATACTTTTCTGTTTACACCAATGTACTTGCAATCAAAATCCTAAACCCAGGTTAAGAATATCTATCAAAATCATGTCCCGGAACGTGAAGGGCCTTAGGTCACCAGGGAAATGGTCATCAATCTCACGACATCTCAAAAAAATTCATAGTGAGATAGCCCTATTGCCAGAAACACATTTAACAAAAGGTCCAATTTCACTACATGAAAAAGTCCTGGGTGGGCCAAGTCTTTGGTTCTTCAACACTAAACTACACTAACGATGATGAGGGAAGATGGGTCTGGATAAAATTGCGAGTACATTGTGATGTGTTTGATATTATGAATGTATACGCACCAACTGAAGAAGATAATCATTTTTACACTTCCCTAATATCCCAAATGCTTTCTAATAATCCACAAAAATTATTACAAGGGGAGATTTTAATGCTCTAATGAACGTCAGAGAAGATAGTGATCTATCTTCTCTGACGTTCATCAGAGCATTAAAATCTCCCCTTGTATTAAAGCCCCAATGTAGTGAAAGCCCAAATATCTGCTTTCACTAAGACCAAGTCTAAACTTTTTTCAGACTACACACTGGATACAAACTTATGTGATAGCTGGAGGACGCTTCATCCTGATGATGCTCAATTTACATTTTTCTTACCGCCACACAACACAACGTCTAGAATTGACTATTTCCTAACATCTCCATCACTAATGCATCAAATAGAATCAGTTGAGATCCTAGACCTCTTAATTTATGACCACGCCCCTATCCAATTATCATTACTTCCAACAATGCCAAAGGGAACTGACATCCTATGGAGATTCCCCTCACACCTTTATGAGGATGAAGGGTTCGCAGCACTACTATAGAAATAACTAACAATTAAAAATAAGCTCAGTTGGCTCAAAGCCAAAGGTCACACTGAAAAATGTCTCAAAGATAGGGACAAATTTATTAAAACATACAAAGATTTATAATTCATAAATTTGGGAATAAAATGGGCACCCTTCTATCGCGACTGCGTAAAAATGTACACAATGCGGCCTGCTGGCCCCGAGGTCAGCAAAAACTAAACGAGCTGACGGAGGGGAACCAGAGCAGCAGTGAGTGACTACGAGGGCACAGAATGGCTGCATGGGGCTGGTAGAAGCCCCAGGTAAGTGAAACTCTTTTTTTTGCCTGATATTTCCTTTAACTACTTCAGCCTTCAGTCGTTTTCACTTTATGCATCCGAGCATTGTTCACCTCCCATTCATTAGCCTATAACTTTATCACTGCTTATCACAATGAATTGATCTACATCTTGTTTTTTCCGCCACTAATTAGGCTTTCTTTGGGTGGTACATTTTGCTAAGAGCCACTTTACTGTAGATGCATTTTAACAGGAAGAATAAGAAAAAAACGGAAAAAAATCATTATTTCTCAGTTTTCATCTATTATATAGTTTTAAAATAATACATGCCTCCATAATTAAAACTCACGTATTGTATTTGCCCATCTGTCCCGGTTATTTCACCGTTTAATTTATGTCCCTATCACAATGTATGGCGACAATATTTTATTTGGAAATAAAGGTGCATTTTTATGTTTTGCCTCCATCACTATTTACAAGTTTAAAATAAAAAAATTGAAATATTTCATCTTTACAATGATATTTAAAAAGTTTAGACCCTAAGGTAAACATTTACATGTTTGTTTGTTTTTTTATTGTAATGTTTTGGTTTTTTATATTAAAACATTTTATTTGGGTATTTTTGGGAGGGTGGGATGTAAACTGTAATTTTTTTCTTTATATATGTGTTGATTTTTATTTTTTTTGTACATTTACTTGTAGTTTTACTTCTTGGCCACAAGATGGCAGCCATGAGTTTGTTTACATGACGTCACTCTAAGCGTAACACGTACGCTTAGAGGGACGCATGGGGACGCTAGAGCCAGAAAAAGCGAAGCTTCCGAGAGAAGCTGTTGCTTTTTCTGCGGGGGAGAGGAATCAGTGATCGGGCACCATAGCCCGATTCACTGATTGCCTGGCTAACGAACCGCAGGCCGGGAGCACGCGTGCACACGCGCGATCGGCCGCGGGCGCACGCGCGCACATGGTTTCCTGGACGTAGCTAGTACGTCCAGGAGGCGAAAGTAGTTAATGATGAAGAATTATCCATTCTAAATTTGGAAATCACAGAACCAGAAGTTGCCTATGCAATCAAAAATCTCACAAATCGCAAAGCACCTGGCCCTGACGGATTAACTTCAGAATTTTTCAAGCTGCTCAAATCAGAGCTGGTACCCACACTAACCTCCCTCTTTAACTATATACGCTACCCTCCATCCCCCAACACTGCTTATATTAAACTCCTGGTAAAACTAGTTCATATAGGCCCATCTCATTAATAAACCAAGACCTGAAATTACTTTTTTAAAATTATGGCTGACAGTCTAGCAGACCTTATGCCCAAGCTAGTAAGTCCCAATCAAACAGGATTTATTAGACAAAGATCAGCAGTCGCAAATGTCCGTAAACTATTATTAGCACAAGACTATGTTAAAGCCTATCCATCTTCATGTAAAAACTACACAGTGCTGTTGATCGACGCCGAAAAGGCCTTCGACAAAGTACAATGGGATTGGCTGGACAAAGTCTTAGATAAAAATGAATATTACAGGCTCTTTTCGTAATCTTCTAAAAGCAATGCACACTAATCCCTCCGCTCAAATCTATACGACTGGTTTCCTTTCCCCTAGATTCTACTTGGAAAAGGGCATGAGACAAGGGTGCCCACTATCTCCACTCCTATTCAACATTGCGTTAGATCCACTGACACCAATACTGGAAAATCAGGTAGAAGGTATTAGCATAGGAGACAAAAAATTGTGGCAGGCTATGTTTGCAGATGATGATCTTTCTCTCTAAACCCTCCTAACAACTAAACACAGTCTTTACACTAATAGACGAAATAGGACGTAGAAGTGGCTTCACAGCCAACATTTCTAAATGTGAGATGATATACCTATCAAGCAACCCCTATCCCCTAAACTGAATGCCCAGTAAAGCTTTGCACCCAGGTAAAATATCTAGGAATACATTTTAATAAAAATCCAGACCTCCTTTACACTATTAATTATCACCCACTACTAATAGACATTAAACGCCTGCTTCAGCAATGAAAGAATCTGCCAATTAACTTAATGGGAAGGCAGGGCTGTGGAGTCGGTACAAAACCTTCCGACTCCAACTCTGACTCCTCAGTTTATGAGACCACGACTCTGACTCCAACTCCGACTCCGGGTAACCAAAATGGCCCCGACTCCGACTCCTCGGCTCTACCTCCTTAGTCTAATACTAAACAGGGCTGTGGATTTTGTACAAAAATCATCCGATTCCGACTCCTCAGTTTATGAAATCACGACTCCGGGTGCCCAAAATTGCCTAGACTCCGACTCCTCGACTCCAACTCCACAGCCCTGTGGGAAGGTCAGCCCTTATTAAAGCTGTTAGCTTCGGACGCTTACTATACCCTTTACAAACGATACCTCTACTAGTAAAACACTCCGACATTATAGACCTACATAAAGCCTTTTCAGATTTCCTCTGGAAGGGAAAGAGGCCTAGGATTTGCCTAAGTAAACTCCAGCTGCCCAAAGAATGGGGGGGGGGGACTAAATATTCCTGACATAAGACGATATAACCTAGCATGTATGACTAGACACATCCGTGACTGGATCAACAATGCCAGCATTTTCACCAACACGGACTTAGAAGCCACCTATGCCGAGCCTTGGTCCCTTCCCGGGCTTCTACACAGCAAATTTACCTCCTTACCACTAAGATTAAAATATAGCAGACTAATGAGGGATACTATTATAACGTGGAAAGAAATATGCAAAAAGCTTATCTCATGCTATTTAATTACCAAATTTATGCCACTATGGGGCCATCCCGGATTTACTGCTAGTCTTTCACAGAAGGGTTTTCTAGAATGGGAAAGCAAAGGTATTCTAAAGGCCTAACTCCTCTGATCCACATTATCATCATAGCAGCCAGAAAATCCATCTTCAACAAGTGGATATACCAATCAACGCCAACAATATGGGACGTAAAAGAGGAACTGACACACTTGTTTAATCTAGAGAGACTGGAGGCTCTTTCTCATAAAGAGAAGCGGGCTAAGCACTTTTTTAGGACATGGAAACCTTTCACACTTGACTCATTAACTTCTATGGAAAAGGATGGCTTAATGGAACATTTCAAATACACTGGCTGGTACTGTACAGCTCAACTACAAGGCTCTCTGGGCAGACTGGAAATATCAAAATAATCCGTTTTCAGATAAACAAAAATTACTTGGGTACTACAATTGAGATGGTTGCTGAGACGTAGTAGGGAATGACTGCAGGGGAGGGAGATGGAAAAACTCACATCTGTATAATCCGTGGTAGCTGTACCAACTAAGAGGTTATAAGAGTGACAAAACTTATTTTTTCATGTTACCTGCTTATTGTTTATCACACCGTCCTTAACCTTTGTGATAGATTTAAAATTTCCTATCTGTTTGGATTGTTAAAAAAATTTGATAACTCATAATAAAAATGTTTGAAAAAAAAAGAAAAAAAAAGAGGAGATGGGATATACTACCAGTGTACAAATCCCATGCATGTGAGTACACAGCTTCAATGGACGGGATAATTCCAGGTGCCATACCATGAAAAGGTATCATAGCACATATAGGCTAACATGACGATGAGCCATCTAACATTAGTCTGTTGGCGCTAGAATTACTTCAAGAGGGACCAGAAACAGAAAAGGAGTCACAGTCTTCATAAAAGAGCTGGCAATCACCCCTGCAGCTGAAAGAGGACCTATCCTGCCCATCCTACAGAGAAGCAGCATGATAGGGAGTTAAAGGATACCCAAGCTGACATATGACATGATGAGATAGACATGGGTGTGTACAGTTTCTAGCACACAAATAGCTATGCCATGTTCCTTTTTTTCTTTCTCTGGCTGAAAGAGTTAAACATCAAGTATGTAAGTGGCAGTTCCTGTCTGTCAGGAGTCAGGACTGGGTCAGATTACAGTGTGACCCTCACTGATAAGAAATTACAACTATAAAACAGTTTCCTAGCAGAAAATGGCTTCTGAGAGCAGGAGAGAGATAAAAAGGGTCATAGATTTTTAGCTCTGGCATACTTCAAAGAATGTGTCATTGAGAAAGAACAACAAAACAGTAAAAACGTAAAAAGTAGATTTAAATATAAAATAAAACCTGTGGAATATCTTAAAAAGTCATTTTTATGAGAAGGAGGATAGATACACTTGTTTATTTCATTAGTTTATTTTCACCTACACACCGATTTTATGCCAGGAATCTATTGCACAGCATGCAGTGATCGTAATTTCAATCACTTTTTAAAGAAAATGAAGGGAGAAGAGAATGAATTACCTGAGAAGTAGAGTGTGCACCGGCACTAGTAAGCAGCAGGGATGGATCAGCCGGTGTGGGTCACCTGCAGCGCGCTCTCTTGCAGCAGCAATCATGGAGAAAATTAGGAAAAGCAAGGTACTGCTGCTTTAAAAACCCTTTACTCCTGCTGGGTAGAGACAGTGGTATAAAGGCCTTTGCACCCCCACTGCTTTATACCACTGTGTCTACCCAGCCAGATTAAAGGCTTTTGAAAGCAGCAGTGCCTTGTTTTTCCTAATTTTCTCTGAAATAATTGATAAGTCTGGATGGAAAATCTTGATTGATCAATAGTGGGGAAGAATCGTTGGTATAATGACGCCCCCTAGTGCTGAACTGCATAAAGCAGTGCCAAATTGGAGTTCAATTATCTCATGCTGAAATCTATTTAGAATCGATGTGCAGTGTGTAGCAGATTCAGATCAAAGAGGGGGCAATGGTTTTGGCCCACTAGGTGGCAATCTATGTGTTTAGCACTTTAATGCTGGATACACACTGTGCGTTTTTCTGCTCGATTCGTCGTCGATTATTAATTCGATCGATTTTCGGCGTCGACAAATCGATCAAAAAACGAACTCGATATCACTCTGACCCCTCCAAACGTGTTCGATTCCAAACTCGATTTTTCCCTGTAAATCGAATCGAACTGTTTATTGGTGTACACGATTTCGTTTGCGATCGATCGGAGGGGTGTGTGTTTTGGGAGGTGCAGAGGTGATAATCTTCCCTGCATACGCCCGGGTGGGCGTGACCAACACAGGAGCCCCCAAAAAAAATTTTGAGCCTGGACTTCATTGCAGCTATTGACCCATGCTAGTAGACATACTATTGCTGGGCTACAAGCATGTCTGATGACGACCGTTTACGCTGTGCTGAAGCTCTTTTGTGTGTCGCTGAGCATAATTATAGAGTGGCAAGAAGGCAGAGAGAGTGTGGGCGAAAGAAGGCAAAGAGATTGTGGGCTAAAGGATGGCTGCAAAAGAGGGATCACTTTGATCACATGGGGCTAGTCGAGGAGTTGCGGGAAAATAACCCTGATGATTTCCGGAACTACATGCGTATGACGGATGCGAGCTTCAACTTCTTGCTGGAGAGAGTGCGTGCAAGGATTACGAAGCAGGACACACTTATGCGACCGGCTATAACAGCAGAGCAACGGCTGTCTGTGACTCTTCGATTCCTTGCCACTGGGCGCTCCTATGCAGATCTGAAGTTCACATCAGCCATTTCGCCGCAGGCATTGAGTCTCATCATCCCCGAAACCTGTCAGGCCATTGTAAGCGAGCTCATGGAAGAGTATATCAAGGTACGCGTTCATTTTATGTTTTGGTTATTTTGCTATACAAAAAAACATACAGTGTGAGTGTACCACAGTGTACTGTACTTTATGCAATGTGGCCCTTTCGCCAGTTTTGTAGGTATATAGATTGTGTAATGTACAGGATCATGTGCTCGCTGTGGCTAATAAAGTGCGTTCATTTGATCAATGAAGGCGGCGGCAATGTAGCAGATGAAGCCGCCAGCTTCAGCTCTCTCTCCTCCCCCTGCCTCTCTCTCCTAGGCGTAGCATGCGTAAAGTCGTTAGTTGCACCAGGGAAGCAGAGCGGGGAGGCTGCAGACATTGCTTCTGCCAGCAGCCGCTCTGCAGGGACGAACGGCAGGATTCCCTGCCGCGACGGACGACTCTGGGGGAGTCGTGCATGTCCCCGCCGGCTGCCCGTAGGAGAGAGAGAGGAAGGGGGGAGGAGAGGAGGCAGAGCTGAAGACGCCAGCTTCATCTGCTACGTTGCCGCAGGCTATGTTTCATTAAATAAACGCAGTTTGGTTAGATTTGGCCACAGCGAGACAGCCGGCAGATACAATAATCTTTCAGGGAACATTTCAGTGCGCACATTGCGCACTTCGAACATTGGCTGGGCAGAACCTGAAGTGGCCAGCCAGAAAGCGAAGTGACCGTAACATATATATTTATTGTCCAGCGCTGCGTAATATGTTGGCGCTTTATAAATAAAATTAATAATATGTCTAGTGCATGAACAGCTGTAGCACAGTTTCCCCTTCAAACCTCGTGTTGCGAATTCCAGGTGTTTACACAGCTACTTGGAAAGCAATGATGTCAGGGCAACCTGTGCAGTCTGTTTGATCCCACAAAAGACAATGGTGTTTTGAGCAATTGAGTATTGGGCCATTGTAGCAAGAATTAGCTTCCACCATTTTGTACACAATGTCTGGACTTTGTGTCTGGACTTTGTGTATTGGGCCCTGATTGCTTTGTTCCGTTCTGATCACCATTGTCTGTTTGATCCCACCAAAGACAATGGTGTTTTTGACCACTTGTCACCTTGTATCAGTACAGTATTTGTGTATGCGACATTTGTGTTGTAATGAGGTGCCTATGTTTCTTTACAAATGAATATAGTGGAATGGTTGAACATGTCTCTGAAGTTATTTTCAGCAATATAACGTTAGTCTAGATTTTCAGGAGCATTACTTTTTTCTTTAAAAAAGCATGGCATTACATTTTTGTTTTTGTTTTCTTACAGTTACCACAAAGCGCTGCAGAGTGGCAGTTGGTGGCGGAAGATTTTTACAACATGTGGAACTTCCCAAACTGCGGCGGGGCGGTGGATGGGAAACATGTCTGCATCAATCCACTCCCCCAGAGCGGTTCTTTTTATTATAACTATAAGGGGTTCTGTAGCGTTGTTATGATGGTGTTAGTGAATGCCAGGTACGAATTCCTTATGGTGGATGTGGGCAAAAATGGCCGAATCTCTGACGGTGGAGTCATGGAGGATACAGAGTTCAGTCGGCGCCTGAAAGCCAACGCATTGTCTCTACCAACCAACGCAGAAACTGTAGGAAATCTGAACTTTGTTTTTGTGGCAGACGAGGCATTTGCGTTGGGGGAACACCTGGTTAAGCCATACCCACAACGCGGCCTGGATAGGGAAAAAAGGATTTTCAATTACCGTCTCTCCAGAGCCAGGCGCGTTGTGGAGAATGCCTTCGGCATTTTGGCACAACGCTTGCGCATTTTTTTTGTCCCCCATCAACTTGGAACCCACCAAAGTAGAAATAATCGTTTTGGCCGCTTGTACACTACATAACTTTCTTCGTCGACAAACTCCAGTGCACTATTGTCCGGCAACCTTGGTTGACCAAGAGGACATACAGACTGGCACTATTGTGGAGGGGGAGTGGAGAAGACAACCAAATATGCCTGCATGGAAGCCGGCCGTGGCGCATAATGCAACGACTTCAGCCAAACCCAATAGAGACCAATATATGGATTACTTTTGTACTATTGGAAAAGTCAGCTGGCAGGATCGCATGATATCGGGCGGACAGCTACCCCATGTGCCACAAAGTAGTGCTAATGTCAGCTGTAATCCATGACTTTGTTGTTTGTAAAAAATGTTGTAACTCTTTTGTTAACGCTGTATAAAGCATTCTTAACCACTTCCCGACCGCCTAACGCACAGCGGCGGCCGGGAAGTGGAGCCCTTAGGGACCGGCTCATCCACAGAGGCGGCGGTCCATTTAAGGGCATGGGCGGAGCGATCGCGTCATCCGTGACGCGATCCTCCGCCGGCGCCTGTCACCGCTCGCTCGCCGCAACATCCCGCCGGCTATACGGAAGCGCCGGCGGGATGTTAACCCCGCGATCGCCGCATACAAAGTGTATAATACACTTTGTAATGTTTACAAAGTGTATTATACAGGCTGCCTCCTGCCCTGGTGGTCCCAGTGTCCGAGGGACCACCAGGGCAGGCTGCAGCCACCCTAGTCTGCACCCAAGCACACTGATTTCTCCCCCCCCTGCCCCAGATCGCCCACAGCACCCATCAGACCCCCCCCCTGCCCACCCCCCAGACCCCTGTTTGCACCCAATCACCCCCCTAATCACCCATCAATCACTCCCTGTCACTATCTGTCAACGCTATTTTTTTTTTATCCCCCCCCTGCTCCCTGCCCCCTCCTGATCACCCCCCACCCCTCAGATTCTCCCCAGACCCCCCCCCCCCAGTTTACTGTATGCATCTATCCCCCTGATCACCTGTCAATCACCTGTCAATCACCTGTCAATCACCCGTCAATCACCCATCAATCACCCGTCAATCACCCCCTGTCACTGCCACCCATCAATCAGCCCCTAACCTGCCCCTTGCGGGCAATCTGATCACCCCCCCACACCAATAGATCGCCCACAGATCCGACATCAGATCACATCCCAAATCCATTGTTTACATCTATTCTCTCCTCTAAACACCCACTAATTACCCATCAATCACCCATCAATCACCCCCTATCACCACTTGTCACTTTTACCTATCAGATCAGACCCTAATCTGCCCCTTGCGGGCACCCAATCACCCGCCCACACGCTCAGATTGCCCTCTGACCCCCCCCTTATCAATTCACCAGTGCATTAATTACATCTGTTCTTCCCTGTAATAACCCACTGATCACCTGTCAATCACCTGCCAATCACCTATCACCCATCAATCACCCCCTGTCACCCCCTGTCACTGCCACCCATCAATCAGCCCCTAACCTGCCCCTTGCGGGCAATCTGATCACCCACCCACACCATTAGATCGCCCGCAAACCCGCCGTCAGATTACCTCCCAAATGTATCGTTTACATCTGTTATCTTCTCTAAACACCCACTAATTACCCATCAATCACCCCCTATCACCACCTGTCACTGTTACCTATCAGATCAGACCCTAATCTGCCCCTTGCGGGCACCCAATCACCCGCCCACACGCTCAGATTGCCCTCAGACCCCCCCCCCCCTTATCAATTCGCCAGTGCATTAATTACATCTGTCCTTCCCTGTAATAACCCACTGATCACCTGTCAATCACCTGCCAATCACCTATCACCCATCAATCACCCCCTGTCACTGCCACCCAACAATCAGCCCCTAACCTGCCCCTTGCGGGCAATCTGATCACCCACCCACACCAATAGATCGCCCGCAGATCCGACATCAGATCACCACCCAAGCGCAGTGTTTCCATCTATTCTCTCCTCTAAACACCCACTAATTACCCATCAATCACTCCCTATCACCACCTGTCACTGTTACCTATCAGATCAGACCCTAATCTGCCCCTTGCGGGCACCCAATCGCCCGCCTACACGCTCAGATTGCCCTCAGACCCCCCCTTATCAATTCGCCAGTGCAATATTTACATCTGTTCTCCCCTGTAATAACCCACTGATTACCTGTCAATCACCCATCAATCACCCCCTGTCACTGCCACCCATCAATCAGCCCCTAACCTGCCCCTTGCGGGCAAACTGATCACCCACCCACACCAATAGATCGCCCGCAGATCCGACATCAGATCACCACCCAAGCGCAGTGTTTCCATCTATTCTCTACCCTAAACACCCACTAATTACCCATCAATCACCCCCTGTCACTGCTACCTATCAGATTAGACCCCTATCTGCCCCTAGGGCACTCAATCACCCGCCCACACCCTCAGAATGCCCTCAGACCCCAGCCCTGATCACCTCGCCAGTGCATTGCTTGCATCCATTCCCCCCTCTAATCACACCTTGAGACACCCATCAATCACCTCCTGTCACCCCCTAGCACACCTACCCATCAGATCAGGCCCCAATTTGCCCCGTGTGGGCTCCTGATCACTCGGCCAAACCCTCAGACCCCCTTCCGATCACCTCCCCAGTGCATGGATTGCATCTATTTTCCCCTCTAACCACCCCCTGAGACACCCATCAATCACCTCCTGTCACCCCCCTAGCACTCCTATCCATCAGATCAGGCCCAATACAACCTGTCATCTAAAAGGCCACCCTGCTTATGACCGGTTCCACAAAATTCGCCCCCTCATAGACCACCTGTCATCAAAATTTGCAGATGCTTATACCCCTGAACAGTCATTTTGAGACATTTGGTTTCCAGACTACTCACGGTTTAGGGCCCCTAAAATGCCAGGGCAGTATAGGAACCCCACAAATGACCCCATTTTAGAAAGAAGACACCCCAAGGTATTCCGTACGGAGTATGGTGAGTTCATAGAAGATTTTATTTTTTGTCAAAAGTTAGCGGAAATTGATTTTAATTGTGTTTTTTCACAAAGTGTCATTTTCCGCTAACTTGTGACAAAAAATAAAATCTTCTATGAACTCACCATACTACTAACGGAATACCTTGGGGTGTCTTCTTTCTAAAATGGGGTCATTTGTGGGGTTCCTATACTGCCCTGGCATTTTAGGGGCCCTAAACCGTGAGGAGTAGTCTTGAAACGAAATTTCTCAAAATGACCTGTGAAATCCTAAAGGTACTCATTGGACTTTGGGCCCTTTAGCGCAGTTAGGGTGCAAAAAAGTGCCACACATGTGGTATCGCCGTACTCAGGAGAAGTAGTATAATGTGTTTTGTGGTGTATTTTTACACATACCCATGCTGAGTGGGAGAAATATCTCTGTAAATGGACAATTGTGTGTAAAAAAAATTAACAAATTGTCATTTACAGAGATATTTCTCCCACCCAGCATGGGTATGTGTAAAAATACACCCCAAAACACATTATACTACTTCTCCTGAGTACGGCAATACCACATGTGTGGCACTTTTTTGCAGCCTAACTGCGCTAAGGGGTCCAAAGTCCAATGAGCACCTTTAGGCTTTACAGGGGTGCTTACAATTTAGCACCCCCAAAATGTCAGGACAGTAAACACACCCCACAAATGATCCCATTTTGGAAAGTAGACCCTTCAAGGTATTCAGAGAGGGGCATGGTGAGTCCGTGGCAGATTTCATTTTTTTTTGTCGCAAGTTAGAAGAAATGGAAACTTTTTTTTTTTTTTTTTTCTCACAAAGTGTCATTTTCCGCTTACTTGTGACAAAAAATAATATCTTCTATGAACTCACTATGCCTCTCAGTGAATACTTTGGGATGTCTTCTTTCCAAAATGGGGTCATTTGGGGGGTATTTATACTATCCTGGAATTCTAGCCCCTCATGAAACATGACAGGGGGTCAGAAAAGTCAGAGATGCTTGAAAATGGGAAAATTCACTTTTGGCACCATAGTTTGTAAACGCTATAACTTTTACCCAAACCAATAAATATACACTGAATGGGGGTTTTTTTATCAAAAACATGTTTGTCCACATTTTTCGCGCTGCATGTATACAGAAATTTTACTTTATTTGAAAAATGTCAGCACAGAAAGTTAAAAAAATCATTTTTTTGCCAAAATTCATGTCTTTTTTGATGAATATAATAAAAAGTAAAAATCGCAGGAGCAATCAAATAGCATCAAAAGAAAGCTTTATTAGTGACAAGAAAAGGAGCCAAAATTCATTTAGGTGGTAGGTTGTATGAGCGAGCAATAAACCGTGAAAGCTGCAGTGGTCTGAATGGAAAAAAAGTGGCCGGTCCTTAAGGGGTAGAAAGCCCTAGGTCCTCAAGTGGTTAATGTTTCTTTTGGTAATGTTTTCGGTGGTTTTTATAGGAAACTATTGTGCTGCATGCACAAGCCCGCTACAGGTACACTTGTAGGCCAGGCACTGCATGGAGTCAGCGCAGCTGTGTTTCCTGGCGCAAAAAAGGCGCTGAAACACGGCTGCACTGAGCCCAGCGGGTGCAGGCCAATCCCACACCACTTGAGCCCGTGGGGCTCGGCTGTAGGCTAAGGCTAATATAGCACTGTTGAATTTGTCTTCCCTTGCCCAATGCTTGGTTATGGCGTAAAGCTCATCTAAAGAAAGGCAAAAATAAAAACAACTTGATTGTGCTGTTCTTAATCTGTTGCTGAATAACAATTAACAGAATATCACACCATTTATTTCATGGAATAACAGAAAAAATATGATAAGCTTGTTAAGAAAGTGCATACACCAGATGCATAATAATGAACATTAAGCTAAAACTTCATATTTCATTATAAACTAAAATTAAACTAAAATTTGTTTAAAAAAGTAACAATAAGTACTTAAAAGTAGCCACAAGCTTAATTACATGATATCCACATAATAACATTTAAAGGAAAACATTTATTTGTTACAGCTTGCAGAACTGCTATAGTTATTCTGCAGTGTCTACTTCCTGGTTCATGGGAGCACAGAAAGGGTTAACCACCTGTGTTTACATATTTGCACAAATCTTGGCACAGTTCAGACAGAGCTGACAGCTCAATTTACACTTGTGATTACTTGTAGATAAGGGTGAATCAGGCAGGCTGTTCTCTCTAAATACACACAGGGTGGAGTTATCTGTGATTTCTTTCTCTCCTGTGCAAGAGTTTAGGACAGTATAAGTAGTAAATTGTTCTGTTTCCTAATATGGCCCCAAGGCAATTATCCTACAGTCAAGTGTGTTCTACCAAGAAATGTTTTAAGGAACCATGTGATCTGATTTAAGAAAGATCCTACTTTGCTACATGACCATATAATGGCCTCAATTCACTAAGATCATGCTGGAGATAATAAGGCAAGAGTAAACTTGCCATGGCACAGTGACAGTTATCTTATCTCTTCATTTATTAAAGGTACGTACACACGCACTACAGACGCCAACGAAGGGTCCGTCAGACCCTCCTGCTGGGCAGACTTTCAGCAGACAGTAGTGCGTGTGTACGCACTGTCGGCAGACTGATAAGGCTGTTCCTGAACGATCCGCTCAGCGTATGTATGCACCTTAAGTTACCTCCTTTGTAGTTAAGTTACCTCCTCTGTAGTTAAGTTACCTCCTCTGTAGTTATTTTCACACGCAGTTAATTAACAGCCTGTCTTTAACTTTAGAATTCTGGAGTTATTTTAGGCTGCTTTCACAGTAAGAAGTTACAGGCGCACGTTAGTGCAGCCTGTAACGCAGCCCACCGCACAGCAATGAATAATCAATGAGCTGTTCACAGTGCCCACATTGCGTTATATTGTAACGCGACACGTTTAAATAAAGTGCTGCATGCTGCGTGTTATACGCGGCTAAGCCGCGTTAGACTGTTTGCACATGCTCAGTAATGTTGGAGAAGGAGGTCTCCCCTCCTCCTCCGCGGCCAGCCACATGGCTAATTAATATTCACTGCACTTAGTGACGTGCAGTGTTTACTTCCTGGAGCGGACGCTCTGTGTGGCAATTGGCTGGCGGGACCACGTGATGTGGATCACGTGGTCTCCGCATGCATGGCACAAAAAAGGCACACCAAGAGCTGCATAACGCAGCTCTAGGTAGCGTCCTCGTCCACCACCACCAGGCGTTGCGTTAGGGGCACGTTATGTGACCTATAACGTCCCCTAAAACAAAACGTCCTGGTGGGAAAGAAGCCTTAAGGATTGAATAGTTAACTTAAAGACAGAAGCGTTAACTTTAGGTTTGCCTGAGGTAAAATATTTCCTGAATACTACATGCCTTATCACCATGGTGACAACTCTAGAAACGTTATTAAAGACAGGAGATAAGCTTAGTGAATTGAGGCCAATGTGTGAAAGATCTCCTGTCTCAATATCACATCTCCAACAATTCTTGCTCGGATTATGGTAACATTAGCTGAGTTTATTAGCTGTTAAATACCATCTTAACAAAATATTCTATTGTACAAGTTGGAGTATGCTATTCTGCAGCATCCAGCACTGATTAAATATAATTTGCCAATCAGATTAATCTATTTCTATTGGAAGATCATTCTCCCATTGTTTTGTATCGCCCCCTATGCCGCAATATCAGCATAGGAGGCGATATACAGGCTGGGAACACGAAGAATCACTCGCCTTCCCATGCCTCTCGGCCGGTGACGGCCAAACCGGAAGTGTTCGCCGGCGGGTCCTGGACCATCGGAGCGGGGCTGCGAGGGCACCGATCGGCTGCAGGGGGCTGAGGGAAGCCCCAGGTGAGTTAATCTCATTATTTTAACTTGACTTTAGGTTCACTTTAAGTGGAGAAAAAGCCTTTTTTGACTGTATGTTCTCATGCTCCCTTTTTGCAACGGTATCTACAGTATTTTCCTTTTCAAGCAAATCAGCTTTTCTGGAGTTTGTATCTAAATTATTCAGTTTGAACCAATTTGTGTGTTGTGCTGGGCTAAATTCTTTGAAGCTATTCAATGTTCCTAAAAGAAAATACTTCAGTCCCCCCCCCCCCCCCAAGTTCTAATTAATGATTATAATAATAATATGGAGTATATCGCCTCCCTAACAAGGAGAGAAATCAATACGTATTAAATTCAACTTTCTATACTAGTCAACAAATCTGAAGCAAAATGAAATAGCAGCTTATGTCTATGCCCTAAAGATCACTAATTACTTTAATAGCAGTCATGTTACATCACATATACATCTACTTTTTCTTAAAATGATCTTTTAAGAAACTTGAGCATTATCATCACTTATGTTTAGGATTCTTTTTAGTTTGTTTGTTTTTAATTGGGGCTGCAATTCTCACCTTTTTTTAGTAGGTAGAGAGATACCAACCTAACCAAAAACACATATGCATTTAGTGAAGTTTGTAAAATTAGATTGCCAGCTACAAGTAATATATAGAGAGTGACAAAAAAAGAGAGAATAGAGAGAGGGGAAAGAGAAAGAGAGACAGAGAAAAGACTTGAACAAAATAAAACTCTGCAAAATGGATGTTTCTACTATCTACGTTTAAGTAACACAAAGTATAATCAGAAAGAAAAAAGGATGACATTTACATAAGCCGTGTTACGGTAATTGGAATATTTTAACTTTCTTCTGAAGCAAAAGTCATACTATATATCAAAGTAAGTAATTTTCTTTTTAGAATATTATCATCTTAAGTGTAAGGAAACGGCTAATACATCACACTCAATGCTTCTCAATTAAGGCTCTCTTGACACTGTTACAGGATAGGTGAGGTATAATGCTTTAGAATACTTTGGCCAGTCTGAAAGCATAAACCACTTACCGGACTGTTAATGCTAAAAGTGCATCTGCATTTTCAATTCACTCAGTAACAAGTCGAAAGTTGTTAACAAAAAACTATATTCCTTCATTAGGTCATAAATACTTATTGCAAAAAGTGTAATTGCAAAAAAAATGTAATTGGGAAAAATAATAATAATCATGTTTGGATAAATGCTTGAGAACAACTACAAAGAAGCATATATTTGATAATAGTGCCTTTTTGTTTTGGGCACAAGCTGTTTCCGGTATTTTAAATATCAGTAATGTAATATTAGGGGACATTCTACTACCCAGCACTAACCACCTCGGGAACCAGTTATCCAGCCTTGGCTCACAAGATTCCCAATATCCAGAATGCAGCTACATGATAGAAGAACCCCAGTAGCCATTTACAGCAGAGTCACGGTTATCCAGAACTCAACTAACCAGAAGTCTCAACCAACCAAAACAAATCTTCGGCAGTACTCACAGTGGTGAAGGCCAACTTTTCAGGCTTTTAGTAGGCTCTGCTGTGCTTAAAGACTGGATTCCATGGCCCTTTCCCTATTCTTTCAATTGCTATAACTTAACTTTTAATACAGAGTTTATGGTATGTGTTCAGAGTCGGGGATTGTACTGTATTAACTAGGCCTATTTTTAACATTCAGTCTCAAGCAACCAGAAAGCACACTTTCATCAGCCAATCCCCGTGGGTGCCGGATAATGGGGACTTTGCTGTATTCAGCCCTGATGACTGCTCCTTCAGTAGCCGGTCGTCGCTGCCATACCCATAAATTACATTCTGGCCTTTGGCGGCACTTAACTTAAAGGACAGCTATCAAAGTTAACCAAAATTCTACATGCCAGATATATTTTCAGTAATAACTAGCAAATAGCAATACAAGAGTTTTTTTTTTTTTTTTTTAGATCTTTTCATTTCTTATGTGAAGAAAATATGACATATCCAGACAACAGTTTTCACTGTGGGCATTACTATGGAGGACTGTGTCCAGAACATCCAGCATACAGAAAGAATCTTCACTGGCTTTAATACTGTGACTGGAATCTGTTCAGAATGATAGGAAACAGACATATAGGGCAGCACGGTGGCGTAGTGGTTAGCTCTCTCGCCTTGCAGCGCTGGGTCCCTGGTTCGATTTCCAGCCAGGGCACTATCTGCAAAGAGTTTGTATGTTCTCTCCGTGTCTGCGTGGGTTTCCTCCGGGCACTCCGGTTTCCTCCCACATTCCAAAAACATACAGATAAGTTAATTGGCTCCCCATAAAATTGGCCCTAGACTACAGTACTTACAATACATACTATATAGACATATGGCAATGGTAGGGATTAGATTGTGAGCTCCTTTGAGGGACAGTTAGTGACAAGATATACATATACACTGTACAGCGCTGCGTAATATGTCGGCGCTATATAAATACTAAATAATAATAATATAGTTTCAAGTGTGTGTAAATAACTCATCATCAGCTGCAGCTCTGTGTTTGTTCGTGTGTGTGTGTGTGTGTGTGTGTGTGTGTGTGTGTGTGTGTGTGTGTGTGTGTGTGTGTGTGTGTGTGTACGTACGTGTGTGTGTGTACATACGTGTGTGTGTGTACGTGTGTGTGTGTGTGTGTGTGTGTGTGTGTACGTGTGTGTGTGTGTGTGTGTACGTGTGTGTGTGTGTGTACGTGTGTGTGTGTGTGTGTGTACGTGTGTGTGTGTGTGTGTACGTGTGTGTGTGTGTGTGTGTGTGTGTGTGTGTGTTTCTCTCTCTCTGCGCCTCATGAAGTGTAAACAGAGTTTACAGCCAGGAAGCATTCATTTAGAATGGGGGTGGAGAAGCATCCAAGCAAAAATAACAGGTCCTATCTCTTCAGATCCTTCTCTGTATCTAAAAATCCCTCAGCTGTTCTCATATGATCTGTCAGAAAGCAATGTGTGTGTAAGCAGGGCAGAAACAAAAAGTAAGTCATTCCTCTGTGAATAGTGAAAGAGAAGTGAAACCCTTCTACACGGTACAGCTCTGCCTCTAAGCCCCCCACCCCGCCACAAGTTGTTACAAAAGTTTATAAACAAAGATTTCATTTCACACAGGCTGTGATGAGAGACCTCTATAGTTATGTGGGGATTACCGAAAGATAGTTTCTTTGATAGTTGTTCTTTAATGACTGGGTTATAAATAGTATTTGCTCCACAGGTGAATGACGGGAGCAGTAGTCACAGTATTTAACAGTAAGTAGTGCAAAGTGGAATAAACATATCACCAAACATGAACCCACCTGAAATCCTCTGCCAGTAATAATTTAAGTCATAGACCCGGAAAAAGCATACAGATTAGATGTTTAACAAGACATGACAAATAACATTTATATTGCGCTTTTCTCCGGGCAGACACAAAGCGCTTGAGCTGCAGCCACTAGGGCATGCTCTATACACAGTAGCAGTGTTAGGGAGTCTAGCCCAAGTCCTCCAGGCTAAATAGGTGCAGGCTTAATGAGCAGGAAGAGCTGAGATTTGAACCCAGGTCACCTGTGTCAGAGGCAGTGCCCTTAACCATTACACTATCCAGCCATGTTCTACATCCTTGTGACAGGTGCGTGATTCAGACACTACTGATGCATAAAAAAAATCAACAGATGCAAGGCAACTGGTATTGCTTATAAGGAAATAAATATGGCAGCCTCCTATATCCCTCTCAGGTCAGTTGTCCTTTAATTTAGATTACAGAGTATGGTTGACTGTTGGAGGCAATGTCAACAGATTCATATATTTCTGCTTACATAGACTGCAAGGATCATCAGACATTTAGGATGATATAATCTGTATTTTTCCCGCAATAAACGTTACAGACACTGCCTATTTTTCTGACGATCCATAGCTGCACCATTGACGGTTCTCTTTCCCCGACTTTCAGGAACATGTTATCTGGCAAAACAAAGACTAGATTATTTGTTACCTTGGAGTTTTGTGCCAACCCACACCTAGAAAGAGCTCAACAGTAATCACTACATTATTTTTCCAACTTCTCTTTTGCACAATGCCAACTCTGCTTTCCTGTTCACATACATTTTTATGGTATAAAACATGTGAAAAATAAAAGTATGTTGACAGGTTTATGTTGCAACACAAAAAAACACTGTCAGAAACAAAACTGTGCCGATACAACCATGACTACTCTTCAGGTGATATAGAATGGACTCATTCTATATCACTCTTCAGGTGATATAGAATGAGTGTCCGATTATCCTAATTACAAACTTATTTCACAGTACCATTTTTTGTGCATTCATAGTGCAATCATTCATTAGAGGGGAAAATATGAAACTGGTCAGACAGGTTTGTAAGGTGCACTAAACCCTCTGGGAACAGCCACTATTCAGTGGTGTAAATTAGTTTTTAAAGTGGAACTACACAGGAAGCAATAGGAAATCAATGGAAACATTTATCTCCACTGTCCGAACCCACTCCCTTCCAAATCAATAAGCAATAATAGCTGACATCTATTAATCCCGATTCAAACTGAAGGTGAGGCAATTAGAGCAAGGGCATCCAGAAAGTTTGCAAGAAACTTTATTCACAGTGCAGATGGTGATTTACTAGATGGAGTCAGAAGTCTGCATTAATCAAACATGGTCGTAAAGCAGGTCACAATACTTAACTTAAAAAAAACAAAAGTTTGCTTTCCTAAAACAGAAAGAATTTGCGATAATTCAGGTTAATTTGCATATATTCAGCAGTGTTGCTCTGGGAGAAATCTCAAGCTCACTCCAACCTGAATTATCGCAAATTCTTTCTGTTTTAGGAAAGCAAACTTTTGTTTTTCTTAACATCTTAGTAAGGGGGCTTTTAGGACCACTGTAGTCCCTTACACACTCCAATGAGTTCTGGGTCACCATGAGCTGGCTGGTTAGTCTGTGCCTCTCGGATTCACAAGCCCCACTCCATACAGCCAAATTAATCCATGCCATGCACTGATGAGGATCAAACAATCCGAAACAGTCTGTATGCATGTTGGATTATTATGGCTCTGTACAAATTAACAAGCTGACACATCATTGCATTCCAGCGGTTCTGGAGGTGTGTTTAGCTTCTAAGGGTACAATGGTTAATTTGCATATATTCAGCAGTGTTGCTCTGGGAGACATCTCAAGCTCACTCCAACCTGAATTATCGCAAATTCTTTCTGTTGTAGGAAAGCAAACTTTTGTTTTTCTTAACATCTTAGTAAGGGGGCTTTTAGGACAATTGTAGTCCCTTACACACTCCAATGAGTTCTGGGTCACCATGAGCTTGCTGGTTAGTCAATACTTAACTTAGTTCAGGAAAGAACATTGGTGTTCCCAGGTCTGGAAATATAAAACGCATTTCTCAGGTTTCTTGTCAATTGCACAAGCATGTGGTTGTGTAACAACCTTACCTTGACTATTCACGGGTGAAAAAGTGTTTAAACATTACTTCTATTTATGGCAAATCCAAGGCTATCACCTTCAAATGACCATGGTGTCTGGCAGGATAAAGCCTTCCTGGTGTAGCAGACAATGGCTGAGCTTTGACAGGGGCTGAAATGCTGACAGTTAGTTTTGTTATTAATTTTTTTTTGCGGGGGGGGGGGGGGGGGGGTTATTTCTTGCTCTCTCACTGTATATATATATATATATATATATATGATTTCCACTCCTGAAGAAGCCCGCAAGGGTGGTACACATAAACTTTGTGTGTATTTGGGGGTATTTAGCCATCTTACCATACTGTCTGCTTTGGTGTGAGCTATAGAGGGACAATTTGTATGCTGACGGTTATACCTATAGGTCAGACACACAGACACAGACAATTTATATTGTTGATAAGACATGACAAATAATATTTATATTGTGCTTTTCTCCTGGCGGACTCAAAGCGCCAGAGTTTCAGCCACTAGGACGTGCTCTATAGGCAGTAGCAGTGTTAGGGAGTCTAGCCCAAGGTCTCCTAATGAATAAGTGCTGACTTACTGAACAGGAAGAGCCGAGATTCAAACCCAGGTCGCCTGTGTCAGAGCCCTTAATCATTATACTATCCACTATACAGTGGGGGTGCCTGAGAGTTAGCACCACCGTATTGGATGCATAGCCAATCACCCTTTGAATACAGACAAGACAAGACAAAACATTTATATCGCGCTTTTCTCCTGGCGGACTCAAAGCACCAGAGCTGCAGCCACTAGGACACGCTCTATAGGCAGTAGCAGTGTTAGGGAGACTTGCCTAAGGTCTCCTACTGAATAGGTTCTGGCTTACTGAACAGGCAGAGCCGAGAATCGAACCCTGGTCTCCTGTGTCAGAGGCAGAGCCCTTAACCATTACACCACCAGCATGATCCCTCTGTTTAGCTACCATGTAGCCCACTCCAAGATTGTGTCACAATTTATAGAACCACACACTGTTTAGTATTGTTGTTGTTGTTTACATGTGAAGCTGCTCTTATATTTTAAACAAACGAATAAAGGTTATGCTTTAGTGTGTTCTGGGGGTCAGTCCTTTGGGAACATTCATTGCATTTGAGAAAATGGACCGGATATATATAGGCATCTCTAGAGATCTTCAGATATCTCTAGTGAGCTGCTCTTATATTTTAAACAAATGCATAAAGGTTATGTTTTAGTGTGTTCTGGGGGCCTGTCCCTTTCGGAACATTCATTGCATTTGAGACAATGAACCTGATTTCTTTAGGCATCTCTAGAAATCTTCAGATATCTCTAGTGAGGGTGTCATAAGTGGACTTCAAATTGCCCAATATTAAATGGGATGAGTGATAGGAAGCACCCTGGGAGATAAAAGACTTAACACTGTTTAAAATAAACTTAATCTTAACAATAACAATAATAACATTTCTATGGCTCTTTTTCTCCCATAGGACTCAAAGCGCTTAGGGCCCATTTACACTTAGGGCTCGTTTCCACTAGGAGCGGTGCGATGCGGCTACATAGCCGCATCGCACCGCAGGTGTGCTGAAACACATGCACGCCAGTGGAGCAGTTTCCACTGCGTGCATGGTGTGCGGAGCGGTGCGATCCGATAATCTGCAGCATGCTGCAGATTTTTGCACGCCCGCTTCCGCCCGCAGCCGTGTCCCATCTCCTCAATGCATCGGAGATGCGGAAGTGATGCGATGCGGCTGCGTAGCCACACTCGCATCACTTCGCAAATGGAAACCCACCCTTAATCAGTTGCTCTCAGTTATAACTGAAAAGACAACGGATTTTTAAAGTAATGCCCATGTTTCCCAATGGCTCAGTTCACACTATACGCGTTTTAACTGAAAGTTTTTTCATAGTGCACTGCTATGGAGAAGGAAAAAAAACGTGTATCAATGGATTAAGTGTAAATGGGGCCTTAGGCTCACTCAGATTCAGTAATTAGTAGTAGGATGAAGTATTAACACAACAAAAATTATATTTCTGCAAATTCCAAACTGAACAGGTGTTTTTTTCAGTCTGGATTTAAATACGTCCAGAGATGGAGCTGTCCTCATCTTCTGAGGTAAGGAGTTCCATAATATAGGAGCAGCATGACAGAAGGCTCTGGGACCAAAAGATTTCAGGTGGACTCTGGATATGATTAGATTATTAGAACCTGTGGATCTGAGACTGCAGGGATAGCTATGCAGCTGCAACATTTCTTTCATGTATCCAGGGCCCAGATTATGTAGTGATTTAAATATCAGTAGGCCAATCTTGAAAAGGATCCTCCATTTTATAGGTAGCCAGTGAAGGGAGTGCAAGACTGGTGTTATGTGGCAGTGATGGGGTTGGTTGGTTGGCTAACAGTCTGGCCGCAATATTCTGTATCAGCTCTAAACGGTACAAGTCCTTTTTTGAAAGGCCAGTGTAGAGAGCATTGCAGTAGTCCAGTCGGGATGTTATGAAGGCATGAACTAAGGTTGGCAGATCTTCTGGAGGGATGAGGTGCATGATTTTTGGGATGTTCTTCGTGTAAAAATAAGATGATTTCACCACAGCAGAGATGTGAGTTCTGAAGTTTAAATACTCATCAATTAAAACTCCCAGGTTACGCACATACTCAGAACTGTGTAGCTCTGTGTCTCTTATTCCCAGGTGATGGATGGGATTTAAGAAAAATAAAATTTATTGGACCAAAAAATTACAATGCATTTTGCAGCTTTACCTGCTTCCTCAGGTCAATACTATAGTGTTTAACAACAAACATAAAAGTTTGCAGTCCGGTGTTCAAACTGAATGGTCTGAGGTAAGATTGTTTCATTGCTAACAGTTTTTAAATATTTTATTCCCCTTTGGCTCCTCTTCCCACCCATCCCAGTTTCCCCCTAGCTAGCCCCCCCCCCCCCCCACCCCCTGTGATTTGATATTGAGAGGGGTTTTGTTTTTTGCCTGTTAGATCTACCAACAAAACCATAGAGAAAAATCTGGATTCGCCACATGCTTTCTAATGTAGTTGCATATTAGCACCCCACCTTTGTAAAGAGTACAGTACTTTTTTTGCTCCTTTATCCCCATGCTGTAAATACTACACTATATTGGCCTGGTGTTTTCTGTTCGTTTTTTCTCTTCCTGTTCGTAGAGCTCATCTGCTGAAGGTCCTCCACCAGACACAACCACTGATATTAAATGGTTAGCCAGATCGCAATGAGAATGGTTTAAAGGTTTGTGAATCAGTGGTTGCATCCACAGCAAAGGCTTTTCAATAAATCCAAGACAGCTTTGGGGTTTATTGAGAAACAAAAACCTCATCACTGCAGAATACTACATGATACTCATGATGCTTCAATCACTCAACTGCTAATCTTTCTGGGAACCACAGTATGTTCCACAAAACGGCTGCAATGTTTTCTCATATTACAGCAAACAATTTGCAGGTTTGTTAGATCACTTATGATATTCCCAACTGATATGACAGATGACACCTTAGTAAATTAGGCCCCACTGTATCATGTACAGCAGAGTTGGAAATACTGAGCATCACTGCTACAGGGGTTTATTTCTAATTAGGCTTTCCTTTTCAGAGCACAAATCTCAGGAAGAGAATCCTGACTGGAGAGTTCCCTCCTCCAAGTGTTCCTGTTTAGGTCCCATCTGCAGACACAGTCCTGAAAACATCTCAAAGCTTAGTAGTAAATGTTGCCTTTTTGTGTGTATTAAGGCTTTTACAGGCAATATTGAGTTGAAGGAGTTAGTTTTTAATTCTGTGGATGAGGTTCCTGCTGCTTGCATTGTATCATACCGTAGTCCAAACCATAAAGAGGAGGCACAGACGGATTTCTCTAAAGTCGGGTACACATGCTAGATGAAACTCAGCCTATACGGCTGATCTAACTTGTGTGTACAGCGCTTCCTGAACCCTCTTGGCCGCTTCAGCTGAGCAATGGCCAAGAGTTTTGTTCTCCCCGCTTACCCCACTTGCCGCGTGAGGTCATATGCGCGCTACTCCATAGTCCCTCCTCCATTCCGCATCGCAACATAACAGGCTAGCACCACGTTGGTACAGCCTTTCCCACAATGTTGCCAGAAGGAATCGGGGACCGGATCCAAGCCAGGTGACATCCTTCGAACATGTACACAAGGCTTGAGAGGATTGAAGCCAATGGCAATGACAGCTTGTGGTGCAAAAAGTAGCCAGTTTCTGAAGGTGGTCATACACTTATAGATTTGCAGCAGATTCGACCATCAGATAGATTTCTGTCAGATGCCTGTCAAGTCGAATCTGACAGGAATCTATCTGAAGTGTGTCACACACTAGGAACAGATTTCCAATAGATTTCATTCTGAAATCTATTGGAAATCTGTTGGAAATCGATCTAAATGCATTATTGGACCATTAGATCCAATGCAGCTCTATGGGCCATTGATCTGTTGCCAGCAGCAGATCGACCTAGATTTTCCAACTTGTTAGATAGATCAAATTGATTGAAATCGGATGCAAATCGATCGATAGATTGGATAGAATCGATTTCTGATCGATCGATGGCTGAAATCGACCAGTGTATGGGCCCCTTAAAGTGAACCAGAGACGAAGCACCCTCATGTATTTTACCATAGAAATCAGTGGGAACATTAGAGAAAACACCTACCCTGCCCTCTGTTTCATCCTCACTGCTAAAAGTGTCTGTTATCTAGCTGAGATAAGAATCCCGGACTGTGCATTGAGTCTGGCTTTGCTATAATGACTCAGCTATAATGATTTCTGAGCAAAGCCAGCAGGGGGCAGGCTTGGACTTGAAAAGACACAAAAGAACACAGTCTAAGCTATAATCTTTCTGTAGCAAAGCCAGCCGACTGCTTAGTCGGGATTCTTATCTTAGAGGTGATAACAGGCAAATTAAACAGAGAACAATGCAACAAAGAGCAGATTAGGTGTTTACTGTCATGTTCCCACTGATTTATAAGGTAAAATACATGAGGGTGCTTCATCTCTGGTTCTCTTTAAGCTTCTTACTAAGTACTGTAAAGTGATTTATCTATGAGCAAATCAAGCAGCTTAGACACATAAAAAAAAAAAAAAACCTCTGCAGCTTTGTGCCTTGAGAGGTCTAGGAAAACATTTGTGCCCGGAGTTGGGCTTTACACTTGTGTGAATCTCCAAAATATAGATAATGCTCCTCCTGCCACCTCCACAGAGACAGTATGCGTCACTTGTAAAGCTGAGCAACACGTCTGTATGGCACTTGTTCCTCACGGGGCTGCTCGCAGAATCAACCATGATCCTGACAGTAAACAACAATTTAAGGTGTAAACGCACCCTTACGGTTTCTCGAGCTTCTGTGATCACAGATCCTCTTATTAGTAATTATCTAGTGGCAGTTCACTTCAGTTCCTTGCAGATATTTATGTGACAGGTGACTTTGTACTGTACATTAGTGCATAGCACAGATCACAATTATACCGTATTACATGTAAGCCTGTCCAATATGGGTAAAATCTAACAGTTTTTATGGCAGCTACAAGTTTTATATCTTTTGGATTTATAATAAAAATGATTGGCTTTACTTGCACTTCCTTAGTAATGCGTTCGGGCAGATATAATTTTGTTCAGTAAGCAGTGTGCTACCCCATTTGTCACTGATTGCTTGCTTCTGCAGTCTGCACACAGGTCAACAGAAGGGGGGGGGGGGGGGGGGGAGTGGTATTTACCAAGATGTAACTGCCACCATTGCATGCTAGTTTCAGCAGTAAGTGAAAGTGCATTTTTGAATGGACTTTTTCAGTTTTTGTAAATATGGAGCCGAACTAAAATCTCCTAAATGTGTTCTTCTCTGTTCAAGACACAGACTTTACCACACCTCAGGAAATCCATCTTCTCTCTAAAAACAGGAGGTGAACTAATGCGAGACGCAGAGATCTCAAACTTGCAGAGGTTCATATATATCCAATTTCTCATTTCTTTTCGTTTATATGCCTTAAAGCACACCTGAAGTGAGAGGAATATGGAGGCTGACAATTTATTTCCTCTTAAACAAAACCAGTTGCCTGGCAGTCCTGCTGCTCTCTTTGGCTGCAGCAGTGGCTGAATCACACATTTGAAACAAGGATGAAGCTAATCCAGTCTGACTTCAGTAAGAGCACCTGATCTGCATGCTTGTTGAGGGGCTGTGGCTGAAAGTATTAGAGACACAGAATCATTAGGAGAGTCAGGCAGCTGGTATTATTTTAAAAGTAAAAATCCATATCCTTCTCAGTTTAGGTTCCCTTTAACCTCTTCAGGACCATAGGCATACTTACACCCCTCTAGTGAGCAAGCTATTTTTTACCATTTAGGCCACTGCAGTTTTAGTCCAATCTACACGGTACGATTTTTTGCGCAATTCGATATGCGATTCGATAAAAGCATGTCTATTCGATTCTGTGGTCGAATTCGATGGGAATTGAGATTGAAATTGAATTGGACAGGTTGGATTTTATCTGATTAAATCGAGTGCGACAGCAGCAATTGAATAGTTGGTAGTGTAGTGTCAATATGCGATCGCCACAACGGTCGATGCTCTGTCCAGCCCGCAATAGAGTTGTCATCACTCTGTGGGAGGTGCATCAAGGAAGTGGGCTGCCTGAAGCACACAACTGTTGTAGCTGTAGCAATATAGATAGCTATACTGCACATACTGACACCATGTGATACCTATACTACACGCTAGCTGTGCCTGTGGTTGTGTTGCTCACAGCAAGGACATGAGTGGTAACGTACGCCCTACATGTGTTGTTGCTGCAAGCCACTGCTGGCGGTGTCGTCATAGCAAGGATACAGGTGGCAACGTACGCCCTGCATGCGTCATAAGGCTCTTGCCAGCCGTGTTCTTGCTGCAAGCCACACTTTGCCACCCATATCCTTGCTGTGAGCGACACCACGGATATGGGTGGCTAGATCCCCAAGTCAAGTACAAAGTGGACCTCAGGGCCTTTTTCCACTGCAATTTGCAATTTCATTCTGATAGCACTTTGCAAGGTACATCAAACAAATAGAAACTGCAGCAGCAATTCCCATCACTGCGATTGCGATTTTGGTCAAAACGTCATCCTACCACATTATGGATGCGATTTAGCTTTACTATGCTGAGTATAATAGCTCAATTGCAATCGCATGGTGGAAATGAAAACGCAATTGCATTCCATAGTGGAAAAGAGCCCTCAACCCGGGTTTACCACAACCCTTGCGTATTGGTTCGTATGCCAAAACTATCATCATTTCAGTGCAGGTAAAGAAATGCACAGGAAAAAAGTTCTTAAGGCCCCGTTCACATCTAAAATTGCAAAACGTTTTGTGATTTTCCCGTGATTAGCGCGGAAAAATCACTAGACACGCGGCGGCTTTGGAGCGATCGCGATTAGCGGTGCTATGCATGCTAATAGCGATTGCCAAACGGTAATAGTGAATCGATGGCAAACCGCTGCATGTAACACGTTTGCGGTTAACGCTAACCGGAAACGCGGCAGTGAGAACACTGCCATATGTTACATGCTAACAATAGTAGCATAGGGAGCCTTTGTTAATAATGAAAAAAGCACTTTATTGTTGAATACAAGCAAACCCAGGATCCCTCCCCTTTAAAACCACCTAAAAAGGCTGTAACATTGAGGTCTAGGGCCTAACTAAAGTAGTGCACTCCTAATGTCAGTTTTATATTGATATTGATATTTTCTTCGGGGCCCCCTTTTAAATGAGTAGCAATGTCTGTACGTCTTGCCTCAAAATGTTAGTGTCAAGCGACTATAGCTTATCCTCCAAGCAGCCAGTTAGTATGCACAATGTAAGCAAGCAGTTATGGTAGTAGCAGTAGCTCTGTTTCCGATGGCTGATTGTATTGTCATGTCGACTAAGCCTCTAATACGCCCCTCATTACATGCATGGCCGCTTATACCAAATGCATACCCGTTTGCACCAGTCTCTGGTTTCTATTTATCCAGACTCATGTGCCCATGGGGGAGTTTTGTTCCGCATTCCGTTTGGGGCGGGTACTGCCGGCACTGAGTAGTTTGTTAGCCGGGTTCCCTGCGCGCCCTCTTGTGAAGCGTCTCCGGTCCACTGTGCAGCTAGCGGTCTTCTTAGTTGGGGAGTGAGCGGAGGCTGTGAGGTAGCCACAAGGTTAGCGTAGTCGCATGGCGGCAGCCCACGTGACGCGTTTCACCCGCTTCCGGGTTTCATCAGACGACATATGACAATACAATCAGCCATCGGAAACAGAGCTACTGCTACTACCATAACTGCTTGCTTACATTGTGCATACTAACTGGCTGCTTGGAGGATAAGCTATAGTCGCTTGACACTAACATTTTGAGGCAAGACGTACAGACATTGCTACTCATTTAAAAGGGGGCCCCGAAGAAAATATCAATATCAATATAAAACTGACATTAGGAGTGCACTCCTTTAGTTAGGCCCTAGACCTCAATGTTACAGCCTTTTTAGGTGGTTTTAAAGGGGAGGGATCCTGGGTTTGCATGTATTTAACAATAAAGTGCTTTTTTCATTATTAACAGAGGCTCCCTATGCTACTATTGTTTGTTCTATAATTAAATATAGGTGAGACTTAGCATAAATTTAGGTTGATATCCCGCTTGTTGTATATGTGTTACATGCTGCAGCGGTTTTTACAAAACTGCTAGCAGTTTGCCTTGAGCGGGAATCGTGCGATTCCCGCTCAAGTGAGAACGGGCCCTTAGTAAGAACTTTTCCAAAGAAAAAAAACTGGAAAAATTCAACAGAGTTGCCTGCCACTGCAGGTGTCTATTCAAATTAACATTCCTCCAACATAGGAGTACACATAATTGAAATGTATCAACAACATCAATGATGGCTGAAATCAAATTTGCTAATGCAAGCGTCCAGACGATTACACACTCGCTCATCATGCAAACAAACCACATCAAAACTCCACATGCTCAGCAAATAAAGTGGTAAGTGTAGTAGAATTTGTCTACTACACTTATCTTGTTGGGAAACCCATTGTTCATTGTTTGCACAGTTTGCGCACACAGTAGGCACACCTTGGTGTTGTTGAATGTGACTGATGAGCATATACAGAACAATGTTCCCCCTTAATTGGATTAAGTGGAATAAAGTGGAATTTGTCCACTGCATTGATCTTGTTGGGAAGCACATTGTTCACATGCTCACACAGTTTGCATACACAGTAGGCACACTGTCAGTACACAGGTGTTGTCAGAATGTTACAGTTCCGCTGGTTGTGTCGCTCACAGCAAGGACACTGATGGCAGACACTGATGGCAGACACTGATGGCAATGTGTCACTCTTGCCAGCCGTGTTCTTGCTGCAAGCCACAGTGCCAGCTGAGCGATCACTTGCGCCGATGGGGTCGCTGACAGCAAGGATATGGGTGGCAACGTACGACCTGTATGCATCATAAGGCTCTTGCCAGCCGTGTTCTTGCTGCAAGCCACAGTGCCAGCTGAGTGAGCAGTTCCGCTGGCGGTGTCGCTGACAGCAAGGATACGGGTGGCAACGTACGCCCTGTTTGCACCATGTTCTTCCTGCAAGCCACACTGCCAGCTGAGTGAGCAGTTCCGCTGGCGGTGTCGCTGACAGCAAGGATACAGGTGGCAACCAGAATAGCAAGCAAGCTGCAACCTGGCCTGCTCTTGGTCTTGGTGCACGTTGATGCCGGTTGACCCGTTAACCGCACCCATAGTTGCTAGCAACAAGGACACAGGTGCCAAGAGCCACCCTACACGCTAGCTGTGCTGCCAACTAACGTGTAGGGTGGTTCTTAAGACCTGTACCCTTGTTGCTATCAAAGCAGCCGCACTATTTGCAGCATATCCCAATGGATGATGGGAAATTTCTCCCTTTGCCAATGAACAAAGATTTGACACACCCATGTTACCTCTGTACCTTGCCATTAACATGGCATGTCGTCCATCTTCACATATAAGTATCACATGCTCATAGCAAAACCAGACTCAAAGAATATAAGATAAATAAACATTCTTTAATGTAAAGTCTGTGCCGTAATAAAACGTACAAGAATAGTACAGTGATTAAACATTTTGAAGAGGTGAAACGATAACAAATGTGCTAAATGAACAGAAAACAACTCGTAAAACAACAGTGCCCTTGACTTCTCAACCTATAAATTTTGGTAAGAAAAACTGTTGTCCTGCAACATGTCCTGGAAAGATGAAGATGGGGGCTGGTATGTTCTGTGGTGTTGTGCTCTGGTACAGCGCGGGCAGTTGGAACTGATTATTTCATGTGGGGCGCTGTACACAAGGGTGCCTTGCAGACCTTTGTACACAGAGTCATTTATAATCATTTCCAGGGCTCTACGCTGCTCCACAGTCATCTGCCGCATTTGCCTTCCAACATTGGCCAAGTAACAGTCCACATCATCCTGCTTGTTCAGCATCAGCGAGGATGCAATGTGCACCAATGCGGAATCACCGTCTGCAGCACTTCTCAGTTTGCTGTTACTGGGCCTAGATGTAGGAGTGGTGTGGCGGGTCTGGCTGTCCTGTGGCTCGGAGACCGGCGTACTGCAGAGCAGATGTGGCACTATATTTTCCGGAGTGTCCTGCGGGAAAAACAAAGATTAATGACAAGGCACACATTTCTTATCACATACACATAACATAAAGAAAGGACTGCCTCTCCCATGTGCACGTGCAGCTGGGCTCTGGGAAATAACAAGTCCACCTATCTGGACACGTAACAATACTTTGGTGATTGCTCACCAATCTCGTCAAAAATGCTGCATGCTACACGTTTGAAAAGGGAGCGATGTTAACAGACTACCACAAAAGGGGGGGGGGGGGTTGTTGGCAGCATTATCCTTGCTGTGAGCGACACAACAACCACTGCAACTGGATGCTGTGCTGCTAATTGTGTGTCTTGCAACAAGAATACAGATGGCAAGAGCCTTATTGCACATGCATGGCTCTTGTCAGACATGTTCTTGCTGCAAGCCACACTGCCAGCTGAGCAAGCTGTTCCGCTGGTGGTGTTGCTCACAGAAAGGATACGGGTGGCAACACGCATGTTGTATGTTGCCACCCGTGTCCTTGCTGTGAGCAACACAAACAGTGCCACAGGATGCTAAACTGCTGCTTATTACGCTTGCAGCAAAATCAAAGATGGTAAGCCTTTAGCAGCGTGCAGGACATTTTTGGCACCCATGTCCTTGCAGTGAGTGATGCAAGTTACCACGCAGGAAAAGCAAGACAAGATGAGAGTGGACTGTTGAAAAGTTTTTACAAAATTCATGTTTGTGTACCCTCAACAGCCCCACTGCAGGCTTGTTGCTGGCATTAAAGACAACTGTAGAGAGAAGAATATGGAGAATGCCAGTTGCCTGGCAGCCGTGCAGATCCTCTGCCTCTATTTAGCCATAGACCGTGAGCAAGCATGCAGCAGACAGTGTGTTTCTGACATGATTGTCAGAACAAACAAGAATAGCTGCTTGCTTGTCTCCGTGTGATTCAGACACTACTGCAGCCAAATAGATAAGTAGGTCTGCCAGGCAACCGGTATTTTTCAATAGGACATACATATGACAGCCTTCATATCGTTCTCACTGCAGTCGCCATTTAAGGAAGAAGGTAAGCGGAGGAGTAAAAGTAAAAAAAAAAAATGTAAAAAAAGAAAATAAATACATTTCAGTACACAAAACAAAGTCAGTTTACATGCAGTGCCTCACATATGTCACAAACAAATATGGGCTTACCTTGAAGAAATCTGACAACTCCGACACAATGGCTTGGCAAGTTTCTGGTATAATTCGGCTCAACGTCTGTGGAGAAATTGCAGATGAAAATTTCAAATCCGCATACGATCTTCCAGTTGCAAGGAGGCGTAAAGTCACGCACAGTCGTTGCTTTGCTGTGATGGCCTCCCTCATGACTGTGTCCTGCTTTGTAATCCGGGGACGGAGCTTCTCCAGCAGCTCATCAAAGCTTTCATCAGACATCCGAACATAATTTCTAAAATCGTCAGGATTGTTTTCACGAAGTTCATGCAAAAGGGTCATGTGACTGAATTTATGCCTCCTCTGTAGCCAACCCTTGGCCCATGAACGCTTCTGCTTGTTTCTGTTCCTCTTCCTCACTCGATTGAGGATCAATAGAGCCAGAGCAGCGGACGCACGCTCTTTATAAGACATAACCATGGTTGACATGATGTAATAGTTCAATTGCCGAAAGCAGACCACTCTAGCCACACCAAAGGTACAGAATGACTGCATCACTATTACCATCGCTTTAAAACTCCACTTGGAACTCCCTTTGCTTGGCTCCGCCCATCCGCCTGGAACTCCCTTTACTTACTCCTCCCATTGCCTGCTTAAGTGAACCAGAGACGAAGCACCCTTGTGTATTTTACCATAGAAATCAGTGGGAACATTAGAGAAAACATTTACCATGCTCTCTGTTCCATCCTCACTGCTAAAAGTGTCTGTTATCTAGCTGAGATAAGAATCCCGGACTGAGCATTGAGTCTGGCTTTGCTATAATGACTCAGCTATAATGATTCCTGAGCAAAGCCAGCAGGGGGCAGGCTTGGACTTGAAGACAGCAAAGAACACAGTCTCAGCTATAATTATTCTGTAGCAAAGCCAGACCGACTGCTTAGTCGGGATTCTTATCTTAGAGGTGATAACAGGCAAATTAAACAGAGAACAATGTAACAAAGAGCAGATTAGGTGTTTACTGTCATGTTCCCACTGATTTATAAGGTAAAATACATGAGGTTGCTTCATCTCTGGTTCTCTTTAGCATGCTGTAAAGAGTCTATCTCATTACATTCATAAACTAATTGCTTTTAGTACATATATCACATTTGCACAGGTCTGGAGTAAAAACACAGTGACACACACAAGTGTGTAATAGTGCTTTACTAACTCATAGAGTACGTTACACAGCTTTTATACATTCCATTGCCAGAGCTTACATGACAGCTAAGAATACAAGAAAAACAGCATGACCATAAACAAAAGACCATTACTCAGCTTCCCCTGGAGAACCAGCTGTCTTCTTAGGTCCTCCTGTTAGGACAATTGGCCTCAATTCATAAACATGAGTGCGGTAGTTCAGAGATGGGCGGGAAATTACCGCTAGTGGTAAATGAGGGTTTTTGCAGTGAATACATTAAAAAAATGCAGAGTGCGATAGCAGTCGGTAAGTGTGCGGTAAGTGTGCGGAAAGCTGTCGGTAAAATTTGCTGAGTGCAGTAGTTTGTCGCTGACTTCCTAATGACAAGGTGCATGCAGTTTTAGACACATCTAACTTATTTTTTTATAAATTATATATATATATATATATATATATATATATATATATATATATATATATATATATATATATATGTATAATATGTATGTATTATGTATATATGTATAATATAATTCTTATAGATCATATAACTCTGTACGATTTCTAACCCTTCCTCCTCTGTAATTGATTGTTTATTTTGTGAGCGGCCAAACTGTATAGATACACTTCCTCCTCTGTATCCTTAAAACTTCCAAAACATTAAGCTGAGAGGGCTCCATTTGTCACCTAAAATGCTACTGTGTAGAGCAAACTCGCCAGGTCTTTGCTGGCGATAACAAGCTGTTATTTATCGCTTCCTTACCCCCCCCCCCCCCTTTTTTTTTCCATGAATACACTTCATTCACTTTACCGACACAAACAACATCTACATTACCGCACTAATACCGCACCTAATACCGGTAAACATGCGGTACATTTTATGAATCCACTAACAAAACCATACCATGCGGTAATTTACCGCTTGGGCGATAACGCATGCGGTAATGCTTTATGAATTGAGGCCAATGTATATATATCTTGTAGGAAGTTACAGCCTACTACAACTTATAAAATACATCTAAATTTGTATATAGAAATTCAGATTATATAAAATAAATCTATAACACACGCCTTTTCACAATCGATCGGGTAAAAGATCGCACATTCTAGATGCATTTTCGATATTCGATTATTTGTATACGATTCGATAACGATCGTGAATCGAATCGTGATTTAAATACAATCGTGTAGTGCAGAGACTTTCCACATCCGCAATCGATTAATTATGCGATCTTAGTAATTGTATTTGCATAACGATCGCATATCGAATTGCGCAAAAAATCGTACCATGTAGATTGGGCTTAAGGGTTGGCTGCAGGGCCGTACAACTCAGCACACAAGTGATTACCCCCCCTTTTCTGCCCACCAACAGAGCTTTCTGTTGGTGGGCTTTGATCACTGCTGGGTTGTTTGTTTGTTTATATTTATTTGTCTTTTTAATAATACACTTCACTATTTTTTTCTACCCAGCCCTCCCTCCCCCCAACAGCCAATCACCACGATTGGTTATCATAGGCAACAGATCGCTCCTGCCCCTTCAGAGGGGACAGCTTAGTGACATGGCTGTCCCCAGTACAGCCCTGCCTTAGATCGCAGCGCTGTACATTGTAAATAGACGACGGTTTTGCTGTCTAACAGGCTCCTAGCAGCGATCGCCATTAGGAGACTGATGACAGAGTGGAACTTGTACTTGTACATGTATTACAACAGAACCAAGCTAATGAATGTATATATCACCACAGAATCCCTGCATGCAGATGAAAGGTTTCTGATTGGATTAGCTGTAGGCTTGTTTCAGGTGGGTGATTCAGACACTACTGCAAGCAAAGAAATCAACAGGACTACCAGGCAACTGGTATTGTTTAAAGGGAACCTAAACTGAGAGGGAAATGGATGTTTCCTTTTTAACAATACCAGTTGCCTGGCATCCTGTTGCTCTCAATGGCTGAATCACACACCTGAAACAAGCATGCAGATAATCCAGTCTGAGTCTTCAGCAAGAGCACCTGATCTGCATGCTTGTTGAGGGGCTGTGGCTGAAAGTATTAGGGCTCGTTCCCACTATCGCGAATCCGCATGCGTCCAATGCATGCGTATTCGCACATGTAATGCAAGTGGATGGGCCTGTTTCCACTGTAGCGTTGTTGAGGTGCGTTTTTTTCAGCGGTAAAAAAAACGCACAAAAGAGCCAACGAATTCGCCTGCGAGTGGAATGCATGCGAATCGCCCCTAATGTATTTAATAGTAAAAACGCATGCGTTTGTTACATGCGTTTTTACCCGCGATTTCGCGTGCGATTTCGCACCTTTTTCAATCTTATTTTGCCCTGGCAGTGTCATGGTTAATTTCGCATGGCACCCTGCCATGCGAAATCGCACGCGAAATCGCGGGTAAAAACACATGTGGAAACGCATCCGCATGCGTTTTTACAAGCGTCGGAATGCCGGCGAAATCGCGTCGCAACAGTGGAAACAAGCCCTAAGAGACACAGGATCAGCAGGAGAGTCAGGCAACTGGTATTTTTTAACCTCTTGAGGACTGCAGGGCTAAACCCCCCTAGTGACCAGGCCATTTTTAGTAATATGTGCCACTGCAGCTTTAAGACTAAGCTGCAGATCCGCACAACACAGCACACAAATGATTCCCCCCCCCCCCCTTTTCTCCCCACCAACAGAGCTCTCTGTTGGTGGGGTCTGATTGCTCCCCCCATGTTTATTTTTTTAATAATCAATATTATTGTTCCTGCTTTAAAAAAAAAAAAAAAAAAACCTGTTGCTTTAAATCCCTTCCCTCCCTCCCCACAGCCGGCCAATTACGGCGATCGGCTGTCATAGGCTTCTGCCTATGAGAGCCGATCACTCTCTTGTAACCCCAGGGGGACAGCCGTGTCACACGGCTGTCCCCAGTGCAGCGCTGCTGCTGATCGCAGCGCTGCACCGTGTAAATAGACAGCGATCATGCCGTCTAGCAGTCTACCACTCAGAGACTGAAGAGGGGCGGAGCTCCGCCCTCCGAGCATGAGATGCGCGCGCAGCGCGCGAGCAATCTCATGCAAATTACAGCCCCAGGACTTTACGCCAATTGGCGTTAGGTGGTCCTGGGGCTGCTGCCGCAGCCACGCCCATCGGCGTGACGCGGTCGGAAACAGGTTAAAAAGTAAAACTCCATATCCTTCTCAGTTTAGGTTCCCTTTAACCTCTTCAGGACCATAAGCTTACTTACACCCCTCTAGTGGCCAAGCTATTTTTTACAATTTAGGCCACTGCAGTTTAAAGCCCGATCTACATGGTACGATTTTTTGCGATTCAATATGCGATTCGATAAAAAGATTGAATCGGGTACAAAATCGAATGCCAAAAAAGCATGTCTATTCGATTCTGTGGTCGAATTCGATGGGAATTGAGATTGACATTGCATCGGACAAGTTGGATTTTATCTGATTAAATCGAGTGCGACAACAACAATTGAATCGTTGGTAGTGTAGTGTCGATATGCGATCACCTGAACGGTCGATCTTTTGTCCAGCCCACAATAGAGTTGTCATCCCTCTGTGGGAGGTGCATCAAGCAAGTGGGCTGCCTGAAGCACACAACTGTTGTAGCTGTAGCAATATAGATAGCTATACTGCACATACTGACACCATGTGATACCTATACTACACACTAGCTGTTCCTGTGGTTGTGTTGCTCACAACAAGGACACGAGTGGTAACGTACGCCCTACATGTGTTGTTGCTGCAAGCCACTGCTGGCGGTGTCGCTCATAGCAAGGATACAGGTGGCAACGTACGCCCTGCATGCGTCATAAGGCTCTTGCCAGCCATGTTCTTGCTGCAAGCCACACTGCCAGCTGAGCGAGCAGTGTCTTATGACGCATGCAGGGCGTACTTTGCCACCCATATCCTTGCTGTGAGCGACACCATGGATACGGGTGGCTAGATCCCCAAGTCAAGTACAAAGTGGACCTCAGGGCCTTTTTCCACTGCAATTTGCAATTTCATTCTGATGGCACATCGCAAGGTACATCAATCAAATGGAAACTGCAGCAGCAATTCCCATCACTGCGATTCCGATTTTGGTCGAAACGTCATCCTACCACATTATGGATGCGATTTAGCTTTACTATGCTGAGTATAATAGCTCAATTGCAATCGCATGGTGGAAATGAAAACGCAATTGCATTCCATAGTGGAAAAGAGCCCTCAACCCGGGTTTACCACAACCCTTGCGTATTGGTTCGTATGCCAAAACTATCATCATTTCAGTGCAGGTAAAGAAATGCACAGGAAAAAAGTTCTTAAGGCCCCGTTCACATCTAAAATCGCAAAACGTTTTGCGGGAGTGATTTTCCCGCGGAAAAATCACTGGATGCGCGGCGGCTTTGGAGTGATCGCAATTAGCGGTGCTATGCATGCTAATCGTGATCACTAAATGCTAATTGCAAATCGCCGGCTAACCGCTGCATGTAACACATTTGCAGTTACCGCTAACCGCAAACACAGCAGTGAAAACACTGCCATGTGTTACATGCTGCAGCGGTTTTTACAAAACTGCTAGCAGTTTGCATTGAGCGGGAATCGCGCGATTCCCGCTCAAGTAAGAACGGGCCCTTTTCCACTAGCAGTCGCTAGCGTTCACGCTGAACGCTAGCGATTGCTGAATAGCAATTACTGGCGATTCCCCGACGTTTGCGGCCGCGATTTTGCTATGCTATGCACTGCATAGCAAAATCGCGGCAAATATCGCTCTGCCGCGCGTTCGCGTAAGAAATGAATCGCGGTAGTGGAAATGACCTACCGCGATTCCTATGTTAAAAAGCAAACCGTAGCGATTGTAAAATCGCTAGCGGTTTGTGTCATTCCGATTCAGCCAGCGCTGGTGGAAAAGGGCCCTTAGTAAGAACTTTTCCAAAGAAAAAAGACTGGAAAAACGCAACAGAGTTGCCTGCCACTGCAGGTGTCTATGCAAATTAACATTCCTCCAACATAGGGGTACACATAATTGGAATGTATCAACAACATCAATGATGGCTGAAATCACATTTGCTAATGCAAGCGTCCAGACGATTACACACTCGCTCATCATGCAAACAAACCACATCAAAACTCCACATGCTCAGCAAATAAGGTGGAATTTGTCTACTACACTTATCTTGTTGGGAAACCCATTGTTCATTGTTTGCACAGTTTGCGTACACAGTAGGCACACCTTGGTGTTGTTGAATGTGACTGATGAGCATACACAGAACAATGTTCCCCCTTAATTGGATTAAGTGGAATAAAGTGGAATTTGTCCACTGCATTGATCTTGTTGGGAAGCATATTGTTCACATGCTCACACAGTTTGCTTACACAGTAGGCACACTGTCAGTACACAGGTGTTGTCAGAATGTTACAGTTCCCCTGGTTGTGTCGCTCACAGCAAGGACACTGGTGGCGATGTGTCACTCTTGCCAGCCGTGTTCTTGTTGCAAGCCACAGTGCCAGCTGAGTGAGCAGTTCCTTTGGCGGGGTCGCTGACAGCTAGGTTACGGGTGGCAACGTATGCCCTGTATGCGTCATAAGGCTCTTGCCAGCCGTGTTCTTGCTGCAAGCCACACTGCCAGCTGAGTGAGTAGTTCCGCTGGCGGTGTCGCTGACAGCAAGGATACGGGTGGCAACGTACGCCCTGTTTGCACCATGTTCTTGCTGCAAGCCACACTGCCAGCCGAGTGAGCAGTTCCGCTGGCGGTGTCGCTGACAGCAAAAATACGGGTGGCAACCAGAATAATAATAATCTGAACATTTGTATAGCGCTTTTCTCCTGTCGGACTCAAAAAGCTCAAGAGCTGCAGCCACTGGGACGCGCTCAAGAGGCCACCCTGCAGTGTTAGGGAGTCTTGCCTTGAACTCCTTACTGAATAGATACTTGACCTAGCCAGGATTTGAACCCTGGTCTCCCATGTCAAAGGCAGAGCCCTTAACCAGTACACTATCCAGCCACCAAGCAAGCTACAACCTGGCCTGGTCTTGGTGCACGTTGATGCCGGTTGACCCGCTAACAGCACCCAGTTGCTGCAACAAGGACACAGGTGCCAAGAGCCACCCTACACGCTAGCTGTGCTGCCAACTAACGTGTAGGGTGGTTCTTAAGACCTGTACCCTTGTTGCTATCAAAGCAGCCACACTATTTGCAGCATATCCCAATGGATGATGGGAAATTTCTCCCTTTGCCAATGAACAAAGATTTGACACACCCATATGACACACCCATGTTACCTCTGTACCTTGCCATTAACATGGCATGTCATCCATCTTCACATATAAGTATCACATGCTCATAGCAAAACCAGACTCAAAGAATACAAGATAAATAAACATTCTTTAATGTAAAGTCTGTGCCGTAATAAAACGTACAAGAATAGTACAATGATTAAAAATTTGAAGAGGTGAAATTATAACAAATGTGCTAAATGAACAGAAAACAACGCGTAAACAACAGTGCCGTTGACTTCTCAACCTATACATTTTGGTAAGAAAAACAGTTGTCCTGCAACATGTCCTGGAAAGATGAAGATGGGGGCTGGTATGTTCTGTGGTGTTGTGCTCTGGTACAGCGCGGGCAGTTGGAACTGATTATTTCATGTGGGGCGCTGTACACAAGGGTGCCTTGCAGGCCTTTGTACACAGAATCATTTATAATCATTTCCAGGGCTCTACGCTGCTCCACAGTCATCTGCCGCATTTGCCTTCCAACATTGGCCAAGTAACAGTCCACATCATCCTGCTTGTTCAGCATCAGCAAGGATGCAATGTGCACCGATGCGGAATCACCGTCTGCAGCACTTCTCAGTTTGCTGTTACTGGGCCTAGATGTAGGAGTGGTGTGGCGGGTCTGGCTGTCCTGTGGTTCGGAGACCGGCGTACTGCAGAGCAGATGTGGCACTATATTTTCCGGAGTGTCCTGCGGGAAAAACAATGAAGATTAATGACAAGGCACACATTTGTTATCACATACACATAACATAAAGAAAAGACTGCCTCTCCCATGTGCACGTGCAGCTGGGCTCTGGGAAATAACAAGTCCACCTATCTGGACACGTAACAATACTTTGGTGATCGCTCACCAATATCATCAAAAATGCTACATGCTACACGTTTGAAAAGGAAGCGATGTTAATAGACCACCACAAAAGGGGGGGGGGGGGTTGTTGGCAGCATTATCCTTGCTGTGAGCGACAAAACCACCACAACTGGATGCTGTGCTGCTAATTGTGTGTCTTGCAACAAGAATACAGATGGCAAGAGCCTTATTGCACATGCATGGCTCTTGTCAGACATGTTCTTGCTGCAAGCCACACTGCCAGCTGAGCAAGCTGTTCCGCTGGTGCTGTTGCTCACAGAAAGGATACGGGTGGCAACACGCATGTTGTATGTTGCCACCCGTGTCCTTGCTGTGAGCAACACAAACAGTGCCACAGGATTCTAAACTGCTGGTTATTACGCTTGCAGCAAAATCAAAGATGGTAAGCCTTTAGCAGCGTGCAGGACATTTTTTGGCACCCATGTCCTTGCAGTGAGTGACGCAAGTTAGCACGCAGGAAAAGCAAGACAAGATGAGAGTGGACTGTTGTCGAAAAGTTTTTACAAAATTCATGTTTGTGTACCCTCAACAGCCCCACTGCAGGCTTGTTGCTGGCATTAAAGACAACTGTAGAGAGAAGAATATGGAGAATGCCAGTTGCCTGGCAGCCGTGCAGATCCTCTGCCTCTATTTAGCCATAGACCGTCAGCAAGCATGCAGCAGCATGACATGACCGTGAGCAAGCATGACATGATTGTCAGAACAAACAAGAATAGCTGCTTGCTTGTCTCTGTGTGATTCAGACACTACTGCAGCCAAATAGATAAGTAGGTCTGCCAGGCAACCGATATTTTCTAATAGGACATACATATGACAGCCTTCATATCGTTCTCACTGCAGTCGCCATTTAAGGAAGAAGGTAAGCGGAAGAGTAAAAGTAAAAAAAAAAATGTAAAAAAAAAGAAAATAAATACATTTCAGTACACAAAACAAAGTCAGTTTACATGCAGTGCCTCACATATGTCACAAACAAATAAGGCTTACCTTGAAGAAATCTGACAACTCCGACACAATGGCTTGGCAAGTTTCTGGTATAATTCGGCTCAACGGCTGTGGTGAAATTGCAGATGAAAATTTCAAATCCGCATTCGATCTTCCAGTTGCAAGGAGGCGTAAAGTCACGCGCAGTCGTTGCTCTGCTGTGATGGCCTCCCTCATGACTGTGTCCTGCTTTGTAATCCGGGGACGGAGCTTCTCCAGCAGCTCATCAAAGCTTTCATCAGACATCCGAACATAATTTCTAAAATCGTCAGGATTGTTTTCACGAAGTTCATGCAAAAGGCTCATGTGACTGAATTTATGCCTCCTCTGTAGCCAAACCTTGGCCCATGAACGCTTCTGCTTGTTTCTATTCCTCTTCCTCACTCGATCGAGGATCAATAGAGCCAGAGCAGCGGACGCACGCTCTTTATCAGACATAGCCATGGTTGACATGATGTAATAGTTCAATTGCGGAAAGCAGACCACTCTAGTCACACCAAAGGTACAGAATGACTGCATCACTATTACCATCGCTTTAAAACTCCACTTGGAACTCCCTTTGCTTGGCTCCGCCCATCCGCCTGGAACTCCCTTCACTTACTCCACCCATTGCCTGCTTAGCACGCTGTAAAGAATCTATCTCATTACATTCAAAAACTAATTGCTTTTAGTACATATATCACATTTAGGTCTTTTCAACTTAGATCTCCCTTTTTAGGACCCACTTCATGACACCCAGAAATGTAGAGTCTATCTCATTACATTCAAAAGCTAATTGCTTTTAGTACATATATATCATATTTGCACAGGCCTGTTGTAAAAACACAGTGACACACAGGAGTATCTGATAGTGCTTTAACTCATAGAGTACGTTACACAGCTTTTATACATTCCATTGCCAGAGCTTACATGACAGCTAAGAATACAAGAAAAACAGCATGACCATAAACAAAAGACCATTGCTCAGCTTCCCCTGGAGAACCAGCTGTCTTCTTAGGTCCTCCTGTCACCACAATGGCCTCGATTGATAAAGCATTACCTCATGCGGTAATGCTGAAAACAGCAGACTTTACCGACCACTTAGCAAAATGTCAATTCATAAAGGCTGTTACCGCATGAAAAGCTGACATTACCGACCAGGGAGCTAAATTACCGACTTGGCTGCAGTTACCGACAACACATGTCAGTAAATTGTCAGCAAATGTCAATTCATAAAGCCTTCAACATGCGGTAAGCCTGGCGGTAGTTACCGACACCTCTGGTGAGGTCTTACCAAGTTACCGACAGCTCTGACAGCTCTGATTAATGCAAAGTGCAGAGATCCGAAAGTCTGTTTGATTCATCTGTGGAGAGAGCCGGAGAGATGTCTGTGTGAATCATTTCAGCAGGCAGGGAAAGACTGTGTGACTCATCTGTCTGAGTCATCAGTGGAAAGAGCCTGCTGTGTGAGTAATTTCTGCAGGCAGGGAAAGACTGTGTGACTCATCTGTCTGAGTCATCAGTGGGAGAGCCAGAGAGAGCTGTCTGTGTGAGTCATTTCTGCAGGGCAAAGAGGGAATCGGGACACTGCTCTACTCTACCGCTCAATGGGCTGCGGTAATTTACCGACCTCCAAGGGCAGCTGGGGAAATCTTTATGAATTAGCACACAGACCGGGAAAATACCGAGTGCGGTATTTTCCCGACAAGATTTTTGTTATCGCACTGCTGTTTATGAATCGAGGCCAATGTATATATATCCTGTAGGAAGTTACAGCCTACTACAACTTATAAAATACATCTTAATTTGTATACAGAAACTAATTATATAAAAAAAAAATCTAAAACACACGCCTTTTCACAATCGATTGGGTAACATATCGCACATTCTAGATGCATTTTCGATATACGATTTTTTGTATACGATTCGATAACGATCGTGAATCGAATCGTGATCGAAATACAATTGTGTTGTGTAGAGACTTTCCACATCCGCGATCGATTCGTTATGCGATCTTAGTAATTGTATTTGCATAACGATCGCATATCGAATCGCACAAAAAATCGTACCGTGTAGATTGGGCTTAAGGGTTCGCTGCAGGGCCTTACAACTCAGCACACAAGTGATTACCCCCCTTTTCTGCCCACCAACAGAGCTTTCTGTTGGTGGGCTTTGATCACTGCTGGGTTGTTTGTTTGTTTGTATACATTTGTCTTTTTAATAATACATTTCACTATTTTTTTTCTCCCCAGCCCTCCCTCCCCCCAACAGCCAATCACCACGATCGGCTGTCATAGGCAACAGATCGCTCCTGTGCCTTCAGAGGGGACAGCATAGTGACACGGCTGTCCCCAGTACAGCCCTGCCTTAGATCGCAGCGCTGTACATTGTAAATAGGCAGCGATTTTGCTGTCTAACAGGCTCCTAGCGGCGATTGCCATTGGGAGACTGATGATGGAGCGGAACTTGTACTTGTACATTCATTACAACAGAACCAAGCTAATGAATGTATATATCACCACAGAATCCCTGCATGCCCACTTGACAATGTACATGTTGCGCTTGGTGGTATATCCTCCACGGTCAGCGCACAATGCGGATTCTGACGTGAAGGAGGTACACACGCTAGCACAAGGAACCAGGATATCCCCAGTTTAGTGGAGGAGAGGACTGACTCCAACAGGAGATGTGGCGCACAGAGCAGGCGTAGATCCGAACAGCCACAAACAATCCTTCCACTATAGTGGCTCAGCGCACGTTAGCGCTGAGCGCATAAACCAGAACTCTGGAGATTAGGACAGGTAACAGAATGAACATTTGCTTAACTAGTTACTGCTTAAGTGACAGCAAACGTCCAAGACAAGACAGACTGGAATGAGGCAGCCAATGCGATTGCAGCGGTGGCGTGCCTCACAAGGACAGGACAGAATAGTCGGGAAATAGAGTCAAAGAAGGCAGACGTAATCCACACAAATATACAATAGGTATGATTTCCTAGCGTATTACGGTTACAGCTATCAATGAACTACAAACGACTAACTGACATATGTATATATCGGCGATAAACCGATATATGACATAAGCAAGGAACACTAACTAAGAACTGGAGCAGGACTAGGAACAGGACTGAACTAGCTAAGCACGGGTGATCACGATACGCGTAACCTACCAAAACGTGCTGGAACTAACTGACACAGAATATAAACAGTTCGAGTATGTATATATCAGCGACACTGATGTATTAACGTAACACGAATACCAAGAAAATAACAAACGTGCTAGTATGTGTATATATTGGCGATGAACCGATATATGACGCAAGACAAGCAAAGTAACAACTTCTGATAACAAGAGCAAAACTAGGAGCACTCGCTGACCCCTTCGCAGGAGTCAGCGCAGTCCACACGGACTAGGAACGAGGTGGGGGCCGGACAGAATAACAGACAGAATCTGAGACTATAATAGCCAATGTAACACTGCAGGAAGCAGTCCTTTATACTGAGGTTATCCAATGGGAGCGGACATGCAGATTCCCACACAGGTGAATGGTAATCAATCACAGGCTGACAGCAGGAAAGGGCAGACAATGATATGCAGCCTGCAAGAAAGGGATTGCAGCTCCATTGCAACAGACAATGTTTGTTTTCACAAAAGCACATTAATCTGTCATTAACTTCAGAGCGACTGCAGATGGAATCAACGCTCAGTGTAAAAGCATGCAACACTATGCGAGCAAATGCACGCAAAGAAATCAGAAACTGCTTGTCTCCAGTAAAACTGCAGCCAGCAGTACATGCTGCAGAAGTGATCATAACAGTATAGAACTACATGACACGGCATAACGGTTACAAATTATCAGGAAAAGACTAAATGAGCATGTGTGACACCCCCTGGTGTGTTTCCCAGTGCCTAAAGGTGCGTACATACTCACGACAGCCGCCAACGACGGGTCCGTCGGCACCTCCCGCTGGGCGGGTTTTCAGCAGACTGTAGTGCGTGTGTACGCACTGTCGGCGGACTGATAAGGCTGTTCCTGAACGCTCCGCCTGCCGGATCGTTCAGGAACAGCCTTATCAGTTTGCCGACAGTGCGTACAAACGTACTACAGTCTGCTGAAAACCCGCCCAGCGGGAGGTGCCGACGGACCCGTCGTTGGCTGCTGTCGTGCGTGTGTACGCACCTTTATGCCTGTCATCATTGAGGGGTGCCTAACTTTTTGCAAATAACTGTGCCCAGTATTGAAAGGCATGGGAACTCCTTGGAAATGCTGTGCCCCTCCTGAGGAAGGGAGGGGGGCTATCAAAAGGAGATTATGTAGCTATCTGCTTGCTACAATAATGAAGCAGTCAGATAATCACTCCCACTCTTGCCAATGAGTACAGGGGTCTTCGAGGCACCCAAGAACTACCAAACAGCCCTTGCTCAACCAGCATTTAAGGACATTGCTGTGGGGGAAGGTACACACACACAATTCTCAGTACTACTAGAAGGTATGAGGCACTAAGAAATGTAGGGAAAGGGGGGCAACGAGGATAATTGGGTCTATACCTGCAGTCCCTTTACCTGGGCACAGGGATTGGTATACCTTGGAAACTGGTCTACTACCCCTCACAAGTGCTCTAAACCTACAGCTGAACTCTGGTCCCCTACCATGCGTGTCCTTACCTCTCCCTCTAGATTGTAAGCCTTTGGGCAGGGTCCTCCTCCTTTTGTGTCCTACCTGATCTGGCACCTCCATTACTGTGAACCCATGCCATGCATTTGAGTGAACCTAACTTGCCTAATCTCCATGCTTCATCCAGTGACTAAGCATTACCTTGTACTAATACTGTGCTGTGTGATCTGGTTTTCTTGTATTCCTGTATTGTCATATTGCTGTATGTCACCCCTAAATATTGTCTGTAACCTAAATTAATGTTCAGCGCTGCGTAATATGTTGGCGCTTTATAAATACAATAAATAATAATAATAATAATAATAACTGAACCTGTACAGTTAGATATACATGTATACATGTCAGATAAGGAATATTGCAGGAGTGCTAACACACACACACACACACACACACACACACACACACACACACACACACACACACACACACACACACACACACACACACACACACGTTTTGTAGTTGGGCTAGTAAACCAAGGATTCAGAAAGGCACAGTATTCTGCACCAGTTACTGCATCCTTACTTGATTTTTAAACAACAAACGTTGTTGGTTAGTTGGAAATACAGTTGAGAAAGATCAGAAGATCACACATTACTGCTATCTGAGTTACTTTTGAGGAAATTCCTTCTCTCTTCCTATTTAGAAGAAGAAATAAATCAAATTCTCTCCAACAGGGGCTCAGGCACCAATAAACAACATTCTTTTTAATGAGATTAGAAAAAAAACATCCATGAGTTGTATTGCTGTATTTGTTCCCTCACAGAATCTTACTGAAATAGTCACAAAGAATAGGACGTAAGGGGAACTTTTCCCAGTGGTGACAAAGACACTGATTAAAAGTTCTAATCCGTCTCTGCTGTAGCCAAAAAATATTTGTCCTGTAGAAGTACTTGGACTGACTAGTGACGTGGTGAGAAACCCATGTACAGTGCGAGTCCTGCATATAACTGGGCTGTGTTTCTTTGTTGTCTTTCTCATTTAAAGAATATAAAATTCAAGTACGCAAATATCAGTTTCAGCCAAAAGCATTGTTCTCCCCACTCACCCTGCCCACAGTGTGATGTCACTCCCACGCCCCTCCATCAGCCCTCCGCCCTCTTGCATCAAAACAGAATACATTGCTAGCCTCTAAGCTAGTGATGCATTTTATCTGAATCAGCCCTGCAATGTCGCCAGAGCTGAGGTGTACCGGTCATGTAAGCGAGTGTTTGTGTTTTTGACATCGACCAAAGGGATCAGGTCTCAATCTCACCCGGGCAAAGTGCCTCACATTTGTATAAGGCTTAACTCTAATAACCAATTACAGCCATACACTTGTCTGGCAGTGGACAGCTACTGACTGCAGAGTATAGGTAAAAAAAAGGATCAATAGTTCATGGATTGTGATTCTGGAACATAAAAGACTGTCACTGGGACATAAACGATAATAAAAACATTAAGGCTACTTGCACACCAAGACGTTGCGTTAGGTGCTACGTTAAGGTCGCATAACGTGCACCTAACGCAAGGTCTGGTGCTCTTCGATGTGGACGTCAGAGTGAGCCGCGTTGTGCAGCTCACTCTGGCGTCCGTGATGCCGTGATGCGTACTCTTGGACGCATGCGGCATCACGTGGACCCGCCGGCCAATCGCCGCACAGAGCAGCCGCACCATGAAGTAAACACTGCACGTCACAACATGCAGTGAATATTAATTAGCCATGTGCCTGGCCGCTCTCCCCTCCTCCCCAACATGACTGCGCATGTGCAAACAGTCTAACGCGGCTTAAGCCGCTGTAACGCCGTAGCATGCTGCACTTTCGGAAGAACGTGCAGCGTTACATGTAACGCAACGTGGGCAGTGTGAACAGCCCACTTGTGTTACATTGCTGTACGTTGGGGGAGCGTTACAGGCTGCACTAACGTGCGCCTGTAACGTCCCTGTGTGTAAGCAGCCTAAACCTGTTTTTTTAATTTTTGAAACCTACACAAAAAAGGTTATATTTAAGAGTAGGAGAATTGATACATTTGTTTATCTCATCAGTTTATTTTCAGTTTAGGTTTGTGGCAACTAGCTCAATTTTCTATTTACAACTGTGGTACAACAAGGTTTTACTGTAGTACCATCTATGGACCAGCAGCTGGTGTTCATTCATAATGATACATCTCTCATAAAGTTATTAGATTTTTCACACTGTATTGTATTAGTTTGTTTTCTTATTTTTAAAGAGAACCCGAGGTGGGTTTGAAGAATATTATCTGCATACAGAGGCTGGATCTGCCTATACAGCCCAGCCTCTGTTGCTATGCCAAACCCCCCTAAGGTCCCCCTGCACTCTGCAATCCCTCATAAATCACAGCCACGCTGCTGACAAACAGCTTGTCAGAGCTGGCTGTGTTTATCTCTATAGTGTCAGTCTGCTGCTCTCCCCGCCTCCTGCAGAACTCCAGTCCCCGCCTGCATCCCTTCCCTCCCTGCTGATTGGAGGGAAGGGACGGGGCAGGGACCGGAGCTATGCAGGAGGCGGGGGAGCAGCTGAGACAGACACTACAGATGTAAACACAGCCTCACAGCACGGCTGTGATTTATGAGGGATTGCAGAGTGCAGGGGGACCTTAGTGGGGTTTGGGATAGCAACAGAGGCTGGTCTGTATAGGCAGATCCAGCCTCTGTATGCAGATAACATTCAGTAAACACACCTCGTGTTCTCTTTAAGTACTTAAAGGGAACCTTAACTGGACGGGGGGCAAAGAGTTTTACTTACCTGGGGCTATTACCAGCCCCCTGCAGCAGTCCTGTGTCCTCGGCGCCGCTCTGGAATCCTCTGGTCCCCCGCTGTCACTTAGTTTTGTTTTTGACGACTCACCAGTCGCCGGCCGCCATGTGTATTATTGGACGCATTCACCAATGCAATTAGCGCTATTGCGGACCACAACGCGTACAAAAATACGCGTTGACGCATTCCGCACGCGTAGATATGCATATTTTTGTACGCGTTGCGGTCCGCAATAGCGCTAATTGCATTGGTGAATGCGTCCAATAATACGCATGGCGGCCGGCGACTGGTGAGTCGTCAAAAACGAAACTAAGTGACAGCGGGGGACCAGAGGATTCCAGAGCGGAGCCGAGGGCACAGGACTGCTGCAGGGGGCTGGTAATAGCCCCAGGTAAGTAAAACTCTTTACCCCCTGTTCAGTTAAGGTTCCCTTTAAAGAAGAACTATAGTGAAAATAACTTGAAATGACTTGAAATGAATAAAATTGCTTACTGTATTTTTTGACAATACTAATTTACATGATTATTACTATTATTATTATTATTATTATTTACTCAGTGTCTACCCATTGTAAAATCTTTCCTCATCCCTGTTTGCATTGTGAAATTTATCACAGGTGGTGACATCTGCCAAGTGATCTCTGCGGAGAGGTCTATGCACAGAGGGAGATATGGCTTGTTTGGCAGTTGGAAAAAGCCGTTATTTCCCACAATGCAATGAGATTCAAAGACAACAAACTGTCAGGACCATGGTCATGACATCACACAGTGGGAGGGCTTTCACCACAATATCAGCCTCTTATGATCTATTCCAGAAAAGGTAAAGATTTCTCATGGGAAAGGGTGTATCGGCTATTGATTGGGATGAAGTTCAATCCTAGGTTAATGTTCCTTTTTAATTTTGTATCAGTTCTGTTCAAAAATGCCCCAGGAAGAGATTCCTACTATGTATTCACTCATATCATAACAGTATTTAACAGCATTACAAAGAATGCTCATATTTAAACCGTATATCCTCGAATATAAGTTGAACTCATGTATAAGTCGACTCCAATATATGACCCTCTTAAAGGGAAGGTTCAGGGTCTATGAAAAAAACTAAAAATCCTTATCCACTTACCTGGGGCTTCCTCCAGCCCGTGGCAGGCAGGAGGTGCCCTCGGCGCCGCTCCGCAGGCTCCTGGTGGTCTCCGGTGGCCGACCCAACCTGGCCAGGCCGGCGGCCAGGTCGGGCCTCTTCTGCGCTCCATTGTGCGTTCCACACCGGCGCGCTGACGTCATCGGACGTCCTCTGGGCTGTACTGCGCAGGCTTAGAACTACCGGGAGCCTGCGGAGCGACGCCGAGGGCACCTCCTGCCTGCCACGGGTCCCTGAACCTTCCCTTTAAGCTCATTTTTTTTAATTGATTCAAGTACAAGTCTACCCAGCAAAGTTAATGAGCAAAGTTAATGACTGCACTTGGGGACCAGGAGGGGATAATAACTGCATTGCATAAATTATTGCATCCATTAACCTCTCCTGGTCCTTAATTGCAGCCAGTAACTCCTCCAGGTCCCCAAGTATAGCGCCGTGGCTCACCCTACAAGGGTTGAGCGAGAGCAGCGCCCATTCGGCTATGAGTACGAAATTTAGGTCCAACTCGTGTACAAGTCGACCCCTATAATTTTATTCAGTGAGGCATACCTACATGTCTCGACTTACAGTCGAGTATATATATATATATATATATATATATATATATATATATATATATATATATATATATATATATCACTAATATTATAAATGTGAAAGTTTGGTTGTTAATCACGCAAAAATGGCTGAACGGATTTGAATGAAACTTGGCACACTCATAGCACATTACCTGGAATAACATATAGGATACACATCCCCATAACCAAAAAGTGGGCGGAGACAAATACAAATTTCAATGGGAAAATGTAAACTGCAGCCATTCTTAAACAGTTAATGGTAGGGTTCTCAAACTTTGCACAGTTGGTCAGTGGGTGACTGGGATTAATATTCAGAAAAGTGGGTGGAGCCTACAAAAGTCAATCAAAATTCACCTACTGATTCTCAAGGGGAATATTTAATTGCTGCCATTCTTTCACTGTTAATGGCACAAGCCTCAAACCTGGTACAGTTGGTCATTAGGTGTCTGGGGTTCACATTCAGAAAAGAGGTGGAGCCACAGCCATTCAGATTTGTTTTATTTCAATGCAAATTATTGATGCCAAAGACTGCAAAGCACACAAACTAGGTCATTGACTAATTGAGTAATCGTGTCTTAGGGCCTGTACACACTGCTGCGCTTGCGCTGCGTTTTTAAAAACGCATGAGTTTTTAAAATCGCAAGGTCTTTTGAAAAATAATGAAAATCGTGATGACTTGTACACACTGGCGCGATGCGTTTTTAGAAAAACGCAATCGCAGTGCCTGCTGCGCTTTTTTAAGCGCAGCGCATGAAAAACGCATGCGCTTGCGATTTTTCTTGCGTTTTTCAGTGTGTACAGGCCCTTAGGGTTAGAAAAAGTAGGCAGAGCCAACACCAGCCAAATACATACCTGGACAACGCTGGGCTATCAGCTAGGATAGTGTGTGTTTTGTTTGTTTGTGTGTGTATATATATATATATATATATATATATATATATATATATATATTTATATTTATATATATATATATATATATATACACACACACACAAACAAACACAATACATACACAAGGCTAAGTGACTAATCCTTTCTTTCATTTGGAATTTTTCTCTATAAATATAAATGTTTGTGCATATATAGGCAGAGTGAGGCTGTTGTTGCGGTCTTATCATAATGCATATTATTAAACTAATAAGAAAAAAATCAGTACACATATTTGTAAGATGCTAGTGAAAAAGAGCGAATGCTTGCTTCCCTATCAGCTTTTCCAGTCCATTAACCTTATCTAAATCCGTAACTAATATGCGCCAAATGGAATGCAGAAAGCAAATGGAAATTTATTGTGGTAAGTGAAAGAGATACCAACAGAGAATGTAAGGATATAAATTTTGAAGTAAACACAGCTCTTAAGAGCTGAATACAACATACAGGGACACACAGCTCACTGGAATTTATGGTGAATAATATTTTCTACAGGAAAACAAATACTAAAGTACTGTTATCTACGATGCAAGCCAGCATTGACCCTGACAGCTTCTTTTAAAGTGAACCTGAACTCTGGATGTTTTCTATAAATAAAAGCTATTTGAATAGTCTCTTCTGGTGCAGATTTATGTACAGATGTTGAACTTATGATGTCCCATTTCTCAGATATTCTCACTTCCTGCTAGCAGAAGCTGGCTTCCTGCACTGCCCTTCTTGTTCCTGTGTAAAAACTTATCTCAAAGATGCAGAGCCAGAAATGAACTGCTTAGAGTAAAAAAAAGGACTATCAGAGGCAAATCATGTCAGTAAGAAGGTAAATAGCAATCCTCAAGATACGGAGAAATTAGTTTTTGCAGTTCTGGCCAAGCAAGGTAAGATGGCAGTGTTTATCACTAAAAGCAATGTAATTTAAGTATGCAGATCATGGCAGAGTGGAGATCAATTAAAGGAAAGTGTAGTTTAGGTTTTCTTTGACCTTCCTTCAATAATAAGGATAGTTGTATTGTAAAAGGTTATATGAAGTGATTCAGACAGAGCTGCCATCTCAGACTGTGAATGTTCATGGCAAGCAATCATAACTACTTTCACAGGATATTACAGATGTTTGAATTCTGAATATATATGACCGGCTTTCAGCCATTACTACACCACATTCACACTTACATAGCCACATCTGACTTCTGAACACTTTACTCAGCAGTGCTTATATACAGTTTGCTATTAATATTTTTCCCTGGTTCTTAAACCACTTACGATCAGTTTACATGTCATGGATGGTGCCTGTGGCAGCTTAGGAAGGGTGGCTGAGCGCACTGTCCTGAAACAATGTCCTTTGTTCAGTTTTGCACTACTTTTTTAGTATAGTTGTGACGCCTTCGATACGACATATCGAATGCATCATGCCGTCATAAGCGCAATCCCATTGCAAAATAGTAAAAATGACATTTTGGCTTAAACCAACCTTTTTTTTTCCCTTACTCTCTGGCTGCTGTCAAACACTGGCTAACTACATAGCTTCTCGCATCCAAGGGTGGAATTTGTCACCTAGCCTTGCTGGGTAGTTATAGCTCATCCATCAGAGGAAGGTGAGATATCAGCCTGACAGAACCAATTTAGGCCTCCACTGGTAGACGGCTTGGAACCGACCCAGCAGGAGTCCGACACTTAGCTGCATTGTGGCCTGAGTTGAAAGGAGACAGGAATGATCCTTATCACGCCATCTGGCGGCACCCAAAGATTCAACAAACTGTAGAAACTATATTTAATAAATAGGCACAGTTTGGTAATATTTCTGGTGTTCCCAAGATCGCAGTTCCCTCCAATTTACGGAGTTTATTAGATTCCACATGACACTGGTCCTGAGAGATTTTCAGCCCTCTGGATCTTTAGGAACCAGTGCCAGTAAGGTGAAAGGGGGGGGGGGACGGTGCTATTAGCGATCCAGACTCCTCGTGTTTGGTATTAGCAGATTCACACACTTACGCTGATTGTGAATATTCATTCGGGTTCTTGATATTACCTACGGGCATGCCGAGAGCAGGCAAAATATGAATTGGCCCAAAACCTCTCCCTGCCTAAGGGGGCACTGCCTTAATTAAAATTGCAAGGCTGGACTTGTATGTGTCTTAACTCCTCCCACCTACAGTGAGGAACAAAACTGCCATGACCCAAAAGTCCAGGTCCTTTACCTTCAATCTGATGCCTAGTAACATCCTGGCAGCCCGCAAGGACACGGGCCAAAACCTCCATCTTGGAACTATTTCTAACAAAGGCCTGTTGGCCGCATGGCAACCGCCATTTTGGGACTTTCGCCAAAGACATGCGATTGCCGCATGGACTACCAATAACGGTATTTGAACTGTATATAATCGGACATTCTGTTTCTTTTCCTCTCTTCCCTCTGTCAAATCAATCTGTTCTAAAGTAAGCTGTGTGTATGTAGTTTAGAAATAAACTAAAGGTAGCCATACACTGGTCGATTTGCCATCAGATTCGACCAACTGACAGATCCCTATCTGATCGAATCTGATCAGAGAGGGATCGTATGGCTACCTTTACTGCAAACAGATTGTGAACCGATTTCAGCCTGAAACCGTTCACAATCTGTTGTGGTGGTGGTGGTGCTGCCGCCGCTCCCCCGCCCGCATACATTACCTGCTCCGCCAGCGCGACTCCAGTCCCCAGGTCACCGCTGCTCCGTCTCCACTCTGGTCTCCGGCCCCGGCATGCTTTACTTCTTCCTGCCCGGCAGGAAGTTTAAACAGTAGAGCGCCCTTTACTGTTTAAACTTCCTGCCGGGCAGGAGGAACTGAAGCATGCCGGAGACCAGCGCGGACACGGAGCAGCGGTGACCGGGCGTAGACGTGCCGGCGGAGCAGGTAATGTATGCGGCTCTATTGCGTCGGTCGTCAGGTACTCGAACGCCGCTAGCGACGCGCTCCCTACCCGCGGGTGATCGACGCTAATTTTCCGCACGGAGCGATCGACAAGATCGGACGAAAAGGATCGAAATTCGGCGTGTAGCGCGAATGATTGGCAGCAGATTCGATCCCAGTGATCGAATCTGCTGTCGAAACGGCAGCGAATCGGGCCAGTGTATGGCCACCTGAACGATTTTATCGTTCAGTCTTGTGCCTTTTCTGATCTCATCTGATTGCTGCTATAATGAATCTGCCCTCTGAAGAGTCAGTCATACTACCACATTGTTTTATGATTTGCTTATAAATTGTTGATTTGCTAGCTAGGTTGTAAATAACAGTTTCTACCTTTTAGGATTAGATAGTACCAGATTTCCCATGTGAAATCGATAACTTTCGTTTCTCGATTGTAAATACAATTCAACATTGCATCATATAGGGACCCAGTAACCTTTCTTTAACGTCACATTGCTCGCAGTCTTTAAGCCGTCGGAAGTGACTATTCCCCGAACGGTGACTGGAGCGTGTTGAACGTGATTGGGCTGGCTACCGTATTATGATAGCGGGAGTCTCTTTCCTCCCTACAGAACGTGAGAGAGTGGTGGCAGTGTATTTACCCGATTTCCAGCGCGAAATCGATATTTTTTTGTTTACTGATTGTATATAAAATCAGAATTGTACATGTATGGGCACCTCCAACCAATCTTAACCGTTTACTACGCACACAGTGAATTTGCCTCCAGCAGTCTCTAGTGCATGAGACCTGCATGGCAACAGTGGCCTAGTAATACGGGATTGGTGAATGTTTGCCCCATTACATATTGTCGGCAGATGCGCGACCAATCTTTATTGTCAGTCTGTTCACTGTACTTCCTGCGTATGCTAACAGGAGCAGATTAGACGGGTTTGGCATGCTCTGTCTCCTTTTCTTTCTTCTTCCCTCTGACGATCCAGCAACCGGTCTCGTTGTCCGTCTGCACCCGTACTTCCTGCGTACGCTAACGGGAGCAGATCTCGACGGGATCGCGGGGCTGGATTGTCACAATAGTATTTCAGCAATTCAACAATATGTCAAAAATTCACCACCAGTACCTATTGGATCACTATATGATGACCACAAACTTTAGCTCTGTGATGGAGGATGAAGAGTCTCCTGGTTACTTTGCATCTTCACAGGACTCGAAATTCCCTGTGACACTCCGCTACAGTGCAATATGCTCAGGTAACAGGACTTTCTGGGAAAAATACTTTATCATTGCTCACACATAGTGTTTCTCTATTTTTCAGCGGACATCACTTTATCAAGAATAGTGACACATACAAATCAGGCAATTGATCAAGTAACTGGTTTGTATACTGTGTAATAGAATGAGATACAGTATACTACATTTGTCACTGAGGCACTGTAACAACATACAGCAGAATGCACTACATTAATCAGGATACCCAATTTTACGTTCATTTCCTGGTTGCAGCTGAATATTGCTGCAAATTGTTACGTAGACCTGTCTTCCCAGTGATGTTCAGTCTACGCTGTTTAGATATGCTGAATCTCCTCCTAGAGCATTTCTGTGCTGTTTGTACTGACATCAGAACACATAGTGAACAAACATTCCACTGTGATGCCCCTACCAGCAGTAAGACATTGCCAGCTGTGAGACATTTAGGGCCCATTCACACTTAAAAGCACAAAGCGGTAGCGCTTCCATTTTGCGTGGGTGATTTTACTGCAATTAGCGCAGTAAAATCACTGTATACTGCTACGAATCAGAACGATCGCGATCAGTGCTTGTTAAGCAATGTACCGCGATAGCTCGAGAATTGCGGCAAAATGCTACACGCAACACGGGCGATTAATGGCATTCAGGGCAATGAGATCACTGTCATATAGTTAGAATTACCCGCTAATCGCCCTAGTAAAAAACGGCCCCTAAAGAATGTACCTAAATCAGGATGAGGAAAGATATTACAAACACTGACTAAATCATTTATAAGTAAATATTGTAAATATAAGCAATTTTAATCATTAAATTACATTCAGTAAAGTTCCTCTTTAATGTGTCTAAATTATCTGTATGTGGGTCAGTATACTAACTTATCAAATGTCACTTATATAAAGGGTAATGGTGAATATTGATCGTGAATGCCAGTGTATACAAATAAAGGTAATGTACAAAGTATTAGAACTGAATCTGAGCCCCTTCTTAAGCTACCTCAGGCAGTTAGATCTGCTGCTCACTATGATTCGTTTGCGTATATTTGTTTGTTCATTCATTAATTATTGATTTATGGATGTTGGTTTGCTTTGTTATAAACTTTTATTTTACAGATTATGTATTCATTATCACACATGCACTTTATCATCCCAGTACTGTATTGATTAACCTGCTTTCAAAGCAAAGAATATGGCCCCGGGCTCAACTGTAGCATAAATAGAAGTAATTTATTGTAATAAATATGGCAGTTACCAGTACATAACTTTATCACAGCACAAGATTGAGCACAACATTTCGTGGTGGTTCCCTTTCCTCAGGTAATACCCCGAAACACAAAGGTTGATTCATCAAATTGTGGTAATATTGCAATGCACAGTAAGCGCATGGCAATAATAACCTTATTTCTGACCGCAAGTACCGCAAGTTACGCTATTAGCATGGCCTGCGATACTCGTTATCATGTTAATTTGCACTTTTTGATTGTCCCGCAGGGCACTTCACACTTTCGTGATTAACCTGCTTGTTTGGTTTTTCACATTTTACAGACTTTTTGGCACTCTTAATACTTTAAAACCTGAAGTGGGGTCCGTCTTTGGAACCACCTGGTGCTATCTAATTATAGCCAGTCATGCAAACAGAAAAATGAGAATTTGAACCATTGTGTCAACCAAGTTGCTGAACCACTGCCATAGCTGGCAACTCTCAATTACAGCGCTTCAGTCCCATACTAGGCTGTGTTCTCATTCTCTTCCTCCAGGCACTCCAGCTTCTTCCCACATCCCAAAACATATCTGTACGTTAATTTGATTTCCCCAAATTAGTGCTAGTCTATGGGAAGGACATTACACTAGGACAAGAACTTAAAGGGGAACTGAAGAGAGAGGTATATGGAGGCTGTCATGTTTATTTCCTTTTAATTAATACCAGTTGCCTGGCAGCCCTGCTGGTCTATTTCTCTGCAGTAGTATCTGATTAAAACCAGAAACAAGCATGCAGCTAGTCTTGTCAGATCAGACTTATAAGTCTGAACCACTGAAACACCTGATCTGCTGCATGCTTGTTCAGGGGCTATGGCTAATAGTATTAGAGGCAGAGGATCAACAGGGCTGCCAGGCAACTGGTATTGTCTAAAAGGAAATAAACATGACAGCCTCCATATACCTCTCTCTTCAGTTCCCCTTTAAAGTGGACCTGAACTCTTGCACAGGACAGAAGGAAAAAATAGAGAAATGCACCCTGAATGCATTTAGAGTTTAAAGGGACACTTAAGCCAGGAAAAAAAAATGAGTTTTACTCACCTGGGGCTTCTACCAGCCCCCTGCAGCAGTCCTGTACCCTCGCAGCCACTCACTAATCCTCTGGTCCCCCGCTGCCAGCTAGTTTCGTTTTTGCCGACAGGCCCGTCAGGACTGGCCATGCGTAGCTTTTTCTGCATTCCCGACTGTAATTAGCGCTATTGTGGGCCACAACATGTACAAAAATACGCGTTGCCGCATTACGCACGTATAGATATGCGACAACACGTATTTTTATACGCGTTGCGGCCCGCAATAGCGCTAATTACAGTCGGGAATGTGGAAAAAGCTACGCGTGGCCAGTCCTGACGGGACTGTTGGCAAAAACGAAACTAGCTGGCAGCGGGGGACCAGAGGATTAATGAGTGACTGCGAGGGTACAGGACTGCTGCAGGGGGCTGGTAGAAGCCCCAGGTGAGTAAAACTCATTTTTTTTTTTCTAGCTTAAGGTTCACTTTAAGCGGTTTAATTCCCCCTCATTTGTGTCTAATCACAAATTGTAATTTGATCCCCCAACAAATATAAATACAAATAATATAAACAATATGTCTGCTTCCATGAATCAGGAAGTAGAAACTGTGCACATTTATTTTAGGATTTGTATCATCTGTAACAAAGAAATGTTTTTTGTCCAGGTCCACTTTAAGATTGTGAGCTCCTTACAGGGACAGTTAGTGACATGAGATATTTAGCATATTCTGCTAAGTGTTGCAGAAAATATCAGCACTATATACATGCATCATGATAACTGAAATGGAAAATAAATTATATCACTTGATCAAAAAAACAAAAACAAAAAAACATATTCTATGTAATTTTTATGAAAATGGAATCGTGGAAAGTAGAAAGGACACTTCATTGAGAGATCTAGTGGAGAGAGAGACAGGGAAAATCTAGATGAGGGAGAGAGAGGCTGGACCGATAGTATGTCTGATCAGAGGTGAGTTTGGAAGCATGAGAGAGTTACAGAGTAAGGCCTCTTTCAGAAGGGAGGCTGAACTGCACCCTTGTTCAATATCACATCTGCTTCCCATGAGCGCCATTCATGTAAAATTAAAATGCAGCTGAATGGCAGCATTTGTAACAACACGCGTCTCTGCGCTGCTTCCATCTGAAAATGGCGCCTGCGAATAATGGCGCACGGTGTTGCCGCTAATCCGTTTGCCGCTTATCGCTATTTAACGTTAAAGCCTTATTGTTATTTAACGTTAAAGCCTTATTGTTATTTACTGTTAACACACAGAACCCTCTCTGTACCTATCCCTAACCCCTAAACCCCCCTGGTGGAGCCTAACCCTAAGACCCCCCTGGTGGTGCCTAATCCTAACCACCCACCTGGTGGTGCCTAACACTAACCACCCACCTGGTGGTGCCTAACACTAACCACCCCCCTGGTGGTGCCTAACCCTAAGACCCCCCTGGTGGTTCCTAACACTAACCACCCCCCTGGTGGTTCCTAACCCTAAGACCCCCCCTGGTGGTGCCTAATCCTAACCACCCCCCTGGTGGTGCCTAACACTAACCACCCCCCTGGTGGTGCCTAACACTAACCACCCCCCTGGTGGTTCCTAACACTAACCACCCCCCTGGTGGTTCCTAACCCTAAGACCCCCCCTGGTGGTGCCTAATCCTAACCACCCCCCTGGTGGTGCCTAACACTAACCACCCCCCTGGTGGTGCCTAACACTAACCACCCCCCTGGTGGTGCCTATCCCTAAGACCCCCCTGGTGGTGCCTAACCCTAAGACCCCCCCTGATGGTGCCTAACCCTAAGACCCTCCCAGTGGTGCCTAACCCTAACCTTGACAGTGTTACATTAAATCCATTCCCCGTTTTGCAGTTAAATAACATCTGCAGTTTGGCTTATGTAGGGAGATATTGATAAATAACGTTAGTGTGTGCCACTATTGATAAATAACGTTAGAGTGTGCCGTTTTTCTTCTTTTTTCCCTGTGCGCCATTATTATGCAGTACTAACGATAAATAACGATAAGCGTATCTTTTTAATGCGGCGCCATTTTTATGCATAGGCGCTGTGCGCCATTATTCACTGATCCCCTCTGCGCTTGACTCGTGTTGGCATTACATGACTTGTTGTGTGTGAGCATGTCTGCCGCCACGTTCAGATGTACTTCCATGGTGGGGCTGCCAGTGACGGAGAGCAGAAGACAGGCGGTAAATTCACCCTCTTCAGCTGCTCGTATGAGAGAATCCCAAGGCAGTGTATAAGTGTATATATATATATATATATATATATATATATATATATATATATATATATATATATATATATACACACTTGGCGCATTAGCTTCCTGATAGATTAGTAAAATTAAATACATGGTATAAGGGCTGTACTTCCTAGTATATACACATATTTGTATTTTTTTTCTCCTAAATTAAAATACAGTATTTAAGGCACTCAAACCATGATGAAAGCACTGCCCAACATAAAAGTGTGGCGATTAAACTATTTATATCATTAGTTGGGCAATTACTTATAGAAGATGAATTCGACAAAAAATAAAAAATGGAAGTGCACTTGAAAAAAAGGTGTTTTGTTGTGCTGCTTTTTAAAATTACCCTCTGGAAAACCATGTAGTAAGTTTGCACACTATTGCTGCAATATGCACTCCGTGTTCCTAAAATCTCACAGAAGAATCATAACAGCAACTACAAAATACTACCTGTATATATTGCATCGGAATAATGCATAAGCGGATCAGCGGAGAGCTCTGTGGTAGACTGGACACCTGTGCTGGGATTTTTCTCTTGCCAGGTTTCAGCTGACAAGAGCTGCTAGAGTAGCCTCTACAGTGAGGCAATTGCCATGGGGCCCAACACAGACTGACTTCATAAAGTCCCGGTAAAGCAAGGAGGTATTTGACAAGTAATTCTGGACAGAACGTACTTCATTTACAGCTCTCCCCCTGTGTATAAGCTCTGCATTCTACAAACCACTTTGTCTTTTGAATTTTGAAAATATTGATTCCCCTGGCATAGAGATGAAATACGCTGACAGTGAGTCAGGCGTGTGTTGACTTGAACTAAACTGTAGTCTGACATGGCAAGTAATAGATTAATAAGCTTTGATCTGCAAACTGCAGGAAAGTCCCTTCCAAATTTCTGTGTATACCCCTGAGCTTCACTATCTCACATCTTCTGCATTCACACCACAACAAAAAGGGCTGATTAGACTATAAAAATGAAACACTTCCTTAGTCTCTGTTTCGGGTCAATGCAGTTAAATAAACTCCATGTGAGAAGCACTCCGGAATTATGATTATGAGTAAAAAGTAAATTGTAACACCTTTAAAGATTTTATTTCTTTAAATAGTATACACAGGAAACATGTTATTTATTACACATTGAAATTATTAGAATCATTGCATTTGCACAACATATTCCTTTACTGTGGAAGAATACTTGTCTATAATTTACCCACTAGCTGTGAACTAGTAGTACATCTACGCCCCGCGGGAGTACTTTATGGTTCTTGAGGCGTAGATAACTGGCTGTGTGTTTCAATGGGCGTCACGTGTGCAACATGTTCCCATTCACTAATCTTAGTGTCAGATTTATTAATCATTTCTGCTGTAACCAACAGCAGAGGTTATTCATTAAAAATTGTAAACAAAAACAAACAAAAAACACTACTTTACAGAAAGCTATGATTCAGCTTTCATTTTGTGACAGTGCCATCTAGTGGACAAATGTAATAACGCACCTCACTATTATCTTTGTCCATAATAACGCACCTCACTATTATCTTTGTCCACAAAAAACCCCAAGAGAAATAAAAACCATATTAACCCCTTTCTGTCCTCGCAGTTACTATAGTTAAAAAAAAAGAGCTAAAGTGACAGAATACACAAATTGTTACATTAGGGACATACTGGTAGTTTTTTAATACGTATGCCGTGAGGCTATATTATTGTTTCTTTGCACATAAGAGAGAGTAATAAAAAAAATAAAAAATGGAAAAAACACCTTTATTTCCAAATAAAATATTGTAGCCATACATTATACTAGGGACATAATTTCAATGTTGTAATAACCAGGACAAATGGGCAAATAAAATGTGTGGGTTTTATGTACAGTCACACGTTTTATTTTAAAACTATAATGGCTGAAAAATAAGAGATAATTGATTTTTTTTCATTTTCTTTTCTTCTTATTCCCGCTAAAATGCATATAGAAAAAAATTATTGTTAGCCAAATGTACCACCCAAAGAAAGCCTGATTGGTGGTGAAAAAAATAATGTATAGATCATTTTGGTGTGATAAGTAGTGATAGATTTATTGGCAAATGAATGGGAGGAGTGCTGAAATGTGAGAATTGCTGTAGTCCATAAGGGGAAAAAAAAACCCTAAGGCCTGGAACCCACTGCAAACCGCAAACGCTAAACGCAACCGCTAGCGTTTTGCCTGAGCGGTTTGCAAGCTGATTCATGCGAGTTTTCGGTCGCGTTTTGCAACAGTGTATTTTTTTCCTCAGCGGTTGTGTAGCGTTTTGCGTTTCGCGTTTTTATCCTGATTGGTCCTGTGAATAATTTTTAATTTTGTTACAGTGTGCTGAACCGCAAAACGCTAGCAAAACCGCTCAGTTTAGGTTTTGCTGAGCGTTTCTGCTAGCGTTTCAATACTTTGCATTGAAGCGCTAACGCTCCCAAAATGCTGCATGTCCTGCGTTTGCGTTTCTGAGAAACGCAAACGCTCCTGTGGAAGTTGCCCCATCCATTAACATTAGCCCAGCGTTTTGGCAAACTGCTAGCGTATCGCAGTGCTGCCAAAACGCTGCCAAAAGCGCTCCTGTGGGTTCCAGCCCTTAGTGCTCTTTCACACTAGGAGCTGATCCATCCGTTTTGACGGATCGCTCCTAGGATGCGGTAAGCAGGGTAACATGAAAGTCTATTGACTTTCATGTTACCTTTCACACTTGACAAAGCGTTCCAGAGCATTACATTGTAACGCATCTGGGAGCTTTTAATCGTCAAGAACTGGCGTTTTCCAGTCGGGTGAACTAGAACTAGCGGCGCTGATATGCATCGAATCACAACTTCGAAGTTAGGCCGTAATTCATAACGTGAGCACGAAATCGGGTTTGTGCACGCATTATCTAATGTGAAAGAGCCCTTAGTGGTGAAGTGTGGTTAAACTAACTGTCAATAATTGGAGGCACTCACTTATCGCTATAGGCCCAACACTATTGGTATCAATCGGTGACTCTGCACCTAGTTCCCTTTGATGAATGAAGTATGGGAATTTTTTGCTTGATAAGGTATTTGATATCATGTGATATAAGTATGATCTCTGGTATACTTATCATTTAGATTGCATTCTGATTATTCTAAATGTGTTTATAAAGGTTAATATTGCACTGATTCATCAAACGTATTGTTTTATATGTGTATTCAGAGATGATACAGTATAGTTTTGATACACTGCTATTTTGCAGAAGAATTTTTAATCAATAGAGATAGATATATTTGTGGTAGTTAGTATATATAAAGAAATTAACACTAGTGTGAGATATATATATATATATATATATATATATATATATATATATATATATATATATATATATATATATATATATATATATATATATATATATATATTACATATATATAAATGAATTTCTTCTCGATCCTTAGTTACTCCCACCACCATCACCACGTGGAGAGCGACTCACCAAAACAGTTAAACCACTAATGAAAAAGGTCTATTGCGCTTGTAGGGCATTCACGGGTGCATTCGAACATTTTCATTAGTGGTTCAACTGTTTTGGTGAGTATTTTTCCACGTGGTGTTGGTAGTGGGAGTGACTAAGGATTGAGCAGCACTGGTCAATGATTTTAAAGTTTTAAGAAGGAGCAAACTCGATCCGAAACTGCAGAGCAACAGGAACCCTAATCAGTGGTGTAGCTAAGAAGTTGTGGGCCCTGATGCAAGTTTTACAATGCTGCCCCCCAGCACTCTATACATAACAATTGGTACGGTGCACCAAAATCTGCCAATGGCAACTACAGTGTCAGAGGTGCAAGAAGAGGAGGTACTATTCAAAGTATATATAGAAGTGATTATTATGAGTACAGGTCCAATAGAGAGCTAATACTGTAGTTGAGGAAGGGCCCTTCGGGGCCCCTCTGGCCCAAGGGCCTTGATGCGGTCGCAACCTCTGCAACCCCTATTGCTATGCCCCTGATCCTAATTGGGACTTTTATGTGTATTAGGATAGTAAACTAAAGGACTTTGCATCTGAACCTGAGGGATCACATATGAGTTTATGAACACTCCTGATCTGGTTTAGTTTTTTCTGACCGGAAGGGTGTGTGTGTTATCCATTTCTGGTATAGTGGGATTATCTGTACCTGGTGATTATAGAAGTGCTGTGTGACAGTTGGTACTGCAATTGTTAAAATTGTATATGTCATTGATTTTTGTTTTGTATCATTTTGATTCTCAATAAATACTTATTTGAGAAAAAATAATTGGAGGCACTCCAATTAAAATTATTCAAATTTAAAAAGCACTACAGTATAAGCATATTCCCTTTCCTGATAGAAAAACAACAATGGATTTAAGTATGCAAGCTTCTTATCAAGCTTCTTATCACTGGACATCAGAATTTAATGGCAAATTCAATTGCTGGTTTCACCTGAGCGATGTGCTTTGCTAAGCGATGATTTTACATGCCGAGCGACGGTTTGCGCTATGGAGCTGTCCTTCAGCACTATTGCACTGCTGCCTTGTTCCCCCAAGAGATGCGTGAAACCCTGTCGCTGTCACCTACCACTGAGTATTCCCCTGAAGGCATGGGGTAAGCATTGTCTACTTACCGTAGATGTGGGTGCTCCTCCAGCCTTGCTATGGTATATATCTATAGATAACAATAAAAAGCAAGAGAGGTTGAGGAAAAAAAAAAACCTTTATTTTTTACAATAACAAACTAAAGGGAAGTTCAGAATTTTATAGGCACATGGATGACTTGGAAAAATTATCCTGCTAAGGAACAGACCCTTCAGGCTAGATTTTCTCTCATAGTCAGTGCAGGTATGGTGTCTCTCTATGTAGATCCTGTGAGGCTACTAAAAGGAGCAGATGAGATTTCCTCTTTGATGATTTTGCCCTCCATGTCTTGAACATACTAATGCAAGACACAGGCTGCCTTGACAACCATGAGTGCATTGGCAGGGGTCATTTTCTTGCTGGAGTGGAAAATGCACCACTTATTGGCAAGTATGCCAAACATACACTCCACCACTCTCCTTGCGCCGCTCAGTTGTTACTTGAGTACCCTTCTGATAGCCAACAAGGGCCTTTGGGCATAAGGCCTTAGAACGTATTCAGACAATCCAAAGCCATCATACATGTAAGGGCGAGCAGGCTCTCCTCTTCAAGGCCACGGTTGTGGTGAAGTAATGCCTGCCCTCTTAGTTTCACCCCAAAGCAGATGCGATGGAAAATGCAGGAATCACTGTTGCTGCCTAGCACCCCAACATCAACATACAAGAAACGATAGTTTGCATCCATCAAAGCCATCAGCATGATGGAAAAGTACTTCTTGCAGTTGAAGCACAGCTTCCACTTGCCACCAGCCTCACCATCCTGATATGCTTTCCATCCACCGCACAGAGACAGTTGGGGAAATTCTGTTTGTACCAGAAGCTAGCAGCAATTTCCTCCCACTTCCCAGCATTGGGAAACTTGAGGTAGTATGGCTGAAGGTTTTCCTATAGCAGGGTGCAGGTCTCCAGGACGATCCTCGAGATTGTAGTTCTCTCCAATCTGAACGTGAGATGTGACTATGTCGTGATGAAAGACGCCTAAAAGAAAGTAAAAAAATGCAGAATTATTTTTTTTTGCCTTCATTTTATTTACAGTTGTTGATATCAAAAGATGCTGGAAGTCCAGTGACAAAATAATCAGCAGGGAGATTGACAAAAAGAAGCATGACTTCAGGAGAAGGAGTTCCTGAGACCCATCTTAGAAATCGGGCTGTAAGTACTGTATGCAAGTTTGAGTATTACTGTAGACATGTAGCCTGTAGCAACTAGGGATAATCAATGAGATGCAAATAATAGCTCTATGTTTTTAACATTCATGTAAGTAAAATGCAGAATGAAATTGGAACAATTAAATTAATTTACTGACAATTTTTTTTGTTCAAAGTTACAGCTGCACAACATTTACATGAAATGTGAATGCAAGGAGAAATGATTTTCCAATGAACATCCCTAACAGCAACCAAAAACAAGTTTGCTTGCTTAGCAAATGTTTTTATTTCACAGAACTGAACATAGCCTTCTGGGTCAAGAACCAGAGAATGTGTTGGAAGAAGGCACCACAAATAGGGGAGATGTCTCTGCTCCCACCTCTGAAGCAACAGGAGAGGATTGTGCTCCAGAAGCATCTGTTGCTTCCACCCCCAGAACCCAGACTGTCTGCATCTACTAGGCCTAGAGTTGTGGCATCAAGGTCACGAAGAGGTGGGATGTCAAGTGGTAGGTCACAATTTGATGACCAACTTCTCAGCTCCATCCAGCAGGCTGTTAAGCACCTGGATAATGAAAAATGTGACCTATGTGAGTCTACTTTCCACTCTTCAAATAGGCCCCTAAACAGAAAAATGGATGCAGGCATTGCAATGATGGAGACTCTAAATCGTTATTTGCCACCAGACTCCAGTGCAACCCCTGTTAGGAACAGCCCCAATACTCCCTCAGCATGAGCCTAGCCCACCCGTGGCCATGACTTACCTTCCCTATTCTCACAGTCCATACCAACAGCCCTATTACATGGAGGGCGAGGACTATGTACTAATATCATAGGCCTCCAAGCACAGGTAGTCATGCATATCATGCAATGCTTCTTACCTTGCTATGGACATCCAAGTGTAGGCAAAGAACTTTTCCAGATGTGCTCAGAGGTTAGCATACAGGGTCCTGAACTACTTTTTTTTCTCCCATTCTTCTAGGATCAGATGTACCCAGTATCTTCTGGGCCTTCTTCTTCTGGCCAATACTGCCAGACATAACAGCAAAACCATTGTCTCATATATCTTCACAGTCTCACAAGCAGACAAAAAACTCTCCAGAAACTCTCCAAATACTCCAACCAACCACAAATTGTCCTCACAAAGCAACTATTGCTGGGCTTGGGATGGAGGCATCTATTTGTTCACCCTTACAGTATGCTTAGACAATTTATTGTGGCTTATGCTCTCTCAATGCAGATTTATCAAAGATCCGCTAATGCTACACTTAAGGTCTAGGACCGGTCTAAACATAGGAGTAATTTGGTTTTCCCACATAGCACTGAACTCCTGCACTTTATAATGTTTTTGATTTTAGATAGTGAAAGCACACAAAACATCATATGGTTTGTGACCTTGTTACCGATACTGCAATCAAAACATTTGTTTCCAGACTGGGAGATCTTTTGTTATTTTTAAGTCAAGCATTTTATCCATCATATAATTTGAAAACTGGACTCTCAGCTAACACACACCTGTTTTGAAAATGTTTGTGCAACAGGTCTAATTTCTCCTGGGCTTAAATTCCTAATCTATAAACGCCTCTCTTCCCAAGCCACCTTATGTTATTAAATGGCAAAAAGTACCTGCCTAGATATGGAAGATCTCCAGCTAATGTGGAAGTATAACCCAAGCCGTTCAATTTGTACTTCTCTAGTTGAGACACAATACAGTATAAAGTCATGAAGAAGAAGTAGCATTTGATCCCCAATCGTTAATACTAGTTCTAATGGACTTTGTTTTAGGGTTTGTGGCCAAAGGGGAACCTATTATTATTATTATTCATACTAAGTGAACTTACCCTAAGTTTTGGGTCCAAGTGTTTCAAGTAGTATATACTACCACTAATCAAACAGTTCCAAAAGTTCCAGCTATACAAACTAATACACGCTAATCATTCATATCTGTGTTAATACAAAATTAGTTTTAGCGACATCCTGGAAGTCTCCTCTTCTCTCCTTTGACCAGTTCAAGCATGTCCTATGCTTTGATAGAATGAAAGCTATCTTGGAGAATACCCTTCCATAGTCTGTAAAGGTCTGGTTACCTTACTACTCTAACTGCTTACATTTGGCCCCACCAGCACTCACCTTTGTATGAGGTTAGAATTTTTGGATGCTTTTTTGTGACCTGGCAGGAAATCTCTCTTTTCTTTCCACTTATTTCCTCTTCTTTTATCTCCTTGCATCTGTTTCGTCTCTTCCTTATTATCTACCTTTGAGTAAGGACACAGCTAGGAGGCCACCCCTTTAGTTCGTTATGTTTACATTACTTTAATTGACAATAAGATTACCAGACTTCTGTCAGGTGTTTATAAAATTTTATTTTGCACTTTTTTTTTCAACTGTGGTGTGGTATATGACGCCTGAGCCCCTTTCTATTAACCAAGGCCATATATACTGGAGTGCAGTCCCAAGGATACTTTGGGTATCAATGTTACCATATAACTGTTATATACATTGAGCTTGGCAAAATAGATATTTCAACTGCCGGGCCTGTCTTTCATTTACCTGAAGAATTATCTTTGCTCCACTGCGTGGGATAATGCATACCTTGTTCTTGAATGAGATTAAGCTGTAAATTCATGCTTATGATGTCCATATTTTACCATTGTTTTTGTTTTTTGTTATCAAAAAATGATAATAAAAACTTTTCAAAATAAAAAAAAAAATCTTCTCATAAGAACCCACACTACCTGCTGCGCTGAGACAGTGTGCGTTTATGCTCCAATGTGTTTACTTCAACCAATCAAAGGCTTAGGTGGCTAAAAAAAAAAACAACATTTCAAATCTCAACTCTTTTCAGTTCCAGAACAACCAAAATGCATTGTTGCGCCGCTATACCCCCCGCAGTGCTGGCGACACGCAGCGTGTCGCCAGCACAATGTTTACCTAAGCGCTGTCTATTAGCGCCGCTCCCCCGCATCGGCGCTACCCGCCCGTGTCCCTTCCCTTCCGCTGATAGGAGGGAAGTGACGCGGGCGGGTAGCGCCGATACGGAGGAGGCGGGGGAGGGGCGCTCAGGGGGGACATGGAGGCACACCATGGGGCAACGGAGGCTGGTCTTAGTGTGCACAACCAGCCTCTGTGCCCCAGTAACATAATTAAATACCACCTCGGGTTCTCTTTAAAAAAACCCTCTATGGGATACCTACCTCAGGAGGGTGAAGCCTTAGGGTCCCAATGAGGCTTCCCCGACCACTGTAGACCGCAGGAATCCAGAGCTGGCTCCCCCGAATCATCCCCCGACAAGCAGGACAAGCTAGATTTATTAACCTTTCCGGGATCCAGTGCAGGTGCAGTGGCGCCTCTTCCTTCAGGTAAGGCATAAATAGCCGAATCCAATTGTATCTGCTCTACTGCACAGGCGCAAAGGACTTGCGCCTGCGCAGTAGAGCGTATCCGATCTGTTTCAGCTATTTCCCACCTTAACCTGAACAGAAAGCTGTTAGTGTGCCTGCGCAGGATCGCGGTAGGTAAATATTTACCTCGCCACACTTCGGGGGACCCGTGCAATTGAACGGAGGGACGCAGAAGGACAGGGAAGCTTCGTTAGGATCCAAAGGCTTCCCCCTCCCAAGGTAAGTATCCCTCAGAGGGTTTTTTTCCCTTACAGATTCTCTTTAAAGACAAAACAGGTTAAAATTGTTCATGGAAATCGCAAATCGCAATCACTGTTTAAATTGCTAGCATTGCGATTTCTAGTGGCCCTTACGCATTTGCATAGAGCCCTGTGTCTCTTACCTAGTAGTTGTCCAACAAATAAACACATAAAGAGTAGTTAGTGTCTAGAATCCTAAAATCATTGGTAGGCCGATACCTCCTGTTGCTCTGTTTTGTAAAAGGATTTATTTGACCAGTGTGGCTAATTAAACAAAACTATTTTTGCCAATCATTAGTCCAGCTTACCCACCGGCAATGCTAATCTACAGTAGCTTTTCTATGCAGTAAATTAGATAAAGAAAAGGTCACAAGACTGAAGTACATATGATATATTTGCTAGCTATTGTACAAGAAAAAAATGGACCTAAACTGAATTTTATAGCATATTGATTAATTGTCCCAAAGATATCAAGCCAAATAAAAGTTTTCTTTTCCATGATTTATATCTACAAGTTAGGTTCTGTGATTTTCATCCCCTTTTGTCTTAGTTCAGGATACCTCCATTTCAAGCTGATGAAATCAGGGCAGAGCTATCTATATATGCCCTTTCACCCGCACACCCATGCCTACCCACATATTGAGAAAGTCCCAGTGTGGTGTCAATGCACATCTCCAATTGGTTAAGAGTGCCAAAATGCACCCCTCTGATTGGCTACATTCAAGTCCGAATATCTCTGCGACCATGCATCTTATAGACCCCAAATTTGGAGGGTAAGGAGGGGACCCCCGGACCACATCCATACTGCAGACTCCCAGATGCTTGAAGCTATCTCAGGAACCAGCAGGGTTTGGGGTTTGCTACTTGGCATAAAAGCAGTTCAGGGGGTCCCCTCTGTACCCTTCAAAATTAGGCTCCGTAAATGCATGGTCGCAGAAATATTCAGGTTTGAATGTAGCCAATTGCAGGTGATGGATATTGCCCCCTACAGGCACATCTCACAAAAAAGTCTGAAAAGACTTGTTTGCTATATTTATATTAAATTTATGTATTATTTTATCTTATTTATTGTATTTATAAAGCACCAACATATGTATTTGTTAGTAAAGCAGTATGAATCTTAAAAAAAAAAAAGTGACATACTCACCTATGGAGAGGGAAGACTCTGGATCCCATATAGTCCTCCGTGTCATCTCTCGCTACCCTTCCACACAGCTGGGGTGTTGTCAGACTTTCATCAGTGCACCTGATTTTTACACACATTCTGGGTCAATGGCCTAAGGCACTGGAGGCAGGGGATCAACAGGTTTGCCAGGCAATCAGCATTGTTATAAAATAAATAAATATGGAAACTTCCAAATCCCTCTTGCTACAGGGTCACATTAACGCTAGGATGGTCATTGTTTTGGGATCAAACCATTTTGTTCTACCCCTATGGCTGCATGTCTACCCAGTTCCCTTTTATGTTGTCAGTTGTAGGCCAACTGTTGACAGTTCTATGATGAGATGATACATTTCTTCTGGTAATATTGAGGAACAGACATACTGTCCTCAGATTTTCCCAAATAGCATTTTACAAAGATACGAAAGTGATAATTAGTAACACAAATACTGAAAACGATTCAGATAATTAGAATTTTGGTCATTTGCATTGCTTCAGGCATACAAGAAACAAATGTAGTTAAGTTGTTTGAAAACTTATTAAAGTATTTGGAGAATTCTGGAAGTTAAAGGGCAGACATTACACTTTAAAATAACTGATGAAGTTTCACGGTTTTAATAATGAAGCACCTGCTGTATTATATTAAGGAATAAAAATCAATGGAGCATACCCAAATCAGCTCTACACAATATGAAATGGTGTGATCTGTTGCCCTCTGAAGATATATAAAGGGTTTTCTATTACTATTTTATATAAAAAATGCTAATTATGAGTCTGTGCCATAAAGAGCAATCTACTTTTACTGATCTTAAAAAAAATGTTTTTTACTAGGTACTTTGGTTTTATAATTTAGGCTTAGTACTAAAACATTTTTTTTTAATTTAGGAAGAGTTACAATATTTTTTTCTAGCACCACCTGCTGGCTTCACTAACAATGCATGTACAAAGGCAAGACATAGGCCCATATGCAATTAACATTTTCTCCCCGCGCCCGATCGCCATTATCCGTTGCGGCGCGCGGGCCCCCCCCCCCCCCCAGACCCCGTGCGCTGCCTGGCCAATCAGTGCCAGGCAGCGCCGAGGGGTGGATCGGGACTCCCAATGACGTCACGACGTCGCTGACGTCGGTGGCGTCATCCCGTCCCGTCGCCATGGCGACGGGGGAAGCCCTCCAGGAAATCCCGTTCTTTGAACGGGATTTCCTGATCGAAGCGGGCGGGGGGAGCGGCTATCATGTAGCGAGCCCTGGGCTCGCTACATGATTTAAAAAAAAAAAAAAACTGCCGCGCTGCCTCCTGGCGGAATTAGTCATACCGCCAGGCGGGTTAAAATAACTTTTCAGCAATTTACAATTAAAAAAAAAGTACCAAAAAGCTGGAGAAAAAGTACTATTAAAAGTATTCTGAGTATTTTCTTGCTTGCTGGTGGCTTAAAAAGCATTTTATGACAAGGTGTGACAATATCACCTAGGAGAAAACTCAAGAGAAAACGTGAATTGCATATGAGCCATAGTGTTTTGATCATTCCATATGTTATTATCCCCACAGAATGTTTTGGTACGAGGCTAAGTACAGGAAGTCAATGGAGTGGTGATCAGTTAGTCCAGGTAGTTTAGTCATTCAATGGGTTGGTGCAGTGGCATAATTGAGTAGGAAACACAAGGAGAGAAGACCTTGCCCAAATGCTTACAATCTAAAGGAGGGGGAGTAGGGGGACACTAGCGGGGACGATGTGTAGTTGCTCAGCAGTGCGGGTTAGGGCATTGATGGGGGAGGGTAGGCCAACAGGAACAGGTGTGTTTTGAGGGTTTGCCTAAAGGTGTTGAAGAAGGGAGTGAGCCTGATGGGGCTGCCAGAAAGTTCCAGAGAGTAGGGACAGCTCCAGAAAAAGTCCTGTAGTCTCGCATGGGAATGAGCGATGCATGGAGTAATCAGGGGCAGGTCACAGAAGGCTAGACGTGTGCGAAGCTCAGAGATGAAGGTCAGGCAGGTATTGTGGATGAATTTGTAGGCCAAACAGAGTATTTTGAAGGTGATGCTGGAACTAATGAGCAGTCAGTGGAGGGATTTGCAGATTGGGGCTGCAGAGGTGGAATGTTGGGAGGAGTGAATGACTCTGGTTGCTGCATTCATGATGGACCGCAGGGGGGCAGTTCGGTTCATAGGGAGGCCAGACAGGAGGGCGGTCTGGAGATTATGAGGGCATGAATTAATAGTTTGGCAGTATCGGTGGTCAAGAAAGGAGATCTTGCAGAAATATTGCAGAGGTGGAGTTTGCAGGACCTGGTAACATTTTGGATGTGGGGGTCAAATGAGAGCACTGAATCCAGGACCCCTAGGCAGTGGGCCTGAGAGGAGGGATAAATCTTCAGGTTATTGACTGTGATGTAACAATTTGGGAGGGGTAGTGATGGGCGGGAAGATCAGCTCGATTTAGTCCAGGTTTAGCTTCAGGAAAACAGCAGGCATCCAGATGGAGATGGTTGTGAGACAAAAGGAGATCATATCAATGGTGGTGGTGGAGAGAGCCAGGGTATGGAGGTTTATCTGTTGTCAGCATACAGACGATATTTAAAGAGACTCCGTAACAAAAATTGCATCCTGTTTTTTATCATCCTACAAGTTCCAAAAGCTATTCTAATGTGTTCTGGCTTACTGCAGCACTTTGTACTATCACAGTCTCTGTAATAAATCAATGTATCTTTCCCTTGTCAGACTTGTCAGCCTGTGTCTGGAAGGCTGCCAAGTTCTTCAGTGTTGTGGTTCTGCTATGAACGCCCTCGTCAGGGGGGAAAGAAACACACAAATGATCTCTTGAGATTCAAAAGGAATGCTGTATACAGCCTGCTTGTGTATGGATGTATTTTCTATGTGTGGACATACTGTACATCAACCTACTTCCTGTTTTGGTGGCCATTTTGTTTGTTTATAAACAAACTTTTTAAAACTGTTTTTAACCACTTTTAATGCGGCGGGGAGCGGCGAAATTGTGACAGAGGGTAATAGGAGATGTCCCCTAACGCACTGGTATGTTTACTTTTGTGCGATTTTAACAATACAGATTCTCTTTAAAGCCCAGAGTGATGTTAAAAGGGACTGATTCCATCAGGTTTTTTAAACCGATACGTTTTGACTTTCAGATACTATTCTACTTAATTCTTTGCTATTGTAATTATTATAAAAATATTGAAACAGAAAAAGGACTGATTTATCACTTTCCCCATATCAATTAAGTGAATGAATAATGGAACTTGATTACTGTAGTGTTAGTGATTTGTTTATACAGTGAAACAAGCTTTTTGTCTACTTACAAAAACTGCCTGTCGAGCTAGCAGGCAAGGCTTCAAAATATCAAATATTTTAGTTTATACAAAACAGTAAACTCTCTTCAACAAGCTTACCTCAAGATCCTGATCAATTTGGTAATCTTTAGGCATGCTGGGCAGTATAGGCCATGTGAGGTTTGAAGTAGCGCTCGGTAAAGAGCTGAAAGTTCCATTTTTAAGATTTTCTGTAGATTGAGACTTTGGTCCAGGCCAGCCAAGAAGGCTTTCTAAGAAAAATAAAATGTCAAGATGTACAGATAAGCTGAAAGTAAACGTGAAACAAACATATCACGCAGTTTTATACTAACCCGGGGCTTCCCCCATCCCCCTAAAGTCTGTTACAGCCCTTCATGTCGGACTGGGCCCCTCTGTTGCACCACATTCCCCCCATTGAGCTCTCATGGATGGGAGTATTCAGTGCAATCGCAATTACAGTCTTGAAAGATTATACATACACAGAATGCTCTTGGTAATGGGGTCACAATCAGAGGGTGAGCGTGACCAGGAACACACATACGCAGTAGTCTCTGATTGGCTCAATTGAGGGCATTACCAGGGCAGACTGCGGGAGAATGGAGTGGACGAGGCGGACACGAAGGGCTGATGAACTACAGGGGGCTGGAAGAAGCCCCAGGTAAGTATAAATCCATGTGACATACCTACCGATACTTGTCTCAGGTACACTTAAGGATATTTCCTCCATCTGATTATAATAAAACTTGTCACATAATAAACCAACTACAGTAGTGGCATTTTTGCCTGTATATATCGGAGTGTTGTCCTACACATAATAAAGAAGCTGGTTCTTTTCACTCTATTCATTTTTGTGGTTACCTTTTTCTGATGTATATATACTGGTGTAGAAGATCACCTAAAATATATACTGTAATTTATGAATGTTTAATTTATTTATATTTACACACAGATTATGGGAAAGGGAGTATCAGCTACTTATTGGTTAAAGTTCCTCTTTAATCCTCCCACACAGCTGTTTTCGTTTCAGTTTTTAAAATGTGTTTCAGCCTACACATAAAAATGATCATCAATAAAGGAGATCTGAAGGTATATGGTGGCTGTCATATTTAGTACCTTTTAAACAATACCAATGGCTTGGAAGTCCTGATCTCTTTGGCTGCAGAAGTGTCTGCCTCACACACCTGAAGCAAGCATGCAGCTAATCTAGTCAGACTTCAGTCAGAACACCTGATCTGCATGCTTATTCAAGGTCTATGGCTTAAATTATTAGAAGCAGAGGATCAGCAGGACAACCAGGCACTTTGCATTGTTTAAACACCTCCATATCCCTCTCGGTTTAGGTGTGCTTCAACATCTCTTTGGTATAATTAGTTCATCATTTACCTGACTATAATCTTGCAAAATGCCTTACTTGCAAGTGTACCTATAGGAATTGATGCTGTTTTGAAGGCAAAGAGTAGTCACACAAATATTGATTACATTTAGAATTTTCTTCTGTTAACACATGTTGACTGTTTTAACCACTTCACCACAAAGGCAATTTTACCCTAACGGACAAGAGCGATTTTCATCTTTCAGTGCTCATCCCTTTCATTTGCCAATAGGTTAATTGCTACTAATCCCAATGAAATTATCTATATCTTGTTATTTTTCACCACCAATTGGGCTTTTTGGGGTTGATATTTGTTTTCAGTAATTACTTTATTTTGTATGCATTTTAAAGGGAAAACAAGGAAAAAATGAAAAAATACACTATTTCTCCAATTTCATCCCCTATAGTTTTAATATAAACACTGCTACTGCACATAAAACCCACACATTGTATCTGCCTATTTGTCCTGGTTATCACAATATTTTAATTATGTCCCTAGTACAAAGTATGGTGACAATATAGTATTTGGAAATAAAGGTGTATTTTTTCTTTGGTGGTTTTTTTTCTCACTATTTTCACGTGCACATGCACGGGAATGCACGGGAATCCACGTGCACAGCAGCAGCAGCACTATCTGACTTATAAAACGTCCTGGAGCCATTAAGAGGCTCTAGCAGGACGTTTTTATAAGTCAGCTTGTCATTAAGTGGTTAAATTGATAAGAGCAAACAGAGTTTATACTTGTGAAAGCACTCATTACCTTACAGCAGTTCCTTTTCCCCTGCGTAAGGCCTGATTTAAAGGGTCAGCTGGTGGGACGGCTACCAGCAACTCATTTAGCCAAAGCTAAACACTTTTCTGCTACCCCGCAGAAAGGCATTTGGCATCGGTTTGCATGGGTTCCCTCTGTTCCGTTTCGTCTTGAGCCCCTGGGGGACACAGGCTCGTGATCGCAGCCATTGCTGGAATCTACACATAGTGCCCAAGACGAGATAACAGGATCTACAACATTTACAAGAAGTGATGAATGGGTCGGCACCACCAAGTGTGTTGAAAAAAGCTCTTTTAATGGAACATTCAACAGCAGTGACAGACGCTGTTTTGGGCTGACAAGCCCTTCCAGAACGAAACAGCGTCTGTCACTGCTGTTGAATGTTCCATTAAAAGAGCTTTTTTCAACACACTTGGTGGTGCCGACCCATTCATCACTTTCTGTACTGGTCCCAAGAGTCGTGGCACACCTTCTCGTACTTTGATGCACCTCACCTACTTGTAACAACATTTACAAGGACAACGACTGTTACTGTCGTTTAGAAAACACTTCCATTCATTTGAATGGAATGGTAGTAGATGCCTTTTTAAGAGGAGCTGTCTATCTCAGAAAAAAACAAACATACATATATAAGTAGTTAAATACTTGCTCTACTTACATACCATATGTATTGCACTTTTCACATTTTGATTTAAGTTACATTTACATTTTAGCACAATTCTGTGTATGTATACAGTATATATGTATGATTCTAAAGTAAAAGTAAACATCCTGGTTAATAATGTTAGTATGGAAGCAATGCTTGGCCATATGGTAAAGCAGTAAATGAAAAGTGTGCTTTCTTACAACACGTTGTGATACATACAACTATTGCTTTGTTGATCATACCTGTCATTACATTCTTGCTGTTCTGTCCAGCTTGATATACACTCTGCTGTAGCAAGTGAAGACACTCTCCAAGGCAGCTGAGGGTAGCAGCTGAGGTAGCTTTCAAGAGCAGTAAGTCCTGATCCAAGGCAGAGAGTGGACCAGTGCCTGATAGGGATTCAATAGCATGCACCAGGTTTTTCTGCTGTCCTTCAACTTCAGTCATAACCTGAATGATGAAAAAGATGCACACTAAAGTCAAAAGGGCAATTTTAAATGACACAAACTTACAATGTTTATAGGGTACTGAAACATTACCAAATGGATGACATAACTAATCTCTAGTGGTTCTGAGATTATATAAAACCACTCAGACCATCAAAAGGTTCTAATAAAATTGCCTCTAACCAATTAGCTGAACATTTTCCTGGTAAATCAAGATAGTGTTTCTCGCACCATCTAGTGGCGAAAAGTAAAATATATCACACACACACTTACAATTAATAAGATGAATCCCTTCCAAAGCGCCCCCCCCCCCCCCCCCAAAAAAAAAAGTTTAATAAATACATAAATAGTTGCCTTAGGGTTTTTTTTATATGTATGTCATGAGGGTATATTACTGTTATTTTAGTACATAAGGGCTTTTCATTATTGAACAGACACAAAAAACAAAATCAGAAAAATAACCGGTACACTTTTATTTCCATATAATATACTGTCAACACATTGTACTAGGAACATAATTTAAATGTGACAGGCGGAACAGACACAGTTACACAGACAAGCAACAACTTTAGAGTCAAAAACATGTATACACTCTCTTTGAGCTAATAAAGTTTATTTACATACAGTTTATGTACCTCGATGTGCCTGAGAGCTTGTGTTTACAATTATGAAAATGTAAGAGATAGCTGCCAACACTATTATCTCAGAGGGAAGATTAACAAAAGTACACTTCCAGACCAAGGATGTGCATCCAGCACTCAATCACATTCAGGATGAATATGCATCAAAGAGTCAAACCAGGAACCCAGACACCAAAGGGCAAAGTCCAAACTGTAGCAAAAAGACCTGGGACTCCATATGGATTCAAACAGCAAGCGCTTGCTTTATTACCATTATGTGCATTACCAAAATACAATCAGCATAACGTTTTGGTCTAGACGTCCTTTTTCAAATAATGTTTTTGGAAAAGGTTCCATAGACCAAAACATTGTGCTGTTTGTTCTTTGGTTCTGCATATGATGCAAATAAAGCAAGTATTTGCTGTTTGAATCCAGAAGGAGTGCGGACTCTTTCTGCTACAATTTGGAAGAGTAGCAAAAAACAGGTTTGACATACAGTTCCATCGGGCCTTCAAGGCCCATTCACATTAGGGTGATCAGCAAACTAACTATATGGCAATGATCTCACTGCCACAATGGCCACCAACCACGGCATTTCCCGATTAGCGGTAATCCCAAGACGTGTTGCCTGCAGCATTTTTCCGTGATTCTGGCGTGATCACGATACAGTGCTTGCAAATATGTCACAATCATCAGGAATCACAAGAGTGTACAGTGATTTTACTGCGCTAATCGCGGCAAAATCTCCCTCGCAAAATGCTAGAGCTAAGCGCTACTGTTTTGCGACCTTCAAGTGTTAATGGGCCCTCATTCTCTTCCTCCCCATATTGACTATTGACAGAGATAGCTGTTGCTGTATAGTACTCTAACATATTGCAGCCTGCATGTTACTGAGCATACAGCTGCATAATTAAAACCTATTGAAAATATTAACTGTGGGATTAACTTAAATCAAGGAAAGTTAAAGAGACTCTGTAACAAAATGTTCAGCCTTATTTCTTCTATCCTATAAGTTCCTATACCTGTTCTAATGTGGTCTGTCTTACTGCAGCCTTTCCTAGTTGCACCGTTGCTGTATTATCTCTGTTATATAATCTAATCTTCTTTCCTTTGTCAACTTTGTCGCTCAGGCAGGAATGTGCTGCTTTGCTGTGATAGGATAGAAGTTATACACACCCTCTCCAAGCCCCCTCCAGGCTCTGTATGAGTCACAGATTGAGCTTCTCTCAGCCTATCACATACTGGTTAGCAGCTATGTCTTTTGTTTGTAAACACTGCCTAAAACTGACAATTACAAGCCAGGATTGCAGCAGGGAGTGGCAGAAACAGCAAAGAGGGGCCAAGGAGAACATAATGAATAGAATGGTATGCTTTTTATTGTAAGAATTTTATAGAATTTTATAGTACAGGTTCTCTTTAAGGATTACTATCTGTCATGTGCTTACTGCTGTTTAGGCCCACACAAGAGTAATTTCACATACTGTAGTTCCTGTTGCAACGGGCAGAAAGTAAAGGGGAATGTTCACAGAAGGGACACAGACAGTAATATAAAGTGTTATTTTCCCCTTCAAGTGCAAAAGGTTAAAATATCAGCTTTTCATAGCCAGAAATTTGTAGAAATAAACAAGAGGGGAATAGAGAGCCAGAAGTCTTGCTTTATGTGTAAGCACACTAACACTACATATATATTTTATTATGAACCTGCAGACACTAAACTTTCTAATACTGGTTTAAAAAAATGACAGAAATTCTCAACTCTGTCTCTGCATTATTTTTATAAGGCACATTTTGTGAGCACTGTTCTCTTCTTCAGGTATATGGCTGCAAAACAAGAGAAGCCAATACAATCAAATGTGCTGCAGGTCATAATGGTGAGCGGTTGATGTGACTGAATACTAGCCCGATAAAGTTTACAACAGAGACATTTTAGAATTATAGCTATTGTACTAAAAAGCCTTCTCTATTGGATTCATTACCATTATTCAAATGGTATTTTATACCATTGATTTGACACCATTAGATACCATTTTCTCCCATCAGAGTATGATGTTTCCCATGCAAAAGATGTTTGTAAGGGTCCATGGGGGATCACAAGACTCCTTCAAGCTCCACAACACAACCTCCACCACAACATTCAGCTATAGTCAAATAGAGACATGATTTGTCAACTACCCAACTACAGTTGCCTCAAGACCTGTTTGCATAAAGTATAGGACTTGGGTCTGCACAGACTGGTCAACCCCAGAGAGAGCACAAACCGAAACAAGAGTACAGAAAAGGCAGACAATGGAGTGGTCATATTCTGAAGATCATATAGCTGATTGTCCAGACAGTCAATTAAAATCCTATCAGATTCAAAGCCAAGGATCATACACGGACCATCAAAACGATGATTCAAGGGCTCAAACAAACGTTTTACTGGATTCATAAGCCAGCTTTGAATCACAGAAGATCAGATAGCAGATTATGCGAAAAGCACACCCTCAGCAGCTCAGGCAACTGACCACTATCACCAGCACCGCAGCACTGATACAGGGAGGATTATATGGGGAATGCAAGAACATACATGCGGAATGTGTAAGAATACCCAGGTGAGGAGATAGGCAGTTCAGATTGTAGTACTGTAAAGCCACTAGATGGTAGTAACTTGTCCTAAACCTGAATTTCACGTAAATCCTGCCTGTCTTCCTCACATCAGTAAAAAAAAAAAAAAAAAAAAAAAAAAAGTGAAATGGTTAATATGGTCATTTTCAATTCTCTGGGGGGATTTTCACATAATGAGGCTGACAGGAAGATGTATTTTACCCCACTCTTCCCACTGTGAAAGGATTCCACTTTGATGTATAGAACAGTTAGGAGGCGCCCAATCAGTAGATGAATAATATAGCTCTAATGATACTGTGTGTAACTTAGCCAGTTCACCCCAAGGGACTAGAGCAATTATCACCTGTCAGTGCTCATCCCTTTTATTCCCTAATAACTTTATTACTACTTATCACAACAAAATTATCTATACCTCGTTTTTTTAGCCTACAATTAGGCTTTCTGTGGGTAGTACAGTTTGCCAAGATTTTTTTTTTATTCTAAATGCGTTTTAACGGGAAAAATAAGAAAATAATGGAAAAAAATTATTATTTCTCAGTTTCCAGCCATTATAGTTTCAAAAATTAAACATTCTCCTGTGGATAAAACCAACACATTTTATTTGCCCAGTTGTCCCAATTATTAAACTGTTTAAAGAGACACTGAAGCGAGAATAATTCTCGCTTCAGAGCTCATAGTTAGCAGGGGCACGCGTGCCCCTGCTAAAACGCCGCTATCCCGCGGCTAAACGGGGGTCTCTTCACCCCCAAACCCCCCCGCAAAATCAACGACCAAATTGGTTGTAGATTTTGCTGCTCCTAGAGGCAGGGCTAACGGCTGCAGCCCTGCCTCCAGTTGCGTCTATCAGCGGCGCATCGCCGCCTCTCCCCCGCCCCTCTCAGTGAAGGAAGACTGAGAGGGGCGGGGGAGAGGCGGAGATACACGCTGACAGACGCGTGTGGGGCAGGGCTGCGGCGGTTAGCCCTGTTTCAATCAGGAAGAGATCCCCGGCTGCACGGAGGGGATTTCGGGGGGAAAGGGACCCCCGTTTAGCCGCGGGATAGCGGCGTTTTAGCAGGGGCACACATGCCCCTGCTAACTATGAGCTCTGAAGCGAGATTTATTCTCGCTTCAGAGTCTATTTAAATGATGTACCTATCACAATGTATTGCGACAATATATTATTTGGAAATATAGGTGTTATTTTTCTGGGTTTTTTTTGTCCGGTCCATAATTACAAGCCCCTATGTAGTAAAGTAAAAGTAATTGTCCCTCATAAAATATAGATTAAAAAAGCTGAGTCCCTAAGGCAACTTTTGATGTATTTTTTTTTTTAAACTGATTTTTTTTTACAAGTGTTTTTTTTGCGGGGGTGGGGGCTTTGGAAGTGTAAATTATTAATTTTATGAATATATATACTCGAGTATAAGCCGAGTTTTTGAGACCAAAAAAGTGGTCCAAAAGTGGGAGCCTTGGCTTATATTCGAGTCGTCATTTTTTTAGCGAGGCCCCCCCCCCCCCGTACATCTCCCCCTGCCTCCTGCATGGTCCTTCCGATAGCTCCCAACGTCTGCGTACAGCTGCTGCTCCTATTTCCAGAAAGTAGTCACCACACTGACAACGCTGGGACATGCCGAATACAGCTTACATCCAGCGCGTGTCTCGCCGCTCCAATCTCCTCTTCCACTACCACATGACATCCATCTCTCTATTTTCAGCATTTAGCAAATCTGTTCTCATGGTGACCGGCCCGCCTACTAACTGATGTATGCGGAAGTGGAAGAGGGAGATCGGAGCAGCGAGACACGCGCTGGATGTGAGCTGTATTCAGCATGTCCCAGCGCTGTCAGTGTGGTGACTACTAGCTGTAAATAGGAGCGGCAGCTGTACACAGGCGTGGGGAGCTATCAGAAGGACAGGGCAGGAGGCAGGGGGAGTTGTACGGGATAGACACACTCAACTAGAAACGGCAGCTGTATGCGAACGGGAGTCCACAGAACTTTACGGTAACCTATCTTTACCAGCCAGTGACTGCACACAATTGAAATCAACAGACTGGTAGGACAGAACAACCTGTAGCCTCTTTTGCCCTGGGCTATAACATAAATGTGTAGCAATGGTTTCTGTTTTGAAGAAGTACTGGTTGCCAAGTTGCACAGCTGTGTAACACTACTCTGAGCGGCAGGAATCACTGTTGTTGTTGGGCTTACATTTCCCTTGGCAGCTCTTTGTAAGTGTGAGGGTGCATACTATAGCTGTTCTCCATGCAGACCCTCCATGTGGTCACAGTTTCTGTCAGCCCTGTTGCCATGCCGACCCTCACTGCTAACCAATAGTCCGCTCGCATACGTACAGAGAGCATAGCGCAGCTGATCCATATTGATCTGCACTTGTCCTCCTTGTCTGCCTGTCACAATGTTCACCTGTTACCACCAGTGTTACCACCTACAGAGACCTTCCATGCAGACTCCATGTCTTCCGGTTGTCCCTCGGCTTATAGTCAAGTCAATATGTTTTTCCAGGTTTTTCAGGTAAAAGTTGGGGGGTCGGTTTATACTCGGGTCAGCTTATACTCGAGTATATACGGTATGTATATGCCTGCAAGTGTAATTATACTTTTTGGCCACAAGATGGCGCTAGTGAACACTTTACCGTTTGTTAGGGAGTGTTTACTTTTTTTACATTTAACTACACTGTGACGGCTTTCTGTTTTATGAATGGACATGGCCGCTGATCGCGATCACGTCCATGCATTCCAGGCATTGCAATCACTGAACGCTGAATCCCGACGGAAGCGGTGGTGGGAACGGCGCGCACACGTGCAGAGCGGCAGCGGGAACGAGCAACTTATTAAAACGTCCTGTTGCCATTAACAGGCTCAAAAAGAACATTTTAATAAGTCAGGGTGCCATTAACTGGTTAAATCAGTCTTGTGTAGTAGTGCACAACATATGCTTGTTCAGTAAGTAAACGTAAGAGAAAGCTACTGTCTGACAGCTGCCCTACACCTAACAAGCAAACCCTTTTTACTGAACAGAACATACGCCATACTTCAAAAGATGCTACAAACTGTCACCTGGAGGAAGGCTATTTGTGACTTTTACATAGACATCAGTATTTCTGGACAAAGGTAAATAGAATAACTATAAAGGTTTTGAAGACAGGAGCTTAATTTATATTATGCCAGACTTGAATTCTGTTTGAAATTGGGAGATGATTTAGCCTTGAGCATCCTATTAGCAGTTCTTAGCCGAAAATATCTTTATATGCAAAACATTCCAATACAATAATACAAACAAAAAATAACTCTTTCATAGTGAAGGGATTTATTTATTGCCTACCATGCCTTCTGTACAAATTAAAGAGGCACCATAGTGACATATAGTAGAACATATAGTAGAATACAGTAAATTATATAATGGTAATTTTACTGGTTTCAGCCTCAGAAACATTTCCTATAGCTATATATTGCTGTATATTGAATGTAGCCCCACCCTCCCATTGATGTCACAGCCTAGGCTGTTTAGCTATGCAGAGGTACCTCCCAGGGCATTCTTCAGGACATGGAGTATACATTCATTCTGCAATGATGCACCAGACAGCACTAGATGTCGCCACCTGTGGTACATTTCAGAATGTAAATCAGGGTGAGGAAAAGCCCATGCACAGCTTTATCCAGCACTTGACTTTATTTCCTCGCTCTTATTCTTTGGCTGCAGTTGTAGCATAGCTCAAATATCTTCTTACAGCCTCAGAGACACACTTCACAGCAGCGGCATTGTGGCATCTCTGATAGATTTTCCATTCTATACCGTTAATTCACTCTAGCAACTCTTTATCTAAAGTTATTAATGCAGGTTGCTATTAAAAATGCATTATTCTAAGGCAGCTCAAAAACTTTTCAAGGTGAATTTTTCATACATACCATGTATTAAAGACAAGTTCAGACAAATGAATGTAATATTGTTCATTTAGAGAGTGCACTCTGTTAGCAGGATCCTCTATTATATATTGAAAACTTGAAGCAATTATTCTCTTTAAAGCACAAGACAACGCATACAAAGGGTTAAGCAACCTTGTAGATTAAAGCAACAGGAAATGTTTTGTAGGATCAGCAACAAGTGAGTTAATGGCATAAAAACAATAAGAAATATTGTTAAATATCCCGCAAGCCAGTGGCGTCTTGGGCATAGCTTGGCAAAGTGGCACTGATACCACTCAGCAAGATGAAAGCTCCCATTAGTGAATTCAGAGAGCAATCTTTCTTCTGTCCTGCACCCATCCACTTTGATCTTCAGCCCATGCAAGCAACGTGAGGCGGCAATAGGAATACTGCTGCAGCCAAAGCTGGAAATGATGATGATGAAAGGATAGTTGTGATCTCCGACCTCATTATTACAAGAGCACATTAAGAAAACAGCTCCATGCTACGGTATCCTGCAGAGTGGAACCTAATAATGAGGAAAGCGGTGTTTTTCTGGACACAGCTGCACTTATTTTGGACTTCGGGCCCATGAAGCTAATGAACACTTTGCACCTCCATGTGACAGAATAACATCTCATTTGGAGAACGGTAAAACAAGGCCGCAAAGCCTCCAGAAGTTCAGGTTACTAATTGCATGCTGAGACAGGCCTTTGTAGAAGCTTTATTCCTACATCTCAGCTGTGTCATCTCATATTGTGGTTCACCATGAATCTGTGGGACAGATCAGGACAATTAAAGCAAAGCATTACTACCAAATATCTTATTCATGACAAATGCATTCAGCAAAGTCCCATAAAAGTGGGCTGCCGATGTAAATATACGGTATTTCACCCAGTGATTAGAAGATATACTTAGAGAATAAGAGGACACACTTAACCCCCAGGAAAGTTTCCTTGTGCCTCTGTTGCTCCTATTCTTTCCTAACAAGTGGTTTCTCCGCTGACACCACTGGTTCAGTGGCGGTAGATTTCTAAGATGCCACCTCCCAGATGGCTGAAGGTCCATATTCATGGCACAATTTTTTGCGACAAACGTTTGATATTGCAATATCGCGTAACAGCGTTTAACGACTTTGCAGAAAATTAGAACAGTCATTGAAACGATCGTTCGCGACCCGTTGTTCCTTTTTTGCTACTGTGATTCTACCAGATAGATCGTGGGCACAATTGTTCATGAGCAGAGATTCCTGATCTATCTGGCTGTGGGTACTTAGCTTAACATTGCTCCATCTGGAAACTGCCGCTATGGGACAATAGCCAAAGTACTGACCCTGGGCATTTTAAACTGAGCATGAAACATACAGTATGAAAAGTTACTTATAGTGCATACTCAGAGCCGGGACAAGGTCCTCCAGCACCCAAGGCTGAGACACCAAAGTGCGCCCCCCCATCCCTCCCACCCAGACATCACTCACTGATTACTATTAGAATAAGAGGGCATCCCAGGGCCCCCAACACCCTCAACACCTTAATCTCTAGTTATCTGGCTTGCAGTCACTGCCATGTATCCCCTTTTCTTATTTCTTTCTGCTTCAAACACAATAAGGGTATGATAGCTGAGTGAGTTGTGCGCCCCCTCCTACACTGCGCCCTGAGGCTGGAGCCTCTCCTGCCTATGCCTCGGCCCGGCCCTGTGCATACTGTATGCAAAAGGGATCAGTACCTCCAATAATCCTTCTTCTCATTCATACAGTCAATTCTTTCTCTTTGTGACCATATGCATTTCTGCACGCCAGATGTCTCTGTCATCCCTTCTTCTTTTGCCCCCGATTTTTCCAAGAATTAAGGATTTCTCCAAATAATCCGATCTTCACATTATGTGACCAAAGTATTTGAGTTTTAATAGTAGTATTAGCCCTACCACGGAAAACAGGCCTTCAGGGAATACCGTGTTAATACACGGTATTCCCTGTCTGGCATTTGGCCAACCAGGAAGTGACGCGAGCTTGCGGTCACTTCCTGCTTTGGGTATGCAGAAGTTTGCGGAAGTGTATTGTAAAAATATGCTACCGTGCATGTGTGACACAACGTCGCAACGCCAATGTGGTTAAAAAAGCCTGCGTTGCCATAGACTAACATAACTTCCGGGCCGACGCAGATCGCCACTAGAGCAACATTGTAATGTAGGTATGGGCTAGCGTTAAATCGGGCACTTCCGGTGCAGCATACCACAACATGGGAAGTATGAACTTCTCCATAAACTTTCATTAGACTGTGGTAGGAGTGTGTCAATTTGAGGCACCGCACCTCCCCGGAGTGAAAGGGCCCTGGATTATTGACTGGTTAGATCTTCTAACAGTTCAGGGAACTCTCAGTAGCCTTCTTCACACCCACAGTTCAAAAGCAACAATTTTTCTACGCACGTCCTTATTTACAATCCAACTTTTACAGCCATATGTTACTGCTAGGAAGATCATAGCTCTAACTATCCTGATCTTTGTTGGCAAAGTGACTTCTCTATTATTATCAATCTTGCCATAGTTTTCCTTCCAATGTACAAGTATTTCTTAATCTCATGGCAGCAAACACCATTTACAGAAATCTTCAATCCCAGGATGATAAAATCTGTTACAACTTCTACTTTTTCTATTTGCAGATTGTTCATTGTAACAGATGACATGACTTTAGCTTTCTTGATGTTAAAGGGAACCTGTACTGAGTAAAATTATTTAAAATAAACCCATGAGGTAACTTCAAATGAATATTACATAGTTACCTTGCCATCAGTTCCTCTCAGAAGCTCACCATTTTCTTCTGACAATAATCCCTTCCAGTTCTGACAACATTTTGTCAGATCTGAAATATATCAGTTGCTGTCAGTTATATATCAGTTGCCGTCAGTTATAGCTGAGAGGAAAACTGATGTACCAGGTAATGTCCATGTTTCCCTATGGCTCAAGTGGGCGATGTTACAGTTTAACTGTGTGCTGACCAGAAAGCTGTTATAGGTAATGGCCAAAATGGAGGACGGAAAATTCCCTTGATCACAGTGAACAAACAGGACGTGGAACAGGAGAAAGACACTGAGGAGTAGACTACATGGAAGGTAAGTATGACTTGTGTATGCTTATTTTGCCTTTTAATTTTCAGTTCAGGTTTTCTTTAAAGAGAGCCCAAGGTGGGTACATAAAATTAATGCATGGAGGCGGGGGAGTGGCAGGGAGCATGGCCAGGGAGAGACAGTTGCTCAATGGCAGCTGTGGAAAGCCTGCAAGAATGGGCGTTTTCCCTTTCCTCCGCCTAACACCAATCGACGTAAATTTCTGGGGCTCTGTTTTGCAGGAGATTACGCGCAGGCTGCGCGCACATTTCCTGCTTAGTGGGCGGAGCAATACTCCGCCTTTAGTCTCTGAGGTCCGATCGCAGCTCGGGAGACTGTTAGATGGCTAATTACCGGAACAGCGCTGCGATCTGCAGCAGCGCTGTACTGGGGACAGTCGTGTGACACGGCTGTCCCCTCCAGGGGATCAGAGGTGATCGGCGCAGTAGCGCTGTACTGGGGACAGTCGTGTGACACGGCTGTCCCCTCCAGGGGATCAGAGGTGATCGGCTGTCATAGGTTGAAGCCTATGACCGCTGATCACAGTGATTGGCTAGCGGGGGGAGGGAGGGCGGGCCTCAGGGAAAAAATAGTAAAATCTATTATAAAATAAATAACTAAAATATATATATATAAATATAATTTACAAACCGAGAGCGATCAGACCCACCAACAGAAATCTCTGTTGGTGGGGAGAAAAGGGGGGGGGGGATCACTTGTGTGCTGTGTTGTGCGGCCCTGCAGCTTGGCCTTAAAGGTGCAGTGGCCTATTTTACAAGAAAAGGCCTGGTCTTTAGGGGGGTTTACCACTGTGGTCCTCAAGTGGTTAAGCAGTAGAGCAGTTTTAGCACTTTCTTGTTTGACATTCAAGACTAGGCTCAGATTGTTAATGTTCCTGCCTGCTATTTTAATTCCGGCAATGCGAATCATCCAAACCAGCTCTCTGCATTACATATTCAGCATATAAGTTAAATAAATAAGGAGAAAATATGCAACCTTGTCATACTCCTTTACCAGTTGTGAACCAGTCTGTTATTCTGTACCATGTTTCATGGTGCTTCTTGGTTTGCATATAGATTCCTCAAAAGGCAAATGAAATGCCTTGGTAACCTCATTTCCATGAGAATTTGCACAGTCTATCATTATCTGCACAGTCAAAAGCTTTTGAGTAAAGCAGTCAGTAAAGCAAAGTAAAGCAAAAGTAGGCATTCTTTTGCTTTCTGTATTATTAATTGAACGTTGGCAATGTGATCCCTTGTGCCTCTCCCTCTTCTAAAACTAGCTTGCCCCTCCAATGATGTCAGTAACTTTAAGAACGTAGAAGTTTTAGCAGTTCTTGTAAAAGTTTACCATGGTGCCACCTCTTCCTTCCCAGGAGGAATTTGCATCACTTATCCTGAGGCTGGTGGACCATTGTTTTCCTAGCCACCTCTTCCTTCCCACACGCCTCTCTTTGGTCTTTAGTGTGATGGACAGATTCAATGAACAAAAGGGGAGCTTTACAGTTCAACTCAGATTACTTTCAGATTACTGAGAATATTGTCATTATATGATTATTATCTGCTGTTAAAGTTAGTGACCAGCTTTATTTAAGACTACTTACAACTATGTTAATCTTTGGATGTTGGAATATTAAATAAGGCACACTCTTGCCTTGTTGTGCAATGCAGGTGGCTGTGTGTTGACCACAGACAAGGGGCGCAACAATAAACCCTACAAGGGATGCAGCCGCAGGGGGGCCCAGAAACCCCAGGGGCCCTGTGGGGTGAGAAGTTTATTTTCCCTGTCATGAGAGACTGACAAGTAAGGGCACAGAGAGAAAAAAATATTCTGCTCTCTGCACAATTGTCTTAATGACTGCATCTGCTCGTCCACTGATAACAAATCATACAAAGTTTTGCATACAAAAATGTGTAGACAGTCCCTATTCAGTGTGCAGCAGGCCCCCAACCTCTCTACCCTTCCCCAAGTACTGTGTACTGTAGTGATGCTGGAGGAGTCTGCAGAGCCTGTTCTGGTCCATCGCAGTGAGTGTAATAAGCTGAGGCAGGGAGCTTACTAGTCAGTTTTCTGTATGCGTTTTCTGCACACCATGTGTGTCTGCATGTGTGAAAACATACACTTTTTATAACCGAAGCTAATGTAGTTGCAGTCTGTTTTTATCTGCATGGGGAAAACACATTGAAGTGTGCACTAGCCATTTGAATAACACTGGTTCTCTGTTAACCCAGTAGTACATCATCAAAACTCACTGTGTAGCGCATCAGCATCCCCGTCAGACAGTGCTGTCTATGCACTGTATGATGTCCTTGCGCATCGCACACTGATATGTGTTGCTGTGATCTGTTCAGTAATGCGAAACTGTGCTGAGGCCCTTACTCACAGCTATTTCTTGCTTACTCTGCTGTAGACCTTTCCTTCTGCTTTAGTGTATACAGGGCAGTCAATATAGCCCTCTACCCAACTGCAAGTTCAATGTGAGATTTTGTCAATGAATACTTTACCTTTCTAGAGTTTTCCCACTATTCAAACAGCACTAGGAAATTTTAAATCTGCTGCACACATATGGTTATGGGAAAATTTACAAAAAGTAAACTACATGCAATAATAATTTGTTCCTTTATGCACATATCATACCTGGCATCATTTGTCAATTCTAATACAAAGTAAAGCACAGGTAGTCCCCGACGTACAAACGCCCGACTTACGAATGACCCTCCGATACAAACAGCATATATTCTGTGATGCTGTGTAAAATCTTTCCTCTCCCTGATTTACAGCCACCTTTATTTGGAGTGTACCAATTAAAATCGTTTTTCTTGAAACAGACAGTCTTTCAGTGTCTGTTTATAGGAGGTAAGCCCACCACTACCTCCCAAGCACTTTTTAAACGTTTTAGTATTGTGATTTTAACCTTTTGGCGCCTCTGTTCTTTCTATGTTGCACAATAATCCACCCTTGGTGGAGGGGGATTCCCCCTTTCTTCTGATCTACAGAGAGCGACTTCTTAATCCTGAGTGGGGACAGGACAATCTCCTCACCTGCCTATACAGTGGTTGCCTGGCGGTAATCCTGGTTTGTGAGTATATCGATTGTAATCCTCATTCATCCAACCTCTACAATAACTACTACACTATATTGGGCTCTCGGTCTCTCATTTTCTTTCTGATTTACATTCTGACATTTACCACATGATGACATTTTTACTGCTGGCAGGTGATGTCACTGGAAGGAGATGCTGCTTGCTTTTTTTCCGGCAGTTGGAAAAAGCGGTTATTTCTCACAATGCAACAAGGCTCCCACAGTGTGATGTCAGGACCTCAGAGCTGTGAGGCGCTGACATCACACTGTGGGAGGAGTTTCACCACAAAATCAGCCATACAGAACCCCCTGATGATCCGTCTGAGAAAAGGAATAGATTTCTCATGGGAAAGGGGGTATCGGCTACTGATTGGGATAAAGTTCAATTCTTGGTTACGGTTTCTCTTTAACTAAGCTGTGACTTCTCTTCTACAAATACTGAATAGAGAAGAAAAAGTGAGCAGAAGGGATGAATTAAGCAGCCCATTTTGTTGCACATTTAAGAATAGGAACCTTAATGTTTACCATGTATAGTCTCAGTCCGAACACCAGGTACTGCTACACTCTTTTTTTTTTTTTTTTTAGCACAATGCCAATTTTCCAAGAAACTTGGTGAAAGTGACAAGTAAATGGCATCCAGCACCACACTTTATTCCACAGTGAAGATGACACTTTGCTTTTGATTAGGACTTAACATTATATTGTAAATACTAAAACAATGAAAATGGCACGGACATAGTAATTGCCATCTTCTAGCAGTTAAAAAACATAATTGGATTTTAGTGATCTCTCCAGCAGACTATTTGCTTTAATTAGTATCGCAGGTGTCTTCAATCTCATAATCAGTCATTCAGCTTACCGTATTTAAATGGAGGAAAGTGCTCACTCGGGTGTTTTGTGTCATTGTACACAGCACACTGAACATAGACAAGGGAGGAAGGTGCTCACTCGGGTGTTTTGTGTCATTGTTGTACACAGCACACTGAACATAGACAAGGCAGGAAGGTGCTCACTCGGGTGTTTTGTGTCATTGTTGTACACAGCACACTGAACATAGACAAGGGAGGAAGAACAAGAGGAGACAAGGAATAATAGCCAAGCATAATAGAAGTAAGGGCTAAAAAAAGCATTGCCAAAAATCTCTATACTCCCATGAGCATGGTTGCTAGGAGTTGTTCTCACTTCGGCGATTAGGGTGCTTCCGGGTGATTCCCGCTAATCGCCGAAGCGCTAGCGCAATATTAACCTTATGGCAGTGATCTCACTGCATACACATGCATGGCAAACTGGTATGAATCACACCGGACAAAGGGGCGGGCACCATCCATTGCTTAAACAGGCACTGCTTATTGTGTTCAAGTGTATGTTAGGCCCTTAGAATCATCCTAATTTACAGTAACAGTTTCTACATTGATCTCTTTTGAATCGACATAGATAGTGACCCCCTGTTTATACATGAAAGATTCTGCATGTTTGCCATGCATGTGTATGCAGGGTCTTGCAACCTCGGTCCCAGGGTTGGATAGGTTTGCTGGCACTCATGGGATTTAAATAATACACCTTGTGGGGTTATTACTGCCACCCGGGCTTGTTTTTCTTTACAGGAGGATGTTGCCCACTACTTCGGGTTGTGCTTTGCACAACGGGGGAAACAGGAGATTCAAGCAAGCTGTAGGACATGGTGAGATCTTTCCAATACTTCACTATGGCCCAGTGCACCCCGAGCGGTTTTAGCAGCAATGCGCCAACCACATCCGCCTGTGAAAACGCTTGGCTAATGTATTTCAATGGGATGGTGCACACCAGCGGTTTGAGGTTTTTAGCAAACTGCAAATGTGCCTCCTGCTGCACGTGTGCGGTTTGCAGAAGCGTTTCTGCATCTATGTAAAGTATAGGAAAAACGCAAACCGCAATGGAAAACACTACATCAGAGCGGTTTTCCAGGCGTTTTTGTTACAGAAGCTGTTCAGTAACAGCTTTTACTGTAACAATATTTGTAATCTGCTTCACAAAAACGCTCCCAAAAACGCTAGGCATGTTTAGAAAAGAATTTTGGAGAATAGTCTAAAATAAAACTTTTATTTTAACTTGTCAAAATGCTGCTATAATGTGTGACTAAATTGTACAAACTGTGTATTTTTTGATATGCCCATTTAATCTCACCTTGCACTTTAGCCCTGATGAAGCCTCCTCCAAGGAGGACACGGGGACCCTCTAGGGAATTCAGAGGATTCCCTCTTATTAGGGAAGTGTCTATCTCTTTTGTTTTAGTTTGCCTCGGGGACACTTTAATAATATAATGTTCCTATTTTAGTATCTCATAGGAACTGAATTTAGACGACTTCTAGTTTCATTTCAGTGGTTGTATAACCATGTAATGGAATTGTGATGTTTGATTTAATGCGACAAAGAGAAACTGTAACCAAGGATTGAACTTCATCCCAATCAGTAGCTGATATCCCCTTTCCCATGAGAAATCTTTACCTTTTCTCAAATAGATCATCAGGGGGCTCTGTATGGCTGATATTGTGTTGAAACCCCTCCCACAGTGTGATGTCAGGACCATGGTCCTGACATCACACTGTGGGAGCCTTGTTGCATTGTGGGAAATAACAGCTGTTTCCAACTGCCAAAAAAGCAAGCAGCAGCTACTTCCACTGACATCACCTGCCAGCAGTAAAAAGGTCACCACATGGTAAATGTCAGAATGTAAATGAGGGAGAGGAAAGATTTTACAATGGGCAAACAATGACTAAATCCTTCATAATTATTGTTAAAATTAAGCACTTTTTCAATACGTTATTTTCACTGGAGTTCCTCTTTAACTATACATAACGGTGTGTGTGTGTGTGTGTGTGTGTGTGTGTGTGTGTGTGTGTGTGTGTGTGTGTGTGTGTGTGTGTGTGTGTGTGGAAGGGGGGGGGGGGGGTTTGTTTTGTCAGACTATTGGGCTACATACAGGCTACAGTATCAGCACATGATAATTTACTGAAGCAAAAAGCAGTTAATTATAGACTAGCAAAATTTGATTACTCTCAACTTAATAAGAAAAATATGTATGTACATTTATAAGCGACTGTCCAATACATCCACATGAATGATTTACTACATCAGTTTTCTAAACATTGGTCTGAAATTACGGTAAATATCCAAAATCCAACTCCAGATTCATATAGTGTATAATTACCCTGGATGCCCCTGATTTTTCCCCAGTGTAAACTGCTTTATAAAATGAACAAATAAAATCCCATAGTAAAGTATGTTGAAGTGTTTCACTTAAATAAACAAACTTAAAGAGGATATGTAGTGAAAATAACGTAATAAATAAAATTGCAATTTTGTTTTTACTACATTCATTATTTAGTCAAAGTTTTCCCACTGCAAAATCATTCCTCACCCTGATTTACATTTACAATCTGAAATTGATTACAGGTGGTGTCAGGTGCAGCTCTGCGGAATGTTTGTTGGTGTGATCTTTCACCAAATAAAAACTTACTGCATGCTGCATTCCACCTGCATTTATGTTGGGGGATAAGGTCAATGAGAGCACCAGAAAATCGCATGCCAAGCACTGTGGTAACAAATTATTGGAGAAAAAGAAATGCACTGAAAAAACAAACGATTGCACAAAAATCATGCCAAAATGCCTGGAAAACCTTGGAGTGGGTTACCCTGTAATAGAAATATTCAATGCGCTCACCATTTTCAGTGGAAAGTGAATGGCCCTAAGTGTAAGCATCAAGTTACTATATTAGCATGAAAACGGATGGTATGACTTTGTATTTAAAAGGAAATCCATCCACTTATATTTTAAAGGCTTTTCAGGTTTGATGGAATTCCCTGTGTGCTCTGTCCCTGCCCTCAGCATTACTTTCCTAAAAGGAATGGAAATGCTTTTAATACGGTTTTTCTGTTTTTCTAACTGAAAGAAGATTATTTCTTATATATTTCTATTAAATACCCTGATGCCATCTAACAAAAGTAAAGTATTTTGTGAATTATTTATAAAGGGCTTCCAGTTTGCTGAGGGCTGGAGCATGAAGACGGAAAACACAGTTGTACTGATTCATAACAACAACAAAGTGCAATGGCGCTTCTGATTGCAGCAAGGTTTTTTTTACTTACTTCATATTTATACAGCACTCAGCACTGACCTCTTCTGCAGGACTTGTCACTACCATCCCTCAGAAGAGATCACAAACTATTTCCCACCGTAGTTTAAGGTCAATTTTTTGGGGAGACGGATTAACGCATCTAACTGTTGTTGGAAGGTGAGAGAACAGTGCCCAGAAGAAATTGAAGCAAATATGGAGAGAACATACAAACTCCATGTAGACACTATCCTGGGCAAGGTTGGAGCCATGGACTTCGCAATACAAGATAAGAATGCAATCCACCAGGGCTGTGGAGTCCGAGTCGGAGCAATTTTTGGGTACCTGGAGTCGGAGTCGGGAAAAAAATGCACTGACTCCGACTCCTAATGAACTTAAACTGTAATTAAAATAGAAAATATGATAAAATGTTCTATTTCTCAGATAATAGTCATCATAAGTAATTTATATATACAGTAATAGCTGTGCTTAGTCCACAAAAATGAAATAAACCAATAAAAAAATAGTTACTTGTGCTGCTTCAATTAAGTCTTCGTATTTTTAAAAGTCAGATATACATATCTGATCGTGATTGTATATATGATGTGTACACAGGAATCTTTTATATTCTGTATATATACTAAATAACATCTGTGCTGTAAGAATTAAGCCTGATGTGTAGCTGTGTCACTAATAGAGATGTTCAATAAGATGGAAATAATTCTGCGCTGATGCTGGTTTATGCAAATTCATGTACTGTACTCCCTTTGCTCGTGAAATAAAATAATTTAATATGTTGTTAAAATTTGGTTTTGTGACTACAAATTAAAGGGTACCTGAGACGGATGAAAATAAATATTGTATACATACCTGGGGCTTCCTCCAGCCCCATTCAGGCTAAGCGCCAGGTATGTATAAAATTTTAATTTCATCTGTCTCAGGTTTACTTTGTTACACAGTAGTACTATACTCTACATATGGACTCCCCACAGAGCTGCAGGGAATACACTGAGAATGTTGTGCACATTAAAGACAAAGTTGTTGTCTATCACCCATAAACCTGGTTAAGATTGTGCATGAAGATTGTGTAGTTGAGGAAGAATAACCTCATTCTCTTGCAGAGTACCTGCACAACACTCTTACATATACCCACAGTTACATTGCCTAGGGCCTGATAGATGTTATTTGTTCCTATTTTCTACAAGTACTCTTACCAAGGACTAGTTTAAGTCTAGGACTAAAAGAATTAGATACAGAAGATCAGCCGGCTAGCCAGGTAACTGGTATTGTTTAAAAGGGAATAAATATGGTAGCCTCCAAATCCCTCTCACTTCAGTTATCTTTTAAAATTCCTAAGCGTTGGCAGTTAAGAGATGCATTTGATGTTACATACTTCAATCAACAAAATTGTAATATGCAATTTAGAGGAGTCTGAGTCGGTGGAATCCTAACCTGAGAAGTCTGAGTCGGTGGATTTTTGTACCGACTCCACAGCCCTGGACAACACTTCACAGTAAGTTCTCCACAGTCAGCAGTCTGGGGCGTAACTTCTCAGGGCCGTTTGGGGGGCAGGACGGGTCGCAGCATGAGGAGAGAGCATGGCCGCACATTGGCGGGGAGGGAGGACAGTCCTCCCCTCAGCACACTCCCCTCCTGCAATTATTAGTGGCAGCAGGAACACAAACCTCCATCCACCGCGGAGGTCCGATCTCTAAGTGCCTCATGCTACTTCCTGTTTAAACAGGAAGTAGCGTCAGACACTTAGAGAGCGGAACCTCCGGCACGTGTAACGCATGGCGGTATGTGTTGCTGCTCGCCGCCACTGATAATTGCAGGAGAGGAGCGCACTGAGGGGAGAGCCTGAGGTGAGGGAGGAGGGGGGACTGTCCCCCCTCTCCGCCGATGTGCGGCCATGCTCTCTCCTTATGCTGCGACCCCTCTTGCCCCGAAACGGCCCTGAGTGGGCCCCCCTGCAGGTGCAGAGGCTGCAGCCCCTATTGTTATGCCCCTGTCAGCAGTGCCAGAGATTCAGAGAGCATTTTACGTGGAGTATAACAACATTTACCAGGAAATATTAGTTCCCAATACAACAGGTAAGTTCAACCCCAACAGAGAAGAATTGCTAAAACAGATAATCGCAGGTGAGTAGGATCAAGTGGCAGTGCACCAGCCAGCAGAAACAGGAATCCAGAAAGGGTAAGCATGTGTACAGATTCAATACACAAGCACAAGACAGCAGCTGCTTTGTTATGTAACTACAGTACTGCAATCCTGACATCTAATGATGCTCACAAGAACAGTAATGAAAACCCACTGCACTGTTAATCAGTGCCATATTTAGTCCTTGACTGCGCGCCTGCAGCCGGGTGCGCTCTGCGCACGACCAAGGACTCTTGCAGCTGGGTCAGCACACTAAAGCCCAACTTTGCTAACCAAGAAGTAGCTGCTGGGGGCATTTCTGCAAAAAAGAAGGGGGGCAGAGGAAAATGGGAAGTGGTGGTCATGAGGACTACTTCATATACACGGCTGATCCCAGCATTTTTACTTTTCGTTTCAACTCTGGTATCCTTTAAACAGCATTATATAATACATGTACATAAAAAGTAAGAAACACTTTCATGCATTACACTCTGAAATGAAAATTGCAAGATGTATATAAATGGGAAGATACAGCCGTGGTTTGGTTTGTAATTGAGGGCTGTAATTTTTCTACTACTATCATATTAGTTCTACTATATTTTACAACGTTTAACTGTTTAGTATACAGTTTTATATAACATACATTTCCTATTTTAGCAGTGAATTCCTAACATGGGATATTTGGGTCAACTAGTAGTAATTTTTCACTAAATAATATAGCATCATCATTTCCCTTAATAATATACTTAGCATCATGCTGTATCCCATAATAAGCTTGTTCACTCGTGTGTAGTGACCTGGGAAATATAGAGGCCATATATGTAGAACTAGTGGAGGGAAAATAAATATGGACATGGCATGCAAGTTATAAGATACAGAGAAAAGAGAAAAAGGAAATAACATGCAGGCAGCAGCCTCATTGAGTCGCATGTGATTTGTCTTCGCAGGATCACACATTAGAGACTATGCATATGCTGACAGGTGTTTTGCTAGATCACCTACCGGTATGTGTAACTGGAAAAACATTATAACAAGTAATAAAAAATAAACACAGCTTGTGTTTATTTCCAACTCCACTACTATAGTGAAATTCTTCATTGAAGTTTTAGTGGTCTAATTAGCAAAAAATCTATTGCGGTTCCATTAATCTGAGGGAAAGTGATTAGCTTCTACAATAACAGATATCTTAAAGTCGTTAAAGTAAGTAAATTTGTAGCAATGGCCACATTTTGATAATCAAACACTAATTATGAGGCTACAAAAATTAAGTCATTACAAGAAAGTAATTCAGATGCCCTAAGACCTTGTTCCTATCAAAGCATCACAGAAAAGAATAGAAACACTTTAAAGATGCATTTTCCATAAGATTGTATGCATTTGTCATGCAAATCTGCCTCAGCAAGCAAAGTCCTGTGTGGTGTAGGGTTTGTTGACACAGATTAAAGCACTACTGTGCTCATTGTGGATCCAATTCTGATTGTCCACCTTTACCACTTCTGTGTAGTATGAAAGCTGTTCCACACTGACGGCAGGTGGCGTCCAAAAGCCACGTCGTCCTGTAACGTCTCATTGGGGGGAGTGGCGGCACACCGATCGTCAGCTTCCCGTTTTTCGTACCCGCAAGGGGGCATTAGGCCGGGGCAGCTTGGCGACCCTGGGCGCTGCTTGCGGCTTCTAGGGCCGGCTGAACTGACAAAGTAAATCGGGATCGGAACGCCGCGTTTGCGCAGTTGAAGTCAACCGCGTGATGCTAAATGAATGGGAGCGTTTAGTCAACAAATCACGAACATTTGGCGGTAAACGCCAGCGCCAAGCATCCATGTGAACCAGCCCTAACTTGGGTAGAAATTACTTTTATTTATCTTGAACATTATTACAACCATTACAGCAGATCTACATTTACAAATCAATTATGCATATACAACTACCATTTATCAAGGGTTTAAAAAGAATGCTGGACAACAACAACAAAAAGACCTTATGTTTATCTTTTTTGTTGGGGGGGGGGGGGTTGCGGTCATTGGAAGAAACTGGAGCCCAATGGGGAAACAGCAGGAGAAATTGAATTAAGCCCTTGGTGGTATACTAGGAGTGATTTCTCTTGAGTAAATATCCCCCACTCCACAGTCTGTAAACAAAGTGTTGGAAAACGCTTGTGTTATTGCACTATGGACAGAACTTTTGCCATCACATGGTTCACAGACGTCCTTTCGTTCATCAGGAATCGTTCATGCACAATTCAACTTTTATGTAGTGCGTGCACTTAGATTTTAATCAATGGGATGCTAATTAGATGCAAGTGGGAAGTCCTACATTGTTTACTCAGCATAAATCTGGATCATCACTATCCAAGTCTGAATTTCACAATACTTACCTGTAGTTGTGTGCCAAGGCTAGAAGAAAAGACACTTCTGAGGACTTCTGAAAGAGTTATTGGCCCATATGCAATTTACTTTTTCTCCTGAGTTTACTCCTAGGAGATAATTTTTCATCTTCAATTTAGGATAACTTTTCAGGACTTTGCAATGGAAAAAGTACAGAAAGGTAGGTGAAAACATCCTATCAAAACTATTCTGAGAATTTTTTTGTTTGCTGGTGGTTTAAAAGGCACTTTATTGGCAAGTTTGAACATATGCCCTAGGATAAAACTCAGGACAAAAAGTGGATTGCATATGGGCCCTTGTTTCTAAATAGGCTGGAAAACGTGGGAGATCCTTTAGGGACAGGTACTTAAAGAGACACTGAAGCGAAAAAAATATATATGATATAATGAATTGTTTGTGTACTATGAATAATTACTAGAAGATTAGCAGCAAAGAAAATATTCTCATATTTTTATTTTCAGGTATATAGTTTTTTTCTAACATTGCATCATTCCATAATATGTGCAGATTACACAACACTCAGCATTTAAAATAATTCTTTCAGAGCAGTCTGTGAACTAATGACCTCTCCTCTGGCAGAGGAAAAGTAAAAAATTAACTAATAGTTGAGATAAAAAAAAGTCAGAAAACAGCCCTCTCCACGACTTTGAAAGTCGTAGAGCTTAATGGCTTTTTTGTATAGAGATAACAACTGGAGTTTCTTAAATCTTCCTGTACTGGAAACAATTAGACTGATGTATCTGACCTTAATGTTTTATTTCTTAGCTGTACTACACATACAAATCATAATATCATAATTTTTTTTCGTTTCAGTGTCTCTTTAAATACAACCATGTATGTGGTTCAGAGACACTAAAGTGAAATAAAATTATTTTTTCAGTTTAAAAATAGTGGGAAAAAAACCTCAATGGTAAGGTTTTAAGAGTTTTTTTTCCCCTGAGAGAAGGTAAGCTTACTTTACTGCCTCTTTTTTGAACTACTTTCAATAATTTTATTTCACTTTCGCACCTCTGAGCCACGTACATAATCATACCACCTTATGTGAAGGGTATAACCGTTTGTTTCGTCAGTTACCACAAAGTGCACTTAAAGTGTACCAGAGCTCAGGAAAATAAAAAGATTTAGGCCTCTTTCACAGTGCGACGTTAAAGTCGCACGTTAGAAAATGTTTCAACGCAGACTAATGCACAGCAATACTAAGTCTGTACGACATTCACAGTGCACACGTTACGTTTGTGTGTAACGAGTAGCGTTATTAGAAAGTGCTGCATGCTGTGCGTTTAGCAATGAATCTGCTGTGCTATTTGTGTTGCACATGCTCAGTAATGTTTTTTTTAAATGTAATGCATGCGCCATTTTTGTTCCATCACTGTGCAACGAAAATGGCGCACCAAGAGACGCATAAAGAAAACATCCAAGTTAAAGTCTATATGCGTTGCGTTAGGGCCGCGTTGTGCGACCTTAACGTTGCACTGAAACGCAACGTCCTACTGTGAAAGAGGCCTCATACATACCTGGGGCTTCCTCCAGCCCCAGACGCTCCAATCGCTCTCACGCCGCCATCCTCAGTCTTCTGCAGCGCCGGTACTGAGTCCCCACACTTCCGTCAGTCGGAGCCAGTCTGATGTAAGAGAAGTGCGCCCTCTATGTACCTCTCCAGCAGTGGCTGGAGAAATACGCAAAGAGCGCACTTCTTTTTTTCATGAGGCTTAAGTATCCCTTTAAAGTAAAAAGAAATTCTTTTGAACTACACTTTATACATTGGAGAGGAAAAGGGGAGGCTGTGGGGAGATTTAAAAAATTTGGAACTGGCCTTTTGTACATTATACCTCACAAAATCAGCTTGGATGCTTTAAGTCTTGTTTCATCTAAAATGTTTGGGTTATGCATGCAGCTTTCCCAGACATTTGCACGCAACAAAAATGTATGCGCCTTCCACAGCTGGACAATGTAATTAACAGGAGAAATGCGCATTGCATGTGTGCGAAAAAGCAACATGCTGCGATTTTGTTTTTCACATGCGAAAAATCTCATTGGACAGTCCATTTAATGTTTTGAAAAAAAGCGACAGCTGCATGTAGTGAAAACATGGCATTAATTCTGAAAATTACTTTGCTCAATCATTTTGCATTGATATCTATAGAAGTCCTCTAGGGCCTTTGGTGATCAAAACAAGACCTTCATCCACACCAAACAACACTCTTACTTGTATGAAACATTTTCTCTTTCAGGCTCACTCTCCCTAATTGTACACCACTGTAAGAAATTATGCTGCAAGCCATCACAAAAAATAAATAAAATGAAATGCAAATCTGCTTAACGAAAAACAAAAACAAAAAAAATCCTTAATGACTGAATAGAGAGGAAATTCTAAATTCAGTGGTAGCTGTGGGGGAGAAAATGAATGGGACACTCTCTCCTCTGAGAGAGAAAACTGATCAAAGAAAAACATAAGCCAAGATCAAACATAATCAAATTGATTATAATTAACAGAAGGAGCATGCTTGAAAGATAGCACAAATCCTGTTTGTTTGCATATGAAAAGAAATATATGACAGGAAGAGATTCAGGATTCAGGATGTTTGTCTAATGAAAAGAAAAATTACAATATTACAATCACTTTAATAAAATTATAACTGCAGTCACAGGAAACAGGTCCACACAGTTTTCATAGTTCCCAGGCTGAAATTAAAGGGGAACTGAAGAGAGAGGTATATGGAGGCTGTCATGTTTATTTCCTTTTAGACAATACCAGTTGCCTGGCAGCCCTGCTGATCCTCTGCCTCTAATACTATTAGCCATAGCCCCTGAACAAGCATGCAGCAGATCAGGTGTTTCAGTGGTTCAGACTTATAAGTCTGATCTGACAAGACTAGCTGCATGCTTGTTTCTGGTTTTAATCAGATACTACTGCAGAGAAATAGACCAGCAGGGCTGCCAGGCAACTGGTATTGATTAAAAGGAAATAAACATGACAGCCTCCATATACCTCTCTCTTCAGTTCCCCTTTAAATAGCCTGCTATGAAATGTAATTGTTTACCCCATATCCTGCAATTATTCACAGAAAATTGCCTCTGTCACTGTTTCTGACCCTATCTGTATAGCTTCGGCAAAACCATATAAGTGCAATACACTACAGCCTCATCTATGGTGACTTACAGCATCATCTACTGGTGAGTTACTGAACTTCTTATCTCTTCTCTGCAGTCACAGTGTTTGCCCCGCCAGGCAGACATGTGAGTGTGCCGCACTGCTGCTACACTGCAGGGCCCAGGGAGATCACTATTAGCTTGGGGGTGGAGACAGCTTGGGAGAGACCTGGAGCTGGCCCTATATTAGCTTGGGCAAGGGGAGACGACTTGGAGTAAGACCTAGTGACAGTCCTTCATGCAGTCCATAAGCCACAAAAATATGGTACATTAATAAAATATGGGTAGTTCTCTACTTAAAAAAACACTCACGTTAAACATGTTTCATTCATACAAAGTTATCCCTGTGTATAAAATGTTCTGTTTTTGTTATTACATATTTTTGTTGATACAAGTTACAGTATTATATAAACTGTTATAAGTTCTGTAGCTGAAAGCTGATTGAAAACAACCAAAAAATACTATTTATAGTATATATCCAAATCAAGAGATGTCTAAAAGGAAATAATGTACCATTATATATAACATTAGTTACTATGTCCCCTCCGTTCCATGAACAGGCGGTAAGTGGCCATCCGTCCCGTGGGCATGCACAGTCATGGGCACGAACCACTCCCGCCCCCCTGCACATACGCACTACGGTGTCAGGTGGTACATGGACGCAGATATCTGTGGATTTATTATATATACGATATGGCTCAACTTACAAAAAAATTGGCTTACAAACAACCTCACGTCGAAATGCTAATATTGTATGCTGTGAGGTCTGAAGTTTTGAACTTAAAGCAGATCCGAGATGAAAAAATAACTATACCAAGTAACCTGTCTATATATCTTATCTAAAGTTTAGATAGTTTACACAGCATATCAAGCTGCAAACCGTTTCAACATTTTTTGATTATTTATTCCTGTGATACAATGAGGGCAGCCATGCTCTGTTTGTCACATTGTCACAGACTGAGGGCTGGAGATGCTATCAGCTTGCCTGTGTGTAAATTCCGTCCTCTCTCCTCCTCCCTCCTCCCCTCTGCCTCTGAAATCTGGCTAGTAACCTCCTCCTCCTCCTGCCCAGACTGAGCTCCCATAAGCCCTTGCTACAGTGCCAATCCACTGTGAAAAGCTGTGGGCGAAGCTTGTTTAGTTTATAGGGAATTAGAGTATTAAAACAAAACAAAAAAAGTATTTGGCTTGAGGAATGCCCTATAAACTATATGAAAGGTAAACAATTATGCAATGAGTAAAAGTTTATCTGGGATCCACTTTAACTAAGTGTTGTTTGAACCCCTTGGTTCAGATTTAATAGCTTAGAAAATTAATTCTACAAATAAAAAAAGTACATAATCAAAGCATATCCGGTTCACTTGGACCTCTAAACAAGGTAATTATGAGAAAGAAGCATAGATATTCCATGCTCAACTCTGAAGATGATATTGGTAATTTTCCAGAAAACTGTGGAAACTGTACCAAGGGAAGATTGTTATGGTCACAATGAGCTTTGACCTCCTCCCTATTTACATATTTTGTATAAATGAGTGTTTGATGGCATTAAAATAAGCTGCTCAAATCCTGATGTCGCTGCTGTGTGACGGAGCTGACGAAAGCCCCTAGGTCTACTGAGCATTCGGAGAATTCCTCTGCTTTTACTTCCCACCCTGCTCCTGAAATTGGACTCATGCTGGCATCACCACTAGGAAAAACACAGAATCCTCATCTCAAGTTAAATTATTTAAAGAAGTAATAAAGGAGATGCTAAAGCCAACAAAACAGCAGAATCCGTTAACCCTTTACACACTCTCATGATGTTATGATCATGTCTGCAGCGTTTACTGCTGGCTGCAGTGGTATTGTAACCCAAGCAGTTCTGATGTCATTACATGCATTTTCTTGCATAGTTTGGTTTGCACTTAAACTAGTTGCTGATTCCATCTGCAGTCATTCTGAAATTAATGACAGTTTAACATGCTCTTGTGTAAACAAACATTGTCTGCTGCAGTGGAGGGGCAGTCCCTTTCCTGCAGGCTGCATATCATTGTCTGCCTTTTCCTGCTATCAGCCTGTGATTAATTACCATTCACTTGTGTGGGAATCTGCAGGTCTGCTCCCATTGGATGACCTCAGTATAAAGAACTGCTTCCTGCAATGTCTCATGGGCTATCATAGTCTCAGATTGTATCTGTTACTCTGCTCGTGCCCCACCTCGTTCCTGGTCCGTGTGGACTGCGCTGACTCCTGCGAAGGGGTCAGCGAGTCCTCCTAGTTCTGCTCTTGTTCTAGAAGTTGCTACTTGCTTTTCTTGTGTCATATATTGGTTCATCGCCAATATATACGCATACTTGTGCATTTTGTTATTTTCCTTGTATTTGTGTTACGTTGATATATCAGTGTCGCTGATATATACGTACACGAACTGTTTATTTCCTGTGTTCAGTTAGTCAGTTTTCCAGCACGTTTTGGTAGTTTGCGCGTACCGTGAACACCCGTGCTGAGCTAGTTATCCTGTTCCTGGTCCTGTTTGTGGATTGCGTTCATCTCTGCGAAGAGATAACGAATCCTTCTGAATCCTGTTCTGTTACTGTTTGTGGATTGCGTTCATCTCTGCGAAGAGATAGCGAATCCTTCTGAGTCCTGTTCCCTGTATTACTCCAGTCCTAGTCAGCGTTCCTGCTTATGTCATATATCGGTTCATTGCCGATATATACATATGTTAGTCAGACCTTACAAAGAGTTTCATTGATAGCTGTAATTGTAATACGCTAGGAAAACATACTTATTGTATATTTGTCTGTGTTACGTTCATCTATCTCGATCCTGCTATTTTCTGACTATTCCTGTCCTGTCTTTGTGAGGCACGCCATCGCCGCAACGCATTGGCTGCCTCATTCCAGTCTGTCTGGTTTTGGACGCTTGCTGTCGCTAAGTAGCCGCTAGCTAGCAAGCGTTCATTCTGTCTACTTGTTCTGATCTCCTCAGTCCTGGTTTATGCGCTCAGCGCTACTTTGCGCTGAGACGTTATTACGAAAGTGTTGTTTGTGGCTGTTCGGATCTGCACCGGCTCTGTGCACCACAATCTCCTATTGGAGTCAGTCCTCTCCTCCACTAAACTGGGGATATCCTGATCCCTTGTGCTGGTGTGTGTACCTCCTTCACGTCAGCTTATGTGTTGTATGCTGACTGTGGAGATTACACCTCCAAGCTTAACATTATGATAGCCCCATTACCAATCCCCATTGTGGGGGGGGTTCCCAGCAAAAATGACACTGTTTGTTATGGTTCCTGTTCCTTTAAGAAATTTGAGAAGCTCAATTCTGAAACAGAAAATGAGTTTTTTTCTGAATGTACCAGGTTCCTGGCCAATCCCGAGCTCCAGGCTACTCCTGTTTCAACGTGGGCCCCCCAGCTAGTTTATGTTTTATTTAAGGGAAGATTGTTTCAGTGGGCCTACGATGTCTTGGATCATACCAATTTAAAAGAAAGACCACTGGAATTTCTAGCGTTTGTGATCCATAACTGGCTGCGCAAAACCGATTTGCCTAGCCCTTTTGATAAGCTCCTGGCAGCTTGTCAATCAGCTGCTCCTTCTACTGCCTACAAAAATAATCAGCAAGCAGATAATTGTTCTGATAACTTTTCTTCTGCTAAGGCAGCAGGGTCTAAAGCCAAACGTAAACGCTCCAAAAGAAAAGCGTTACAATCAGCGGAGTCGTTGCCCTTGGCGACTGCGCATCAGATCTGTAATGAGACTCCGCCAGTAGCAGATAATGAAATTCAGTCACCATTCAGGGGAGTCAAATGGACCTATGAAACTACTAATGAACTTTCATTGCTAGCCAGGGAAAATAAAAGTTCTTGTTTAAATGAATTATCTGAATATGATTATGAAGATATATTACAGAGTATTGAACAGATCAATTTATTCGTGCAGCAAGGGAAATTTGCATACACTACAGTTCAACACTTGCTACAGGTATTGGAGATCCTTAGGAATAAGAAATCGGCCAATCACCTGCTAAATAACCCAATGTATGTTTCTGCCACTAACACATTTGCAAACTATGATCAGCTTGAATGCTCAGCTGTTAAATATGCATGGGATCCTCCATTTGAGAGAGGAGAGATGGAAGCCCTGGTCTATGAATGGAAGAAAGATGCAAGTTCATTTTGTCAGTTTTACAGTGCAAAAAGTGAATTAGTATTGAATGCATGCATTAAGTCTGCCTATAACCTAATAAAAACTGGTGTGTGTGGGTATGACTTTGTGGCTCCATTGATCGATGTGTGGAGAATGATTCTGCACGATTTTTATGCGATTCAATCAGTTGATACCAGGGAAGACACACTGTCAAGTGGAGATTGTTCCACTTCCTCAGTTCCTGAGGACTCGCCTGCTTCAGCACCTTTGGCTGATTCAGCGAGTGATTCAGAGCTCCTTTTGTGTGAAATTGAAGTTCCTGTAATTCCACCCTGTACCATGGATAACTCAGTGTTACTTCCCAGTAAGACAGAAATTACTAATACTTCCTTAATCTTGCCCTGCACAAATTTCTCAGCAGAGGACCCAGAGGTCCTGCTGACTTCTGAGTCCAGCCTAGCCAGTACTCATGAGTCTTTGTTCAGTGAAACAGACACCAGAAAAATCTTGCCTGTCTCTGCAAACACTTCTGCAGAAATTACCTGTGTTAATAAAGTTCAACTCCTGTCTGATCCAGCAGATGCCAATAGATGCACTACATCAGTTTCTGAGTCCCAGCAATCCTGTCCAGAAATCTCAGAACCCCAGCATCTGAATTTTCCAATTTCACAATTGAATGGTGATTTAGATGCGCAAACATTGTGTTTTGATCTTCCTGTTTCTACACCTCACTCTAGTTTCATGAATAACTCAGAGCGTCTGCTATGCGAGTCCGAAATCGCAGAATTATTACCGTGTTCAGAAAATGTTCCAGTGAACTTGCCCTGTACCATGAATTGTGCAGTAGATCTCTCCAATTAAACTCAGGTCACAGAATCATTATGCTGTCCAGCAGGTGCTTCCATGGTTTTGCCCTGCAGTGTGGACTGTTCGGTGATCCTGTCCAGTGAAGCTGTGGTCACAGAGTCTTATGCTTCACCCAGTACTTTGGATACTTCAAACCCTCTAGCAGAACAGTCTGAGGCACTGCTTACCTCAGTTGGTGTTGCAGTAATATTCACTTGTCTAGCAGCTGTTTTGGAATTACAGTCTGCTCTAATAAAACTTGATGAATTTCTGCCCAGCGAAGCAGAAGCCATTGAAATATTGTCCTCGTCAGCAAGTGTGTTAGATACCTTGCCCTGTACACAGTCTGATTTAACCAATGTTGTTGAGTCCCTCTCCAGTGTTGTAACAGCTGAGGAACTCCAGCCCTGTCCTCTGAATGTTTCAAAAGTCTTGCCCTGTAACATGGATAATTCTGACTCGCTGGAAAAAATAATAGAAATCTCAGAATTTCAGTCCGGGTTAATGAGTGTTTCTGAAACCCAGCCCTGTATCCTGGAAAATTCTGGTTCTCTGGCCGGTGTGGCAGAAGTTCCAGTGTCCCCTTTCTGTCCAGTGAGTTACTCAGTTTTGCCTAGTTCAGTGGGGATTGCTGCACTATTGACTTGTTTTGCAGCCCTTCATGAGCTCCAATCCAGTGTATTTGATGAGTCTCTGTCTAGTCCAGAAGAAGTTATGGGAACCCTGTCTAGTTCGGTGCATACATCAGAAGATTTGTCCTGTCTTGTAAATGCCCCTGAACATGATTTGTTAATAACTTTGCTGGAATCAGAGACATCTAAGTCTGATCCTGCATTTTTTAGTGAGAATCCAGTAACTGTGAAGTCTAGTCATGATGATTTTTTTTTGCCCAGTCCTGGTTTCGGTCCTACCTTGACTGCCTTTGAGGTTTGCAGTTCCTTGACATGCCCAGAAGTCTCTCTTGTGCTGGTGTGCCCAGATGTGCTTCATATGCCAGAGTGCCCAAGTGTGTCTGTGTTGGCGTGCTCACACGCTTCCCTAGTGGAGACATGTTCTGATGTTGCCGGTTGGCCTGCATGCCCGGAGAGGGTTCTGGTCCCTAAAAACCCTGATCTTGATGTTTGTCCTTGTGACCCTGACTCTAGAGTTGCCCTGGGTTCCATAGGGGTTCTTGATGGTTCTCCATGTGAGCCTAAGGGGCGTTCTGACTTGTGGAGATCTCTTTGGAGCTTCCAAGTGTTCTGGGAGATCTCTGAGGAAACTTGTCCTGGTACCTTGGACTGGTTCAACGGTGGGTTTTGTGTTGGTGGGGACAGTTCCGGTGGGCATTGCAAAGGCTTTGGCGTTTTTGGACAGTCCCGGGAAGGCGGTGGGTATCGCTCAGAGAGTTTCTGGGGGCTTTTCTCTGGAAGTCGTGGTTCTGATGGGTATCACACTGAGGCTTGTGGTGCTGACGGGCATGGTTCTGTAGGTTCTGGTTCTGATGGTTCCAGTCTTGTGGGGACTGATTCTGGAATTTGGTCTTGCCGGGCTGTCCCGGTCATCATGAATTATCAGTCAGATTGTTTTGTTGGGAATTTCAGTTTCGAAAAGCGTCTGGTATCCGCCTTTAAGGGGGGGGGGGGGGGTAATGTTATGATCATGTCTGCAGCGTTTACTGCTGGCTGCAGTGGTATTGTAACCCAAGCAGTTCTGATGTCATTACATGCATTTTCTTGCATAGTTTGGTTTGCACTTAAACTAGTTGCTGATTCCATCTGCAGTCATTCTGAAATTAATGACAGTTTAACATGCTCTTGTGTAAACAAACATTGTCTGCTGCAGTGGAGGGGCAGTCCCTTTCCTGCAGGCTGCATATCATTGTCTGCCTTTTCCTGCTATCAGCCTGTGATTAATTACCATTCACTTGTGTGGGAATCTGCAGGTCTGCTCCCATTGGATGACCTCAGTATAAAGAACTGCTTCCTGCAATGTCTCATGGGCTATCATAGTCTCAGATTGTATCTGTTACTCTGCTCGTGCCCCACCTCGTTCCTGGTCCGTGTGGACTGCGCTGACTCCTGCGAAGGGGTCAGCGAGTCCTCCTAGTTCTGCTCTTGTTCTAGAAGTTGCTACTTGCTTTTCTTGTGTCATATATTGGTTCATCGCCAATATATACGCATACTTGTGCATTTTGTTATTTTCCTTGTATTTGTGTTACGTTGATATATCAGTGTCGCTGATATATATACGTACACGAACTGTTTATTTCCTGTGTTCAGTTAGTCAGTTTTCCAGCACGTTTTGGTAGTTTGCGCGTACCGTGAACACCCGTGCTGAGCTACTTATCCTGTTCCTGGTCCTGTTTGTGGATTGCGTTCATCTCTGCGAAGAGATAACGAATCCTTCTGAATCCTGTTCTGTTACTGTTTGTGGATTGCGTTCATCTCTGCGAAGAGATAGCGAATCCTTCTGAGTCCTGTTCCCTGTATTACTCCAGTCCTAGTCAGCGTTCCTGCTTATGTCATATATCGGTTCATTGCCGATATATACATATGTTAGTCAGACCTTACAAAGAGTTTCATTGATAGCTGTAATTGTAATACGCTAGGAAAACATACTTATTGTATATTTGTCTGTGTTACGTTCATCTATCTCGATCCTGCTATTTTCTGACTATTCCTGTCCTGTCTTTGTGAGGCACGCCATCGCCGCAACGCATTGGCTGCCTCATTCCAGTCTGTCTGGTTTTGGACGCTTGCTGTCGCTAAGTAGCCGCTAGCTAGCAAGCGTTCATTCTGTCTACTTGTTCTGATCTCCTCAGTCCTGGTTTATGCGCTCAGCGCTACTTTGCGCTGAGACGTTATTACGAAAGTGTTGTTTGTGGCTGTTCGGATCTGCACCGGCTCTGTGCACCACAATCTCCTATTGGAGTCAGTCCTCTCCTCCACTAAACTGGGGATATCCTGATCCCTTGTGCTGGTGTGTGTACCTCCTTTACGTCAGCTTATGTGTTGTATGCTGACTGTGGAGATTACACCTCCAAGCTTAACACATGAAAAGACTTTCATGCAACCCAAAAATAATGCTATTGCTACAGCTAAGCCCACTTGAGGACCCACCCTTTATCCCCCCTTAACCACTTGAGGACCTAGGGCTTTCTACCCCTTAAGGACCGGCCACTTTTTTTCCATTCAGACCACTGCAGCTTTCACGGTTTATTGCTCGCTCATACAACCTACCACCTAAATGAATTTTGGCTCCTTTTCTTGTCACTAATAAAGCTTTCTTTTGGTGCTATTTGATTGCTCCTGCGATTTTTACTTATTATATTCATCAAAAAAGACATGAATTTTGGCAAAAAAATGATTTTTTTAACTTTCTGTGCTGACATTTTTCAAATAAAGTAAAATTTCTGTATACATGCAGCGCGAAAAATGTGGACAAACATGTTTTTGATTAAAAAAAACCCATTCAGTGTATATTTATTGGTTTGGGTAAAAGTTATAGCATTTACAAACTATGGTGCAAAAAGTGAATTTTCTCATTTTCAAGCATCTATGACTTTTTTGACCACCTGACATGTTTCATGAGGGGCTAGAATTCCAGGATAGTATAAATACCCCCCAAATTACCCCATTTTGGAAAGAAGACATCCCAAAGTATTCACTGAGAGGCATAGTGAGTTCATAGAAGATATTATTTTTTGTCACAAGTAAGCGGAAAATGACACTTTGTGAGAAGAAAAAAAAAAAAAAAAAAGTTTCCATTTCTTCTAACTTGCGACAAAAAAAAAATGAAATCTGCCACGGACTCACCATGCCCCTCTCTGAATATCTTGAAGGGTCTACTTTCCAAAATGGGGTCATTTGTGGGGTGTGTTTACTGTCCTGACATTTTGGGGGGTGCTAAATTGTAAGCACCCCTGTAAAGCCTAAAGGTGCTCATTGGACTTTGGACCCCTTAGCGCAGTTAGGCTGCAAAAAAGTGCCACACATGTGGTATTGCCGTACTCAGTAGAAGTAGTATAATGTGTTTTGGGGTGTATTTTTACACATACCCATGCTGGGTGGGAGAGAAATATCTCTGTAAATGACAATTTGTTAATTTTTTTTACACACAATTGTCCATTTACAGAGATCTTTCTCCCACTCAGCATGGGTATGTGTAAAAATACACCACAAAACACATTATACTACTTCTGCTGAGTACGGCGATACCACATGTGTGGCACTTTTTTGCACCCTAACTGCGCTAAAGGGCCCAAAGTCCAATGAGTACCTTTAGGATTTCACAGGTCATTTTGAGAAATTTCGTTTCAAGACTCCTCACGGTTTAGGGCTCCTAAAATGCCAGGGCAGTATAGGAACCCCACAAATGACCCCATTTTAGAAAGAAGACACCCCAAGGTATTCCGTTAGGAGTATGGTGAGTTCATAGAAGATTTTATTTTTTGTCAAAAGTTAGCGGAAAATGACACTTTGTGAAAAAACACAATTAAAATCAATTTCCGCTAACTTGTGACAAAAAATAAAATCTTCTATGAACTCGCCATACTACTAACGGAATACCTTGGGGTGTCTTCTTTCTAAAATAGGGTCATTTGTGGGGTTCCTATACTGCCCTGGCATTTTAGGGGCCCTAAACCGTGAGGAGTAGTCTTGAAACGAAATTTCTCAAAATGACCTGTGAAATCCTAAAGGTACTCATTGGACTTTGGGCCCTTTAGCGCAGTTAGGGTGCAAAAAAGTGCCACACATGTGGTATCGCCATACTCGGGAGAAGTAGTACAATGTGTTTTGGGGTGTATTTTTACACATACCCATGCTGGGGGGGAGAAATACCTATGTAAATGGACAATTGTGTGTAAAAAAATCAAAAGATTGTCATTTACAGAAGTATTTCTCCCACCCAGCATGGGTATGTGTAAAAATACACCCCAAAACACATTATACTACTTCTCCCGAGTACGGCGATACCACATGTGTGGCACTTTTTTGCACCCTAACTGCACTAAGGGGCCCAAAGTCCAATGAGTACCTTTAGGATTTCACAGGTCATTTTTGTTTCAAGACTACTCCTCACGGTTTAGGGCCCCTAAAATGCCAGGGCAGTATAGGAACCCCACTAATGACCCCATTTTAGAAAGAAGACACCCCAAGGTATTCCGTTAGGAGTATGGTGAGTTCATAGAAGTTTTTATTTTTTTGTCACAAGTTAGCGGAAATTGATTTTAATTGTTTTTTTCACAAAGTGTCATTTTCCGCTAACTTGTGACAAAAAATAAAATCTTCTATGAACTCACCATACTCCGTACGGAATACCTTTGGGTGTCTTCTTTCTAGAATGGGGTCATTTGTGGGGTTCCTATACTGCCCTGGCATTTTAGGGGCCCTAAACCGTGAGGAGTAGTCTTGAAACCAAATGTCGCAAAATGACCTGCGAAATCCTAAAGGTACTCATTGGACTTTGGGCCCCTTATCGTACTTAGGGTGTAAAAAAAAGTGCCACACATGTGGTACCGCCGTACTCAGGAGAAGTAGTATAATCCGTTTTGGGGTGTATTTTTACACATACCCATGCTAAGTGGGAGAAATATCTCTGTAAATGACAATTGTTTGATTTTTTTACACACAATTGTCCATTTACATAGAAATTTCTCCCACCCAGCATGGGTATGTGTAAAAATACACCCCAAAACACATTATACTACTTTTCCTGAGTACGGCGGTACCACATGTGTGACACTTTTTTGCAGCCTAGGTGCGCTAAGGGGCCCAACGTCCTATTCACAGGTCATTTTGAGGCATTTGTTTTCTAGACTACTCCTCGCGGTTTAGGGTCCCTAAAATGCAAGTGCAGTATAGGAACCCCACAAGTGAACCCATTTTAGAAAGAAGACACCCCAAGGTATTCCATTAGGTGTATGGCGAGTTCATAGAAGATTTTATTTTTTGTCACAAGTTAGTGAAAAATGACACTTTGTGAAAAAAAACCAATAAAAATCAATTTCCGCTAATTTTTGACAAAAAATAAAATCTTCTATGAACTCGTCATACACCTAACAGAATACCTTGGGGTGTCTTTTTTTCTAAAATGGGGTCACTTGTGGGGTTCCTATACCGCCCTGGCATTTTACAGGCCCAAAACCGTGAGTAGTCTGGAAACCAAATGTCTCAAAATGACTGTTCAGGGGTATAAGCATCTGCAAATTTTGATGACAGGTGGTCTATGAGGGGGCGAATTTTGTGGAACCGGTCATAAGCAGGGTGGCCTTTTAGATGACAGGTTGTATTGGGCCTGATCTGATGGATAGGAGTGCTAGGGGGGTGGCAGGAGGTGATTGATGGGTGTCTCAGGGGGTGGTTAGAGGGGAAAATAGATGCAATCAATGCACTGGGGAGGTGATCGGAAGGGGGTCTGAGGGGGATCTGAGGGTTTGGCCGAGTGATCAGGAGCCCACACGGGGCAAATTGGGGCCTGATCTGATGAGTAGGTGTGCTAGGGGGTGACAGGAGGTGATTGATGGGTGTCTCAAGGTGTGATTAGAGGGGGGAATAGATGCAAGCAATGCACTGGCGAGGTGATCAGGGCTGGGGTCTGAGGGCATTCTGAGGGTGTGGGCGGGTGATTGAGTGCCCTAGGGGCAGATAGGGGTCTAATCTGATAGGTAGCAGTGACAGGGGGTGATTGATGGGTAATTAGTGGGTGTTTAGAGAACAGATGTAAACACTGCGCTTGGGTGGTGATCTGATGTCGGATCTGCGGGCGATCTATTGGTGTGGGTGGGTGATCAGTTTGCCCGCAAGGGGCAGGTTAGGGGCTGATTGATGGGTGGCAGTGACAGAGGGTGATTGATGGGCGGCAGTGACAGGGGGTGATTGATGGGTGATTGATAGGTGATTGACAGGTAATCAGTGGGTTATTACAGGGGAGAACAGATGTAAATATTGCACTGGCGAATTGATAAGGGGGGGTCTGAGGGCAATCTGAGCGTGTAGGCGGGCGATTGGGTGCCCGCAAGGGGCAGATTGGGGTCTGATCTGATGGGTAACAGTGACAGGTGGTGATAGGGGGTGATTGATGGGTAATTAGTGGGTGTTTAGAGGAGAGAATAGATGGAAACACTGCGCTTGGGTGGTGATCTGATGTCGGATCTGCGGGCGATCTATTGGTGTGGGTGGGTGATCAGTTTGCCCGCAAGGGGCAGGTTAGGGGCTGATTGTTGGGTGGCAGTGACAGGGGGTGATTGATGGGTGATAGGTGATTGGCAGGTGATTGACAGGTGATCAGTGGGTTATTACAGGGAAGGCCAGATGTAATTAATGCACTGGCGAATTTATAAGGGGGGGGGGGGGTCTGAGGGCAATCTGAGCGTGTGGGCGGGTGATTGGGTGCCCGCAAGGGGCAGATTAGGGTCTGATCTGATAGGTAACAGTGACGGTTGGTGATAGGGGGTGATTGATGGGTGATTGATGGGTAATTAGTGGGTGTTTAGAGAAGATAACGTAAACAATACATTTGGGAGGTAATCTGACGGCGGGTTTGCGGGCGATCTAATGGTGTGGGTGGGTGATCAGATTGCCCGCAAGGGGCAGGTTAGGGGCTGATTGATGGGTGGCAGTGACAGGGGGTGACAGGGGGTGATTGATGGGTGATAGGTGATTGGCAGGTGATTGACAGGTGATCAGTGGGTTATTACAGGGAAGAACAGATGTAATTAATGCACTGGTGAATTGATAAGGGGGGGTCAGAGGGCAATCTGAGCGTGTGGGCGGGTGATTGGGTGCCCGCAAGGGGCAGATTAGGGTCTGATCTGATAGGTAAAAGTGACAGGTGGTGATTGATGGGTGATTGATGGGTAATTAGTGGGTGTTTAGAGGAGAGAATAGATGTAAACAATGGATTTGGGAGGTGATCTGATGTCGGATCTGCGGGCGATCTATTGGTGTGGGGGGGTGATCAGATTGCCCGCAAGGGGCAGGTTAGGGGCTGATTGATGGGTGGCAGTGACAGGGGGTGATTGACGGGTGATTGACAGGTGATGGACAGGTGATCAGGGGGGATAGATGCATACAGTACATGGGGGGGGGTCTGGGGGGGGGGGGGTCTGGGGAGAATCTGAGGGGTGGGGGGGTGATCAGGAGGGAGCGGGGGGCAGGGGGGGGATAAAAAAAATAGCGTTGACAGATAGTGACAGGGAGTGATTGATGGGTGATTAGGGGGGTGATTGGGTGCAAACAGGGGTCTGGGGGGTGGGCAGGGGGGGGTCTGATGGGTGCTGTGGGCGATCTGGGGCAGGGGGGGGGGGAAATCAGTGTGCTTGGTGCAGACTAGGGTGGCTGCAGCCTGCCCTGGTGGTCCCTCGGACATTGGGACCACCAGGGCAGGAGGCAGCCTGTATAATACACTTTGTAAACATTACAAAGTGTATTATACACTTTGTATGCGGCGATCGTCGGGTTAACATCCCGCCGGCGCTTCCGTATGGCCGGCGGGATGTTGCGGCGGGTGAGCGGCGCCAGGCGGAGGATTGCGTCACGGATGACGCGATCGCTCCGCCCATGCCCCTACAAGGACCGCCGCCATTTGTCTATACGGAGGTCCTTGCGGCGTCCACTTCCCGGCCGCCTCTGTGCGTTAGGCGGTCGGGAAGTGGTTAAGGACCAGCACTGTTTTAGCTGATCTGTGCTGGGTGGGCTCTACAGCCCCCAGCACAGATCAGGGTGCAGGCAGAGTGACCAGATCGCCCCCCTTTTTTCCCCACTAGGGGTATGATGTGCTGGGGGGGTCTGATCGCTCCTGCCTGCCTGGGTGTTGCGGGGGGGGGGCACCTCAAAGCCCCCCTCCGCGGCAAAATCCCCCCCTCCCTCTCCTCCCTCCCTCCCTTCCCCGGAGATCCGAGGCTGCACAGGAACGGATCTGTCCTGTGCAGCCTCTAACAGGCTCCTGCCTGTCATGTGACAGCGATCCCTGGCCGCTGATTGGCCGGGGATCGCTGATCTGGTACAACGCTGCTACTGTTAGCAGCGTTGTACGGATGTAAACAAAGCAGATTATTTCCGCTTTTGTTTACATTTAGCCTGCGAGCCGCGATCGGCGGCCCGCAGGCTATTCACGGAGCCCCCCACCGTGAATTGACAGGAAGCAGCCGCTCGCGCGAGCGGCTGCTTCCTGATTAATTAGCTTGCAGCCGGCGATGCAGAACTGCGTCGCTGGTCCTGCAGCTGCCACTTTGCCGACGCGCGGTATGAGTGCGCGGTCGGCAAGTGGTTAGCCGGGGTCTTAGTTACAATAGCAGTGTTCTCCCCAAGTTCTTTTAGCCGTGTGCTCCACCTGGCTAGTTTTGGTGAGCACCCGGCTGTCATCGGCTCACCTTCTCCTATGCTGTAAGTAGAGTTGTGCAGAGAAGCCCCTGGCCCTGCATTCTCTCATCTCGCCCCACCCGGCTACTTTTTCATGCCACCCGGCTGGAAAACATTTCTGGGGAGAACACTGCAATAGAATACATTCTCTTGCATAGTCACCTACACAGCGCAGAGGTTTCCCAGAATTCATGTGTCCTTACTCCAGCCCTGTAACATGCATAGTACAAACACGCAAGCATTCATTGCATCAAACCTATATAAAGATTAGAACTTCATATCCTGCTGTCCTCTCTTGAGACAGATACAGAAGTGCATCAAAATAATGCCACAGGGAAGCTAACACAGCCAAATATGTTGTAGGATGCAACATCAATCACATAAACAGAGATGCAAGCAAAGCCCCTCCCAACCAGTACTTTTCAATTGAAATGCAGCCAATATCCTACACTTCATCTGACTCCAATAACAGTTGTTGCTAAAATCTGATTGGAATCAATTGCATCCCGAGCTTTTGTGGTTTTGTACTGCTGAATTCAATACAAAATGCAATGATTTGTCCTTCAACTTACTACTAAAGCAATGTAAGTTCAGCAATCCACTCTGCCAGGTCACTTTACAATCGAGACAAACAACCACTGCTGATCCACGCTTACTGCTTGGACCCTGCTCATGCAGGCAAATTGGTTGAAGCTCGAAAGCATTTACAGCGGGATGTGAAAGTTTGGGCAACGTTGTTAATCGTCATTATTTTCCTGTGTAAATCAGTGGTTGTTACGATGAAAAATGTCAGTTAAATATTTCATATAGGAGACAAACACAGAGTTGTATTTGAGAAGTGAAATGAAGTTAATTGGATTTACAGAAAGTGTGCAATAATTGTTTAAATAAAATTAGGCATGTGCAAAAATCTGGGCACTGTTGTGACTTTATTTTATTGATTCCAAAACCTTTAGAACTAATTACCGGAACCCAAATTGTCTTGGTGAGCTCAGTGACCCCTGACCTACATACACAGGTGAATCCAATTATAAGAAAGAGTAGTTAAGAGGGTGAATTGTAAGTTTCCCTCCTCTTTTAAACTTCTCTGAGGAGTAGCAATGTGGGGGTCTCAAAACAACTCTCAAATGACCTGAAGACAAAGATTGTTCATGGTTTAGGGGAAGGATACAGAAAGGTGTCTCAGAGATTTCAGCTGCCTGTTTCCACAGTTAGGAACATACTGAGGAAATGGAAGACCACAGGCTCAGTTCAAGTTAAGGCTCAAAGTGGCAGACCAAGAAAAATCTTGGATAGTCAGAAGCGACAAATGGTGAAAACAGTCAGAGTCAACCCACAGACCAGCACCAAAGACCTACAACATCATCTTGCTGCAGATGGAGTCACTGTGCATCATTCAACCATTCGGCGCACTTTACACAAGGAGATGCTGTATGTAGAGGAAGCCTTTTCTCCGCCCACAGCACAAACCGAGCCGCTTGAGGTATGCTAAAGCACATTTGGACAAGCCAGCTTCATTTTGGAATAAGGTGCTGTGGACTGCTGAAACTAAAATGGAGTTATTTGCATTATGCATGGAGCAAAAACACAGCATTTAAAGAAAAACACCTGCTACCTACAGTAAAATATGGTGGTGGTTCCATCATGCTGTGGGGCTGTGTGGCCAGTGCAGGGACAGGGAATATTGTCAAAAATTGAGGGACGCATGGATTCCACTCAGCATCAGCAGATTTTGGAGACCAATGTCCAGAAATCAGTGACAAAGCTGAAGCTGCGCCGGGGCTGGATCTTTCAACAAGACGACACTAAACACTGCTCATTACTAAGGCGTTCATGCAGAGGAACAATTACAATGTTCTGGAATGGCCATCTCAGTCACCAGACCTGAATATAATTGAAAATCTGTGGTGTGAGTTAAAGAGAGCTGTCCATCAGGGCCGGCGCTACCATTAAGGCAAAGGAGGCAGCTGCCCCAGGGCCCCCAGTGGCTACAAGAGGAAAAAAAATTTTTTAATCGGCCTTATAGTTTTTGAGAAAATCGATTTTAAAGTTTCAAAGGAAAAAAACACATTTAAAAACCTGCCGACTTTAATGGTTAATAGCAAATCCACCTTAAATGCTAGAAAACCCTAAATTTGCAGGATATGTTAAGGAGATCATTAGGAATAAAAGGAAAAAACAATTTTTCAAAAAGACCTTATAGTTTTTGAGAAAATCGATTTTAAAGTTTAGAAGGAAAAAAGTATAGTTTTAAATGCGGTAAATGTAACTTTTAGTAGCAAACCTAACAGTAGTGTAATTTTACATGCATTAAAAGAAAGCGCAATAAATTTCCTGACGGGGTTTCCAGGGGGGTCTATACGCAGCCGCAGCGCTTTGGCCAGGGATCGCTATACAGCCGCAATATGGCTGTATGAAGATCCCTGGCATTTTTTCCTATTTTCCCAATTTTTTTTATGTTTACAGTGTGGGAATTTTTTTTTTTTTAAATTATGTGGGGTCCCCCCTCCTGAAACTTTTTAACCCCTTGTCCCCCATGCAGGCTGGGATAGCCAGAATGTGGAGCTCTGACCGATTGGGACTTCACACCCTGACTATACCAGCTGCAAAAAAGGTCCCCTAATGCCGATTTTTGTTCCGGGGTATATGTTGGGGGGGGGGGGGGGGGGGCCCAGGTTTATTTTGCCCTGGGGCCCCATTGTTTCTTAAACCGGCCCTGCTGTCCATGCTCGGAAGCCATCAAACCTGAATGAACTAGAGATGTTTTGTAAAGAGGAATGGTCCAAAATACCTTCAACAAGAATCCAGACTCTCATTGGAACCTACAGGAAGCGTTTAGAGGCTGTAATTTCTGCAAAAGGAGGATCTACTAAATATTGATTTCATTTCTTTTTATGTGGTGCCCAAATTGATGCACATGCCTAATTTTGTTTAAACAATTATTGCGCACTTTCTGTAAATCCAATAAACTTCATTTCACTTCTCAAATATCACTGTGTGTGTCTCCTATATGATATTATGCAGGAGAACAGAGGCGCCAAAAGGATAAAAGGAAGCTAAATGAGCTTAAAAACGAAATTCTTGGTAAATAGAGGGGGTAGTGGTGGACTTACCTCCTTCAAGTAGACTCACAACGACTGTAGTAAAGACAGTCAATATATTTTATTTATGAACTCCAAATATGCAACGCGTTTCGCAGGTTTGATCCCGCTTCATCAGGCAATAACAACGGAGCAATAGCATATGTGGTCAGTAGAAGAGCCAGGCACCTCTGTCATATATCATCTCCTATATCATCTCCTATAAATATATCATCTCCTATATGATATATTTAACAGACATTTTTTATCGTAACAACCAACGGTTTATACAGGAAAATCATGACGATTAACAACATTGCCCAAACGTTCGCATCCCACTGTATGTAAATAAATGTTACCTGGAATGATCACCAATGATCGTTCTAAGCAACAATTATGAGGCATGTGTGTTTAGGATCGCACATACTTATTGTAGTAATCTGAAAGAATCTTTCTTGATTGTCTTTCCTCGTACAAATTCAACTATGTGTGTTCTACTCTAAGAAAGAGGAAAGGGCTATGGCTTCGGGAATCTGTGGTGGTACTAAGCAATAGGGAACTAATTGCCAATGATCGGTTTGCGCCCTTTTCCACTACTAGCATTTTGCGATCCGATCCCAATTGCAAAACGCTACTAATGGCAACGGTTCCCAAGAATGCGAACCGCTTGTGGCACAATTTTCTCCTGAGCGCAATTGTTATCCTTTTTTCTGTGCAAATAAGCGCCTATACTTTGTATAGGAACATAGGAAAATTGCATTGCTATCGCACTGCTATGCAAATTTCTCGCTTGCAAAATGCACCGCAATGGTGCTGTATACACGATGGGTCGTAGCCTGATGGTGGTGAAATCGCGGTGGTGGAAATTAGGAAGAAATGCGATCACAGCATGATTGCAATCGTGTTTCTAAGTGGAAAAGAACCCTTTACTGAACACGAGGAAATGTAATGTATGCACTTAGAAAAGGCATCTGTATTGATCTTGAACAATAATTTTGGGTAACCTAATTTGCAATTATGCATCAGCCTCTGGTCTTTAGACATTCAGATAACAAGAGGTGTACCTATATCGATGTGTCTCTCTTGCTGTTCAGGACAGTTAGTACACTGAATATGCTCATCATATCTATTGAAACAACCTTTAAAACACAGCCGTTTTAAAAGGTAAGGCTTTACAAATAGTAATTATAGTGCGCTGGGGATAAATGAGGCTGCTTTTGTACTTTAAAGAGTTGTTGTGTGATGCAGAACACAGAAATCTCCCATTGTGTGCCATTATCCTAAATCCATTCTTCTTATCAGCTTCTATTTTACCTTTAAAAGCCAAGCAGAACTAAGATTACAATTTATGGCTCAATTCACAGCAGCATTATTCATCTTACTGCAGGTCCACCAGAATGCTTTTCTCATGCCTTTCCAATGAATTGTGAAAATGACTGTGCATGTCTGCCTTAAAGCAGAAAGAAAAATAGTACAATATGGGCGTTTGCGTTCAAAATTTCTATATTTAATCTTTAAAAATCCCCATTCCTAAATTACAGTAAAAAATATCAATTTAACAAATGGGACGCTTCACCAACTTATCAATACAAAATGACAGCCATAATGCTTCGGGCCGAACATTCCAAGGAATAGAGGTCAAAATATTATCTCTGCCCTCATTTTAAATCTAAACTGTAACTTTCTGGACACTTTGATTTATGATGCCAATTTCATCAATCTGCTTATAATGTGTGTGTCAACCTTGCCAACTGAACCATAATGTGGAAGCTGATGTATGTTTAAAAACACTCTGTTTAACATCCACTTCTTGTGTAAGAGGTCTTTTCTCCTGTCAAAAGTTATTGTATTATTTTCATGGGTTTTGCAATTAACACTTTGCAATTAGCATTTCAAATGAAAATGTCATCCTCTGGTTCTAGAAGGGCAAATAGCTTAACAATAGGGGATGCAAGGGTTTAAACCCCTGGACCAGAGGAGCCCAGAGATCCCTTCCCTAACCAGAAGTGTCCCCACTATTAGTAACCAGAGGTTCCCCCCAGCATCAGGTAATCAGAGATGCACCATAGTATTAAGTAACCAGAAGGGTCCCCAGTATGAGGTAGCCAGAGGTATCTTCCAGAATAAGATACACAGAGTCCCCCCCCCCCCCCAGTATTGGGTAGCCAGATGTGAACACAAATATTGGTATCCAAAGAAGCCCCCCGGTATTTGTAACCAGATGTGCCTCCCCCACGCAGACTGCAAGGGAGAGTTAACTCATCTGCCTCATCACCGAACTCACAGGTACACGCTAGAAGGTCACATGATAAGACACAGACAAGACACAAAACATTTATATTGCGCTTTTCTCCTGGAGGACTCAAAGCACCAGAGCTGCAGCCACTGGGACGTGCTCTTTAGGCAGTAGTAGTGTTAAGGAGACGTTCCCAAGGTCTCTAACTGAATAGGTGCTGGCTTACTGAACAGGCAGAGCCACGAATCGAACCCTGGTCTCCCATGTCAGAGGCAGAGCCCTTAACCATTACAATACCCAAGAGATATCTAAGAGAGGCTGTTGGAGCCATAGAGGACCAGTGGGTCACATGGTAAGAGATGCCACTGGAGCAATGAGAAAGAAAGGAGGAAAGTGGATTGCATCGCTGGGATAGTAGAGAGGTGAGCTCCTTCTGCAGTTGAGGCTAGTGGTTGGTTGTCACCCTTATGGATAGATGGTCCCACAAGACCTGAGGCAGGTACCTATAGACCCCAAAGGGCCGCTATGCCTGCTATGGTGATCCCTACATCATTACACTACTGTTGCTAAGAAGCGGGGAGGAGGGATGATGCATGGTGCATGATGGAGTAGGCGGGATAAGGAGATCAATACTCTCAACCTGTGCTTGGCCTCTCTGGATCTCTCAGTGACTAGAGGAGGATCAGTGGCCACCACATACATGCTAGAGCCTCAGCAGAGGAAGCCACCTTGGCTGAAAACCCCCTAGAGTGTGTAAGAGGCTTATGAATTGTTAGGCTTTTCCAGTTCTCTCTCTGTAATACTTATACTATGCTTTTCCTACATGGTGAATTAGTGATTCGGAGCAAATATGTTGGTTGAAAAGTTCTAGCTTCATAAGCTGCATATTTGTTTCTGGTGGCTGGCTCAGCAATCAGATAATCTATTGAATGTGCACAGTGATCAAGAAATGAGGAGATTATAAAAAATAATTCTTGTGACCATATTTCTATCATGGCGTGCAGATGACCGTGGATAAGCCGACCTTCTTAATTCAAAAATTGGGGTAAAAGTGGGGGGTTGAGCTATCCACGGGTGAAATATGTGTGTAGCCACCCTATGCAGAGTATGCATTACCTGTAACCATAGCGACCATAGCAGAGAGCTCCGGGCTAAATAAGGTCACATTACAGTAAGCCTGGAGCTTTAATGGCAGGTTACAAAAACTGCCAGAAAGATGTGAGGACTAAAACTGAAATGAGGAGAGGCAACTAAAGGTGGCCACTAACAGTCCAATTTCTAGCGAAAAATCGCTCGGGTGATCAGAAATTCTGATCGGATTGGTTGTAAATAATCTTCATTGGTGGACACAATCGATTATGAACGAGTGAAAAAAATATCGCCCGAATGACTTTTCGTCGAACCAAAATTTGGATTTTCTTGTTGGTTGTGATAGATAGGTAGTAAAGATTGGTTCGTTGATGGTGTAGTGAACGGTGTATTACAATATTTCACTTCCGATCAGAATTTCTGATCGCACAAACGATTTTTCGCTAGAAATTGGACCATTAGTGGCTAGCTTTAGCTTTGTGGCATCTTCCAAAGTGTGGTCTACATGCGGGGCTTGGGAAGCACATTGGAGGTCGGCCTATCGGCAGGTCACTGCATTTGCCCTATTTTATCCATGGATGGGCTTATCCATGAGTATGTACGGTACATCACGGATTTCTACTTTTTGCATCCTGCTTGTTTTTTTATTTACCCTAGACGCTCAGCAAATCCATTGCTACAACACATATCTTACTCGTATTTGTTTTACATAATTAACAACAAGCTGATCCATATATTTTGTTGTGCTAATACATTGCATACTTTGTTTTGAGCTTTCCAAATGCAGCAGAAACCAGTCCTATCCGATGTGTGACATCTTTTATTGTAAATACTTATTCACTGATTTCCCACATAATCAAATTCATTTACTTGCTCAAATTCTTCTCCATCAATTTTCACCCCTGGCTCCTCTTGCTTTGTTTCAATATTCATTATTTCCTTTTTCTGTATATTTATTCTCAATCCAAATATCTTGCTGCTGATGTAGACTTTATCTGTCAGATCCCGGAGCTTTGGTGAATCTCAATTTAGATCACTGTCATTTGCAAAATGCTAATTATTCATTATGTGCCCATTTAACAATACTCCAGCATCTATTATAAGCAGTGTCTCATTCATCACTGCTTCTAAGAGTAAAACTGGATATATACAGAGAGATGTTGCTTGCTTGCTACACTTCTACTGTGACTTAGAACCATTCCATCAAGTTATCATTCACCCTGACTTCTTATACACGTCCACTAAGATTGAAGACAGTGGGGAGAACAAGATGACATAGCACCTTAAAATAGTCAACGGGAGCCAAAACAGTGCAGTACAAAACAAAAGTTGCAGGAACAGAAGGACAAGTACTCACAAAATGAGGTTGCGAGTGGGAACAACCAACTAGTATAGCCAGTGGAGATTTTGAACCTGTCTTCAGTTGAGTGATACTGGAGTCTTCTTGTGTGGTCGCTCTCTTGCAAAAGGTATGGACACCAGCAATAACATATGAAGCTGGGGAACAGTGTAGGAAGGTAATAAGTACAATGGAGGAAAGAGGCACCCAAAAATAAAATTTAAAAAGCAAATAAAATATAAAAATTAAGAGGTGGCCTACCTTAAAAATATACCACTTTGTCAGGCACTCTGTTATTAAACAGTTGGCTGTATTATTACTTTGGAAAGATTTAGCCTGAAGAAGTGGGCAAGAGCCTTGCAAAAATGCCTCACCACCATCTAGATAAATACCTTTTTATTACACTTAGTGTCATCCTTTGAGGTGAGCCACATTTGTATATTTTATTTGCTTTTAACAGAGTTTTATACATTTTTGGTTGCATCATTAACCCATTGTAGTTGTATACCAGGGGTCTCCAAACGTTTTAGGTCGAGGGCCGGGTCAACATACTTCAGACTACTGAAGGGCCGGAGTATACATAAAATTATGTCTTTGCGGGCCAGAAAGTGAAGCATACAGTGGCGGCGCCATGCTGGGGTTTACCCAGGCTTCAGGCCCAGCTGGCAACTCATTAGCCCCCCTCAAAGACCCCCCCCCCCGCCGGCTGCCGCAAGTTCCGAGAAAGTGTCCGACCCAACCTCGGCTCGTCATCTGTCTCTGCACTGCAGTGGAGGCGGAGCCGAGCCTGGCTGCCTGAGAGGAGGGCGAGGGCTTGGGCTGGCACCCACCCCAGCGATCAGTCCCATGGACTCCCACCCACCCTGGCGACATGTCCGCTTCCACCCTGGGCCGGCGCAGGCTCAGCTCAGTCACGAAGAGTGGACCGCCCCGGGGGTGTGTACGTGGTGGTGGCGTCTCGCCGCGTCTAGCAGCGTTATAAAAGTGTGTCACGTGACCACGTCCGGCGTCACGTCCACGTCCGGCGACACTTGCCCGCTGCGCAGCCAGCTAGTTGCCGCTGACATGAGAGAGTGTCTGCGTCACTCTCCAGACTCTCTGCGGCACGCCAGTCACGCGGTGTGACAGTGTGACACACACCCAGGCCAGGCACCGACCCACAGACAGCGCACGGGACTGGAGGCTGGACTCTGGAGCTGACAGCCAGCACAGCAGGACTTGGAAGTCGGAACTCCGACAAGGTGGGTGAGGTGGCTGTCCTCTCCAGCCAGCCAGTCAACTGCCAAATTGTTTTTCTGCCCCAGCCCCCCCAGGCCTCCTGAGCCTAGCACCAGCAGGCACACCACCAGTCCACCACTAGCCTAGGCCTGACTGAGTGAGCACGCCCCTGGGGGGCCTCAGTCCACCCATCACCAGCCAGGCCTGAGGCTTTTTTTTTTCTTTTTTTGCACCAACCACCCAGGCCTGAGCTGCCCCCCTGACTGAGCTGAGCACAACACCACCAACAACCCCCAGGCCTGACTCTGGGGCCCCAGCCCACCTACCACCACCAGCCAGGCCTGAGCTGCCCTGGGGCCCCCCCATCCCACCATCACCAGCCAGGCCTGAGCTGCGGCTGGGGCCCTCCATCCCACCACCACCAGCCAGGCCTTAGGCCTTCCCACCAGGCCTGAGCTGCCCTGGGACCCCCATCCCACCACCACCAGCCAGGCCTGAGGCCTTCCCACCAGGCCTGAGCTTCCCTGGGGCCCCCCATCCCACCACCACCAGCCAGGCCTGAGCTGCCCTGGGGCCCCCCATCCCACCACCACCAGCCAGGCCTGAGCTGCCCTGGGGCCCACCACCCCACCACCACCAGCCAGGCCTGAGCTGCCCTGGGGCTCCCCATCCGACCACCACCAGCCAGGCCTGAGCTGCCCTGGGGCCCCCCATCCGACCACCACCAGCCAGGCCTGAGCTGCCCTGGGGCCCCCCATCCGACCACCACCAGCCAGGCCTGAGCTGTCCTGAGGCCCCCCATCCCACCACCACCAGCCAGGCCTGAGCTGCCCTGGGGCCCCCCATCCCACCACCACCAGCCAGGCCTGAGCTGCCCTGGGGCCCCCAGCCCACCACCACCAGCCAGGCCTGAGCTGCCCTGGGGCCCCCAGCCCACCACCACCAGCCAGGCCTGAGCTGCCCTGGGGCTCCCATCCCACCACCACCAGTCAAGATTGAGGTGCCCTGGGGCCCCCAGCCCACCACCACCAGCCTGACTACATATACTGGGGAGAGCTATACGCCTGGCTACATATACTGGGGACAGCTATACACCTGGCTACCTATGCTGGGGACACTGGCTGTCTGTCATTATGTGCATTTACTGGTGAAAAGTTGTCTCTTATGTGCATTTACTGGGGAAATGCTGTCTGTCATTATGTGCATGAACTGGTGAAAAGTTGTCTTTTATGTGCATTTACTGGGGAAATGCTGTCTGTCTCTTATGTGCATTTACTGCGGAAATGCAGTCTGTCATTACGTGCATTAACTGGTGAAAACTTGTCTCTTATGTGCATTTACTGGGGAAACGCTGTCTGTCATTATGTGCATTTACTGGTGAAAAGTTGTCTCTTAAGTGCATTTACTGCGGAAATGCAGTCTGTCATTACGTGCATTAACTGGTGAAAAGCTGATTCTTATGTGCATTTACTGGTGAAAGGCTATCTGTCATTATGTGCGTTTACTTCATTTTTTTAATGTAACTACGTTAGCTGGTACAACTACATTACAGTTAGCCCCACCCACATGATGTCATGACCACGCCCAATAATTCACAAAATTTACATTGCGGTCTAAGGCAGCTCCCAAGTTATCAATTGGGCTATGCGCCCAAATGACCTGCTTTGTTTAAGGACCATAGGGATAACCATATCAAGTAGTTATTCAAAATCTTCATCTGTACCCTATATAATAATTCCCCTGTCCCTGCGTCCTCCTGTGTCTGTGCATCCATTGCGCCTGGTGCAAATGGACTGCGGGCGTGGAAGGGTGCATGCGTGTGTGTGTGTGTGTGTGTGGGTCACAGCCATGCATGCGTGGGTTGTAATCGTGCATGCAAGGTCGCGCGTAGCACGTGCACATTGGCCTAGCGCCTGTTTATTTGGCATGCCTTTTTACTAGTTATTAAATAATACTGTAAGTATTCCTCAGAAGGAATCACATTGGTAACATTTATTGCCACTGTCATTAGCAACACTTATCCACCAGTACCTGTATACAGTGTTTCTTCTGCTTCCCATCAGAAGCTGCATAGCCATCGCCAGAACACTAGGATGAGACACTGACATTACCCCAGTAAAGTTCACCATCAGTACAAACCTGACAATCTGCTGCACAGAGCGTGAATGGGAGTTACCATGAGTCTGATCACTAGAGATTACTTATTGGCACCGACAGCTACACTATCCGGTCAGCAACTTTACATCTTTTCTGCAGCTGAAGCGTTAACACACTGATTCTCTTATCCATGCTCCTCCCTGCCAGTGTATATCTTTGCATGCAGTTTCTCACTTCTGGTGAAGATTGGAAGCAGCTCCCCAGGGTCTTTTCAGCGTTTTCACACATAGCTCCCACCGTTTAAGCGATATTAAATCTGACATGTACTACCGGCTTCTGTAAAGTATTAATGTAATACATCTGGACTGCCCATCACTAAATAGCCATATTATAGAAATAATCACATTTTACAAAAATACATTACAATGAGCCCGTTTCTGAATAAATGTAAGCGTATTTAATGTTAAAACTGAGTTCTATTGTTAGTGCTGAAATGCCCACTAAATTACAATTTAGATTATCTTGGAGGGAAAAGTGGTTTCAGTAGCCAGCAAAGAATAAGCACAGTGACAATATTTCTACACTTGTGTGTAATGGGCTATTAATAGGTGTTGTGCTTATTACTGGAGAGTGGTAGCGTTTTGCAGCGGGACAAGCCTGAGTAATTTTTAAGAAGGATTTGTAGTGCTGCGTTCTTTTGACACAGCTGCTTTTTGGCTGCCAAGCGCAGTTTGCTAACATTCATATTACTGCGTGACAAATTCCTCTCTGGCATGGCATTAAGCAAATCAATACAAATGAGTCCATTAACACCAGATTAAGAAGCTAATGGCACTGGCTACACATTATGCCAAGCCGCGCAAATAACCATGGTCTTATGGGATAGTCTGCTATGTGGTCTTTTCATACCAGATTTATTCAAAGCAAAACTACAACAGCTTAGAGTTATAACACACCCTCCACATTCTTTCCAAATGCTTCCAGATACTCAAGTATTTTCCAAGGACAATTAACACCAAAAAAATCCTAACGAATTTGACTTCGGTCATTTGAAAAAAAAAACAATGTAAATTCATGCTAATTAAGTAAAGGACCACTAATAGGAAAAATAGTAAAATTCAAAGCAACACTAATGGGAACTATTGTAAAATGTAACCATTTCGGTACCAGCAGTCTCTGGCCCCTTAAAGACCATAAGTCGCTGGTATGAAAAACAGGGCCTACCGACATCATGCTGCACGAATTCACCACTACCGCCGATTACGCCACTCTCCCGTCTCTGGTTCAATGCGTAAATGTTTACGCATTGAACCAGTAATGCGTAAAAATGTATGTGTTAATGTTCCTGCACTAGCGGGAATGCGTAAAAATGTATGCAATGCGGCCCACCGACCTCCGAGGTCGGCAAGCTGCCAGCGGGGGACTGGAGCAGCAGTGAGTGACTACGAGGGCACAGGATGGCTGCATGGGGCTAGTAGAAGCCCCAGATAAGTGAAACTCATTTTTTTTTATTTTGCTTGAACCTTCCCTTTAAAGTAAACCAGAGACATTAAAGAGACTCTGTAACAAATTTTTCAGCCTTAGTTCTTCTATCCTATAAGTTCCTATGCCTGTTCTAATCTGCTCTGGCTTACTGCAGTCTTTCCTAACTGCACTGTCTCTGTAATAAATCAATGTATCTTTCCTCTGTCCTGTTTGTCGGGCTAAAGCTTGATTGTGTGGAATGTGCAGGGCTGCTTGTGATTGGTAGAAGCGATACACACCCTCTGCAGGCCCCCTGCATACTATGAATGACTCACACAGTATGCTTAGCTGAGCCTATTAGGGCTCTTTCACATTAGGGCAGATTTTCTGCGTTTCAACGCAAAGGATAAAGTTTGCGTTACCCAAGGTGAAATGAAAGTCCATAGACTTTCATTTTAGCTTTCACATATAACGCAGCCTTTTTGTGCGTTGCGTTCCACTGCACCCAGGCGCAGTTTTTTGGCCAACGCTAGCTTTATGCGTTACAATGTTAGTCAATGTAAAACGCACACTATGCGCGTTTTTAATCCGTTAACGCAGGCAATCAGTCCCAGAATGCAACAGAGGAACAATGTAGAAAGTTGACAACTAAAAGAAAAAAAAATTACCTGCGTTTTTCTATGTGCAGTAACGCATTGAAAACGGATTAAAAACGCACACTCACTGCAGTGCAACGCATATCAAAACGCAGTAAAAGGCATACAACAAAACGTATGCTTTGAGCGTTCTCCAACGCAAGCTCTGATGTGAAAGAGCCCTTAGAAGCTGGTTAGTTTGTTTGTAAACACTGCCTAAAACTGTTAATTACAAGCCAGGATTGCAGCAGAGAGTGGCAGAAACAGCACAGAGGGGCACAGGAGAAAATAATGAATAGAATGGTATGCTTTTTAGTGTAAGAATATTAGAGTACAGATTCTCTTTAAAGTGTAAAGATTTGATACTTACCTAGGGCTTCCTCCAGCCCTATAAGCTTGTCTGAGACCCACGCCGTCCTCCCGCTGTCTGCTGTTCAGCCACGATCAGCCCCAGTAACTTGCTCAGTCACATCAGTGCGGGTCTACTGCGCATCAGTAGACCCAGACTGGACCCGACTGAGCCAGTTACTGGGGTCGAGCTTATGGGGCTGGGGCTGCACTTTAACATCTCTGGTACACTTTAAAAATTGCCTTGCCTCACTGTGTACTTAGTTCAGTGTTTTGGTCAATTTATAAAGGGGTGAAAAATCAGCGGTGCCTAATTATAATGCAGTAAAATGAAAAGCCATTCTGAAGCTATTTTCCTCAACAGAAATATTGTTACTGACTGTCTCATTTAAAATCTAAAGCATTTGCAGTTGTCCCCAACCTCATTAGCCTCCCCTACAGTCTTCTGAAAGGATGGATCGCTCTTGCATCATATCGCTGTTGGCTGCGGAAACTTTCTATGATTTGTCCTCCCCATTAACTCTGTATAAAATAAAACATGCTGCACAGCATATTTGCACAGCACTCATTCCCAAACTGTTGTCTGAAGTGATCTTCAATGAATGTTTTTGGTAACAATAATGCAAACTAGGTACAAAGCTTAAAGTATTAGATTGTCCTTTCTTAACTAAAGAAATAGTGAAATTGCAGTGAAAAGAAAAAACACTGGTATTGTTAAAGGAGAATTTTCCCCACTAAGGGCCCTTTTCCCACTAGTAGTGATTTGGTATCGCATCCCGATCGCTTTCGGATTGGAAAATGCTAGGCACTTAGGGCCTGCGCTGCGTTTTTAAAAAGATCTAAAACGCATGCGTTTTTCAAGTTTTTGAAATGAGTTTTAAGCTGTTTTAGTGCATTTTCATGCATTTTAATGCATTAAAACGCCTCGCGTTTCATAAAAAATGCTTGAAAAACATGTGTGTTAATAAAGATGCAGCAGTGGGCTCAGGCCCTTAAAAACTAATGGAAACCACTGTGAACATTTCTAATAGAGCAATGCATTTCTGATGCTATTTTTCCCTATTGCAATCACTGTGCCTGTTGCATTTATCATGCACTTGAGCTCGGGTATAAACTATAGGATCACAGCAAAATCGCAGAGCAATCGTGCCACTATGCAATTTTTTTGTGACCCAGAATTTTAAGATATTTTCCCACTTTTTACTCCAGTCGCAAATTTCAAATGCACCGCAATCACTCCATACACCCAATGGTTACAGTTATTTGGGTTGAAAAAAGACATACGTCTATCGAGTTCAACCAATGGATTGCGGCGCAATTGTTGCAGAGGAAATAGAGTAACATGCCTGCTGTCAAAAAGAAGGTATGTGTCCCGGCTAAGCTGAAAAAGGGCTTTGCGGTAATTTGGGTGCCGGGTGAAGCCACTAATAGAATATCAGTAAAATTACTGGTATTCTAGTAATACGCATAGTAGAATATAGTTAATGTTACAGATATTCTATCATTTTACCTAACCCTCTGCTTACACTAACCCCGCCTCTATCTACTCTTATATTCCCTAACACTAACTATAGCACCCCCTTCATGTAATCAGATGCGCCACATCGGTTGCCAGGGAATGCCAGGGAATCTTGTCTATAAGCAGCAATAGTACACTGGGTGGGTGCAACTGTAGCTGGGATTAACACTGCGTTCTATCACCATGCATATTACCAGCTGGCTGCCGACGCCCAAATTACCTGCTTCGATGTGAACACTCAAACTGAACACTAGTCAACGATGAAATGAATTATATTTGTGGAATGTGTCTTTAAATGCAAAGTTTGCTTACTCTACACAACAAAACTAAACAGCTAGGGGGAAAAAAGTCTAGCAATTTCACAGATTAGATTAAAAGGTTTTCTTACCAAAGGCCTGCTACAGTTTTGCCAGAGTGGGGTCATTTCCACCTGACTTCACATGTCACGATTTCCTTTACAGACAGGCTCTATATTATGATGAATGAGAACCCTGTCTCTTATACACTAAACAGTGACCTCCAGTGGCAGGAAAGTGGCCTTGCCTAAACAATGTTATGAGCTGCATGCAAGGCCTCAGTGACATACATTTCTCAGATTTATCTGTAGAGAAATTGCTTTTGTCTTGTTTTCTTGTAGCGGCTGCAAATATCAAGAGAGTCAGGCAGTGTAATATCAGTACACATATTCCTAAACCCTAATTCTTATTTTTAATCTGTTTATATTTGTGATTTGTATGTACAGTATGTGCAACATCATTTACCGGTTTCAGCTGAGCAGCATAACAGAAGATGAAGATATGATATATCATTCCATTTAGCAGGCAATTATCATTGACAGTTTATACTATGATTTACATACAATTCTGTTGTATATGAATAGTTCTTCTGAAATATTCTGACATACAGATATGAAACTGCTGAACTGTGACCTTCTCTCTTGGAAGATAATGCATTTTGTCTGTCACTCTTGCAGTTTTCTATGACTTACAGTGCCGATTTATATCAAGGCTAGTTTATGCTCTAGAAATGTCAGTCTAACATTGTACTGCTGACAAAACATAAACAACTTCAGACAATTTCAAAGCATTTGAGATGCACACAAATTCTCAACTGTCAGAATTTTACTTTCAAGCACACAGGCAATTATGTAAAGAGACAAATTTCTGCATTGTCTTTTTATTTAAATCCATTTAGGAGCGAAATAGATCTTTCCCAGCCTTCCTGTTCAGACATTGAGAAAAATGTATGACCAAAATCAATATCTGGAAGAAACTACTGTGAAGGGTCTGAATTGGAATACAGTATGTCTTATTCTACAAGGCACAATTGTTCAGCGCCCAGGCAAAGCCGCAAACGAAAAACACAAGCAGACAAAAAGACTCATGATTTGAACAGTCAAGTAAAATCTATACTATAAAAAGAGAAAAAAAACATTTACTTGCAAAAGTTCAGCTTTATAGCATCTTCCAGTCATTATTCACACGGTGAAAGCTGGACGTGTTTTGGCAATCTTCACAGAGGTTTACAGCTTTGTACTAGAACTGGACCCCTAATAGTTCCACCTCAGAGAAATTGCACAGTACATTTGCCTCTTGAAGGATTACATTGTCAGTACTTTAGAATGCACTCTGTGCCCAAAATCTGAGGTGCCACAGTGCGGTCATCACTGTACAATTAGGCCTTTGCAGATGTTTGAGGAAAATCATCTCTGTTCTTAAAGGGAACCCGTGGTGAGAGTAGTGTTGGGCGAACAGTGTTCGCCACTGTTCGGGTTCTGCAGAACATCACCCTGTTCGGGTGATGTTCGAGTTCGGCCGAACACCTGGTGGTGTTCGGCCAAACTGTTCGGGGTTCGCCCGAACTGCAGAATGCATGGCCGAACATGGCCGAACAGGGCCCCTGTTCGGCCGAACAGGGCCCTGTTCGGCCGAATACTGCCCCCCTATGCCCCCTATGGGGTCGCAGGCATAAGGGGGGAGCATGCCCCGATCGCGGGGGGGGTCGGAAATTCCCCCCACCCCCTCCGCTAGCGCTCCCCCCTCTGCCCGCTTCCCCATACAAAAAGTTTGAAACAAGTTCAATAGTACCTGGCTGGTGGCACTGGCTGGCAGTGGAGTGAGGAGGAGTCCGAGTAGCAGAGTGACGTTGAGGCCGGGCAGCGGGCGGTTCAGCGCTAGTACCCTTGTGGTACTTCCGCCCTTTCTCTGACCTCACGTCCTCTGCATACGAGGGTACGCATCACGCGTACCCTCGTATGCGTCATCACGCAGAGGACGTGAGGTCAGAGAAAGGGCGGAAGTACCACAAGGGTACTAGCGCTGAACCGCCCGCTGCCCGGCCTCAACGTCACTCTGCTACTCGGACTCCTCCTCCTCCTCACTCCACTGCCAGCCAGTGCCACCAGCCAGGTACTATTGAACTTGTTTCAAACTTTTTGTATGGAGAAGCGGGCAGAGGGGGGAGCGCTAGCGGAGGGGGTGGGGGGAATTTCCGACCCCCCCCGCGACCGGGGCATGCTCCCCCCTTATGCCTGCGACCCCATAGGGCCCCCAAAATGGGCATGTTCGGGGGTCCCATTGACTCCCATTGAGTTCGGCGTTCGGGCCGAACATGCCGAACATCTGGCCCATGTTCGGCCTGTTCGGCCCGAACCCGAACATCCAGGTGTTCGCCCAACACTAGGTGAGAGTGATATGGAGGCTGCCATATTTATTTACATTTAAATAATGCAAGTTAATTGGCTGTCCCTCTGATTCAGTGCCTTTAATACTTCTAGTCATAGACGCTGAACAAGCATGAAGCAGACCAGGTGCTCTGACTCAAGTCTGGATTAGCCACATGCTTGTTTCAGGACTGTGACTCAGACTCTGATATCAGATGATCTTTTGGGCTGCCAGGCAATTGGTATTGGTTTAAAAGGAAATAAATATGGCAGCCTCCATATACCTTTAACCTCTGGTACCATCTAAAGCCCAATTAAATCCAAAATTGATCAAGGCAAGTACTAAAAATAATTAGGATGATAGGCGAATAATGAAACAAAGTCTTGTATAGAGCACCATTTTTAAGGACAAAATGTTCTTGAAAGTGCATGGCAACTTGCTTTCTTTCCCCTCTGGCAAATGGACAAATAGGAATTCTCAGTGGCAAATTTAGATAGTCACTCAATCTTCTGCTGTAATGATCGCTGCTGCAGCAGGTGTTGCTGGAAGTAGTAGTGCTGCAGCTCAGGCAGTTCTGATCTCTTTCCATGCAAGCTGCATAGCTTTGTCTGCCTTTCCCTGCTGTCAGCTTGTGACTGATTATTATTCACCTGTGTGGGAATCTGCATGTCTGCTCCCATTGGATGACCTCAGTATAAAGATCTGCTTCCTGCAGGACTCCTCGGGTTTTCATAGCTTCAGTTTAAGCCTGTCTTGCTGTCGCTTCGGCCCCCGATCGTGTTTCTTGTTCTAAAGATACTTTGCTGGTCTTTGCATCATATATTGGTTCATTGCCAATATATATGCATACCAGCACGTTTATTATTTTCCTTGTATTCGTGTTACGTTGATACATCAGTGTCGCTGATATATACGTACACGAACTGTTTATATCCTGTGTTCAGTTAGTCAGTTTTCCAGCACGTTTTGGTAGTTTGCGCGTACCGTGATCACCCGTGCTGAGGTAGTTACCCTGCTCCTGGTTCTGTTTGTGGATTGCGTTCATCTCTGCGAAGAGATAACGAATCCTTCTGAATCCTGTTCTGTTTGTGGATTGCGTTCATCTCTGCGAAGAGATATCGAATCCTTCTGAATCCTGTTCTGTTACCATTTGTGGATTGCGTTCATCTCTGCGAAGAGATAGCGAATCCTTCAGAGTCCTGTTCCCTGTATTACTCCTGTCCTAGTCAGAGTTCCTGCTTATGTCATATATCGGTTCATTGCCGATATATACATATGTTAGTTAGACGTTACAAATAGTTTCATTGATAGCTGTAATTGTAATACGCTAGGAAAACATACTTATTGTATATTTGTCTGTGTTACGTTCATCTATCTTGATCCTGCTATTTCCTGACTATCCTGTCCTGTCTTTGTGAGGCACGCCATCGCTGCAATCGCATTGGCTGCCTCATTCCAGTCTGTCTTGTTTTGGACGCTTGCTGTCGCTAAGTAGCCGATAGCTAGCAAGCGTTCATTCTGTCTACCTGTCCTGATCTCCTCAGTTCTGGTTTATGCGCTCAGCGCTACTTTGCGCTGAGACGTTATAACGAAAGCATTGTTTGTGGCTGTCAGATCTGCACCGGCTCTGTGCGCCACAATCTCCTATTGGAGTCAGTTCTCCCCTCCACTATACTAGGGATAGCCTGTTTCCTTGTGCTGGTGTGTGTACCTCCTCCACGCCAGCTCATGCGTTGCATGCTGACTGTGGAGATTACACCTCCAAGCTTAACATCTGCCCTGACATTTTTCTGCTAATTCGGAGGACTTCCCTCCAATAACTCAGGAAAGATGTAGTAGGGTACTTCTTTTCCCAGACCCACGCCAACACCTGTCTTTTCCTGTCCTATAGATATTGGCTAATTTAACTGGGGTCCTGTACCATTGCGTCAAAACTTTATAATTCCCCTCCTGGACCTTTGTGCTAATGGAGGAAGTGTGTGCATGGTGTAGTATAGTGGCCCATTGAGACTCCTTTTATGGGTCCCATATTTCCTTCTCCCAAGCTCTCAAATACAATAAAGGTTTATGGCTTTCGTGTTTCAGCAGTAGCTTATACAATGCAGAACTGCATTTTCTATTTTATCTTCTTTGATAAACAGAGCCACCCAGTCATGTACCTTTTCCACATCATTAAATAAATTCTGGAGACTCCCATACTACGCCTCCACCTGCTTCAGTCTCCAAAAATCAAATACGAATTGCTCATAGTCTTGTTTAAGTTCAGATAAGGAAGGGAGGAGCGCTCCAATGGTGCGTTAACCTTTTAATAATTTAAAACACATGCAAAGATGCACTTACAAACTTATGGCCCATACTCACGGGCTACAAAAGTGGCCTGTCGCCAGCATACGTGAGCGTGTGCGCGACAGGCCGGCAACAGCTCGTCGCCAGGTCCCTCCGCGTACACACGCGGAAGAGGGACCAGCGGTGCGACGGAAGCTGTCGCCGACGTTCCTCCCCCCTCGCCGGAAGTGCAGTCTATTTGCAATTATGTTGCTGTCGCTAGTCCGCATACTCACGCGGACTAGCGTCAGTTGCAGCGGAGTTGCGGCGGCAACTGTCGCCAGGCGATTGACCGCGGTCAATTGCCTGGTGACATCAGTGACGAGCGGTGGTTCGGGGTGCGCGCCCATGCAACGTCTCATACTCACGGGCGACCTGTCACCGCAACACGCACGCGCCGCGTGTTGCGGCGACATTTGTAGCCTGTGAGTATGGGCCATTAGAAGTGTAAATCGTGTATCAAGGTCACAAACAGGTCCACTCTCACAGCTCCTGAGCTTGGCCAGAACTCGAATGAGCGATGGTTCGCATGGAAGGATGTGCGGTGGGCAGAACCTCCTCACTATGATGCTGTCTGACTACACTACACGTTTTGCCGCATAACCACGCCTTCTTCAGGTCTGAAGAAGGCATGGAACATTTTTCAATACCAGGTCAAACCAGGAGGGAGAGTGATCAGAAAAGTTACAGCAAACAATCAGGCATCCCTGATCTTATCGAACACCTTCTTAAAGAAGGATACCTGCTTGTTGTTTGGTGCATACACACTGACAATAGTATACTGACCAGCGGCATCCCTTTTAGTCATCACAAACCTACCCAACTCATCAATTATTATCATGATGGAGCAGTCCCTGCCTAGGGCTATAGCATGGTGGCATAGTGGTTAGCACTCTCGCCTTGCAGCGCTGGGTCCTCGGTTCAAATCCCAGCTAGGGCACTATCTGCAAGGAGTATGCATGTTCTCCCTTGTCTGTGTGGGTTTCCTCCAGGCACCCTGTCCCCCCCCCCCCCCAAAAAAAAACCCCATACAGATAAGTTAATTGGCTCTCTTCTTAGACTATGATACATACTGTACACCACATGATATAGATATATGACCATTGGTAGGAATTAGATTGTGAGTCCTTCTGAGGGACCTGAGGGACAGTTAAGTGACAAGACAATATACTCTGCATATTGCTGTGGAAGATGACGGCACTGTATAAATACTGAATAATAATAATAGCAACCGCTCTGGTTCTTTGAATTGGAGGAGAACCCAGAAACTTAAATATGAACAGATTGTGCAGGTAAGCTTTCATACTACACAGAAGTGGTTACATTGACCAATAATTGGCCAATCATAACTCAGGAAGTTTACCAGATTTTAGTCTTGCTTCAGGTGTTCAATACATGATAATGAAGCAAGAATATGTCTGCACATATAAAGCTTGCCAGTCACACTAGCAGCTGGAGTTCAAAGCAAATATGACATTTTATTTTTTAATTAAAAATAAAGCACAAAAATATTTTTTGAAAATCTATAGTTAACAGTAAGCCTATTAAGTACAAGATGACTAAACTTATTACACCTTCACTAAAATGATTAATTATTCATTCAGCTCAATACAAGTCATATATGATATTTGAAACAGTAATTGTGGAAAAGGTGGCCTTGACTTGCTTTCCATATGCCGTAGTATGTTTTGCCAAGTATGGCAATACACATTGTAGTAACCAATACCACAGCGAATGGGTTTGTAAAAAAAAAAAAAATAAATAAAAAAAAAAAATCAGTGATTGATAAAATGTACTATCGTGTTATGTTGGAGAATGAAGTCATAACAGCATCAGGCAATCTGCAGTGTGGGTCTGTGTGCAAAAATATTCACACTTCACTAATATACCGTAAAAGCGAACGTTTCTGGCATTTACCACATCCACAGGATGACTGCTGGGAGATTATCAGCTGGACCATAAGCTACATTACACCTGTGTGTATGTCTCTTCTTTTCACATAAGCAGTGTCTAAATGTGACTTAACACAGAAAAGTGAAACGATAACCGGAAAACAACAGTATATATTTAAATTTAATGTTTCTGCAAGTGCATAGCTGGGAAAGAGCCCAAAGGCTATGCTTTAGTGCAAATGTTTTCCCGCTAACAACACTATTGAATTTTTTCTGCATGGACACGTTCTAGCACATGAGTAGGAATTACAAATGTGCTCATCCATGGTTGAAGTACTATGTAGTTTGAAGAAAAGACACAAAATGTGCATGCAAAAAGAAAAAAATCCATGCCACAAGATTTTTTTTCTCCATTAATTGAAAAATTGATTAGATATGACCCAATCCATTGATTACATGTCCTGTCAAGCCAACGCATTTCTGTGTGTGGAGAAACACAAAACAAATTGCTGCAAGTAGAAATTAACAAAATATCGATTCACACCTTTGTGCATGTACATGTAAAGTGTAAATGTACTTATAATACACATGTATTAAATCAGCAACAAATTGCTCCCTTATCAATAATGTAATTATTACTAATGATGCCCAGACCAAGGATGAAAGAATATACTGGGTTGTAGCAGTCACTTGCATGCTTAGTGCTTTAAAGTACACCGGAGCCCAAAGGGGTACAATGACTGCCATATTTATTTCCTCTTCAACACCAGTTGCCTGGCAGTTCTGCTTATCTCTTTGGCTGCAGTAGTCACATACCCAGGGGTGGTAACACACCTAGGGGTGGCCCTAAGCATCTTCATCATCATCAGACAGCTTCTTCCTCCCTCCCTGGCCGACGCTAAATTACCTTCTTGAGTTTGCGGCCCCCTCCTCCTGCCTGATCTGGTCCAGCGGTTCCCCTGGTTATGTGCCATTACCAGGGGAACCACTCTTGTGTCTCTTCACTCCCTGTGACCGAGTCACTGCTAATCTGAGGTCTAGCGCTAGCGAGGGGGACCAAACTGGGCAGGGCTGTGGTGGAGGAAGGGGCCGCTCACTTGAGACAGGAATCGAGCGGTGGCTAGGAAGGGGGGGGAACAGGACTGGCTGGCTACCTATACTGGGGGCACCTACCTGGTTAACCTATACTGGGGACACCTATGCCTGGCTACCTATACTGGGGACACCTATACCTAGCTACCTATACCTGCATTCAGTGACGTAGCAATAGGGGGTGCAGAGGTTGCGACCGCATCGGGCCCTTGGACCAGGATGGGCCCCAAAGGGCCTTCACTGAAATGCAGTATTAGCGTCCTATTGGTCCTGTGCTGGTAATAATCACTTCTATAGATGCTTTGAATAGTAGTAATCATTAAAAACTGTTCCCTATCCCCTTCTTGCACCCCTGACACTGTGTTGTCCTTGACAGGTTTTGGTGCGCCATATCAGTTGTTATGTCTACAGTTCTTGGAGGGGCCCAATGTAAAACTTGCCCCGGGACCCATAGCTCCTTAGCTGCGCCACTGCCTGCATTGCTTAAAGGGACTCCGAGCACCTCTCATGGGTATGCCTTTAAGACAGACGACTTCCAACAAAGTTGTGCTATGACCCCTCTGGAGGAGCCTCTTGCAATGGCCATGTGTGTCACTTCCTCTTCCTGCTTCATTCAGTGATGCACTTCTCTAGCTGAGAAGACAGGAGTGACCCGGAAGTTATAACATAGCCAAAATGGCAGGCTCGATTTTTAAATTGAAATCGAACGAAAACTATTTGGTGTAGAATGGCGATTCAGGCATCAAATGAAAGAGGAGAGCACAAGCTACAGAAAGGTATGCATTTAAGTACTTTGCAGTACTGGTCGGAGTCTTAAAGGCATGCCCATGAGAGGTGCTCGGAATCCCTTTAAAAGATAATAAAAGGATAATTCTCATATCAGGTGTAATTTAAAGTGGATCTGAGGTGAACTTTTACTCATTGCATAATTGTGTTCCTTTCCTATTGTTTATAGGGCATTCCTCAAGCCAAATACTTTTTTGTTTTTGTTTTAATACTCTTATTCCGTATAAACAAAATAAACCACGCCCACAGGTTTTCAGAGAGCCTTGGCAGTGGCAAGGGCTCATGGGAGCTCAGTCTGGGCAGGAGGAGGAGGAGGTGTTACTAGCCATTAATTTCAGAGGAAGAGGGGAGGAGGGCGGATTAGGTTTTTTTTCGCAGGCTGAGATCTCAAGATACAGATAAGCCTGCCTCGGTGTAATGTTTACAAACAACATGGCTGCTGTCACTGTATCACTGGAAGAAATAATCATTTTCTATTAAAGCTGTTTGCAGCTAGATTTTCTGTGTAAACTATCTAAACGTTTAGATCAGATATATAGACAAGTTAGTTTTTCATCTTGGATCCGCTTTAAGCACCTGATACTTTATACATACTGACAGTATACATAGGAGAGTTGTGAGAAATGTAGGCAATACTACATGATTTCTAAACCTAATACTCAGCAGATTACACTACCTACTACTAACTGACACACAAATATCAGGCCTCCATATCATATGCATGCCCTTGGATGCCTATTGTTTATGTACACCTCCCCTCACATACCCGTGTATACCACCCAGTGGTGGCTATAGCTTTAAATGGTTTTGGGGAGGGGGGGCATGATGGCTGACTGGTGGGCCCCTTTGAGTGATCAAAATCAATGTCTGTATGGAAAGCTTTAGATATTTTTTGCCTAACTCAGGTGATAAAATGAAGGCCAACTAGCTCAGCAATGATAAGAACCAAATGTAAGCCACACAAACAGAAGACACTGAACATTTATATTGCGATTTTCTCCTGGGAGACTCAAAGCGCCAACTCAGAGACTTTTGAGTAGAGAAGGTTTTCCAAATGATGGTGCTATTATTGAAAAAAAGTTACCTACAGATGTACTTGGATAGCTTTTGCTGGCATGCTTAAATTCCTACTCGCTAGCAAGCTTCTCCTGTGTGGACAGATCACAGACAAATCATTCAAGCCCCCAGCCTGTGTCTCATGACTCTAGTAGGGGAGGGGGGAAAAGGCAGGAGGGAGATAAAGTGTGTGTGTGTGTGTGGTGTGGTGTGGTGTGGTGTGTTGTGTGTGTGTGTGTGTGTGTGTTGCTGGAGACTAGAACTAGTTTATTGGCTACCTTCTTCAGACTCTTTTCCTGCTCACTGACAATGTTAGAACTTACAATCAGAAGGAGGTAGATGGATTTTTTTATTTTTTTTTCAAATATAAGTGTCACCCAGATATATTAATTAAAAGGGATCTTGCAAGGGTTGTGAGGTATTTATTGTAAATAGGAGGGCACAATTATTCCTGGAGGTGGGTGGTTGGGCAGTGTTCCAGCCTGCCCTAATGTAGCGCCGCTCATGATGCCACCTGCAATGTACACATACACTTGTAGATTATTTGCAACTCACCTGTCATTGGCGTGGTTCCGTGTCTTCTCTCCAACCTGGCTACTCATTCCTGTCTCTTCACTTCCGAGTCACCTGTGTGACCTAACAAATGCTAGATGTCAAATACTAGATGCCTCTAGTGGTCACAAGGTATGTGCCACAGTGCCCCTGGTGTGTGGCCTCTATAGCTTTGAGTCCGCCAGGAGAAAAGCGTGATATAAATGTTCTGTGTTGGTTTGTGTTTATAGCATTTGTTATGTCACATAGGTGCCCAAGGACTCGGGAGTGATGAGACAGGAAAGAGAAGCCAGCTTGGAGGGAAGACACAGGAACTGTGTGAGTGTAAGCTATGAGTAAGTGTGAGTGTAAGCTATGGCTACATTCTGTATGGCCAGAGGGGGGAAGGGGTACTGGGAGACCTGGGGACCCACCAGGCAATACGCACAGATTTTCAATAGTTTTCATGCTGAAATCAATTGAAAATCTGTGTGTAGTGTGTGGAAGGATGGCTACATTGACCAGCGTAGAAATAGGCAGGGGAGTCTGCAGGAGCAGAGTGGAGCGATAGCAGAGCTGCTGCACACTGTGTGAAGGATACCAGTTCAGGGCCGGATTTGTAGTCTCTAACGCCCAAGGCCACTGTCAGCACTCACCTCCCTTCAGTATGGTTAGATGGAGCCCCCTCCCCCCCCCCCCCAGTATAGGTAGCCAGATGACTCTTGCCCCTCCCTCCAATATAGGTAGCCCGTTGACCCTATCTTCCAGTATAGGTAACCTTTCCCCCACCCCTCCGGTTTAGATGGCCTGATGACCCCTTCCCCTTTCCCTCCAGTATAAGTGTCCTGATGACTAATCTCCCCTTCCCTCCAGTTAAAGAAGCCAGGTCACTCTCCGCCCTTCCATATAGATAGCCTGATGGCCCCACTCCCTCCAGTATAGGTAGCCAGGTGACCCTTCCCCCTAAAATAGCCTGCTGCCCACCCGCCCTTGATCCTGTGGTGCCCTAGGTCATGGCCTATGTGGCCTTGGCTTAAATCTGGCCTTGTACAGGTTGCTGTGAAGGGGAGGTGAATACAAACAAAAATCAACCAGGGAGGAACTTCTTAGTTCCCCACAGGGGAGAAATATCAGTAATAAACTAGAACTACAGTGAGGCTCAGAAAATATTAGGCGTTTGATTTAAGATGTAAACATTCACTTATTCTTTAAAACTTGCATGTAGTTTGTAATTTACTCGCATGCTGAAAAAAGACAGATTTGTGCATGCAAAGATGTGAATCAGACATATAGAACGGAGAGAGAGAACCTAAATATGTTTTTAAACCATTATAAAAGTGGAGGGGATGTGAACGGGGCCTGTAATCTGGTGATATCAAAGGTCATGAAAGGTTACAGTTAATCTTCACAGAAACACAGTAGAACTATAGAGAAATCAGCAATTGTCTGACCTCTTTGACTTCATGTAGATGGGGAGGACTCTGGTTCTTGGATCTTCTGGCAGCTGCAGGGGACTTGTGGTGTGTGATGGTGACAACACCGGGGCTGCTGTGCGTGAGATGCCTCTGACTCCCAGGAGATGAGGAAGTGGATGTTCCATGGGGAAGCAATGACAAACTTCTGGCTCTCTGAGACAGCGAGTTCTAAAATAGGAATAGAGCAAGACACATTACACAACTGTGAGAGCCGAGAAAGTGGAAAAGGTTTCAGTGCCTCATGACACTATACTATATGATTGGTCTGTGACAGTGGTTCAGAATTTTCACATTTCATTGGTACACTGTACAAATATATAGAAGGGTAATCTAGAAAGTAACAGCTGTTTGCCTTTATCTGCCAAGCAAGGTATTCTGTGTAATTTAACTTCCACCTGTCAGGTTAACCTCTTCTCTCCCAGCTCTGTTTGTCACATGACTGCAGACTGCCAGTGAGGCTGAGTTTCCATTAGTGCGTCCCTGTCCATTTCTCCACACACAAATTCAGATGCCACCTTTCAGCCCATTGAAAAGAATAGACTGCTTCTGGATTTTCATGTGTAGAAAAATAAATACGGACTTCAGCAGTATTGTATGCATGACGTATGCGAATCCCCATAGCTGTGTGTGGCACTGATGCGTTCTCACATTGTAACAAGTGGCACAAGCTCAAACTGGCTTCACAACACATGCACAGGAGTTTGTGCATGAATTCCAGACACATGGCATGCACATTGCAGTGCATTATAATATGGGAAATCAGCTGCATTGTGAGGTAAAATGTGTCCAGCCTTGTAACATCGCAATACATGGGACCGCACAGCTGTACTGTGAACAGTAGCATGAAAGTCAAGTCATATAGCACACACTGTGCGTCATAAAACAGCAATGCACAGAAGCATTAACAAGAATCCGCCATCCCCAATCCCTCCAACTCATAGGTGAGGAGTGTGATTTTACTACAACAGAGAGATTGAAAACCTTGTAAAAAGATATGATAAATGCTTAGATAAAGGAGGTGATTATGTGTAGAAGTTATCAGAAGACACAGTGGCCCATATGCAATTAACTTTTCTCCAGACTTTCCTCCGAGGGGATTATTTTGCATCTTCTATTTAAAGAGGAACTGTAACATAAAAATATCCCCTGGGGGGTACTCACCTCGGGTGGGGGAAGCCTCCGGATCCTAATGAGGCTTCCCACGCCGTCCTCCATCCGTCAGGGGTCTCGCTGCAGCCCTCCGTGGAGTCCGGGCAGCGGTGACGTCATTATTTACCTTCCTGGCTCCTGCGCAGGCGCTCTGACGGCTGTCGGCTCCGAACTACACGGAAATACCCGATCGCCGTCGGGTCCGCTCTACTGCGCAGGCGCAAGTTTCCTGCGCCTGCGCAGTAGAGCGGACCCGAATGAGATCGGGTATTTCTGTGTAGTTCGGAATGGAAAGCCGCCACAGCGCCCCTGCTGGAGCCAGCAAAGGTAAATATTGAAATGACAGTCGGCACAGTCGCCGGCTGTTCGGAGGGCTGCGGAGAGACCCCCGTGGGACAGAGGACGGCGTGGGAAGCCTCATTAGGATCCGGAGGCTTCCCCCACCCGAGGTGAGTACCCCCCAGGGGATGTTTTGAATGTTACAGAGTCTCTTTAAAGTAACTTCCCAGCACTTTGAAATTAAACATGTTCAAAAACGTAGGTGAAAAAATACTATCAAAATTATTTTAAGTATTTTCTTGCCTGCTGGTGGTTTAAAAGGCATTTTACTGGCAAATTGTAAAAATATCACCAAGGAGAAAACTCAGGAGAAAAAGTTAATTGCATATGGGCAAGTGTGTATAAAATAAATGAATAAAACATTTCCTTAATTAATGAAATGTAAACCGCTGTGACCCTGGTACATTTCATATACTACTAAGACAGAAAAGTATTGTTGAATAATACATTTCAAAGAATAAGGGCCCGTTTCCACTAGTGCGGTGCGAATCGCTGGGATTCCACTGCTGACAAAATCGCATGCGGATGCGATTCCGCATGCGATTTTTGCCGCGATTTCGCATGCGATTTCGCATAGGCAGGCTATCAGCGATTTTAACCATGTCACTGCCTGGCTCAATGTACATTCGTTTAACGCATGTGCGTTTTCCCCTATTAAATACATTGCCTGCGAATCGCCTGCATTCCACACGCAGGCGAATTCTGCAGGCCCTACCGTGCAGAAAAATCCTGCACAGAAAAACGCACCAAAAAACTGACAAGTGGAAACAGTCTCATCCACTTGTATTAGTTATGCGAATCTGCATGTAGACAACGCATGCGGATTCGCTCTAGTGGAAACGGGCCCTAAAGGAAAAATTGCAAACAATACTTCAGGATGTTCTGAGAATTATCATGGGCTACATCCAACATTCATTCTGTATTATTACAGCAGATACCACCTATCAAACACCACTATAAAGCAGTGTGGCCAGCCACATAGGAAACATCACTGTTAGCAACCATCTCTCTCCCATCTCTTAGGCCCCATACACACATCAGACCATAGTCTTTTGAAAATGAAAGATCACAGACCAATCTTACCACCCTTCATGTAGTATGAGAGCCATACTCTACACAGTCTTTTCTATGGAGCTGAACTCCACATCAGAAAAAAATCTTTGCAAGATGCTGCACACACAGATGCTGTACAGACACAAAAGATCAGTATCTGCAAAAGATCTGTTCCTGCCAAAAATCCATTCCTGCAAATTGCAATGATAGTCTATGAGATCTGCAGATCATCATACACACATGATTTAACTGACATTCATCTGCAGATCAGATCCACCAGGATGGATTTTCAGATCTGCAGATGATTGCTTGATCTGCAGATGAATGTCAGTTAAATCATGTGTGTATGATGATCTGCAGATCTCATAGACTATCATTGCAATTTGCAGGAATGGATTTTTGGCAAGAACAGATCTTTTGCAGATACTGATCTTTTGTGTCTGTACAGCATCTGTGTGTGCAGCATCTTGCAAAGATTTTTTTCTGATGGGGAGTTCAGCTCCATAGAAAAGACTGTGTAGGTATGGCTCTCATACTACATGAAGGGTGGTAAGATTGGTCTGTGATCTTTCAGTTTCCAAAGACTATAGTCTGATGTGTGTATGAGCCTTTAGGGCTGAACCCCACTAGAAGCCTTTTCTAAGCGCTAGTGATTTGAAAAAGTTCTTTCTAATGCAATGCTATCAGATGAGTAGCAATAGGGGTTGTAGAGGTTGCGACCGCATCGGGGCCCTTGAGCCAGAGGGGCCCCGAAGGGCCCTCCCTCAACTACAATATTAGCTCTCTATTGGTCCTGTGCTCATAATAATCAGTTCTATAGATGCTTTGAATAGTAGTAATCATTAACAAACTGCTCCCCACTGTAGTTGCCATTGGCAGGTTTTGGTGCAATGTATCAATTGTTAGGTATAGAGTGCTTAGGGGGGCAATGTAAAACTTGCATCAAGGCCCATAGTTCCTTAGCTACGCCACTGAATGCTATGGGGGATTTTTATAAAATCACACAGCTCAAGTGGGATCACACCCATAGCATTACATTGGCACTAGCCAACCCGCGTCGTAGCATACGCCGCATCTATCTATCTAATAGATTATGTGCCTCAACCTTGAAGCAAGAAGAAGTAGGCTTTCCATGAGAAAATGTATGCGTGCTCAAACACCAAGTTTAACCCTAGCAAGTCTGGCTTTGCAAATCCGGCCTAATTGGCTATTCATGAGGCAATGCTCATGCAAATATGCATTTGCTTTCGCATGCCAAACTTTGCAGGGTCAAAAAACCAATACTGCAAAGTGCTCTCTCGCTGCCTAGGAACCACAGAGGCACCCCGGAGTGGGAGGCTGGGTGGCGCAGCTGCCCCCCCCCCAGCGTGTCCAGCGCTGGGGAGAGCCGTCCGCACCCACCTCCTAATATTAAAAACAGCCACTTACCTTAACGTCCATTGGGTTCTGCTACATGCGCATTAATTTTCTCATGGAAAGCATTTTGTGCAGTTTGTATCCTTTGGAGGCAGGTGGTGGATGGCTTGCTCCGGTGGTGTGAACCCTGGAGTGAGTGCGCCTGTCCTCCTCCCCCCCCCCTCTGGAGTGCTGTATGTGAGCCAGCCCTGAGCTCTAAAGCTCGGGGTGACCCATGCTTCTCTCCTTTCTCATGTGGTGCCCCCAAATTAATGCGCATGTAGCAGAACGCAATGGACGTTAAGGTAAGTGCCTGTTTTTAATATTGGGAGGTGGGTGCAGACGGCTCTCCCCGGCGCTGGCCAAACTTGGGGGGGTCGTCCACGCCACCCAGCCTCCCCCTCCGGGGTGCCGCTGTGGTTTCCAGGCAGTGAGAGAGCCTGGGACCCTGCGGTCCCCCCAGTTGTATAAAAAGGGGGCATTGGGAATCCTCCCCGTGGCGCTCCTGGAGGCCTGGAGCACACCAAAAACTGCTAGCAGATCCGCAAAATGCTAGCAGATTTTGAAACGCTTTTTCTTATTTTTCTGTAGCATTTCACCTAGCATTTTGCGGTTTTGTAAAGCGTTTTTGGTGTAGTAGATTTCATATATTGTTACAGTAAAGCTGTTACTGAACAGCTTCTGTAACAGAAACGCCTGCAAAACCGCTCTGAACTGCCGTTTTTCAGAGCGGTTTGCGTTTTTCCTATACTTAACATTGAGGCAGAAACGCATCCGAAATCCAAAAAAATGCCTCACCTCGGGAGTATGCGTTTCAGCAAAACGCCTCCCGCTCTGGTGTGCACCAGCCCATTGAAATACATTACCCAAGCGTATCCGCAGCCGCAAGTGGATCGCAAAACGCTGCCGAACCGCTCTGGTGTGCACTAAGCCGGATAGTGCTTATGTAGCATGTAGCAGGGTGACTGCTTTGTGGTATTGGTTTGTGCATGCATTTGCATGAGCATTGCCTCATGAATATCCAATTAGGCCAGATTTGCAATGTCAGACTTCCTAGGGTAAGGCCTCTTTTCCATGGACTGTGAATAGGCAGTGAAATGGCTCTCAAACTCTCACAACTGCTCACTGCTGCCTGGTAACTGCTCGCTGCTGCCTGGTAACTGCTCGCTGCTTCCACGGACTGTTCCGTAACTTCCACGGACTGTTGAGCTGTGTGCTCAGCAAGCAGTTACCAGGCAGCAACAAGCAGTTACCAGGCAGCAGCGAGCAGTTACCAGGCAGCAGCGAGCAGTTACCAGGCAGCAGCGAGCAGTTACCAGGCAGCAGCGAGCAGTTACCAGGCACCAGGCAACTGCTTGCTGCTGCCTGGTAACTGCTTGTTGCTGCCTGGTATCTGCTCACTGCTGACTGATAACTGCTTGCTGCTGCCTGGTAACTGCTTGTTGCTGCCTGGTAACTGCTTGTTGCTGCCTGGTAACTGCTTGCTGAGCACACAGCTCAACAGTCCGTGGAAAAGAGGCCTTAAACTTGGTGTTTGATCACGCATAAATTTTCTCATGCAAAGTACTTCTTCTTCTTGTTTGAAGGTTGAGGCACTTAGTCTATTATATATATAGAAGAGCTTTTCAAATTGCAAATCGCTCAGAAAAGCGCTCCTAGTGGGTTCCAGGCGTTACCGTAACTCTGCCTATAACTAGCCTCCCTCCCCAAACTCAGATAGGCAAGCCTACCAGCTGGCTGAAAAGTGTTTCACATGTTTTTTGCAGCAGATAACTTTTGAAGGACAAAACGTTTCTAAAAGGTATAAAATTACAAGTGTTTCTCCTGTTCAATGCCCAATCCAATAACCCTTCAGGGAATTTCTCTTCAAAAATATGCACACGAGGCCTCTGATGGGATAATAATCCAAATGATGTGACTTTTATTGGACTTGTCCTATGGAGAGGGAAAGGAGACACAACGAGTCCCCGCAGCACCTAAATATTTTGCTGCCGCCAATGTTGCCTGTGTTTTTAAAAGGATAACTGTACAGACATCAAATTTACAGCTAAACCATCATGAAAGATAGTTACAGCTGTCAAAAGTTGAATGTTTGTACGTACTTTTATTTCAGATCCTGTTCTGAGATGTTTGGCTCTCATCAGAGGCTTTGCTGCTTGACAGCCATCCTTGAAACAGCAGGCATGCCCTTGCCGATTTAAAGAGAACCAGTGATAAATAGGTTTTTGCAATAAACTCAGGCTTAACTCTAAAACTTTTAACAGTGATGTATTGTACTTACTACCTGCCTGAGAAAACCATTTGTCCTATTGCTTATTTGTATAGTTTTTCTAAACGCCACACCTATGTGTCAAAATGGAAGAACCACAGATATTGTCTCTGACTGATTAGTTACTTTTATTGCGGTTAATGCTGGCATTCAAAAACAAATTTAGTTTTGCTTACTGTATACGGTACTCCACAGCATCGTAAGCTACCAACACAGTTTAGATTGTCGTCACCAGAATCAATCACACATAACTAGCTTGGGCAAATATCTAGTGCATCCACAGGTGTCTCCCACATGTTGCTAACAAGGCTGTTAGTGATCTAACATGTTGGTTCACACTGGGGGCGATTGTGTTTGTGGCCAATCGCAAGTGATCAGCAAAGCATTTGTGCAATGACCCCCTATGAAGGTATTCTCACAGCAGCGTTTCCATTTTTAGAAAGTCGAAATCTTGCTGCAGGTACCAAAATTCAGAAAAAATGCATATTACTTTAAAAAAATGGCTCTGAAATGGCAATTGCATTTTACAGTGTGAACTAAACCTAAGGGCTGTCTTCCACCAAGGGCCATATATTAGCGGTACTACCGCAGCAGTGTACCCCAAGTAAGGATAATAACGCGACCAGCAGTAGTAGTAGTGCGCTGTCTCTGCATGGCAATATAACCGCTAGCTAGTGCATCAGGCCCCAAGAGCGCTTCAGAGCTTTTCTGTTTGCCAGCGCTTTTCCAGTGTTTTGAAAAGTGTTTGGACAATGAAACCCTAAGGGCCCATTCACACTGGAGCGTTTTGCCGCAATTTTGGCAAAACTCTCAAACGCTAGCGCTTTTTAAAAGCGCTAGCGTAATGAAACCCTGTGGGCCCGTTCTTACTTGGGCTATTTGCGCTAATCGCCGCAAATCACCCAAAACCGCTAAACGCAAACGCATAGCCTGCACCATTTTCAGTGCTATAGCAGCGCTAAACGCGATCGTGGAAAAATCGCCGTCTGCCGTTCAGCCGCTATTAGCCCCATTAACTGCCTCAGTCGCATCAGCCATGGTCTTCTGCGCATGCGCAAGTATCAATACTAATACTTTAAAATGTCTCTGGTACACTTTAACAACTGACTACTATTCATACAAACTGTGTAGATAATGGCCAAGATTTGAACCGGGAACCAATCACTGCCAAGACGAGAGTGCTATCAGGGGCGTAGCAATAGGGTGTGCAGAGGTAGCCACCGCATCGGGGCCCCGAAGGGCCCTCCCTCAACTACAGTATTAGCTCTCTATTGATCCTGTGCTGGTAATAATCACTTCTATAGATACTTTGAATTGTAGTGATCTCTTACAAACTGTTCTCCATCCCCTTCTTGCTCCTCTGACACTGTGGCTGTCCTTGGCAGGTTTTTGCGCGCCGTATCAATTGTTATGTATAGAGTGCTTGGGGGGCCTCATTGTAAAACTTGCATCAGGACCCACAGCTCCTTAGCTACGCCACTGAGTGCTATCCACCACCTAAATGTGCAATAAACCTTGTCATTTCAAGCCAGGAAGGCAAATATATATAATAAATATAATACTTGGTCATGATTCACTGTACAGAAGGAAACAGTCACATGCAAGGAGATAAAAGCACAAAGGCTGACAAGTAAAAATTATTCTGTACTGATAAACTGTCATATTTGGTTACAGTATATCTTTAAAGGGGTTATTAAAAAGAAAAACAGACACTTACCTGGGGCTTCTACCAGCCCCCTGAAGTTGTAATGTCCCACACAGTCCTCCAACGATCCGCTGTTCCCTGCAACGACACCGGTCTAACGTGGCATCCCATCCAACTGCGGCTGCGTGGCCACGACGCACGTGCTCGCTCCCACGTGCGTCATCAGAAGCTTACTGCACAGGCACAGTACAAGAAACCGTTGTACTGCGCTTGCACAGTAAGCTCCCGATGACACGTGCGGGAGCGCACATTATTCGTCTTTTTAGACGAATAATTGCCCGGCGGCGGCAGGGAACGGGTGATCGGAGGAGGACGGCGCGGAACATTACAGCTACAGGGAGCTGATAGAAGCCTCAGGTAAGTGTCAGATTTTATTTTCAAAACCCCCACCAGAGAACCCCTTTAAAGAGACTCTGTAACAACAAAAACCTCCCCTGGGGGGTACTCACCTCGGGTGGGGGAAGCCTCCGGATCCTAATGAGGCTTCCCACGCCGTCCTCTGTCCCACGGGGGTCTCGCTGCAGCCCTCCGAACAGCCGGCGACAGAGCCGACTGTAGCTTCAATATTTACCTTTGCTGGCTCCAGCGGGGGCGTTGTGGCGACTTTCGGCACGGAAATAGACGGAAATACCCGATCTCCGTCGGGTCCGCTCTACTGCACAGGCGCCGGAAACTTGCGCCTGCGCAGTAGAGCAGACCCGACGGAGATCGGGTATTTCCGCCTACTTCGGCGCTGACAGCCATCAGAGCGCCTGCGCAGGAGCCAGGAAAAAGGTAAATATTGCGTCACGGCTGTACGGAGGGCTACAGCGAGACCCCCGAGGGACGCAGGACGGCGTGGGAAGCCTCATTAGGATCCTGAGGCTTCCCCCACCCGAGGTGAGTGCCCCCCCCCAGGGGCCGTTTTGTCGTTACAGTTCCTCTTTAAGGCCTGTTCATACTCAGCAACGCAAAATGCATTCACTATCATTCATTACAGTGTTCCGTGATTTTTCAATGATTGGATCTTGCAATTCTCATTCCAGTGAATGAGAATCAGGATGCAACACCCGGAAATTGCAACACGCAGCACATTTGCGAATGTTGGCAAACGCACCGCAATCGGGATTACTTGTTTATAGCAGTGCTTTGCTGATCGCCAGTGATTAGCAAAGCGCAAATTGTGGGCAAAAGGTGCCCAAGTGTGCATGAGTCCTAAACTGAAACACTCCAACAAAGCTATGTTTATTTACTACATAAAATATTTACGTATGCAAAGCAGCAACTGCGAAACGCTAGCTTGCATGTGATATAAATATAATGATAAGCAAATTTACAGCACACTCAAATCAAACCAGGAATAATACACAACTATAGATAGCAAGAGAGCAAACCGAGGGACAGTAGAACAAGGCAGGCTTTAGGTAATAGAATCCTAGCACAAAGCATTGCAGACTGGCAATATTGATTCAATTTAAAATCATCCTGTGAAAAAAATGTTATCTGCTATAAATATACTTCCCAGTGAGGAACAGGTGTGGACTAATCAGCACATCATAAATATAATCAGGAGCTTCACTGAGCCGCCTACTGGTGGACAGGCAAATCGAAATGATCACAACACCGAAAAATAGTGCTACTAGTTGATGAAACAAGAAACTGATGATTCAATACCAGACTAGTGTTCTAAAGCATAAAATAAAGCTTTAAAGAGAATCTGTACTCTAATATTCTTACACTAAAAAGCATACCATTCTATTCCTTATTTTCTCCTGTGCCCCTCTGTACTGTTTCTGCCACTCTCTGCTGCAATCCTGGCTTGTAATTAACAGTTTTAGGCAGGGTTTACAAACAAACTAACCAACTTGTAATAGGCTCACATAAGCAGAGTGTGTGAGTCATACAGAGTGTGCAGGGGGCCTGCAGAGGGTGTGTATCGCTTCTATCCAATCACAAGCAGCACAGCACATTCCACACATTCATGCCTTAGCCCGACAGACATGGCAGAGGAAAGGAGATAAGATTTATTACAGAGTCAGTGCAATTAGGAAAGGCTGCAGTAAGCCAGAGCACATTAGAACAGGCAAAGGAACTTATAGGATAGAAGAACTAAGGCTGAAAAATTTGTTACAGAGTCTCTTTAAGGGAAAAAAAAAAGAATCTGGCTCAAACTGCATACGCATATAAGAGATTTAAAGAAAAACCGTGACCAAGAATTGAACTTCATCGCAATCAGTATCAGTAGCTGATACCTCCTTTCCCATGAGAAATCTATTCTTTTTCTCAAACGGATCATCAGGGGGCTCTGTATGGCTGATTTTGTGGTGAAACCCCTCCCACAGTGTGATGTCAGCACCTCACAGCACTGAAGTACTGGCAACAAACTGTGGGATCCCTGTTGCATTGTGGGAAATAACAGCTGTTTCCAACTGCCAAAAAAGCATCTCATTCCAGTGACATCACCACTTAGCAGTAAAATGTCACCATGTCAGAATGTAAACCATTGAGAGGAAACATTTTACAATGGGCAAACACTGACTAAATCATTTATTCATAATTATTGTAAAAATTAAGCACTTTTGGGGGGGCGTGGAAGTCCATGGAGTAGGACGCAGCAGTGGTGATCTCCCGCTCCAACACCCGCAATACTCATCCGCCTCAGTAACCTGCCAGTTTTGCAACCCCGCAAACCTCACCCATACCTCGATGAATGTGCCTACACCCTCTGGACTTAATTTCAGGATGGCCCGCCGTGGATCGGAGGCAGTAGCCAAACTTCAAAAATTCCGCATGGACGCACAAGATGGCGACAGCAGAGACGGCAGTGGCGTGGAGGAGGATGATGCACCCGCTCCCTCCCTGAAACAGATTTTACAGGGTATAACGGCCTGCCAGGAAGCCCTCACACACATTACTACCAGGTTGGAAGAGGTAAAATCAGACGTATCTCTCCTTAGAGCGGATATGCACTCGCTCCGCACTAGAGTTACGGAAACCGAAGACCGTGTGAGCGCCATAGAAGATCGGTTAAAGCCTCTAGAAAAAGATTCCTCGCAAACACAACGCGATGTTCGTATCCTAAAAGAGCGCCATGAAGACCTTGAAAATAGAAATAGGCGCTCCAATGTGCGTATCGTGGGCCTACCCGAAAAAGTTGAAGGCAACGCCCCAGAAAGCTTTGCAGAACAACTACTGATAGATCTATTTGGCAGATCTGCGTTCTCCTCGGCCTTCATAATAGAAAGAGCGCACAGGGTATCCGGTAAAATTCCAGCCCCAGGCCAGGTATCAAGAACTTTTATTATGAAGCTGCTTAACTATCGTGACCGTGACGCCATCTTGCGCGCAGCGCGCGGAAAAGGAGAGGTAACCCACAGCAATGCACGTCTCTTTTTTTACCCGGATTTCTCCATAGATCTCCAGCGTCAAAGAGCACAGTTTGTTCATGCAAAGAAGCATCTCCGTGATATGGGCTTTTCATATGCAATGCTATACCCAACGAAGCTTAGGGTCATAGACGGTGACCGCACTCACTTCTTCACCTCTCCAGAAGCAGTCCAAACCTGGCTGGATGCTAGGCCTACCGCTCGTAAATCCCCAAGCCGTGTGGACAACACCTCATAAGGGTCGTGAGTACCGCTACAAGAGAACAGTTCATCTTCCCCTACCGTTACTGTTTCCTCCCTGCCCTATCCTCTGACATAACCCATTTAACTTACCGCCTGACTTTTAACTGCTGTATGCAATAAGTCCAGAATGATCCTGGCCTTCAATGCTGCCCTTTGCTAATGCAATGGAACTTTTCATTACCATGAGGCTTCTGTAGTCCTGGCCGGCAGCCACACCATTGTTATCACACATTTGGAACTCATTTATATAAGTATACTACTCTGCTCCTTCCCATGGAAAAGCTGCCCTAGCCGCAATGTACTATCTGTGTACGCAGCGCATATCTCTACCTGAACACTCAATGTGTGACTTATAGCCATTCTTATTTCTTTAAAGGTTGTCCTCTGCATTGATATGCTGTTGTTGTGTGCTGTGGGGTGGGGAGACGTCCAACCTAAGACCCCCTAATCTATCTCACCCTGTTCTGAACCCCCCTCCTACCCAACACTGCCCATACCCCGGGGTGCTTTGTCGCCCCCCGTCACTGGGCCCCCTGATGCCTCCCTCCGTTCAGTCTGGGGTGTCTCCCCTACCTGCAGCGCAGACACAAGGCTATGTATACACAACTGAGCAGCGCTATATCTGGTTGCTAGGCTCTAGCTGTTATAAGGCTATGTTAAGCAGGGATGCTCGGGCCAAGATTTTACTGACACTGCAGTACATTTCAATGTACCAACAGGCTTCGACAACTTCTATGACTAGGCAGGTTCCCCCTGCAGAACATAAAGAGCGGGAGCTCACCTTACAGATGTGGTGAGCTTGAACACTCTCAACCCACCGCTTGGTCACTACAACCTTAGTTCTTCTCCCCCCTCTGGGAGAGGGACCTTTTTCTCTCGCCTGGCTTTTCGGGTGGGGTGAGGTCCTTCCCCCCCAGGGCGGACTTGTAGGTTCTGTGTTCCCCCCCAAGCAAGCACCACAGTAGTTACTGTATCTTGCTTGTAGATTGTTATTGGATTTTGAGTTCCGTGACTAAGGACCTGTCTACGTTTAGATGGGTCAGGGTGGGATAAAGGGGTTTGGGTGTTTTTATTTTTCTTATAAAGTGTTCTCCGATTGCAAACTCACACATTTGGTCATGGTATCAATACCACAAAGTGTACCTTCCCCAGGGCAAACGTGCGCGACATAAACTAGAGATAAAAGATGGCACTCACTAAACTGAAGGTTATAAGTTGGAATGTCCGTGGTCTTAACGATTCCAGGAAACGTCAAATGATTATGACGTACCTCTATCGTCATAAGCCAGACATTGTGGCACTTCAAGAAACCCACCTCACAGGCGGAAGAGCCCAGGCATTAAAACGTGGCTGGATAGGCTGGTCGTACCATTCCTCCTACTCCCAATACTCTCGTGGGGTTTCACTCCTTGTTAAAAAATCCCTTTCATTTCAAATGCTCACAGTCAAAGAAGATTACTTAGGAAAATATATATTTATACATTGTAGAATTGCAGGTATCCCCATCCTGATTCTAAACATTTATATCCCGCCCCCATATGACTCCTCTGTTATCAAAGAAGGTATTCAATTTATCCTCGCTTACCCAGGTGTTCTTACACTATGGATGGGGGACTTCAACGCCGTATGCAACCCCTTTTATGATCGGCACCCTCCCAAGCAAGACAAGCCCACTAATTTTGCTAATCTTATGAAAGAACTTCACTATTTAGATGTGTGGCGCTGTTTTTACCCACACCAACAAGGTTACACCTGCCACTCCGCCACGTTTGCAGCCTCCTTCCGCCTAGACCACTTCTTTGCTTCCCCAGCTGTACTACAAGCAACCACTGCTGTAGGTATGCTGCCCCGCCTGGTCTCAGACCACTCACCCATTTATATAGAATTTACTTGGGGACCCCCATACCGTTTCTGGAAGTTTAACCCCTTTTGGCTAGAGCTTATCACTACACATGACCAGGTTACTAAGCATATAAATGACTTCATACACATACACAGGGATGAGGAAGATGTGCTGCTGATATGGAATACCTTTAAAGCTTTTTTGCGGGGTGAGCTTATTGCAGCGGTTGCAAACTGCAAAAATGACACAAAACGACGCGAACAAGATTTAATTCGCCAAATTGACACGCTCCGTGCCCTATACTTCTCTACCCGTGACCCACACCATTTATCAGCCTGGCGAACGGCACTATGTAAACATAAGCAACTTATAGACGAGGTTGCCAAAAGTAAACTGTTTTTCACTAAACAGGCCTTTTTTGAGCAGGGGGAAAGAGCGGGCACCCTATTAGCTAAAATTTCCAAATCATACACCTCTCCCCCAGTGATAACCCATATTGCAGACAGTCATGGGACACCAGTTACTGGCACTGCAGAAATTAACCAGATATTTTTTAACTACTATAAATCTCTATACAGCAGTGCTACCCCGGCTACCCAGACTGACTCTGAAATATACCTTTCCGAGCTCCAACTGCCACGGCTATCGCCAGAACAGCGTGAACTATTAGATGCCCCCCTATCCGTAGAAGAATTAAATATAGCAATTGCATAATTCCCTAATAAAAAAGCCGAGGGCTTGGATGGTATCCCCATTGAAATCTACAAAAAATTTGACGAAGTAATTACCCCATGTTTGCTACAGACACTTAATAGTGCCTTTGAGATAGGTGCACTACCAAGCTCCATGCAAGAAGCCCTGATTGTTGTTATACCCAAACCTGGCAAGGACCCGTTATACTGTGATTCATACAGGCCAATCTCTCTTCTTCCAACCGATATTAAAATTTTTGCCAAAGCCTTGGTCATCAGACTAAATTCAGTAATACTATCCCTAGTCCACCCCGATCAAACGGGTTTTATGCCTGGTAAAAATACTGCCATGAATGTACGTCGCCTATGGACCAATATTCAAGCAGAACATACAAACACTGGCAATAGAGTAGTGGCATCCCTAAATATGGCCAAGGCGTTTGACACCGTGGAGTGGCCTTACCTTGGCGCGGTCCTTGCCAAGTTTGGAGACAATTTCCGCAAATGGGTACACATGCTATACAGCTCCCCCAAAGCCAGAGTCTGCACAAATGGCTGGATCTCGGAGGCCTTTGGCCTAGGACGTGGAACACGTCAGGGGTGCCCTCTCTCTCCCCTACTATATGCCCTTGCAGTAGAGCCCCTAGCTTGCCGCATCAGAGCTCACCCTCGGATTCACGGCTTTCGCACTACCCATACGGAAGAAAAGATAGGGCTCTATGCAGACGACAATTCTTTACCTTGCTGACCCAGACAAATCCCTGACCTGCGCACTCTCAGCTATTGAGGAATCTGGATAATACTCTGGGCTTAAGCTTAACAAATCCAAATCGGTCCTTTTATACCTTGACCAAATGTCCCCCACCACCAACTCTACTCACACGGATCTCCAGACAGTTCAAACATCTAAATATTTGGGTGTTCAAATAAGCCTCCCCCCACAAACCTATCTACAAACTGAAGTTCTCCCCTAATACAACTAGTACAATCCAAGTGCAAAGCATGGTCTAGACTGTATCTCTCCATTGTTGGTAAAATTAACCTAGTTAAGATGGTACTCCTGCCCAAACTGCTATATGTGCTTCATCAATCCCCTATATACATCCCAGTCCACTTTATTAAAAGGCTCCGCTCCTTAATTATTGCATTTATCTGGAATAATAAAAGAGCCAGAATTAAATTCTCTCTGCTTATTAACCCCAATGACATGGGCAGCCTTGCTCTTCCATCACTGCAATACTATTACCTTGCGGCCCAACTACAACATTTAGCCCCTTGGTTCATGACGGGAGATGTATACAACCCTGAAGCCTTGGGATACAGTCTGGACCTTAATAGTGAAAGCATAGCCCTTGACTTACTTAGAGGTGTCAATCCCCCCGCACTGAAGACAAACACCATCTTGTCCCAAGCCCACTACATTTGGAAACGTGCTTGTAAAATATACCCGCCAGTAAACTATGACCCACGCACCCCTCTATGGCACAACCCATTACTTCCCGAATTTTCCACAATCCCGGATCCTCACTATTGGGAGAGAGGAGGCATAATTTTTTTATCACAAATACTAGAACAAGGAAAGCTCATTAGTATCTCTAATCTCCGTAACGTCTTTCCCACCTTTATCATCCAACCATTTAGATATGCTCAGCTGCACCATGCCTTCTATGCCCAATTTGGGAAAGACCCTGTTCGTGTCACCCCGCACCCTATCCTTGAAATTCTGGTAAAAGGCCCAGCCAAACACCTCATTGGAGACATATACAAAGAACTGCTACTAAATAAAGCGCTTGACCGTATGGAACCAGTTAAAGAAAAATGGTTAAAAGAGGGGATAGACCTATCAACTGAAGATTGGGAAGATGCACTAGAGGCCCCTAAAAAGATCTCTGTGTGCATTAAAAACAGAGCCACTCAAGTATACATTTTACACCAAGCTTATTTGACCCCCGCTAGAATTGTTAAATGTAAAACTGATGCCTCTGTCCTGTGCCCCAAATGTGGAAGCCACTCGCCTACCTTTTTACATCTGATATGGCAATGCCCTACAGTCCAGACTTTCTGGCTGCAGGTAATAAATTTTCTCCATGACAAAATGGGCTGCCCTGTAACCATGGACCCTGCGCTGTGTGTGTTAAGTATAATATCAGACGAAGAAATACAACCCAATACCAAAACTTTTATACACCAAACACTATTTGCAGCTAGACAAGAAATTGCCCTTAAGTGGCTGGCAACAGAGGCTCCCACGTTTGCGTGCTGGCGCAAGAGGCTCAACCTAGATCTGCCCTACAAAAAACTTGTATACTTACATAGAGAACGTCAAAAGCAGTTCCACTTAATATGGGATAGGTGGAAGGAAGGGACTTGATTGTTAGTGTGTCCACTTTATTTTATGCATTAGTAACACGATTTAAGTGTCCCTCCTATCAATATCGGTTTGGACTGGACTTCCCAACTCCAATACTTTGCCACTATCCACATGTACATTTAATGATACCCTGAACTGAGGTATGATAAAATACGCTATGTTCTTTAATGTACATGTTGTATACTGTGCGAACTTTGTATTTGAAACTTTGTAATGTCATCTTCACTACTTGCCACTCTCTTTACAGCTAATATGTACTAATAGCCCTGTTGTACACCTGTATATCCTACTTGCCATTTGTAATTTGTATTCCATGACCAACCTGAACAATAAACTGTTTTTGTTTTAAAAAAAAATAAAAAAAAAATTAAGCACTTTCTTATTACATTAATTTCACTGGAGTTCCTCTTTACCTCTGCAAATGTTCATTCTGTTTGTTTTGGCAACATTTTCTTACAGTCGTACAGACAGTCTCCTTGGCTCTCTGGCAAACAGTTTGTTCTGTCTTGGGGTGGGGAGAATGCGAAGCAGCACAATAACAGTTGTAACGGCTGAACATTATTCAGTTTGGTGGAATAGTAAAGCTACGTTTCCACTGTGGTGTGAAATTTTCGCGTCGATTGGCGAAAATGTGCATGTTTTTATGCAAATTTTCGTACATAATCTGCTTAGTTATGAGTGCTGGCACCTTCCTGTAACCATGCTTTTAATGCGAATTTTCGCACAAACAAGAAAATTTGCTTTGCTATCCAATGCCATTGCAAAGCATTTTACGCAAATCGCAACCAATACATGCAAAATATCCCAAAAAAATGAAGCAGGACTTCAGATTTTTTTTTTTTGCCGCATATGAACACTTACAGAAATTCACACTAAATGGAAACGGCCCCGTTCACTACCATTTGTTGCTACATTTTCTATGTGAAAAATCTAATACAAAACACAGAAGTGGAAACCTAGCCATAAGAGGAGGACTCTGAAATCACTGGTCACTTGTACTGTGCTGATGGCAAAGTAGCTGAAATGAAACTTTTATGCTTGTGCTGTACTGGCTGATGCTCAACCTAATGCCTGGTACACACAATGCAATATTGGCTGGTTGAACCGATTTCAGACTTGTTTGATCTGCTACCAATCGAGAAAAGGATTGATTTTGTGCAGTAGTGATCTGAATTGATTCAGTTATCGATCGGGAGCAGATCATACATGTCAGACATTATCGGTTGAACACATCGATCCGATGGGAAATTGCATCGTGTGTACCTAGCATAACATCAGCACTGGAAAGCCACACTGGCCTCAATTCACTAAGATTATGCTGGAGACAATAAGGCAAGAGAAAACTTACCACCACACATCAATGATATTTTCAGTGTTAATTCACTAAAGAATCTTGCCTTATTAAGGTTTAGAGATATGTGTTCACAGTGAGAGAGTTATCTTATCATTTCTGTACTTAAAGGGGTTCTCGGGGGGGGGGGGGGGGGGGGGGGGCGCACTGTTCGTAAGACAAATAATTGACTGGTGCCGGCGGAAGGGAACTGAGGATCGTAGGAGGGTGGCGCGGGACATGACAGCTGCAGGGGGCCAGTAGAAGCCCCAGGTAAGTGTCCATTCTTGGGGCGTGGCTATGCGCGCAGTCTGAGCGGACGCTAAACCTCGGAGCTCCCGACTAACCCTCTCCTAACCGCCCTTAAATCCTGCTTTATTACCGAACTCAATAACCTAACACAGGCGGAACTACTCCCTGATACCGGTGGAAGGAGTATGGTAAAGGGGGCGACTGGAGTGGACCCGCCGGAGACGAAAAAAAAGCAAGGCAAGTCACGCGGCATTCAAACCTGCGCCATCTTGCCTGCAGCCCGAGTGAAGGCCACACAAACCACAGCACCAATGGCGGCAGAGGAACAGCCGGATCTGAACCAACTTATGGCTGCTATAACGGCGTGCAAAGATCTGATCAGCTCTACAGGGGATACTCTTGGTACCAAGATTGATCACCTTCAGTCTCAGATGATGACGCTCCGCCATGATGTTTCTACCATTCGCGACAGAGTTACGCAGGTGGAGCAGAGAGTAAGCAACATCGAAGACTCCTCGGCCATTGCATCAGCAACATCGGCTGACCTTGTACGCAAAGTGAAACGCTTGGAAGAAAGAGCTGAGGATTCTGAGAACAGAAATAGGCGCAGTAACGTCCGCATCATGGGCCTCCCGGAGGGAAGCGAAGGAGAGAACCCGGTATCCTTTATCACAACCCTACTAACACGTTTAATGCCTGAAGCGGCCTTCTCTACCTGCTTTATAGTAGAGAGAGCACACCGCATCCCCTCTAAACCCCTTCCCCCTGGCTCTCCTGCGCGGCCATTCATCTTTAAACTACTAAACTTCCAGGACCGAGATACAATCCTACGAGAGGCCAGGAAACTCCAGGACATAACTTACGAGAACACGCGCCTGATGTTCTTCCCGGATTTCTCCCCGGAGACACAGAAAAGGAGGAAAACCTTCGAAAATGTTAAGTCACGGCTGCGCACCAAGGGCCTACCCTACGCTATGCTCTTTCCTGCGCGCCTGAGAGTTCAAGATGGAGAATCACTACGCTTTTTCCAATCGCCTGAAGCTGCATCCGCCTGGCTCGACACGCTCCAAGGCTGAAGATCTGCCACAATGGCCTTCACTCTGGCTGGTGCACTCTAGCCCTCCTACCGACTTGCAGGTTCGCAGTGAGTACTCTGATATCCCTAATTGTGGAACTGATTACCCGGGCATAGCACGGTACACCTCCGGGCACCTGACCTCTTCATGTGAGAGGCCAACTCACGGTTTGTTTTTACTCCCCTGGGGAACACAGGAGAAGCCATTTCATTTTGAACTCACATCCCAGAACGTTCCTTTTCTGAACTAGGAGTCACCTAATCTGATAGGTGCTAGACACTGTACCTGGATTCCTTACCCACTGGCAGTGTACTCGGGCCCTATCCTCTGCACCGTACTTTGTGCTTATCTGACCACATGGGACCATGTCGCCTAATAACTTTATTGGCTGCGGACCTCACATGCATCCTGCAGATAATTCTCCCAGCACCGGTCACGATACCTTTTGGAGAGGGGATGGTCGTGGCTGCCATCTCTTTCTTTTGAAAACAACTTTTAGCCACAGTGTATTGTTAGGGGAGCGCTTAGCCACTACAGTTTAGTTAGTTCAGGGATTAAGCTTCAGCTAGTTTAAGAGTTGAGGCAGGGTGGGACAAGGTGAAGAAATGAAGACACCAACCTGGTCTTCATGGGGTGTAAATATGTTATACTGTTTATATGTAATTGTATTGTCTTTACTGCAGCAGCACAAAGTACCCAGGGCTTTCCCTCCCCGCTTTAAAATCTGTAGGTCTGAGTTATCGCGACACCATGCTATGATATGTTTTTCTCTCCATCACTAGCACTAAAGTAATCCTCTGGAATGTCAGAGGGCTCAACGACAAAGTTAAGAGAGCCCTGGTATTCACCTTCTTACGCGATTATCAGCCTGATATAGTTGTCCTCTTGGAAACCCACTTGACGGGCAGCAGGGTCCTCTCGCTAAAAAAGCCATATATTTCAGCCTACTACTCTTCCACCTTTTCTACTTATGCAAGAGGTGTGTCAATTCTTATACATAAAAACTGTCCTTTTCAACTACTAGATTTAAAAATTGACACATTTGGCAGATACGTTATAGTCCACGCCAATCTCCATGGGAACGAGGTGAATCTGGTGGGCCTATACTTACCTCCTCCTGCTGATATTCAACTATTAAAAGAAATTATCACTTGCACTAATAGATGGCCAGGTGGTAGGACCCTGCTGTGCGGCGACTTCAACATGGTGATTTCCCCCCAGAAAGATAGACTAACACCATCTAATAAAGATTCGCAAGTATTTAAACATTGGATTGACTCCTCAGGCTTTATAGATTTATGGAGAGAGAGATATCCTTTTACTAACGGCTTTACATGCCATTCCACTACATACCAGACTTTATCTAGAATAGACATGTTCCTGGCCTCCCCGGATCTAGCCCCTGGGGTGGAGGGTCTCAGGCTCCTCCCTCGGGGGATCTCGGACCATGCCCCCCTGGAGCTGTCCCTTAAGATTGGGAAACCAACGACTCGACCTGCGTGGAAACTATCCCCAATTTGGTTGAATAACCAATTTGTAGAAGAAGTCACCAAACAGCCTCTTGCTCATTACTGGCAAGATAATGAACAATCAGCAGAACCACAAACGATATGGGATGCATACAAGGCCGTAGTGCGAGGCTCCTTTATTTCTGGTATTAAATACGCTAGGGAACAGAACAGAATGCTTCTTTCAAATGCTGAAGTGGAGGCTAAGACCAAAGAAAACGATTACATTAACAAACAAACACCAGAGTCTTACTCTAACTGGCAGTCGGCCCTTTCCGCCCTCACAACCAGACAATCTAATGTAACTCAATCTAACATTAAACTTCAGAGAATCCGTATTTACGAGCAGGGCGACAATACTGGTCGAATGCTTGCCCGTCTTATCGGACAAGAAAAATTTATCCCGCATATTCCCATGATTTCTCACCAAAACAATACCCCAATCTACGATGCGCAGGAAATCAACCGGGTTTTTAGGGACTACTACTCGGCCTTGTATGCATCCTCTGTCCAACATACGGACTCTATGATGTCTGACTATTTAAATGGTATCCATTTTCCTATGCTTACCCCCTCTGAGAGGGAGTATCTCGAGGGGGACATCTCCAGAGAGGAACTAGACATTGCACTAGATCTAATGCCCACCAATAAATCGCCTGGTACGGATGGCCTCCCACCTGAATTCTTTAAAAAATCCAGAAGCACTTTAGGCCCCCGACTACTTCACCTTTTTCACCTACCTCAGAACGATCAGCCACTACCCAAATCGATGGCAGAAGCACTAATAGTGATTATCCCCAAACCAGGAAAAGACCCTACTAATTGCTCATCATACAGGCCGATCTCCCTACTCAACACAGATTACAAATTGCTAGCCAAAATATTATCCATAAGAGTCAACAAGGTCCTTTCGTCTCTGATTCACCCTGATCAATCGGGATTTGTCCCCGGGAAGGGAACTGACATCAACATCCGCCGCCTAACTACTAATCTTAGCATTAAACACGACAACTTAGGAACTAGGATAATCGCTTCCCTAGACGCTGAAAAAGCGTTTGATTCTGTTGAGTGGGGATTTCTCATGGAGACGCTTCGTCGATTTGGGTTCGGGCCCAAGTTTTTGAAGTGGATCCAAGCCTTGTATCATCTACCTATAGCCAGGGTTAAAACCGGTCTTCAGACCTCAGCACCTTTTGCCCTGGGAAGGGGGACGAGGCAGGGCTGCCCCCTGTCTCCCTCCCTCTTTGCATTGGCAATAGAGCCCCTGGCTATTAAAATCAGAGCTGATAGAACAATTAAAGGCCTACAGATAGGTGAATTGCACGAAAAGATTTCATTATATGCAGACGATTTGCTATTGTATCTCAATGATCCGGGTCCCTCTCTGGAGATGTCCCTCAGGGTAATCCAAAAATACGGCCTCTACTCTGGCCTTAAAATAAATTGGGCAAAATCCCTGGTACTTCCTATTGACCCAGCACCTCCCCCTCCTGGAAGACAATCCCAACTAACTTGGGTATCTGAACTGAAATACTTAGGGATTAAGTTCACCACAAACATTTCCAACTTCTCAAAACTAAATGTGGAACCCGCAATGGAGCTACTCAAAGACAAGTGCAAGGCATGGCAGAACCTCCCCTTAACACTATTAGGCAGAGCCAACGCCATCAAAATGAATCTTCTCCCCAAATTTAATTATATTTTCCGCAACTCCCCTGCAATAATTAGTAACCAAACGTTTAAGGTCATAGACTCTTCCATCTCCTCGTGCCTGTGGAACGCAAAAACTCCCAAAATAGCACTAAAAACTTTACAGTTACCCAAAGAGGCAGGAGGGATCGGCCTCCCTGTATTTAAATTTTATTATTGGGCAGCCATTCTAGTCACCATTAGATGGTGGTTTTCCCGATCGCCAGATAACCCCGCCACAGCCTTGGAGGCGGCAGTTATGGGCTCCTACACGGCCCTGGCCAGTCTCCCATACAGGGGTACCAAATGCTCTGACAAACTAACATTATCAATGAAGACGGTAATTACAGTCTGGGAGCAAATTAAGAAAATGCAGTGCCCCTCAGGACAAGTATCTCCGTACCTTCCTCTCTGGAACAATGCTTCTCTCCCCCACTTCCTCTCAATCCCTGATCCTTCCATTTGGGCAGACAGTGGGATATACAGACTTAAGGATATAATAGAAAACAACCAACTTATGTCCTTCGATAAACTTAAATCCCAATATCAACTCACAAACAAATACTTCTTCCGATACTTGCAACTCCGCCATGCCTTCCAAGCACAATTCCTTTCCAATAATACCTCCCTAGAGGTTTCCACATCCCCTATAGAATCAAAGACAGCTTTGAAGGACCTTCCCAAAGCTCTATCATCGCTCTACAAAACAATCCTTCCTACTTCCACTCCATCTATGCTAAAACTTTTTGAAAAATGGAAAGTAGACATACCAGAATTGGAACCCCCTGACTGGGAAGAAGCTTTGCAGTATACTTATGTATCATGCATTTCTGCCAGAAACAAGTTGATAGCCCTTAAGCTACTACACAGGGCCTACCTTTCCCCAGATAAACTGCATAGATTTAATTCACAAACCTCCAGCCACTGCAACAGATGTGGTCAGCAAAACGCTGGATTTATTCATGTTATATGGAGCTGTCCGCACCTTCTGCAATACTGGACTGAAATCGAGGAATGGGTCCTTAAATTATTCCCCAGAACCTCTATTGGCCGTCTCCCCAAGTATTATCTCCTTTGTATTATAAATTCACACATCCTAGCGCCTCCCAAGCAACTGCTATATCGCAACTTGCTATTCTACGCTAAGAAATTAATCACCCTACACTGGAATCAACCCAATCCACCCACGGTAGCGGAATGGGTTAACTACATAAATAAAGAAGTCCGCATCCTTAAAGAGGTCTATGAAAGGCGAGGTGCCAACAAAAAATTTGAAAAAGTCTGGTTTCGTTGGCTGGACGCAACTGACTTAGACCTCAGCTAGGTTGAAAACAGGAAATTGGTGTACCTGTGATTCTCAGATACTAACTCCTGAACAACATCCTGTCGGGGGGGTATCTTTGCTCTGCTGCAGCTGTACAGTAGTATAGGACTGTGTTATGTTGTCATAGCTGTTCAGGCTGGCTGTTCCAGCCTGTGTTGTATATTAAAATGCAAAATTTAATAAAGTTTGACTTTAAAAAAAAAGTGTCCATTCTTATTTTCCACTCCCCCCCCCCCCCCCCGCACACAACAGAGAACCCCTTTAAATTGAATCTCCAGACTAAACATCTACTCAGCAGCACTGAAAAGGCTTGGTCAGGACTTTGTTTTTCTTACCCAAGCCTCATTTTTAGCTGCACAGAAGATAAGCTCCGCTCCATCGAAGATATCTGCCCTGACATTTTTCCCCTGATGCTGTGCAAAGCATTATGGGATTTCTGATGTTGTTGTTCTCATTGCCTAGCACGCCGCTGGGAGGGGTGATGAGGACACAGGTCAGTTGGAACTGTGTCTCATGCTCCCTGTCACCCTTTCAACCAAAAAGATGGCTGCCCCCATGAAATCACAAACATTTGCCTGTTCTTTTAAATCAGGGTGGGTAAGAGATGATATTCCCTATCTACTGTAATTAACATAACTAATGTAACTTAATGACAGTATGTTTGTTTAGGCTGAAGTTCCTCTTTAAGTTACCTCCTGTAACGATTGTGGAATTCTCTCCGTGGTCAGCGCACAGGACGCGCGCTGACACTGCGGAAATCCTCCACAAGCGTATAATTTGAGAGAACCCAGCAAAAGGTGCAACGCACCTGTAGAGGGAAATTCCTATCGGCAGATGGAGCTGTGGAGTGCAGAGGAACAGATCCTCTGCCCTGCCACAGATGCCAGATAGGAATTGTACGAAGGGAAGAAACGCAGGGCAAGATACCCCTTAAAGAGAGAGAGTAAAGCGACAGAGTGTATGTGTGTCCACCAATCTAGTTGCCACACTGCGACGATGAACACACAACCATGAAGATCAGGTGAGAAGGCAATCGCAAGAGATGGCGATTGCTAACAGCGACACAAGACAGAATAAGCACAGAGGAGGAATGTATGTATGTCCACCAATCTAGTCGCCAACCTGCGATGGTGAACACACAACAGAGGAAACCAAGTGAGAACGCAATTGCAAGCGAAGCGATTGTGAATGAGAATGAGCACAGGGACTGAATGTATGTGTGTGCACCACTCTAGTCGCCAACCCACGACGGTGCACACACAACAGCAGAAACAAAGTAGTAATGCAATCGCGAGAGAGGCGATTGCCAGAGGTGACACAAGACTTAAGCAAGACAGGGCACGAGAGTAGAAAAGGCACAGCAAACGTACAAAGACTGACAAGGAAAACAACAAACAATAACTAAACGCAAACACCGCACTCATTCGCAACAGCGAACGCGTTTACAGCGCGATCTCCGCACGTTAAGCGCAACAGAGACAAGCACGCCTAAAAACTAACCACAAACACGAAACAGAGAACGCGAGCGCTTGCTTAACGGTTACCTCACCGAGTCTACAGCAAGCGTTCGTATCAGACAAGACAGACAGACGGACAGGAAACAGAACAGGAAAGATCCACTGCTCTTTTCGCCAGAGCGAGTGCGATCCGGGAACACAGATCAGAAGGATCCACAGCCGCTACCGCTAGGGGCTAGTGAGATCCAAGCAAGACAGGCAGACAACATAGCCGGTGGCAACCGCTGCTCCAGCTATACTCCAAGAAAGCAGATCAGAAGGATCCACAGCCTCTACCGCTAGAGGCTGGTGTGATCCAAGTAAGACAGATGAAACAGAAGGGGCTACCAGTAGCAACCGCTGCACTGGATAGCCCCCACAGACAGGCAGGACGATTTCCTATCGACCACCGTTGGCGACAGGACAATCACAGCAGAGAGGCAACATAGACAAAACAGATAAGCAGGCTAACTGCACTAGAGGAGCTGCCTAGTGCAGTCCCCAGAATTACTCTAAGATACCTATAACAATCCAACAGGGAAGGCTGACACTCCAGGAGTGTATTCACAAACCGTTATGACCAGCAAAGCCTTCTGGGTGCAGAAGGCTTTTATACTGCCAGCCCTCAAAGGAGACAGCTGGGCAATTTGCATGTATGCAAATCCCTCAGCAAAGCAACTCTGAAAGTTGCAAGATGAAGCCAGGTCTCTTTTCCAGAGACCTGCATCTCTCAGACATAAGGAATGGTCAAACAGCTGTCTGCCCGTGCAGCCAGCTGAGCGGATCATTACACCTCCTCTGTAGTTATTTTTACATGCAGTTAATTAACGGCCTGTCTTTAACTACAGAATTCTGTAGTTATTTTAAAGTGGACCTGAACTTTTGCACAGGACTGACTGAAGAAACACATAAAAAAATGCACCCTGTATGTATTTACAGAGTTGTGGCTGTTTAATTCCCCCTCATTTGTGTCTAATCACAAGTTGTAATCTGATCTGCCCCCTGTGTCACATGGCAGATATGGCAGATAAGGCCATTTGAAAGCAGAAGAGGTTAAAGTGGATCCGAGAATAACTTTTACTCACTGCATAACTGTGTTCCTTTCACATAGTTTATAGGGCATTCTTCACGCCAAATACTTTTTTGTTTTGTTTTAATACTCTAATTCTTTATAAACTAAATAAGCCTCGCCCACAGCTTCTCCAGAGAGCTTTGGCACTCTCGGCCTTAGTAGCAAAGGCTTATGGGAGCTCAGTCTGGGCAGAAGGAGGAGGTTACTAGCCAGAGATTTCAGAGGCAGGGGGGAGGAGGGAGGAGGAGGGGGGGAGTAAAGTTTTCACAGGCAGAGGGCTGGAGATACAGATCAGCTTGCCTGTGTGTAATGTGACAAACAGAACATGGCTGCCCTCATTGTATCACAGTAATAAATAATCATAAACTGTTAAAGCTGTTTGCAGCTAGATTTGGGTAAACTATCTAAACTTTAGATAAGTTATATAGACAAGTTATTCGTTATAGTTAGTTTTTCATCTCGGATCCGCTTTAACAATATGTCTGCTTCCATGAATCAGGAAGTAGAAATAGTGCAAATTTATTTTAGGATTTGTATCAGGTGTAACAAAGAAATGTTTTTTTTTTGTTTAAAGAGACTCTGAAGTCTCTTATAAATCATATTTTTATTATAAAATCCTGTGTAATATGATAGCCCTACCTAAACCGCCGCATCCCCACCGCTGAAATCTATCTAAATCCCCCCTAACTCCCCCCCCCCCCCCCATTAAATCCATGACTTTCTTGGTCGTGGATTTTGCTGCTCTCTACTCTTCCGTGTGAGGCAGAGCTATGAGCTGCAGCCCTGCCTCAAACGCGTTTGTCAGCGACAGATCTCCACCTCTCCCCACCCCTCTCAGTGAAGGAAGACAGAGGGGCGGGGGACAGGCGGTGATCCGGGCTGACAGATGCACTGAGAGGCAGAGCTGCGGCTCATAGCTCTGCCTCACATGGAAGCGCTGCCCGGATTGCCCCCGGGGAGTTTGGTAGGGATTTCGTTAGAGTAGAGCGGCGGGGATGCGGCGGTTAAGGTAGGGCTATCGTATTACACGGAATTTTATAATAAAAAGATAGAGTCTCTTTAAAGGTTATTATGCTGTTGTGTATCTTTAAGAGCAGAGAGGAAACTGAGTTCAGGTCCGCTTTCAGGATTCCCACGTTAACTTTAAAGAGATATCTCCTTAACTTAAAGGGACTCTGTAACAAAAATGTCATTGTGTTTTCTACCATCCTACAGGTTCCTAAACCTATTATAATGTGCTCTGGCTTACTGCAGCACTTTATACTATCACTATCGCTGTAATAAATCAGCTTATCTTTCCCCTGTCAGACTTGTCGGCCTGTGTCTGGAAGGCTGCCAACTCTTCAGTGTGATATGCTATGGATGCCCCCTCTATGCACACTCCCCTGTGTGTGTGTGTGTTATTTACATTAGCCAGCTTTTCTCTGGTCTCTTATCATTACAAGCTGGATAAATCCTCTGTTCACATACTGATGAGTCACATACAGCAGATGACAGACAAGCGGGCAGAGCTGTCTGCAAGAAGAAACAATCAGCTTGTAACTCTTCAGTGAGCTGCAGGGGGAAATACACAAATGATCTCTTGAGATTCAAAAGGAATGCTGTATACAGCCTGCTTGTGTATGGATGTATTTTCTATGTGTGGACATACTGTACATCAACCTACTTCCTGTTTTGGTGGCCATTTTGTTTGTTTACAAACAAACCTTTTAAAACTGTTTTTGACTACTTTTAATGCGGCGGGGAGGGGCGAAATTGTGACAGAGGGTAATAGGAGATGTCCCCTAACACACTGGTATGTTTACTTTTGTGCGATTTTAACAATACAGATTCTCTTTAAAGACAGAAGAGTTAAGTTTACTACATGCCTTATCACCATGGTATTAACACTAGAAACAGGTCAGAAATGTTATTAAAGGAAACCTAAACTGACAGGGATATGCATGTTTCATTTTAAACAATACCAGTTGCCTGGCAGTCCTGCTGATATCTGACTGCAATAGTGGCTGAATCACACACCTGAAACAAGCATGCAGCTAATCCAGTCTGACTTCAGTCAGAGCACCTGATCTGCATGCTTGCTGAGGGGCTGTGGCTGAAAGTATTACAGACATAGGTTCAGCAGGCGATTCAGGCAACTGGTATTATTTTAAAAGGAAAAATCCATATTCTTCTCGGTTTAAAGCTGGATTTAGACGGAGCGATCCAGCGGTTCGTTTAGCCACCGGATTGCCTCTGCCGCATCCCCGCGCGTACCCGCGCGTCGGATTAGATCCCCACTTGTCCCCACCGGCGCCACTTATCTTCCGCTCGATTCCCTGCCATTGTTCGCTCGTGGGGAACGAGCAGGGGATCAGCGGCGGCGAGATCGGACCTGTCGGAACTTATCAATCGAGCCGAGCATAAGTTCCCTTTAAAGACATCTGAATGCCATATAAATAATTGTTGGCTGCTAGAACTTAAATAAGATGCTTCTGGGCATGCCACACCAGCTAACGCTCCAAAAATCACTAGGCATGATTACAAAATCGCTAGGCACATCCGTAGAATCGCCTAGAAAAATCACTTAAAAAAGCGCTGACCGTTTGCCATTATGCTAGTGCTTTTTGGTGTGCACTGGCCCCAACATCCACTGATTAGCAGCTGCAACTGTGCCAGTAACACTATGCCTGCATATTGTAAGGGACATGCTAACTGCACACGATATTTGGGTTATTTTCTATGGAAATGTTTTATTTGACAAAATGTCACAGGTATAGCATACCCCTAATGGCAATCAGCAAAAATGGTAATTTCACTAGTTCGGCCCCTTAACACTCTCAGGCTGCATTCACAGTGGGATGTTGCGGAGCAGCGTTATAAAGTCTTATAACGCAGCTTACCGCATTGCAATGATAATGCTATGGGACATTCACTGTGCGACGGTAGCGTCTCATTGTAACGTGTAGCGTTACCTCTAAGGCCTCTTTCACAGTGCGACGTTAAAGTCGCATGTAAGAAAATGTTTTAACGTGGACTAACGCACAGCAATATTAAGTCTGTGCGACATTCACAGTGCACACGTTGCGTTTGTGTGTAACGTGTAGCAATATTTAGAAAGTGCTGCATGCTGTGCGTTTAGCAATAAATCTGCTGCGTTGTGTGTGTTACACATGCTCAGTATTTTTTTTTTTTATGTAACAGATGCGCCGTTTTCGTTCCATCACTGTGCGACGAAAACGGCGCACCAAACGCAGGGCTAAAAAAAATGTAGTATAACGTCCAAGTTATAGTCTTTCAATGCATTGCATTAGAGGCACGTTATGCGACCTTAACGTCGCATGAAACGCAACGTCCCACTGTGAAAGAGGCCTTAATGTACACAAATTACCAGGTGCTGGAAAGCAAACTTGTCATTGCCTGTATGCTTTACTGTACCTGCGACGGTAACAGCGTTAATGTGCGTTACAACCTTTTTTTTGCGTTGCCTTGTAATGCTGCGTTGTGGCTTTAACGTCGCATTACATCGCAACGTCCCACTGTGAATGCAGCCTCAAAAATGGCGACATGGCCCTTGGCCTAAAAAGTTTGGGCACCCCTCCCCTAAAGCTATCATACGTTTAAAGCCCTGTACTCCCAGATTTTATTTCAATGGTCTAATGTGGGTGGCCTTTAAAACCAGACCTATACTAGCTAGGTGTGGCCAAGAACAATATGCTTCTGATATCTATAATTTACCCTTGTCCCGGTGCTTTATAAGGTATCAGAGATCCGACTCTATATTCCCCTCCCTGCTACATACGCAAGCACTGCTGTCTCCAGTACAAAGCTATGCAGCCTCTCTCTCATACTACTCCTGTCTATCTTTGAAGTACAGCCTTTCCTGACTAATGGTTCATCAACCAAACAAACAACTGAGCATCAACTGAGGCTGCTGCCTTTTTTTCTTTTTTATATATTTTTGTTAGATTAAATTTACCATCTACTCTATTAAAAATGTGTTGTGATGCATAATAGTCAAAGAAAGAGTGACAAAGGTTGCCCAAGCATGTGCAAGCATTTATTTATGCATTCCCTACCATACTTTTACCTTGACACATACTCAAACAATGGAAAAAAGAACTAGAATTACAAAGATATAATTATTTTCTCCCCGAGTGCATCAAGGCTTCAAGTTAGTCACTGACCTTTTCAGTGTTTAACCACCGAGTGTAATTCCTTGTGCATTTTAAGGGGCCAATTACTCTTCTCTCGTCAGTGTGTCACTTTGTCTCAGCAGGTCACATCTTGGGTGATTGAAAGCACAAGGCCAGTCATCCATGACACAGCCTTGCTTCACACCTAAATATTGTTCACCTGATTAACAGGATAATGCAACCTTTCCAACAGTCTCCATAAGTAAATCACAAACTGGTCTCACATTTTAAGCTGTCATGTGTAAAGCTAAAGCAACACAGGCATTTCCTTCTTATTCAGGACACCTGCTATATAGAAGGCAAGTTGGCAAGAGTCCTCAATTCACACAAGCCAGCTGATATTAATGAAAGCGTGCCAGGCAATAAGCTAGTGGTACGCTACTTCTGCCAGGAAAATGCACAGAGGTAAAGAACTACTTGCACAGCACGTTCTTTCTTTACGTATGTTTCACTGGTATCCTAAATATAAACAGCATGGTGGTGTAGTGGTTAGCACTCTCGTCTTGAAGCAATGGGTCCCCGGTTCGAAACCCAGCCAGGGCACTATCTGCACAGAGTTTGTATGTTCTGCCCGTGTCTGCATGGGCTTTCTCCACGATTCCCCTTAAATTGGCCCTAGACTACAATACATACAGAAACATATGATTATTGTAGGGATTACATAGCTAAGTCCCTCTGAGGGACAATTGAACAACAAGACAATATACTCTGTACAGCGCTGCGGAAGATGTCGGCGCTATATAAATACTAAATAAATAATAATAACAACAAAGAAACTTTGGAATAAGGATAATACCTTTTACTGGCTAAATGATTCAAAGAATAAACTTTTGATCTGTAGTTGTTGTTCTGCTATTTTTTCAACTATAAGACGCTCCTGACCATATGGTGCACCTAGGGTTAGAGGACAAAAACTAGGGGAAAATTTATACTAAACCTGGTGCATCCATGGTGAAGGAGCATCTTGTGGATTATGTACCTTTGTACCTCAATCCCCCTTGTACCTCGTGTCTCCCTGTGTCCTCCTCTGTTCACCATGTGTTCTCCTTTGTCCGCCTCTGTCCAACTCTATGCTCCTTTGTATCCCCCCTGTGTCATTTATTTGTCCCCCGTGTCCTTCTCTGCATGAGCAAAGTACAGGGAGTCCCCGAATTTGTGGCGGGTTGGAGGTTCGTATTGGCAGGCATTCACAAGTCAGGAACTCCCTGCATTCGGATTATAAAATGCAGTGACCCCCCCCCCCCATTTGTGGGGGAGAAAAAGGGAGTCTTCTAATCCAAAAAATACAGTACATACAACGGAACACCAAAATAAAATCTTGAAAATGCTGTAAAGTTATGTACAACACCCACATAAAGACCCTTGAGAACTTCTCACATGCCATGGAAAGTGTGACGTGGCACAAAAAAGGAAAAATGTCTAGGATACATTCAGATAAGGCAGTAAAAGCAAGTAGCTGCACACAATGCAGTGGATACAATTTGAAAAGAGATGGTCAGTGAGATCACAGGCAAGTCATGACTGTAAACGTTTACTGCAAATTGTGAACAAATTAAAATTGGGCAATTAAAATTAGCAGGAGGGGAATTGTACTGTCCTTTCCAACCTGCAAACAATTTCCATTAAAGAGGAACATTGAATGTAGTGAAAATAAAGTAATGAATACATCGCATTTTTTTTTTTTTACAATATTCATTTATAAACATCAGTGTTTTACAATCGTAAAATCTTTCCTTTCTCCAATTCACATTCTGAATTTATCACAGGTGGCAACACCTTTAGTCCTGTCAGGTGCAGCTCTGTGGAATGCTTGAATTCCAATGCCAGCACAACATATATTCCACACAGCTAATCAGCCTAGGCTAAGCATCACTGGGAGAGTGTGGCTACATTCTATATACAGCAATATATAGCTATAGGAAGTGTTTCTGATGCTAAACTAGGAAATTTACTGTAAAAGTGGGTATCCTGAATAATTTACTTCATTCTACTATATGTCACTATGGTGCCTCTTTACATTTCTATGAAAACCAGAATTATTTGCATCTCACTGACCATATCTAGTTCTGAAACACAAGTTAGATGAAGCACAATACGTAAGGAACCTGACTGAAACGCCTGTGCTGCAGGAAGTGAGCGGCAAATCAGCTATTGAGCACCTCCTTTAAATGTGATAGGTTATGGAGCAGCTTATATACTTTCTGGCACACATGGTCTACAGAGGACTAGCAGAACGTTAGAGTGTGGAGTTTGCGTTAATAATGAATTAACCTTGAGGCCACTTTTATACTTGGCCACTGTCATTGTGTTACCCTTTCTGTACTCAGGGAAAAGCAACAGCAAACAGCAAAGAAAGTGTACAGGGCATAGCACACTAACAGCATCTATTGTGCAGGAGGTGTCTGATTCACCATCGACCCAACACAAAGTCAACGGCAGGTTTCCGTCAAACCTCCGTGGCGACCAAATGCATGTAAGTCAATAGGCGATGCAAAAACTTTAAATACGTTGGCAGTGGCGGCGCGGCGCACATGTGCAGAATGCCGCAAATACAATGGGGAAGCCGGGAATCCCAGTGACGTACTTCCTGTCCAGCAGGCGTACGTCACTGGGCGAGGAATGGTGACGGGGGATGGGCGTGCGGTGCATATGCCCCTGTAGGTGCACTCTGCTGCAGGGTCATATGAATCTATTTCTTTGCGTTGTGGTGCGATGCAAAGGGGGCAGAGCATCGCACCGCAATGCTCTGGCCAGGTGTAAAACCGGCCTCAAACTGACCACTAACTAAACTATCTAACCTACCCAAAAGCACAGTCACAGATTATAGTCCTACACAGTAGCTTTGGCATTAAACATTACCTTTGTGTACAGATCACACATTACCTATGTGAGGTCTAGTGCATCTTAATGCAGGTTGATTTTGATTCAAAACTTTGTGTATTATATTTATTTCTATGGAAGGCTATAGGCTGCATTGAAATTATAGATGAGCTTCTGTTCAAATAACTGGCATATGTACAAATTCACAATCTGCCAGTTAATTGATCACATCTTTGATTTGCCTGTGGCCACTTCTGTTTCCTGTTGAATAGAAATTTGCATATTTGGTAAATTTTCTGCTCAACTCTAGAGCCAGGCAAATCATTTCTTGAGAGAAGCTGGTAATGACAGCTTGCATGTCAAGCTTCCTTTAGGAAGACAGATATCTGAAGAATGATAAACGGTTTCAGAAAAAGAAAACAAAAAAAAAACCTCAATAGCTGGTAAAAGCAACAAGCAGTTTTCACTGTTCCCTGACATCTCTGCTGTATTTGTAATCGGAATTCAAGTGCCTGAGCTAACCAACTCGGCCTGGACATTAGCAGAAGGAAGCCTGCTCTGCCATGAAGCAGAAATGAGCAGCAGAGAATCCATTCTGCCGGTGATTGTCTGTGAAATGCAGATGATTACAGATATTTGAAGAGTCGCTGCACAATGTGCTAACATGAAGTTATAAATAAAACATCTTCTCATTGTCACTGATACATTATTGTAATCTGATGGGACTAGAAACGGATACCCATGCCACAGAGTGCGGCATATAAATAACAAAAAAGACTTTCTAAAACACAGAAGAGTTTACTTAAAGTGAAATCGTACCTACGTTTAAAAACAGGCTGACGTTTGAGTGCTACATTAATCATTTTGTAATTTAATGCCGTTAAAAATTATCATTCCATTTCAGTTTGTAAGCTGTTGTGCATGTCTATAAGGGCGTAGACTCTAAGACAACAAATATTTTTATATTTTTCACAACTGAAATCTGTAATTTCTCGTTCTGTGTTCAAAATGCTGATTGCTGAAGAAACTCCACTGCGACCCTGCATGTAGAACTATCTGCATGGCACAGCTAGAGGGATTTGGCTGCGTTTTGCAGCACAGCTGTGTCGGCATCGTGCCTCGCAAGACGTATGCCGGCACTGTGTGGAAACGGGCCCTAACTGGAGTTCGGCAGATTCCTATCATTATAAAAGTGGCCATATACCATAACATATTTTTTTATATTTCTTTACAATCTAAGAACAACAATCATTTTTTTAAGGAAAGGTGGGGGGGAAATGCTGCGCATCCCTAAACACATGTTGCAATTGAATGGTTAATCGCACAGGCATACACCGCCTCTGCCAGACTGAAAAATTAATGCCCTGCATCCAAGACAAGTGCTAACATGTATTAAACTAGGAGGTACTTTAGCTTCCAATATGGTTTGCATGCAAAGTATATTATACTAGACACTTGCGCCACGGTGAGGCAGACCTCCGGGCAAGTGACCTAACCTAAATTTAAAACCTCGGGAGCAGCTAAGCAGAAAAAAATGTGTAACTTACATTTGGTAGAACAGCGAGGAGAACGCCAGCGCATACCACTAAGGCTGCATCTGAAATGACCACCAGCTCAGTGTGTAGCATCTATATAGACTTTCTACACACTTCGCATTAAATTCAGATGCAAATCATATGCAAATCTGCTACTACTTATCATGCAGGAAATCATTTTTTTAAGTTGATCGTAACATCTGAAAATTTTGACCAGCGTAACACACACACACACATCAGTGTTTTCCCCAGGCTCTTTTAACCGGGTGCTCCACCTGGCTAGTAGAGATAGCCCGAACCTCCGATTTTAGGTTTGCGAACCTTCGCCAAACGTTCGATTCACACGAACTTTCGCGAACCGCAATAGACTTCAATGGGGAGGCGAACTTTGAAAACTAGAAATACTTATGCTGGCCAGAAAAGTGATGGAAAAGATGTTTCAAGGGGTCTAACACCTGGAGGGGAACATGGCAGAGTGGGATAAACGCCAAAGGTCGCAGGGAAAAATCTGGATTTGACGCAAAGCAACGTTTTAAGGGCAGAAATCACATTGAATGCTAAATTGCAGGCCTAAAGTGCTTTAAAACATCTTGCATGTGTATACATCAATCAGGGAGTGTAATTAGAGTACTGCTTCACACTGACACACCAAACTCACTGTGTAACGCACCGCAAACAGCTGTTTGTGTTCTGACGGCTGTGCTGGACTGGTCCGCACCATGGCAAGATTGCTCTTCCTCAGTGATATCAGGTAATGTCTGACTGCCTTAACAACTTTTGATGGTTCTTTCTCTACCATTGTTAAAGCTTACATCTATTTTATTTAAATACTTGTTCTGCTTGCTGTTCAGTACCTGCAACGAGAATCTTTTATGGAGGGCAAGTCTGCCATTGTGAGTGACCACGGGTAATGGCCGGGGAATCAGGGTTCGATTCCGATCCAGAGTGGGAGCTTAAAGAGAACCCGAGGTGTGTTTAAAGAATGTTATCTGCATACAGAGGCTGGATCTGCCTATACAGCCCAGCCTCTGTTGCTATCTCAAACCTCCCTAAGGTCCCCCTGCACTCTGCAATCCCTCATAAATCACAGCCACGCTTTGAGGCTGTGTTTACATCTGTAGTGTCAGTCTCAGCTGCTCCCCCGCCTCCTGCATAGCTCCGGTCCCTGCCCCCATCCCTTCCCTCCAATCAGCAGGGAGGGAAGAGATGCAGGCAGGGACTGGAGTTCTGCAGGAGGCGGGGAGAGCAGCAGACTGACACTATAGAGATAAACACAGCCAGCTCTGACAAGCTGTTTGTCAGCAGCGTGGCTGTGATTTATGAGGGATTGCAGAGTGCAGGAGGACCTTAGGGGGATTTGGGATAGCAACAGAGGCTGGGCTGTATAGGCTGATCCAGCCTCTGTATGCAGATAATATTCTTCAAACCCACCTCGGGTTCTCTTTAAGAAACGGCTACCACCACCACACATCCAAGTAAGGACCCATTTGCTGTATAAGTAATTTACCTGCCCTGACCGTGCTTTGCAAACCAGGCATCTGTGGTCAGATGGACCCTTGACCCAGTGCTGTGTGCCAGAGATGACACCACTTGCCTTTAACGAGAATGTGTTATGGAGGGCAAGTCTGCCATTCATTCAACTGTGTGAAACTTTAGATGGTACTTTCTCAGTAGCATGGTGACCATGGGTAATGGCCAGGGAATCCTGGTTTGATTCCGGTCCGGAGTGGGAGCCTAAGAAATGGCTACCACCACCATACATCCAAAGGAGGCAGCAGGCATGGCATGCACGTCCCGAGGCCCTGCTGTATATGATATGAATAAACTTTAAATCCTTTAATGAGAATCTGTTATGGAGGGCAAGTCTGCCATCCATTCAAGTGAAAGGTATGCACTGACTGCCAGGTATAATACAATGTGCAGTCAAAGATGCAGTGAAAGGTATGCAGTGACTGCAAACAGCTGTTTGTGTAGTGACGGCCGTGCTGGATTGGTGCGCACCATGACGAGAGTGCAGGTGATGGCGGCTTTCCAGCCCATATAGTCGGGCTGAGGTAGCTGAATGACAGAACAGTGACTGTCCAGCTGATCAAATTTGGTCTGTCCACATTGAAGCAACAACCTTATTATCTTTGGTGTGCCACCCCCCAACACACTCATATACCTGGCGGTCATTGCTTCATTGTGATACGCAAGACCCTTCACCGCGGCAAGGCAATGATCACGAAGGGGAATTGACACATGTACAAGCCTTTTGTTTTGTTGTTGCAGCTGCAGTGCAGCCAGAAAAATTAGGCAGGCATGTACACGCACCAGAAAAATTATTATAGCGGCCGTCCAGGACCCTGTTGGTGGTGGTCGGAGAAGGCAGTCAAGCAGCCTGCAGGCAGAGATGCTGTGTGGGGACTGACTTAGTCTTGGGGCAGGCAGTCAAACGACGTGCAGGCAGAGATGCTGTGTGTGGGGACTGACTTAGTCTTCGGGCAAGCCTGATCGTGCTTTGCAGACCAGGCATCCGTGGTCAGATGGACCCTTGACCCAACGCTGTGTGCCAGAGATGTCACCACTTGCCTTTCAACATCATGGTACAGTTTAGGTATCGCCTTTTTTGAGAGAAAATTGTGGCCTGGAATCTTCCATTGCGGTGTGTGGCTTTGCTTTTGTATACTGCTTTTCCTCAGGTGGTCATCCCATTGCAGTTTGTGCTTTGTATTAATGTGCCTTCGTAAGGTAGTTGTCCCTACATGGGTCTTGGTCTTTCCACGGCTCAATTTTCGGTGGCAGAGAGTAAAGATGGCATTGCTCTCATCTGAGGCAGACACACGAAAAACATTTCCACACCGCTGAGCCCCGGGGTGATGGCACTTTGGTGGTGGCGGCCAACTGAGTGTTAAATGGGGTGCCAGAATCAGAGCAGGAGGAGGAAGATATGTCACGCTTCCATGCGGAAGCTGAGAAAGATGAGGTGTTCTGTGTTAAATAGTCAACTACCTCCTGACAATATTGGGGGTTGATGGCACGTGCCTTCTTCTGAACACTGTACTTTGGTCGAGGGCTGCACGAAATCACGACAGCGCGACCTGAACAGACCTGCCAGGTGGCCTGCCTCTGCCTTTAGTTTTGTCCATATTGGGGGTGATGAAGTGAAAGGTATGCACTGACTTGACTAATACAATGTGCAGTCACACAGGTGCAGGTAACAGGTTTGCACGGAGTGATATATCACACTGCGTGCACTCACGTAGGTAGGTGGGTGTACTGTGAACAACAGGTAGGTAGGTATATGCAGTGACGGGTATTACAATGTGCACTAATTAACAGACAGGCACCACGCCAAACTACACTGAACTCAGCTGCTAATCTAATTCATGTAGGTAGGTAGGTGCAATAAAGGTAACAACAGCAGGTAGGCATATGCAGTGATGGGTATTACAATGTGCACCTGTCACACACAAGGTACCAGACAGGCACAGTGACACTGCATGCACTCACGTAGGTAGGTGGGTGCACTGTGAACAACAGGTAGGTAGGTATATGCAGTGATGGGTATTACAATGTGCGCGGTCACACACAGACAGGTACCGGACAGGTAGAGAGTAGTCAAAATCCAGGCAGAGGTCGGTGCAGGCAGCAGCTATAGAGTAGTCAAAATCCAGGCAGAGGTCGGTGCAGGCGGCAGGCAGTGAGTAGTCAAAATCCAGGCAGAGGTCGGTGCAGGCGGCAGGTAGAGAGTAGTCAAAATGTAAGCAGAGGTCTGTGCAGGCGGCAGGCAGAGAGTCGTCAAAATCCAGGCAGAGGTCGGTGCAGGCGTCAGGTAGAGAGTAGTCAAAATCGAGGCAGAGGTCGGTGCAGGCGACAGGTGGAGAGTAGTCAAAATCTAGGCAGAGGTTGGTGCAGGCGGCAGGCAGAGAGTAGTCAAAATCCAGGCAGAGGTTGGTGCAGGCGGATGGCAGAGAGTAATCAAAATCCAGGCAGATGTCGGTGTAGACGGCAGGCAGAGAGTAGTCAAAATCCAGGCAGACGGTGGTGCAGGCAGCAATAAAAATTAAAAGAAGAAAAAATAAAATTATATATATATATATATATATATATATATATATATATATATATATATATATATATATATATATATATATATATATATATATATATATACACACACTGTATATACATACACACATGGTGCATTTTTGTAAAAAAAAAAGCTCAGGTCCAATTTGTTCCGCCCACCCACAGACATCACGCCGCCACAGTCGCACTGATTGGCCATCGGGTCCCCGGAAGAATAGGGCAGACACAGGGGATCCCGGCGGCCTTGGGAGAGGTATACAGTGGGGGAGACACCTGGGTCCCAGAAACAGAGCCCACGTGCTGTTTTTAGGCAGCCCAACCTGAGCACGAACTTACCGCTATTAGCTGACAAAGCAGAGCCCATGCTCAGGTCGGGATTCCCACCAGCAGGGTTAAAGAGCCCATTGCAAGCCTGTTTAATGCAAAAGGATGCATTACAAGTCCAAAACAGCATTTTAAGATATGGGGCGGGGGGAGGGGGATTTTAGAGTATATAAGATATAAGGTAGATAGTTGCATTATTAGATGCTCATAAAACAATAAACATACTTTTTGCAATATTATGTACCCAATCAATAACATTTCAACACAGTTGCTACCACTCCATCAATAAACACAATAGATTTAAAAACAGCCTCAGGTTAAGTTTATGATTCAGCACTTTTTGGTGTTGGGTGTCCAGCTAAAAAAATCTACATTGCCTCTTCGCATAAAAAATATTCATTCAAACTATCACCCCTTGAGGACAATCTACGCTTACAAAATCCCCTATGTTTGAGTAACCTCAATCTTACCAGAAAGCATTGCCACCAAACTTCAACCATCAAAGTTTCTAAAACTTTATCCCTGCTTATCAGCTGAAGAATTTTCAACATACCTTGATGATAAAATTGACAAAATCTGAAGTGTTTTTCCATGCAGCCCTCAAATCCCATCTCCACACCTCTCCTCTCTCTATTTGCCTTCTCTCCACTCTCTAACATTATACTATAATCTCCAAATCCCATCTAACCACCTGTTCTTTGGATCCTATTCCCTCCCATCTCATTCCACAGCTATCCTCATCCTTCATGCGTGTCCTAACAGCTATTTAAGCTGTCCCTCTCCACTGGCATTTTTCCGTCCCCACTCAAAAAGGCTGCTGTGACATCACTACTTAAAAAAACATCTCTAGATCCTACAGCACTCACCAATTACCACCCGGTGTCACTTCTCCAATTTCAATCCAAATTACCTGAATGCCATATACATGCTGAACCAAGCCATTATTTACCTGCTAACTCCCTGCTTGATCAGTTCCAAGTGGCTTTCGCTCTAACCACTAAAAAGAAACAGCCTTTAACTAAAGTGGCCAATGATTTTCTTACAGCTAAGTCCAAAGGCCATTTTTCCATACTCATCATTCTTGATCAGTGATCAGCATTCTACACTAAGAGCTGGTCCACACTAGGTCCGGAAACGTATCCGTGGCTGCGTTTTTCAAACCTGATGAAAAACGGAGTCCCGGATACTAATGTTGAAAATAGCAGCCAGCCTCACCCAAGTAAAAAACGGATCCGTCTGCGTTTGCGGGGATCCGTTTTCAAAACCTGAACGGAAGGTCCGGATCTGCTGCATTTTCACGCAACGGATCAGGACCACGGATACACGCAGGGGTAGTGAAAGTAATGAGAAAACGCATCTCCAGCTCCACAGGCAAAAAACGGATGTTAAAACGGATAGCCTGAGCTTTATGATTGGCCCAAAAAAATCCTCCCACTCCTTCCTAATGATGGAGACATTTTCTGTCAGGGAAAAACCTGAACGGAAACTGATGCAAAACTGATGCACTTTCATCAGTTTGCAGTACGGTGGGTACTTCCCCTGATCCGGACTGCAGTGTCCGTCCTGCAACTGTGTCTAGTGTGGACCAGGCCTTATACTGTTGACCACAACCTACTCCTACAGATACTTTCACCTGCAGGCATAAAGGACCTTGCTCTATCCTGATTATCCTCCTATCTCTCTAGAAGGTCTTTCACAGTCTTTTACTCATATCAGATCTCTTCTCCTCATCCTTTGTCCATGGGGGTGCCTCAAGGATCTGTCCTTGTCCCCCTCCTCTTTTCCATCTACATGTACGGTCTTGGCAACTTAAAGGGGAACTGAAGAGAGAGTTATATGGAGGCTGTCATGTTTATTTCCTTTTAATCAATACCAGTTGCCTGGCAGCCCTGCTGGTCTATTTCTCTGCAGTAGTATCTGATTAAAACCAGAAACAAGCATGCAGCTAGTCTTGTCAGATCAGACTTATAAGTCTGAACCACTGAAACACCTGATCTGCTGCATGCTTGTTCAGGGGCTAAGGCTAATAGTATTAGAGGCAGAGGATCAGCAGGGCTGCCAGGCAACTGGTATTGTTTAAAAGGAAATAAACATGACAGCCTCCATATACCTCTCTCTTCAGTTCCCCTTTAAATAAACTCACTTGGGTTTCAATACCACTCGGCCCCAGACCATAACTCCCTCCTCACTCGTGTTCCTGACTGCTTGTCTGCTATATCCTGCTTCATGTCCTCTCGCTTCTTAAAACTTATTAAGAGTAAAACAGAGATAATCATTTTTCTGTCCACCTCTCTGCCTGAAATAACAATAAATGTTAATAACACTCCCTTATCTACAGTTCCAAAAGCACCATGCTTAGGGGTAATATTTGACTCCTCTCTCTCTCTCTTTTATTCCTCACATTCGCTCCCTAACCAGCTCCTGTGATCTCCAACTCAAAACTATATCTTGCATGCAACCTTTTTCACTCAAGACACAACTAAAATGTTAATATATGCTCTTATAATATCTCGTCTAGAGTATTGTAACATACTACTTTGTATACTACTAATTAACAGACAGGCACCACTACAAACTACACTGAACTCAGCTGCTAATCTCATTCATCTTTCTTCCTCTGATGCCCTTCTCTGTCAAGCTCCTTACTGGCTACCAATTAACCAGAGTATTCAGTTCAAACGCCTAACCCTAACCTACAAAGCTCTCCACAGTCTCTCTCCCCTGTACATCTCCTTACTAGTTTCCAGATACCAACCCAATTCTCAGATTGGCACATGACCTTCTTTTCTTCTCCTCTAGAATTGCCTCCTCGCATTCACATATACAAGATTTTGCACATGCTTCACCCCTCCTCTTGAATGCCCATCTGTCACTCTCCAACTTGATACCTTTAAACACTCTCTCAAAACTCACTTTTTAAAACAAGCATACGCTCTACCTCACTTCCCCTCTGTCTAGATATCCTGAAACACACTGCCTCTAGGTATGTTTATTGCATAGTACCCCACCTCTTGCCCTCCCCCCTCCCCCCCTGCATTCCTTTATATTGTAATCTGGCAAGGGCAGGGCTATCTCCCCCTTTAGTGTCTTGGTATTTACCATACATTTTATTCATCATGTTACTTTTGTCACTGTAATTTCCAATTCTGTATTTTTGTCGCCAATTTTGTATATTGGTGTATACCATCTGTCTGTATTATTATGTACTCCATGATTGTTTCTTACTTTGTACAGTGCCACAGAATATGTTGGAGCATTTTAGGGATTATTATTGATTTATAAAGCACCATTTCCCCAACTTTCAAGGGGCTAATAGGTTTCCATAAAATATATATTTTAAAGCACGGGGGTATTCTAGCACACAAATGACCCCACAGACAAACCTCTTTCCCTCGGCTCTCTGAGTGTAAAATTTAGCCCTGTTCACCATTCACATCTGAAATATTACCCAGCATCCATCCACATCTGAAATATTACCCAGCATCCATCCACATTACCCAGCATCCATCCACATCTAAAATATTACCCAGCATCCATCCACATCTGAAATATTACCCAGCATCCACCCACATCTGAAATATTACCCAACATCCATCCACATCTGAAATATTACCTAGCATCCACCCACATCTGAAATATTACCCAGCATCCACTCACATCTGAAATATTACCTAGCATCCATCCAAATCTGAAATATTACCCAGCATCCATCCACATTACCCAGCATCCATCCACATCTGAAATATTACCCAGCATCCATCCACATCTGAAATATTACCCAGCATCCACTCACATCTGAAATATTACCCAGCATCCACTCACATCTGAAATATTACCCAGCATCCATCCACATCTGAAATATTACCTAGCATCCACCCACATCTGAAATATTACCCAGCATCCATCCACATCTGAAATATTACCCAGCATCCATCCACATCTGAAATATTACCTAGCATCCACCCACATCTGAAATATTACCCAGCATCCATCCACATCTGAAATATTACCCAGCATCCACCAACATCTGAAATATTACCCAGCATCCATCCCCATCTGAAATATTACCCAGCATCCACCCACATCTGAAATATTACCCAGCATCCATCCACATCTGAAATATTACCTAGCATCCACCCACATCTGAAATATTACCCAGCATCCATCCACATCTGAAATATTACCCAGCATCCACCCACATCTGAAATATTACCCAGCATCCATCCACATCTGAAATATTACCCAGCATCCATCCACATCTGAAATATTACCCAGCATCCAGCCACATCTGAAATATTACCCAGCATCCATCCACATCTGAAATATTACCCAGCATCCATCCACATCTGAAATATTACCTAGCATCCACCCACATCTGAAATATTACCCAGCATCCACCCACATCTGAAATATTACCCAGCATCCATCCACATCTGAAATATTACCCAGCATCCATCCACATCTGAAATATTACCTAGCATCCACCCACATCTGAAATATTACCCAGCATCCATCCACATCTGAAATATTACCCAGCATCCACCCACATCTGAAATATTACCCAGCATCCATCCACATCTGAAATATTACCCAGCATCCATCCACATCTGAAATATTACCCAGCATCCATCCACATCTGAAATATTACCCAGCATCCATCCACATCTGAAATATTACCCAGCATCCACCCACATCTGAAATATTACCTAGCATCCACCCACATCTGAAATGGTAGTTTTAGATGAACTAACTCAGTGAAAATATTTCTATGGCATGTTCATTTCAGGGAAACAACAAGAGCAATACAATGAACAGAATTGTTTACTAACCGAATAAATCTCATTTGTAAACTCTCCCTATCATTGATTGTTTTCCACAGGGTTAAATACCTCCCATTTTAGCTGTGTGGAGTGTGCCATATTGCAGGAACTATAGGCGTTCCAAAGCAATGCCCTTTCAATTTTTCAATTTCAATCTGTTAAGAAAAAGAGCTCTGGTGTTTCACTGTTTAAACAGCCCATAATTTCTATTTTTATTGCTTTATTTTTTCATATATTTGAGCAAGACGTCAGCCCAGATGGATATATTTACACTGCACTGATGCAAAGCAATCATTTTAATCTTCGGCAATGCAATAACAGTACCTTGTGGATTTATAAAACTATTGTTCCCCTAATTTATATGAGACTATTTGCCGTGCTCAGATCAATCTCACCAGTAGCTATCTTCTATAAAAAAAAATAAACATTCTAGTACATGTTAATAAATTGAATAAAAACCAATATATTATTTAATGCTACTAAGTTAACAGAACAAGCATCTCTGGGGATAACAAGGATCAGGAGTCTTTTGAAATACAGATTACAGCATTGGTTTACTTACTAGTGGGACAGACACTTTCTTTTTAAAATGGAAATTATTCACAGTAAAAACTCATAAATGTGGAAACATACAGTGCACGTTTGCCTGACATTTCTACTATTTGTAATGCTTAGCTGAGCCGAGTCTAATCTAGCAGATATGGGGCCTTATTCAATTCCCTTTTTCTCCTTCGTTTCCTCCTAGGAGATAAGTTTTCATTTTCTGTTTAAAATAACTTTTCAATACTTTGCAAATGAAAAAGCACTAAACAGTAGGTGACAAAGTGCTGTAAAATTATTCTGAGTATGTTCTTTCATGCTGGTGGCTTAAAGGGAAACTGAGATGGTATAATTGTATGTGTTTATACTTACCTGGGGCTTCCTTTAGCGCCATAAGGTGTGTGGACTCCCTCGCCACCCTCTCGGACTCTCTGTTTACTTGATATTGATCCCGTTATCTGTCCAGCCGCACTCTTCTGCATCGTGCTTCCGTAGCCGACAGCGTTCTGCCTCTGTGCAGTAGTACTGCACAGGCACAGAATGCCACCAGGCATGGGAGCATGCGCAGAAGAGCACTACTGGCTGTGACTGGCCAAATTACCGGGATCCATATCAAGTGAACAGGGACATTTCCTCTTTAAAAAGGTGCTTGAGGTTTATTATTGTTGTGAGACGAGCTATTTATCTTATGAAGGGAGAGGACACGATAGGCCAGCAGATGCGCAAAGAACTTTTTAAACTGTTCTTTTTTTTTATTATTTATATAGCGCTAACATCTTCACACAGCACTGTACATACAGGTCCTTCTCGAAAAATTAGCATATTGTGATAAAGTTCTTTATTTTCTGTAATGTACTGATAAACATTAGACTTTCATATATTTTAGATTCATTACACACAACTGAAGTAGTTCAAGCCTTTCATTGTTTTAATATTGATGATTTTGGCATACAGCTCATGAAAACCCAAATTTCCTATCTCAAAAAATTATCATATCATGAAAAGGTTCTCTAAACGAGCTATTAAACTAATCATCTGAATCAACTAATTAACTCTAAACACCTGCAAAAGATTCCTGAGGCTTTTAAAAACTCCTAGCCTGGTTCATTACTCAAAACCGCAATCATGGGTAAGACTGCCGACCTGACTGCTGTCCAGAAGGCCATCATTGACACCCTCAAGCAAGAGAGTAAGACACAGAAAGACATTTCTGAACGAATAGGCTGTTCCCAGAGTGCTGTATCAAGGCACCTCAGTGGGAAGACTGTGGGAAGGAAAAAGTGTGGCAGAAAACGCTGCACAACGAGAAGAGGTGACCGGACCCTGAGGAAGATTGTGGAGAAGGACCGATTCCAGACCTTGGGGGACCTGCGGAAGCAGTGGACTGAGTCTGGAGTAGAAACATCCAGTGCCACCGTGTACAGGCATGTGCAGGAAATGGGCTACAGGTGCCGCCTTCCCCAGGTCAAGCCACTTTTAAACCAGAAACAGTGGCAGAAGCGCCTGACCTGGGCTACAGAGAAGCAGCACTGGACTGTTGCTCAGTGGTCCTAAGTCCTTTTTTTTTTTCGGATGAAAGCAACTTTTGCATGTCATTCGGAAATCAAGGTGCCAGAGTCTGGAGGAAGACTGGGGAGAGGGAAATGCCAAAATGCCTGAAGTTCAGTGTCAAGTACCCACAGTCAGTGATGGTCTGGGGTGCCATGTCAGCTGCTGGTGTTGGTCCACTGTGTTTTATCAAGAGCAGGCTCAATGCAGCTAGCTATCAGGAGATTTTGGAGCACTTCATGCTTCCATCTGCTGAAAAGCTTTATGGAGATGAAGATTTCATTTTTCAGCACGACCTGGCACCTGCTCACAGTGCCAAAACCACTGGTAAATGGTTTACTGATAATGGTATTACTGTGCTCAATTGGCCTGCCAACTCTCCTGACCTGAACCCCATAGAGAATCTGTGGGATATTGTGAAGAGAAAGTTGAGAGACACAAGACCCAGCACTCTGGATGAGCTTAAGGCCGCTATCGAAGCATCCTGGGCCTCCATAACACCTGAGCAATGCCACAGGCTGATTGCCTCCATGCCACGCCACATTGAAGCAGTCATTTCTGCAAAAGGATTCCCGACCAAGTATTGAGTGCATAACTGAACATAATTATTTGAAGGTTGACTTTTTTTGTTTTAAAGACACTTTTCTTTTATTGGTCGGATGAAATATGCTAATTTTTTGAGATAGGAATTTGGGGTTTTCATGAGCTGTATACCAAAATCATCAATATTAAAACAATAAAAGGCTTGAACTTCTTCAGTTGTGTGTAATGAATCTAAAATATATGAAAATCTAATGTTTATCAGTACATTACAGAAAATAATGAACTTTATCACAATATGCTAATTTTTTTAGAAGGACCTGTAGTACAAAACAAATAGTGGGGAGCCTAGATACACAAGACATTCAAAACTCTGTAAAATCAGGACATCCAGCATGATAATAGACATCAGAAAAAGAAACAGTAGATAGTCTTTGCCCTTGCAAGCTTTCAATCTAGAGGGTAGTGAGGTGGAAACACTAGGGAAGGAGGCATGGGTTAGCGGATGAGGCACTAAACCTCTGATGCTACCTATAGGCTTATCTGAACAGGTGTGTTTTGAGTACGTTTGAAGGCTTCCAGGCTCAGAGTATGACAGACTGGTTGCACAAGAGGGTTTAATCACGTTGTATTGGCACAAGATGGATTCTGACAAGGTGCTTTACTGTATGCACTTTCCTCTGTCTATTGAATTACCGAAGAAATTTGTACGTCTCTATTGTTAATGTCACAAACATTAAAATGGCAACGAGTTCTGAAACCAACAGTATTGACAGCAAAGTTTTCTAGTTTGAAAAAAGAGAGAGAATCAGGACAACAGACAAAGTTATCTCATCCCTGTAAATTAAATAATGAATACAAAACATGGCAGAAAGTTTCACCACATCCTTGTACATAGAAAGCATTGTTACAAGACTAAGGTGTGCTAAAGTCACGGTGCATTCTGCAAGATAATTAGTTATTTTGTGGGAAGAAGGCTGACTGTCATCTGAGGACGAGATAGGGTGAATAAATGTTCCAGAGAACTTAATATGAATCATCAAGCAGGACAGGAAAACTTCAGATTTGGCAGGATGAAATTATTAAGTATGCAAAAAGATTGCTTAGTTGAAGCCTTTAAAATCCAACTAGACAATATAAAAGAAAGGGCACATATAATTAATTTTCCACTTCAGACTAGAAGCAATTGAAATGTAAACCCACCTTAGCTTCCAATCAAATTGTAGCTGTTTCTTCTACAGAGCTGGTCACAAATAAATCTGAATATCTCATCAGGTAAACAAAAGGGCACAATTTGTTTTCTCTGACAGTTACTGGTGAGGAGTCCTTGCTTTACAAATACTGTATGTGTACAGATATTCAAGGAAGATGACGTGAAAACTTTTTTTCAATTAAAATAGCCAAAAAGTGTACACACAGTGGATTAGTCTTGAGGTCAATCAATTCCTACATTACCTTTGGGAATTTAAATTACAATTCAATTGCTTGACTCTTGATGAATGTTTTTTCTGAGAAACTTAAGGCATGTCCATGGGGGCATCCTGTCACCAGGTTATTTACTAACCTCTCTGTGTCCAGGATCCCCTCTCTATGACTCCAGCAGCATCTCTCTCATTATGTGGCACCACTGGAGTCATAGAGAAGGCTGCTAGACGTGGCTGAAGAGAGTTCCTGGAGGTGGGTAGTTTCTCAGGCATGCTTTGCTCACAACTCTGCATATGGGGGGGGGGGGGGGTTTCTTAATACCGGGAACACATCAGGCTACCTATGCGGGCAGGAGGAGGGAGGGCTATCTAATACTGGAGGCACATCTGGATACCTATACTGGAGAAGGGCACCTAATGCTGGAGGAACATATGGCTACCTATACTGGGGGGGACTACCTAACACTGGGGCACATCTGGCTACCTATACTGGGAGAGGGGTTGGAAGGTTACCTAAGCTGGGGTTGATTGGCCGGCATGTGTGACTGAAGCATTTATATGTTTTTATTAAGACAAGGGTGTCTTATTTTACAGGGCTGTGGGTTGGTTGACTGGTGTGATGAAAAAAAGGTTTTTGATGTGGAAATGTGGCTGGATGACTTGTAGAAGGAGAATCTAGCAGAACCACTTTCCACCTCCTCTTCCCATTCCCCCTCCCCCTTTCACCAGGGCCCTCAAGCTTCATGTCAACCTATATGACTACTGATGTGGCCATGTGTAAAGCTAAGACTTGTCAATAATGTTGTTTATTTATAAAGCCTCCTTTGTAGTGAAGTCTAGGGACATACCGGAAACCAAAAGATTTTTTAGTAAATGGTAAACTATGCACGTTTACAATGAGGTTTCGCATAATATGAGGCTCCCACTTACAAGATTAAAAAAGGAACATCTACAGATACCACTTTAATGGGAATTTGATAACAACTAGCATGAGACCTACGTCTAGTACCCACAACACATTTTTGCGGCAGTCTTTCCCACAAAGTGCCTTTTTTTGTGATGAACTATTGTGATCATGTAACATCGTTAACTAAGCTTAAATAAACAATGTTTTGCGGCATGTGGCGATCGCGTCTGTCAGGACAGATCCCATTGCGGAATATCCTGCCGAACCCCATAGACTCAAACTCTAATTACTGAAATCGTTCAAAGTCTTGTTCACCCCTCCCGTTTGTTCCAGCGGTAAGCCATTGCAGAAAATGGATTGGGGAATGCTTGTTTGTTGTATCTTTCATTACCGCAGATCCCCCGATCCATCTTCCTGTGAGTATGTAACTTAAAGTAAATGTCTTTCAAGAATGCAGGAATGCATTAGTTTGATGCCAGCAAACTACATTGTAGAATTTCTGTCATTCTAGAACACCTGCCATTTATTAATAAAGTATCTGTTTCTATTTTTAAGGGTTTAGGATATATAACTAGGAAGAGCTTTGTAATAACAGTCCTATTGACCATGAAGCACAAAGAGTTCTCTGAGAGGTACTTGAGCACGGCTCACAAACTAGATGATTGATTTTCTTCTAAAAATCATGATCTTCCACTGGTTATCAGAACACTTCACTTGACAGCAATGTGATCCAGATGAGCTGAGCCCCTAGCAGTGCCCACTACAGCAACAACTGAACTTGTGTTTTCCTTTTTAGAAGCCTCTGAACTGCAATTGCTTTGTGAATGCTGCTTTATAGTATACAAGGAAGAATAACAATAATGCAGAGGATAAGAGGCTACTTTGGCCTACATGTCTGGGTATAGCAGGCATTGAATCACAGGGACAAAATGGAAAGAGTGGAAATATGGGTGAAAAAGAACACAGCTTAAACGTCTCCTTTCTCTACCTGAAAGAGTTAATATTCAGCTATGCACCAGTCGAGACCCTGTCGACCCAAGTCAGACTACTGCAACCCTCACTGATAAGGAATTACAGCCATAAAAGACTTTCTTGGCAGAGAAATGGGCTTCTCAGAGCAGGGAATAGATACATGAGGTAAATATTTCATACATTTTAGCTCTCAGAGACATAGGACAGACTGTATCATTGAGCTGAGATAAAACAATAAACCTACTTTAAAGTGGTATAAAAACTCTGAAATAAAATTCAATAAAAATGTGTTTTCCTACTTTTATTACCCATTCAGTTACCACATTTGCTTTTTGTGCAAGGAGAGGGAAGGGTCCTATAGAGCAGTGTTTCTCAAACCTGTCCTTATGACCCCCAAATGGTGCATATTTTGCAGGCAACCTCACCTATGCACAGATGGGGTAATCAGTGTCTGAGCTACATGGAATCCACCTAGCTGAGAAACTAATTACTCCACCTGTGCATAGGTGAGTCTTCCTGCAAAACATGCACCGTTGGGGAGTCACAAGGACAGGTTTGAGAAACACTGCTATAGAGCCTTCCCATTCTCTTCATGGTCCCCTCATTCCCCAGCAGGCTTCACCATTCAAATCTCCCACCAAAGTAGACTTTGAAAGTCTTCGAACGCACTTCCGAAGATGGGCAGCTCTGTACTGTGCGCGCGTGAGTGCATGAGACAGGGTGCTCGCGCATGTGCAGTATGGAACGGCCCCTCTTCGGAAACCCGAGTATTCGAGTATATATTTTTATTTTCACTTCAGATTCCTTTAATACATAAATATAGCAGCTAGAAAGTCGAAGCTCGTGTACACAATACCAGATACTAAGGAGAGGGAAGCCTCAGGATCCAATTGAGGCTTTCCTCTCGATTTTGCTATTCCCCGTCGCTGAGCACAGCTCACCGGAAGATTAGCAACAATGCATTGTTGCTAATCAGATCGGAGGCGCGCAGCTCCTCTTCGGTGTACATGGCCGTGCAATAGCCGACTGAGCTCACCCGTGCTCGCGGAGTAAGCCGGAGCCGCGTGTTGCGTTGTAACATGTCTGGGAACACTTTATTGCACAATGCATGTGATTTCCCATTGGGTTAACTTGTGCCGGGGCCACCGATTCAGGCTGAAATGGACCGCCACCGCATCTGCCGTGCATTGCTAGACAAGTGTAAAAAAGCACTAAGCCGCGGTAGTTTCCTCCCGGAGTGCCTGTGTGTACTTCAGCAGGATGATTTGTGTTTAAGCCGAAACAAGTTTAACTGAGCAAAAATGATAGACTGCAGTTTATTTCCTTTCAGCCAATCATCAGTGTAGCATAATCACATGACTTCATTACTACCAGGAAGTAAACTTTTTTTTTTTTCTTAACTTAAATTGCTGTGAATAAGTTCTATTGTGTGGCTGCCCCACATGCGGAATCATTGCAGGGTTAGGTTCACTTTAAGTAGCATCTATTTCAAAAAAGGCACTTGCGGCTTATTGTCACTGTGTAGAAAACACTGTTCTAACATTGGCAACATACAATGTTATTCCCACAAAAGCCTCAGACTTTTAACGCTAAAGCAATCTTCAATGGACCAAGCAGTTTGTACCGGAGTTTAACAAGTTTCTCACATTTTCGTATAGGTGAAACTCTAATTTCAAATAGATGAAAGCACCTCATCCAGGATCACATTAATCTCTGTCACCTCTGCAGCGCGTAAGGCTCCAAGAAGATCATACACAGTATTTAATCAATCAAATGTCGGCTGAGTGAAAGTATACAGGGAGTTCCTGTCCAGCATGAAACCGCTGTCGGCTAGAACGCGCGGCCTTGTCTGGAAGGAGGCTAGACAATTCGATCAATGGCACTTTCAATGCAGAGAGAGAATATTAGATTTTGAGATGGTAAGATATAGTGGAAAACTATAAAAACTATAAAAAAAATCTGCATAATAAAACTTCATAATATCATTGTATGTGCACAACGGTGACATTACATTTGCTTTGTATGTTTTAATGCTACAATCAATTACATACAATGATTATGTATATAAAGTACACTTTTCACAGGGGAAAAAAAGTTTTCAAATAGGACTGCACACTCAATGAATACAAAGAGAATATCCACACCACAATGTGTTCTTTCATGCAAAAAAATTAAAATGAACCATCAAAATCAATAGCCCATGTCCAAAAGCACAGCAGGAGAATCACTGTATGGTGGCGACAACTCCTATTTCAGGCAGTTGCCCTCTCTCAAGTCGCTCAGCACTAAATCACCCACTTCCAAAGCTCCCTTAAATGCCAACTCTATACTTGAAACTAACCAATAATATGGTCAACGCTCAAGGCGAAGCGGATAGGAAACAGTTAAGTAAAAAGCATATACCTGCCCTAATCTCCACCTGTTAAAGGTTACAACCAATTAAGAAACTGGGAAATAGCTCCACCTTCGGGATCAAAAGATAGAAATCACTTATGACAATCAGTTTACCCCTTTAGGACCGAAGTGCGCTGAAGCAGATGGAAATCTCCACAATCACAGAAGCAGAGTACCCAGTATATATTCGTAGAGGAGAATTCCAACTAGCAGGTGGAGCTGTGGAGTACAGAGGAATAAGTCCTCTGTACAGCCACAGATGCCAGATTAAAATTGCACGATAAAGCAAGACTGGGCAACAAAGTAGCAACTCAGAAGAAAGCAAGAACAGAGACAGACTATATGAATGTCTACCAATCTAGTCGCCACCTGGCAACGGTAGACATATCACAACAGAACAGACTAGAGAGAGAAAGCTAATCGCAAGAGAGGCGATTTCTATCAGCAACACAAGACTGAGCAAAGACAAAGCATGAATGGAGTAAAGGAAGACACAGCAAATAACTACAATCTGAATACCAAGGAAAATAACAAATGAATTAACTAAACGCGGTCTCTGCACGTTACGCGCAACAGTGACAAGCGCGTTAATAGTACGGTCACCGCACGTTAAGCACAACAGTGACAAAACGTACCACCCCTGACTAACAAATGAACCGGAGAACAAAGACAAACAGATAGCGGGGACGCTTGCTAATCGGTTGCCTAACACCAGACAACAGCAAGTGTTCGTTCCAGACAAAACAGACTGAAGGAGTAACCAGTAGCAACCGCTGCCAAGGTCATACTCCAAGATTCAGACAAGAAAGATTCGCCGCCTCTAACGCTAGGGCGAATGCGATCTAGGAACAGAACAGAACGATTCACTATCAGCCACCGCTGGAGATAGTACAATCGCAAGGACATGACAAGGCAAGAATAGGCAGTACAAATTATACACAAACCTGACTGCACTAATAGGAGTGCAAAATGCACTCCCCAAGAATTAACTACACTTGAATATTCGCAACAAGATACACAGATGCTGAGGCTCTAAGGTTAGTCTCACTAGACAATCAGCCTTGCAAACCGACAAAAAGGCCTCTTTTCCCTGGACTGAACTATGCAACCTGCATAGGGAACCAAACTGTCCAGGGAATCAAGGCCAGCAGAGCGAATTCTGACACAATGGACTGGGAAGATTTTAGGAACCCCTGTATGGGCTTTGTATGGACAAAGCAGAAAATAGATATTTATATTATCTGATATTTAACTCTTTGTGTTGACATGCTTTACAAGGTTTATGAAGTACATACATGGATTCAACATTTGATGCCAGCATATGGTGAATTTATTTTTTCTGGACTGTATATTTTGGGCCATTGGTGAAGCAACCTTGATCCTTGAAACATGTATCAGGCAAATAATACCATGACATTTGCTGTAACTAACTGTGAATAATTTGTTTAGTGAGATGTTTACTAGAGCCTGGTGGACACGAGTTTCTTTACCTACTTTACCTATGGACTATGCATTTATGGTGTACAGCTATAAATAAAGGATGGTCAGTTCCATATTTGTGGCATGATATTATTAGACATGATGTTTTACTTGTGCCTATAAATAAATTAACCAATCTTTGTATTTAGCATTTCAGGCCTCCACAGTCTGATCCTTCACTTTTGAAATTACAAAGTGTGAAGCATTACTTGATTGTAGAGTTTGCGTCTATATTAGAATTTGCTTTATTTAGCTTTTCTTGTTTCCTTTTGGGTTTAGTTGGGCTTTTAATGAGCAATGACTGCTTCAACTGAAGTAAAATTACCTCCATTTTCTCTAAACTTTTATTCTTATCTGCGATGGAATAAACCCAACCATGTACATACAAGACTGACAGTGTAAATTAGAACATTTAATTACCAACTGGTACAGCCAGATGTTAAATGTACTGGGGGTCATATTATTTAATTATAACACCAGGCCCCAGTGGAATAAAGGATCTGGCATTACCACACTGCTGCAACACACCAGTAGCATTACGCAATACCACACAATTAAAACTACTTATATGCTGAATAAATTCTTCTAAAGAAAGTTTCCATGGGAACAGTGTTCTGCAGTATGGTCCCAAGCATGCAGCTGTTGTATAGCTGCTTATATAGGAGGCATATATTAAAGCCCTAGTTCAGTCTCTAGTTTGTATATAAAGATAGTATACAGTAGATTGCATATAAAGATATCATTATTTTTAAGGCACTGTTTTTTTGTATTGCACATAAGCCATGTTTTTATTGTAAATTGCTATCAACTGGATTGCTGGGTATGCAAAGCTAGCTCCCTATGTGAATGTCAGATATACAGTGGCTTGCAAAAAGTATTCGGCCCCCTTGATGTTTTCCACAATTTGTCACATTACTGCCACAAACATGAATCAATTTTATTGGAATTCCACGTGAAAGACCAATACAAAGTGGTGTACATGTGAGAAGTGGAACAAAAAATCATACACAATTCCAAACATTTTTAAAATATAAATAACTACAAAGTGGGGTGTGCATAATTATTCAGCCCCCTGAGTCAATACTTTGTAGAACCACCTTTTTCTGCAATTACAGCTGCCAGTCTTTTAGGGTATGTCTCTACCAGCTTCTGTACATCTAGAGACTGAAATCCTTGCCCATTCTTCTTTGAAAAACAGCTCCAGCTCAGTCAGATTAGATGGACAGCGTTTGTGAACAGCAGTTTTCAGATGTTGCCACAGATTCTGGATTGGATTTAAATCTGAACTTTGACTGGGCCATTCTAACACGTGGATAGGTTTTGTTTTAAACCATTCCATTGTTGCCCTGGCTTTATGTTTAGGGTCATTGTCCTGCTGGAAGGTAAACCTCCGCCCCAGTCTCAAGTCTTTTGCAGACTCCAAGAGGTTTTCTTCCAAGATTGCCCTGTATTTGGCTCCTTCCATCTTCCCATCAACTCTGGCCAGCTTCCCTGTCCCTGCTGAAGAGAAGCACCCCCAGAGCATAATGCTGCCACCACCATATTGGACAGTGGGGATGGTGTGTTCAGAGTGATGTGCAGTGTTAGTTTTCCGCCACACATAGCATTTTGCATTTTGGCCAAAAAGTTTCATTTTGGTCTCATCTGACCAGAGCACCTTCTTCCACATGTTTGCTGTGCCCCCCACATGGCTCGTGTCAAACTGCAAACGGGACTTCTTATGCTTTTCTGTTAACAATGGCTTTCTTCTTGCCACTCTTCCATAAAGGCCAACTTTGTGCAGTGCATGACTAATAGTTGTCCTATGGATAGATTCCCCCACCTGAGCTGCAGATCTCTGCAGCTCGTCCAGAGCCACCATGGGCCTCTTGACTGCATTTCTGATCAGCGCTCTCCATGTTCGGCCTGTGAGTTTAGGTGGACGGCCTTGTCTTGGTAGGTTTACAGTTGTGCCATACTCCTTCCATTTCTGAATGATCGCTTGAACAGTGCTCTGTGGGATGTTCAAGGCTTTGGAAATTTTTGTTGCCTAAACCTGCTTTAAACTTCTCAATAACTTTATCCCTGACCTGTCTGGTGTGTTCTTTGGACTTCATGGTGTTGTTGCTCCCAATATTCTCTTAGACAACCTCGGAGGCCGTCACAGAGCAGCTGTATTTGTACTGACATTAGATTACACACAGGTGCACTCTATTTAGTCATTAGCACTCATCAGGCAATGTTTATGGGCAACTGACTGCACTCAGACCAAAGGGGGCTGAATAATTATGCACACCCCACTTTGCAGTTATTTATTTTAAAAAATGCTTGGAATCATGTATGATTTTTGTTCCACTTCTCACGTGTACACCACTTTGTATTGGTCTTTCACGTGGAATTCCAATAAAATTGATTCATGTTTGTGGCAGTAATGTGTCAAAATGTGGAAAACTTCAAGGGGGCCGAATACTTTTGCAAGCCACTGTAGCTTGGATAGACTGAATAGCACGGTCTATGAACTGCCCAAACTTTTCTCTAAATCGCATCATTGCCCACACACGGTAGTCAAGTAGAAGCTAGGAGGGGATACCAGACCCTGCATACCTCTGAGCTGCTGCTGATGAACCATTAATGCTACACGACCAGGACTCTGCAGTAAAGTTCTGCAGAGTGACCCATCAATACCTTGTTCCCCTTTGTTCAGTGTGTTAGAAAACAATTACCCTTTCCTCAACCTCCCCAATATGCCAATTTCCCCCAAAATTAAATTACAAAGCAGTAGAAATAAATGGTGTAGTGTTGCAGGCTGAGCATGGTGATAAGAGGTATACATGCATTTATAATCACACTGGGAGAGTGTGAGAAGGGTTAACTGCTGTATTCTACACTGAACAGGGAGAAACTGCAGAGCTTTAGTGCTGCAGTGGGAGGAGCTGGGCTGGATCAGGTCACCTGCTTTGTGCAGGGGGGTAATGCCCACTCTACTAGCAATAATGAGCTACTGGTTGCAGCCAGCCAGAATCTCAAACTCCCTCTCTCTCATTGCAAAGCGTACAGATGTACAACGCATAATGTAATTAAACCCTGAAATCAACCTTCCAATTTTTCATTGTTGTTAAGAATGAATAGGGATCTGTGACATCACACAATGTTAAACTCAATAGAGCTGTTCTAGTAAAATTCCCTTAAGAAAAGTCAGTTACATACCCTGGGATCTTTGCACAACGTACAGAACTGCCAGCAGTGTGGGCATATCTTCCTCTGCACCGGGATATACCATGAAGTATAGGTAAGCAGCATTTTTAATTTGCACAGCAGACCAGCAAAGCAAACCCAGCCAGCCTGGCAATACATTTTTTTTTCATAAAAATAGTTTGAGCAATGCACATAAACATTGAATCAACCTGTTAAAAAGTATTAACACCTTGTTGATTTGCAACCAGAAATAAAGTCACACTTCATTTTCCAGCTGTATTTAACAGCAAAGTTATAAAACTAAAATAGAAAAGAATCGCTAAAATGAATTAAGAATCACCTGCACTCAAAAAAAAATACTTGGTAATTCAGCTGATGAGATAAAACATTAGATTTATACTCCTACTCCTAAAACAGACATTTGTTAAGTATCCCAGGGATTGCTTTTATATTTAACCACTTGCCGACCGCACGCTTATACCGTGCGTCGGCAAAGTGGCAGCTGCAGGACCAGCGACGCAGTACTGCGTCGCCAGCTGCAGGCTGATTAATCAGGAAGCAGCCGCTTCCTGTCAATTCACGGCGGGGGGCTCCGTGAATAGCCTGCGGGCCGCCGATGGCGGCTCGCAGGCTAAATGTAAACACAAGCGGAAATAATCCTCTTTGTTTACATTGTACGGCGCTGCTGCGCAGCAGCGCCGTAAGGCAGATCGGTACGTCCTGTCACTGGCTGCACAGGACGGATAGCATCCTGTGCAGCCCCGATCACCGGGGATGAGCAGGTAGGAGAGGGAGGGGGAATTTCGCCGCGGAGGGGGGCTTTGAGGTGCCCCCCCGCAACTAGCCTGTTTACCAGAGCGATCAGACCCCCCCTGCACACCATCCCCATAGGGGGGAAAAAAGGGGGGCGATCTGATCGCTCTGCATGAAACCTGATCTGTGCTGGGGGCTGCAGAGCCCACCCAGCACAGATCACAAAAAAAAACGCTGGTCCTTAAGGGGGGGTAAAGGGTGGGTCCTCAAGTGGTTAAACATTTACAAAGTAGGTTGAATGTTTTACTGTCTCTAATCAGTGGCAGCCTATTAAGTGCCCCAGTTAGAAAAAGATCAATAGTTTATGTATTTTAGCTCTCCCTGCCCTCAGAAGTTGTATTCTTCCAGGAAAACTTTTATGGCTATTTGGTTATCAGTGATGTTTACTATATTCCCAACCAAGTATAGACAAGACAGGCGCCGTCACTTCCATGCCAAGAAATTAACTCTTTCAGGCAGCAAAATAAAACAAGTAAAACAGCCTGGTTATTAATATGTTTGGCACTGTACACACACGTTTATGTCATCATGTCACATATCACCTCGGGTACACTTTAAGTTTGAACACTGTGCCATCTCTGTCCCATGCTCCTCCGTGCCTACAGTTATCCCCTTTGTGCCACCTCTGCCCTCCACTGTGTTACCTCTGTCCCTCTGTGCCCTCAGTTTACCACAGCAAAATGACATTTTACCTGTTTAACCCCTTCCCTAAAGCCTAATGCCAATAGGTGCCGAGAAGGTGGCAGCCCCAGGACCGCCTAACGCAGAAAGGCGTCAAGAGCAGTGGGCGGGGATTAGCAGGGAACATGTGCGCGCATGCGCGATCTTTCCTGCCGTGACACAGAGCGGAGCTCCCTGTCCAGCCTGCTAGCCGCGATCACGGCTGACAGGCTGTGTAATGACTGAAACAGACGTTATTTACATGTACAGAGCTGTGATCTCCTGCAGCACTGTACGGCGACAGCTCTGTCACTGAGCTGTCCCCTCGACTGGCCCAAAAGATGATTGCCTCACATAGACTAATGCCTATGACGGCCGTTCACACTGATTGACTCTCAGGAGGGAGGGAGGGATGTTGGGTAGGGAAATACAAAGAAAAATAAGGTTTAATATAAAACAAAAAATAGCTTATGAAAAGATAAATGAGACCGAGAGCCCGATATGGTGTAGTATGTTAGAATAATCGAAAATAAAAGTAATCAATAATTAATATACTCACAAAATTGGGTTACCACACAGGCAACCACTAAAACGGCAGGTGGGGAGAATTATAACCTGACCCCACTCAGGTATAAAATGTCGCTCTCTGTAGACAGGAAAGAAAGAGATGGGGATGCACCCCTCCACCCAGGGTGGACTATTCAATGTAATCGTCAGACAACAGAGGCGCCAGAAAGTGTAAAAAAATTCCGTTTGGAAAATGTTTTAAAATCGGAGGGATGTGGGTGGATTCACCTCCCTTAAGCAAAGACCAGCCAATGAGCTGTAGACAAACAACAATATTGTTTATTGGGGATTCTCCAGGTTATGCAACCCGTTTCACGGGCAAAGCTCCCGCTTCATCGGGGCGCTCTAACCTGGATATGACCTACTGATGTTTTTCTCCGTTTTGATTGCCCGATGAAGCGGGAGCTTTGCCCGTGAAACGCGTTGCATAACCTGGAGAATCCCCAATAAACAATATTGTTGTTTGTCTACAGCTCATTGGCTGGTCTTTGCTTAAGGGAGGTGAATCCACCCACATCCCTCCGATTTTAAAACGTTTTCCAAACGGAATTCTTTTACACTTTCTGGCGCCTCTGTTGTCTGACGATTACATAAAACAAAAAATAATTACAATAAAATTAATTTAAAAACAAACGTAGCAGCAGCAATCAGATGCCACCAACAGAAATCTCTGTTGGTGGCAAGAAAAGGGAGCAAAATTCATGTGTGTGCTAAGTAGTATGGCTCTGCAGTGAGCTTTTAAAGCTGCAGGGCACTGAATTGTAAAAAATAGTCTGTCACTAGGGGGGGGTGTAGGCCTATGGTCCTCAACTGGTTAAAAAGACATTTCTTCAGTGTGGGGTATAGAATTTTTTTTTTACATCGATTTTCTCAAAACTACAAGGTGTTTTTGAAAGCATTTTTAACTTTTTCCTTCAGACTCCAATTTCAGGCCGTTCACATGGCAGGTTGTTCATAAGTTGGGCACTCTTTGTAGTCACCTTCACTGTTTCTATATAAATGGCTCCAACCTGTGATCAAATGTAATCATTCTGATTAGTTCAGCATAGAACAACTATTCTTGGAGCACTGCTGTGCTTGAAAGTGCAACACCAAGGGTGTAATAATGCGCATAGACGTATGTTATAACGCAGAAGTCAGAGGCCGCAATACAATACAGCAAACGCAAAAACGTGTGCATCGGCGTAAGATGTCCCAGGATGTATTACATCACAACTCGCAGGAACGCTGCCCTGTACTATGAATGGTAACACTAAAGTGTTACACCATTCACAGATCGGCGATCTAGTGCAGCGCTGTACAGGGGACAGCTTAGTGACAAAGCTGTCCCCCCTCAAGTGGCTCTCAATGTGATCCCCTCTCATAGGCTCATGTGATCAGTGATTGGATCTCGGCGGGGAAGGAGGTAAATAAAATAAAAATAATGAAATTTAATTAAAAAATATATTTTAAATGAATTTAAAATAAAAATGACAGTGCATCAGCAATCATATGACACCAATGGAAAGCTCTGTTGGTGGCAAAAAAAGGAGACAAGATTCATTTGTGTGCTAAATTAAATAGCCGAGTAATAAACTGTTAAAGCTGCAGAGCACTGAATTGTAAAAAAAAAATGGCCTGGTCACTAGGGGGTGCAAGCCTGTGGTCCTCAGGCAGTTAAAAAATATTCATTTATGAACTTTTCAGTCAGTGTTTGTCCATTGTAAGATCTTTTCTTAACCTGATTTACATTATGAAATTTATCAAAGGAGGTGACGCCTTCAGCCCTGTCAGGTGCATCTCTCAGTAAATGAACATTCTGCAGAGTTCCAAAGCCAGTGCAAAATATACCTGGTCACCCGAAATGCTCTTGAAGGAGAATTCCACATAGCTAAAAAGCTTAGGCCCCGTTTACACTTAAAGAGAACCTGTACTGAGTAAAAATATTAAAAATAAACACATGAGGTAACTTAAAATGAACATTACATAGTTACCTTGCCATCAGTTCCTCTCAGAAGCTCACTATTTTCTTCTGACAATAATCCCTTCCAGTTCTGACAATATTTTGTCAGATCTGAAATATATCAGTTGCTGTCAGTTATATATCAGTTGCTGTCAGTTACAGCTGAGAGTAATGGTGGCCATACATGGTACAATAAAAACGTTCGATTATCCCGTTTATTCGATCTAAATGATGGAATCGAATGAAATTTAAAAATATTTTTTTTTCGATCAAGAAATTCGAACGATTATCCCGTTTTTTCAAGAAAAATCAGATCCAAAAAAAAAATGAAAATTTGTACCATGTATGGCCACCATTAAACTGATGTACCAGGTAATGTCCATGTTTCCCTATGGCTCAAGTGGGCGATGTTACATTTTAACTGTGTACTGACCAGAAAGCTGTTATGGGTAAAGGCCATTTTCAAAATGGAGGACGGAAAATTCCCTTGATCACAGTGAACAAACAGGATGCGGGACAGGAGAAAGACACTGAGGAGTAGACTACATGGAAGGTAAGTATTACTTGTGTATGCTTATTTTGACTTTTAATTTTCAGTTCAGGTTTTCTTTAATCAGTTGGTATGCTTTTTTTTTTCCTCCATAGCAGTGCATTGTGAAAAATATTTCAGTTAAAACGCGTTGAGTGTGAACAGTGCCATAGGAAAACATGGACATTACTTTAAAAAACAGTTGTCCTTTCAGTTATTTCTGAGAGCAACTGATTAAGTGTAAACGGGATTAAGGCTATCACTGGGATGGAGGGGTTTAATACCATCCCAGTGATAGCCTAAGCTTTTTAGATATAGGAAGATATAAGAAGTGTTTCTGATGCTAAATCATCAAAATTGGGTATCCTGAATAATTTACTGCATTTTACTATATGTCACTATGGTGCCTCTTTAAGTGCATTTCCTGACACATACCAATGTCCGCATATAATAACCTGCACATATCTGCATGGAATGTGTTGAATAGAAAAAGGGCAAACAGTGCACGGAAAAAAAGCCTACAGCTCCATTGGGGTTTTTTTTGAATGGGTAAACACATAAGTTGTGAATGAGCTCATTGATTAACATGGGCTGACATTGATTAACATGGGTTGTCAGGTGTTCCATATTCCAAAGAAATGCCAAAGCAGTGTGAATAAGGTGTTAAACATTTATGTCAGTACTAGATGGTATTTGCATAAATATAAGCATTATAACAAATTAAAGTTGATCTAAATATGCCACCTAACAACTTGGCAATCAGAGCACTCATATGTCACTTATTGCTCTCATATGTTACTTTTTTGCATAAAACATTGTTTCTAGAGTTATTTTTGATTATTTATTTTGTTTCTAGAGTTATTTTTTATTTATTTATTTTTTCAAATCTTGCCCTGAAGCAGCTAAGCTGAGGGAGTTACTGCCAGGCTTTGTGGGAGAGGCTGGTGAGGCCATTTGTATGACATCACTAATCTATTTAGAATGGAAGAGGGTGGGGCAAAGACTGAGATCTGTAGGGAAATTGAAGCCTACGGCAATGGCAGTCTATGGTGCAGGAAGTAGCCAGTGTCATGGTACCTGACCACCTACTTGAAAAGGGATGATGTCACTTTAGCTTATACACCAATGAAAACAAGATGAACCTCTGTGCCTGGAGTGGGGCATTAATAAAGGCTATTATTTACCTTATTCTCTGTATGGTGCTTGGCACATGATTGTAGCTGATTCAGCCAGAACTGTGACTCCTTGGCATCTGCAGCTGCAAATATAAAAAGAAACACAATTGTTACAAAATCTGTAGTTTACAGAGTCTATTCTTCCTCATCCAAAAATAAAAACCTGAAGTATTTCAATACGTATTTATCAAAATTACCACTTTATGGGAGTAAATTAATAAATTGCCTATAAAGATTATTTTCTTTATAGGCAACTTATTAATTTACTCCCATAAAATGGTAATGTTGATAAATACGTGCCGATTTAAATCTACACCGTTTTGCACCTGTTTTATGTCTCTGCCAGGGCGTAGTTTTCAATCTGACCCCCTGCACGCTCCCGCTGCTCTCTCTACGCTGCATCCCCCTCGCTCTGCCATCATTATGACGTCAGAGCTTCATGAGCCGGTCAGGAGACGATTTCATTGGCTCCAGACCCCGTGATCACTGAGAGCTAATCCCATTGACTCACAATGATAACAGGGTCAGGAGCCAATGAAATTAGTTGCCAGCTCAGGGACTTCTGCCATCATAGGGACAGCAGAACAAAGGGGCTACAGTGACAGGACATTGGTGTGAATGGCAGTAGCGGTGGGTGACAATATGTAGGCTTGCAATCTAATTGTAGTCGTTTTCCCCACCAATGCCCCCTACTTTTCCCCTCCCATATTCCCTCTTCCTTTCTTAAAGTGTACCTGTAAGAAAAAAGTGCCCGGGGGTACTTACCTCAGGGAAGGGGAGGCCTTTGTATCCTAAAGAGGTTTCCCCCTTCATCCACAGTAGAAGGGATCCAGCCCCTAAGTTCTCCTCGGGTGTGTGTGCGCATGCGCAGTAGTATTTGTTTTCCTTGACTGCAGTGCTTGAGTTTAGGTCTTCTTTAAAGAGGTTCTGTGGGATTCTAAAAATCAATCAAACAAGCTGACACTTATCTGGGGCTTCTATCGGCCCCCTGCAGCTGTAATGTCCCGTGCCGTCCTCCTACGATGCTCCGTTTCCTGCCGCCGGTCCCGGTTTAATATTCGTCTAAACAGATGAATAATGTTAGCTCCTGCTCGCGTCATCGGGAGCTTACTGCACAGCCGTAGTGTAATAACTCGTGTGATTACACTGGGACCGGCGGCGGGGAACGGAGCATCGGTAGAGGACGGTATGGGACATTACCGCTGCAGGGGGCTGATAGAAGCCCCAGGTAAGTGTCAGCTTGTTTGATTCTTAGGATGCAAATGAACTTCTTTTAAGCCCAACTCACAGTAATGAAAAATCAATGGGCTGTTCACAGTGCCCACGTTGCGTTACAGTGTAACGCTGGACGTTCAAAGTAAGTGCAGCATGCTGTGCGTTATATGTGGTTTTAGCTGCGTTAGACTGTTTGCACATGCTCAGTAAGGGGAGAGTCCGCTATTGTTCCTAGCCACATGGCTAATTAATATTCACTGCACTGTAGTGTTGTCCAGATCATGAACGATTCGGATCTTTGACCCGGCTCTTTTTTGTGAGCCAAATCATCCGGATCATCACAATGAAGGATTCGGATCCCAGTGAATGTCTGGAAGAAACAGGAACTGCAGCTTCTGTGCACAAGCACAATCTTCCTGCTGCATCTCTCCCTTCCCCATTAGCACCCTCAATGTGCCTTCATTCTCCTGCACCTCTCACTTCAAAGATCCGGATCTTTTCAATGATCCGATTCGAATCATCCGAATCATTGAAAAGATCTGGACTTCCTAAGATCGCACCAAGAGCCTCATAACGCCGCTCAATCTGACGTCCAACTTCAACACCACCATGCATTGCATTAGGGGCACGTTATGCGACCTTAATGTCCCCTAAAACGCAACGTCTTGGTGTGAAAGAGGCCTTAAAGGAACACTTGAGTCAAACAAAAAAAATGAGTTTTACTCACCTGGGGCTTCCAATAGCCCCCTGCAGCTGTCCGGTGCCCTCGCCGTCTCCCTCCGATCCTCCTGGCCCCGCCGGCAGCCACTTCCTGTTTCGGTGACAGGAGCTGACAGGCTGGGGACGCGAGTGATTCTTCACGTTCCCAGACACATTAGCACCCTCTATGCTGCTATATGGTATATGATAAATAGCTATAGCAGCATAGATGGCGCTATTGTGGCCAGGAACGCGAAGATTCAGCCTGTCAGCTCCTGTCACCGAAACAGGAAGTGGCTGCCGGTGGGGCCAGGAGGATCGGAGGGAGGCGGCGGAACCCCCCGCAGAATTTGCGCTGGAAGCTGCGAATCCTATAGCCGTCCATGGCACGGCTCATGGGATTCACCTGCGATCCTGCCCACCCGCTCAGTGCCGGCGTGCGTCTACGAGGCGCACGCCGCACTAGTGGAAACGAGCCCTTAGAGGCAGAGGATCAGCATGATAGCCAGGTAACTGCTTAAAAGGAAATAAATATGGCAGCCTCAATATGCCTCTCACTTAATTTCTCCTTCAACTGCTCACTTTTTTCACTGTAGTGGTCCTTTAAACAGTTGAAATTTGACAATTGGAAAATGACAGTTTAAATAAGTTAGACAGGGCAGTTAGAAAAGGGCAGTTGAAATTTGGCAGTTGAAAAATGGCAGTTGGAAAATGGTAGTTGGAAAATGACAGTTGGAAAATGGCAGTTAGAAAATGACAGTTAGAAAATGACTGTCGGAAAATGACAGTCGGAAAATGACAGTCGGAAAATGACAGTCGGAAAATGACAGTCGGAAAATGACAGTTGGAAAATGACAGTTGGAAAATGGCAGTCGGAAAATGAGTCGGAAAATGACAGTTAAAATTTTACAGTTAGAAAATGGCAGTTGGAAAATGGCAGTTGGAAAATGACAGTTGGAAAATGACAGTTGGAAAATGACAGTTGGAAAATGACAGTTGGAAAATGGCAGTTAGAAAATGGCAGTTAGAAAATGACAGTTAGAAAATGACAATTGAAAATGACAGTTGGAAAATAGCATTTAAAAGTTCATTTTTCAACTGCCATTTTCCAACTGTCATTTTCCAACTGCCATTTTCTAACTGCCATTTGTCAACTGTCAAATTTTAACTGCCATTTTCCAACTGTCAAATTTTAACTGCCATTTTCCAACTGTCATTTTCCAACTGCCATTTTCTAACTGCCATTTGTCAACTGTCAAATTTTAACTGCCATTTTCCAACTGTCATTTTCCACTGTCATTTTCTAACTGCCATTTTCCAACTGTCAAATTTTAACTGCCATTTTCCAACTGTCATTTTCCAACTGCCATTTTTCAGCTGTCAAATTTTAACTGCCATTTTCCAACTGCCATTTTCCAACTGCTTTTTTCCAACTGTCATTTTCCTACAGTCATTTTTCAACTGTTTTTCAACTGTTGTTTTTTAACTGCCATTTTCCAACTGTCACATTTTAACTGCCATTTTCCAACTGCCATTTTCTAACTGTCATTTTACAGCTGCCAAATTGTAACTGTTTTTCGACTGCCATTATTTTCCAACTGTCATTTTTCAACTTCAATTTTTCGACTATCCTTTTCCAATTGTTTCCTTCCTGCTTCCTTTCCTATTTTATTTATTTCGCAAACACAAGCCTTGAGATCCTCAGTGTTGAATGTTAATTTGCCACCTCATTTTGTGTTTTGGGGGCTAGATTTGCATCACGATTTGCACAATTTAAAACTGGCTAATCTCTAACAGTGACAGGTGTCAGATATGGTGGCTGGATAGTGCAATGGTTAAGGGCCTGTTTCCACTACACGCAGATTCTGCATGCAGAAAACTGACTCCAATGAATGTCTATGGGCCTGTTTCCACTGAACGCGATTTTTCTGAAGCAGATTTCCCATAGGCATTCATTGGAGTCAGTTTTCTGCATGCAGAATCTGCGTGTAGTGGAAACAGGCCCTAAGGGTTCTGCCTTTGACGTAGGAGACCTGGGTTCAAATCTTGGCTCTTGCTATTCAGTAAGCCAGCACCTATTCCGTAAGGAGTTCGTTGGGCAAGACACTAACACTGCTACTGCCTACTGAGTACGCTGTAGTGGCTGCCTCGCAAGCGATTTGAGACCGACAAGAGAAAAGCGCTATACAAAAAAAGGAATTATTATATGGATAACTGTAGAGAGGGAGTGTAGGAAAAAGCCCATGTTGGTGTTTTATCTTCCTATCTTGCTCCCAGTCTAATGCCCCATTTATTGGCTTCAACTTTCGTAGTGGTTCTCTTTCCTGGCTAGCTGTAACGGTGGCGGGGTCGTTTTTGTGGTCAGCGCACAAGACGCGCACTGACAACGAAAACCCTCCACCAGCGTATGATTTTGGGAAACCCAGGCTAGGTGCTATGCACCCGCAGAGGGCAATTCCCACCGGCAGATGGCGCTGTGGAATGCAGGCGAACACCGCCACTGCACAGCCATAGATGCCAGATGGGAATTGTACAGAACCCGATAAACGGGGCTGAAGAGCCCTTAAAGAGAAAGAGCACAGGGACAGGATGTATGTGTGTGCACCAAACTAGCCGCCACCCAGCGACAGTGAACACACAACAGGGGAAACAAAGTGGGAACGCAATCACAAGATTGGCGATTGCCGATAGAGACACAAGACAGAGCAGGACAGTGCACAAGGGTAGCAAAGGCACAGCAAATCATACAATGAGGAGATACGGAAAATAACAAACGCTAGCTAACCGCGAACACCGCACTCATTCGCAACAGTGCACGCGGTTATGCGCGGTCTCCACGTGATAAGCACAATAGAGACAAGCACGCCTAACTAACCATCGACAGACAAACATGAAACAGAGGACGCGAACACTTGCTTAACGGTTACCTCACCGAGCCTCCAGCAAGCGTCCGTAGCAGACAAGACAGACACACGAAAACAGGGACAAGCGAGAGATAGGATCCACAGCACTAGCGAAAAGTGGCTAGCGCGATCCCAGGAAACAGAACAGAAGGATCCACAGCGCTAGCGAAAAGTGGCTAGCGCGATCCCAGGAGACAGAACACAAGGATCCACAGCGCTAGCGAAAAGTGGCTAGCGCGATCCCAGGAGACAGAACAGATGAGGTAGGCAGAAACAACCGCTGTTCCAACCTACACTCCAGACTCAATCAGAAGGATCCACAGCCGCTAACGCTAGGGCTTGTGCGATCCAAACACAAGACAGATGGAACAGGCAAAACAGATAATGCAATTGTAACTGCACTAGGGAACCTGCCTAGTGCATTCCCACGAATTACACTAAGATAACTTTAACAAACAGGAATGGCTGACACTCCAGGAGTGTCCATCAGGAACAGACCATGAAAGGGAAATGTCCAGCAAAGCATTCTGGGAGCAGAATGCTTTTATAGTGCCAGTCATCAAAAGAAGGCAGGTAAGGGATTTGCATGACTAATGTATGCAAATCCCTCAGCAACACAAGCTGCACAACTGACAGAAGGTCTCCTTTCCAGAGTCCTGCAGCAAGCAAACCTAAACAATGGTCAAAAGGCTGCCTGCCTGCGCAGGCAGCTGAGCGGATTCTCACACTAGCACTTTTAGCCACCTTTGAAACTTGTCCAGACATTCTCTACCTTAGTGTTTGGTACTTGTGTTCGTCTACGATGGTGACCCTCTTTTTCTTGGGCTACTTCAAATGCATTTGTTTGTTTTGTGGTGATTTATTGTTGCGGAGTTGTTTTTCAGATGAACTTGCACTGTTTTTTCTTGATAAAGAGGTACTTTGTTGCTTTGAAACAGATTATATTAATTGCAGCATGAATTTACAGATCTTTCTGTACCAATTTTTTGGAGTGCCAACCATTTACTTCTCTTTACAAAAATGTATGGCACGTGTGTTGCTCTGCGTTGCAGTATTAATTGAAATGAGACAGCAGTGTGTTGGCACAGAGATGCATGCAGCAGTTTATTGTCAGAACACAACACCACAGCACATGAGAGTCTGAGATATTACTGAAATAAGCTTAGCAATGCAGCAGCACATCCTGACCTTCCCAGTTGTTATCAATTTACAATTTTTCCACTATAGTAAAAAAAGTAAGCAGTTAAAATCTTTCAGAACCAACATGTTTTGGACTATTCAAGTTCCTCATTGGGGATACAAAGGGTTTTCTTTGTTTTTTTAAATAATTTCCAAAATGGCAGTTGCTAAGTCTGCCAAAATAGGACCAGCCAGCATCCCTACTCGCACACTATTTTTGGCAGTCAGACTTAACAATGGCCGTTCAGCAAATGCTTTTGAAAACAAGGGAAACCCCGAGACTCCTTCGTGAGGAGATGGACTAGTCCAAAACCTGTTGGTTCTGTCAGCTTTTGAAGCGGACCTAAACTGAGAGCTTCATCTCTGCTCTAAGGAGATAACATCAGCATCATAAAGAAAAACATTTCTTTGTTACAACTTACCGAAATCTTACAAAAACCCTGCAGTGTTTACTTTCTGGTGTCCTAGGAACACAAAAGGGTTAACCTCCTGTGTTTACATATTAGCCCAAACTATGGCATAGAGTGGCACACCTGACAGCACTAATTTACACTTGCTGTTTACTTGTTGATAAGGCCTAATTAGACAGGCTAATCTCTCTAGACCTGGGCTTTGCACCTGTGGTACCCTTGCCACCGGTGGTACTTTGCTGTTGGCCAGGTGGTACACACCAGATTTGCCTGCCACTTGTCCTGGTCCTGTCCAGTCAAGTTTGGCTCCCCCTTCCTCGCTCCTTGCTGTGCTTCTCTGCAGCATACTTCAGACCTCAGATTAGTGTGGAGGAGACAGCCAGGCCAACGGTGCACAGTGATGGCGCAGATACAGAAAGTGACATCACTGCTCACTTGAAGTATACACGCCGTCACTGTGCATCGCTTGCCTGGCTGTCTCTTCACTGCGCTGGGTTACCAATGATCTGAGGTGTGAACTATTCTGCAGGGCAGCACAGCAAGGAGTGAGCAAGGGGGAGCCGGACTTTGTGGTGAGGCACTGCCTAGCTCTCAGGTGGTGGGGCCAGGCTACCTATAATTAAGCGCGTGGGGGTGGGGGACTTGTATGGCTACCTATATTGGCAATCTACCTCTAGATTGCCAATACTGACAATATGTAGGCTAGCAATCTAATTGTAGTTTTTTCCCATACTTCCCCCACCCCCCCCCAAATGCCTTTTTTTCTTAAAGTGTACCTTGTAAGAAAAAGAACATATTACATATTAACATATTAACATATTACTGTACATATTAACAAGCTGACACATCATTGCATTCCAGCGGTTCTGGAGGTGTGTTTAGCTTCTAAGGGTACAATGGTTAATTTGCATATATTCAGCAGTGGTGCCTGGGAGACATCTCGAGCTCACTCCAACCTGAATTATCGCAAATTCTTTCTGTTTTAGGAAAGCAAACTTTTGTTTTTGTAAGAAAAAAGTGCCCCGGGGGGTACTTACCTCAGGGAAGGGGAGGCCTTTGTATCCTAAAGAGGTTTCCCCCTTCCTCCTCAGTAGATGGGATCCAGTGCTGGGAGCCCCATAGTTCTCCTCATCGGTGTGCGCATGCGCAGTAGCTACTCTCCATTCAGACTCCAGCAGAAACAGCCAAGCCCGATCGCATCCAATCTACTGTGCAGGCACACTGGTGGTACTTGAAAGTTTTCAGGCAATAAAACTGGTACAATTAGTGGAAAGGTTGAAAAGCCCTGCCTTAAGGGGCCAGAGACTGCTGGTACGGAAGGGGTTAATAAGCTATTAAGGGCCTGCTTACTCTGGCTACAATGCAGAGGAGCACCTGCTGCTCTGTACCTCCTCTTTCAATGCTGTCCAGGCTTCTCCTTTACTTTTGTATGGTTCACCATTCCCACCACACTTGGCACGGCACACTCAAGTAAACCGCATGGGTGCTCCTAAGTTCAGCAAACTTCTCAAGCAAGCTTACCCCTAAGGGTGATTTGCAAATGGTGTAGGCTTATAAAGGGGAAGCAAGCACTCGCTTACCTAGAAGGGGGCTGCTCCGTATCCCCGTCTATATTGCAAGCCTCCATGTTCTCTGTCCCTGTACCGCAGCTTCAAGTACTTGTCCATTCATAATAAAGTATGTGAATGAAGGTGAAAAAAATGAAACACTTCCTGGCAATCCAAGGAGTGTTTCTAACACCATCTATTGGCAAAAACTTGCCAAGCAAACTGGGGGGAAAAAACAGTAAAAAAAAAAAATCCATAATAAGTTGCTTTTACAACTTAGCTTTTTATATATGAATTTTACTGTTATTTTAGTACATGAGAGCTGTTACGAAAACAGAAAAAAATACACCTTTATTTCCCAAATAATTTATTGGCTACATACGGTACATTGTACTAGGGACATAATTTAAACATTGTGATAGCCAGGACTACTGGACAAATACGATGGGTGGGTTTTATTTATAGTAGCATTGCTTATTTTAAAACTGTAGGTGATTGAATTGAAGAAACAGTTTATTTTTCCTTTTTTCTGTATTTGTCTATAAAATGCACAGAAAATAAAGTAATTACTGAAAACAGGTACCGCCCACAAAAAACCTTAATTTGTGGCGCAAAAAACTAAATATAGCTCATCTACGTGTGATGAGTAGTGATAAAGTTATTGGCAAATAACTAGGAGGAGCACTACAGGGGGAAATTGCTTTTGTCCTTGAGGTGAGAACACCTGATGCTGAGGGCTGAGCCGGTTTAAAAAAAAAAAGGATTGTTGCTCTACATAAAGGCCTAGTGCACACCAGAGCGGTTCTGCTGCGGTTTGCGATCTGCTTGCGGGTGCGGATCCGCTAGGGTAATGTATTTCAATGGGCTGGTGCACACCAGAGCGGGAGGCGTTTTGCAGAAACGCATACTCCTGGGCTGCTGCAGATTTTGGATTGCGGATGCGTTTCTGCCTCAATGTTAAGTATAGGAAAAACGCAAACCGCTCTGAAAAACGGCACTTCAGAGCGGTTTGCCAGGCGTTTTTTGTTACAGTAGCTGTTCAGTAACAGCTTTACTGTAACAATACATGAAATCTACTACACCAAAAACGCTTCACAAAACTGCAAAATGCTAGCTGAAACGCTGCAGAAAAATAAGAAAAAGCGTTTCAAAATCTGCTAGCATTTTGCGGATCTGCTAGCGGTTTTTGGTGTGCACCAGGCCAAAGATCTGCAAACTTGGCTCTCCAGCTTTTAAGGAACTAAAAGTCCCACAATGCATTTGCCTTTTTGAATCATGACTGTGGCTGTCAGACTCCCGCAATGAGAGAGCCAAGTTTGCAGATCACTGGCCTAGGTTATAAGAGGATTGAAACGGCTGACCTTTTCCATGAAAAAAATATAGCCTGTGATGAAATTTCAAAAAACTTTTGATATCTACTTGTTTTTGCAGCCAAAATGGCTACTGGCAGTAGTAGGATGGAGCCCAATGTGAGTACACTAGAAGTAAAAAACAGAATGGATGATTTTTTTTAACTGAATACAAAGTTAAGTAATATTTTAAAGGACAATTATGAGAAGTTTAAGGATTGTTAGCCTTGCATTCAGCTGGAACTCCATGACTCTGACAGGTCGGTGCTGATACATTTCAGACATCTTTCCGCTACATTTCCTCTTCTATGTTATTTCAGCCCATGCTATCCTTTACTGTTCTTAAAGGGAACCTGAAGCAAGAGTGATATAGACCCTGCAATATCTATTTCATTTTAAAGAGAACCTGTACTGAGTAAAATTATTTAAAATAAACACATGAGGTAACTTCAAATGAACAATACATAGTAACCTTGCCATCAGTTCCTCTCAGAAGCTCTCTATTTTCTTCTGACAATGATCCCTTCCAGTTCTGACAACATTTTGTCAGAACTGAAATATATCAGTTGCTGTCAGTTACAGCTGAGAGGAAACTGATGTGTCCATGTTTCCCTATGGCTCAAGTGGGTGATGTTACAGGTTAACAGTGTGCTGACCAGAAAGCTGTTATTGTGTAATGGCCATTTTCAAAATGGAGGACGGAGAATTCGATTGATCACAGTGGACAAACAGGACGCAGGAGAAGAAAAAGAGATTGAGGAGTAGACTACACGGGAGGTAAGTATGACCTGTGTATGGTTATTTTGACTTTTAATTTTCAGTACAGGTTTTCTTTAAGCAATACCAGTTTCCCAGATATCCTGCTGATCCTCTGCCTCTAATACTTTTAGCCATATACCCTGAACAAGCATGCACCAAATCCGACATTTCTGTCATTTCGATCAAATCTGACAAAATTAAGTGCATGCTTGTTTCTGGTGTGATTCAGACACTACTTCAGCCAAATTGACTAGCAGGGGTGCCAGGCAACTGGTATTGCTTAAAAGGAAATACATATGGCTGCCTCTCTGTGACTTACCAATCAGGTTCCCATAAATTTTATATTGTTTTTAGTTAATGACAAACTCCAGGGCCCGCATACAACCACATTTACTGTGACTCTTTTTCCAATAAATCAAGAGAGTTTTAAAGGTATACCACATATAGCACACCGAGGGGAAGAGGGGTAAGTAAATCTATAACCCCAGCAGAAACTAACTATTGTTGAAGTACTAATCATTTCAATAAAAAGGTTGGTTTCACTGTTATGAGGAATGCTTGCTTTCTAAAGCATTTCTGTGTCTGCTTATCGGTGGTTTCCCTCTGCATGGGACAATTTTCAGTGACTTTCCAGCTCAGCTGTTTAATTGAAAACCTTTAATAAAATTATTAAAAACAAAAGAAGCCGTGGCAATTACTTTGCTTTTCCCATCACCTGTAGCTCCAGCATTATAAAGCCCTCATGGCAGATTTAATCATAAAACGAAGCAGTGCACAAATCCTTTGTGGTAAAAGAAACTTGGGAAATGTTACCTTATGCTATATTATAAGAAGTCAAGCTTCAATGTAAATTTCATTTGTTCTCTTTTCATACATGTATGTATGTAGAGAGACCCATATATGATGCCTCTTCTTCCCATACTAAGCTGCTTGTACTGGCCAATGATCAGCGTTCATAGGTGTAGGTGACCTGAAAAAAGACGTTTGGTGCTGGGGGTCCCATGGTGATCAGTATTTAACCCACAAATTAGTTTTTAGCCTTTTTCATTAGACATGGATATTACCCTCACAAACACACCAAACCGATATAATGCTGGGTACAGACGATGCGTTTGTCAGTCGATTTTCTGTCCGATCGATTTCTGATTCGATTCTGTTATTTTTTCTTATCTATTTCCATTCACTTCTATGAGAAATCGATCAGAAAAAAGATCGGAAATAAAATCGGACATGTCGGAAATGATCTAACACAAAATTTAAATATAAAACTTATTTAGAGTATTTTTTAATTTGCTGGTGTAAAAGTTTTTTTTGTAAATGTGTGAAAATATCTCCCATAAAAAATGTGTTGTATAAGGGCTGTAGTGTGACCACAGCCTGAATAACATGGAAGTTGCGGTTAACCACTGACAGCAAGGATGAGTGGGGTCTTAAACTATGAACTGCTAAGAGAAAGTAGATATTTTAAAGTGAAAAAGTGCATTACCATTATATAGGCAATGACAGAATGAACAATTCAGAGTCCCAGTACATACAATTATATGGTTTCGCCTATAGCACATTGGAGGGCACACTAAACCTTAAACTAGAGACTACTTTTAATAACTAGCAAAGGAAAAATGAAATTTGGCGCCCCCTTGCGGTGGAAGTTTACGTGCAGCCATAAGTGCCCATTGAAGGGGAAATTTGGACAACCACTATTTGTAGGAGTATTTTTTTTTGCAGGCGCCCTGTACTCCCAATATATATCGGGCGCCAAAATTTCCTCTCCTTAACGATAATTCAATGGGCACCGATGGCATATGAAAATGTTTTTGCAGGTTTTTTTCTTTTTTGAGGCAGCAAGGACAGTTAAAGAGAATCTGTACTCTGTACTGTACAATAAAAAGCATACCATTCTATTCATTATGTTCTCCTGGGCCCCTCTGTGCTGTTTCTGCCACTCCCTGCTGCAAACCTGGCTTGTAATTGCCAGTTTTAGGCAGTGTTTACAAACAAAAAAGATGGCTGCTAACCAGCATGTGAAAGGCTGAAAGAAGCTCAGTCTGTGACTCATACAGAGCCTGGAGGGGGCATGGAGAGGGTGTGTATAGCTTCTGCCTATCACAAGCAGAGCAGCACATTCCTGCCTGAGTGCCTGAGCCCGACAAAGCTGACAAAGGAAAGACGATTAGATTATATAACAGAGATAATACAGCCACTGTGAAACTAGGAAAGGCTGCACTAAGACAGGCCACATTAGAACAGGTATAGGTACTTATAGGATAGAAGAAATTAGGCTGAAAATGTTGTTACAGAGTCTCTTTAAGCTTAGCCATGAGGGGGTTTAACATTAGCAGTGGAGGGTGGGTGGTTAAGGTTAGCCTTGGTGGAGGAGGGTTAGCCATGGGGGTTGGTTAAGGTTAGGCATCGGTAGTGAGAGCATTCATTGTGAGAATAGGCTTAGGTTTAGCTATAGTAAAATATCAGTATTTCACTATTGGTTTTTCCACTTTCACAGTAGAATATTGGTAAATGTACAGATATTCTTACTATCAGGTGTTCTGGGCGCACAAATTTCAATCTCCTTTTTTGATGTATGCAAGAGAAAAAGGATCATCAGGATCAGTTTCATGGGGTCAATGGAAAGCATTGTCATAAACTACCTGAAGTGTGAGGAATATGGAGTACCATTTTCATTCCCTTTTACAGTGGGTTGCAAAAGTGGGGTGTGCATAATTATTCGGCCCCCTGAGTCAATACTCTGTAGAACCACCTTTTGCTGCAATTACAGCTGCCAGTCTTTTAGGGTATGTCTCTACCAGCTTTGCACATCTAGAGACTGAAATCCTTGCCTATTCTTCTTTACAAAACAGCTCCACCTCAGTCAGATTAGATGGACAGCGTTTGTCAACAGCAGTTTTCAGATCTTGCCACAGATTGCCACAGATTTTCGATTGGATTTAGATCTGGACTTTGACTGGGCCATTCTAACACATAGATATGTTTTGTTTTAAACCATTCCATTGCTGCCCTGGCTTTATGTTTAGGGTCATTGTCCTGCTGCAAGGTGAACCTCTGCCCCAGTCTTAAGACTTTTGCAGTTACATAGTTACATAGTTACATAGTTACATAGTTATTTTGGTTGAAAAAAGACATACGTCCATCGAGTTCAACCAGAGAACAAAGTACAACACCAGCACACACCCCTCACATATCCCTGTTGATCCAGAGGAAGGCGAAAAAACCCTTACAAGGCATGGTCCAATTAGCCCCAAAAGGGAAAGAAAATTCCTTCCCGACTCCAGGTGGCAATCAGATAAAATCCCTGGATCAACATTATTAGGCATTACCTAGTAATTGTAGCCACAGATGTCTTTCAACGCAAGGAAAGCATCTAAGCCCCCTTTAAATGCAGGTATAGAGTTTGCCATAACGACTTCCTGTGGCAATGCATTCCACATCTTAATCACTCTTACTGTAAAGAACCCTTTCCTAAATAAATGGCTAAAACGTTTTTCCTGCATGCGCAGATCATGTCCTCTAGTCCTTTGAGAAGGCCTAGGAACAAAAAGCTCATCCGCCAAGCTATTATATTGCCCTCTGATGTATTAAAACATGTTAATTAGATCCCCTCTAAGGCGTCTTTTCTCTAGACTAAATAAACCCAGTTTATCTAACCTTTCTTGGTAAGTGAGACCTTCCATCCCACGTATCAATTTTGTTGCTCGTCTCTGCACCTGCTCTAAAACTGCAATATCTTTTATGTAATGTGGTGCCCAGAACTGAATTCCATATTCCAGATGTGGCCTTACTAGAGAGTTAAACAGGGGCAATATTATGCTAGCATCTCGAGTTTTTACTTCCCTTTTAATGCATCCCAAAATTTTGTTAGCTTTAGCTGCAGCGGCTTGGCATTGAGTATGATTATTTAACTTGTTGTCGATGAGTACTCCTAAGTCCTTCTCCAAGTTTGATGTCCCCAACTGTATCCCATTTATTTTGTATAGTGCTAGACCATTGGTACGACCAAAACGCATGACTTTACATTTTTCCACATTGAATTTCATCTTCCATGTATGTGCCCATATAGCCATCCTATCTAGATCCTGTTGCAATATGACACTATCTTCCTGAGAGTTGATGATTCTGCACAATTTTGTATCATCTGCAAAAATAGCAACATTGATCACTACTGCATCTACTAGGTCATTAATAAATAAATTGAAGAGCACTGGACCCAGAACAGACCCCTGTGGTACCCCACTGCTAACAGTCTACCATTTTGAGTACGATCCATTGATCACAACTCTTTGTTTTCTGTCCATTAGCCAGTTCCCTATCCATGCACACAGACTCATCCCCAGTCCTTGCATCCTCAACTTTTGCACCAGACTTTTGTGGGGAAAAGTGTCGAAGGCCTTTGCAAAGTCCAAGTATATCACATCTACAGCATTCCCAATATCCATATTAGAATTCACTACCTCATAAAAGCTGAGCAAGTTAGTCAAATAGTCAAACAGGACCTGTCTTTAGTAAACCCATGTTGATGCTGAGAAATAAGATTATTTTCTACTATGAAGTCATGTATAGTATCTCTTAGTAACCCCTCAAATAGTTTGCATACAACTGATGTTAAGCTTACAGGTCTATAATTTCCTGGGTCTGATTTTTTGTCCTTCTTAAATAATGGGAAAACGTGGGCTGTCCGCCAATCCACTGGGACTCTGCCAGTTGAAAGAGAGTCACAAAAGAGAAGATAAAGGGGTTTATCTATAACTGAACTTAATTCCCTTAGGACCCGAGGATGCATGCCATCCGGGCCAGGTGCCTTGTCTATTTTTAATTTATTTAGTCTTGCCTTTACTTCTTCCTGCGTTAAGTATTTAATATTACAGTTAGAAGATTGAGACTCTTCTGCCTCTGTAATTTGCAACAGTGCTGTTTCCTTTGTGAAGACAAGCAAAGAAAGCATTTAATAACTCTGCCTTACCTTGGTCATCCACCATTGGGTTCCCACCCTCATCCTTTAGGAGTCCTATACAGCCAACCTTTCTTTTTTTAGAGTTGATGTACTTGTAAAACTCTTTTGGGTTAGATTTGATATCCCTAGCGATTTGATTTTCAGCTTCGATCTTTGCCAGCCTAATTTATTTTTTACAATTTTTATTGCACTCCTTATAATTCCTTAGTGCAGCCTCGGTCCCCTCCTGTTTTAGGACCTTATAGACATTATTTTTCCTCTTAATTGTATCTTTAACCTTTCTATTCATCCATATAGGCCTTTTTTTATTCCTCGATATTTTGTTTCCATATGGGATTTACATACTACAATATTGATTGAGTATAAGTTTAAAAGCTTGCCATTTCCCTTCAGTGTCCTCCCCTTGTAGTACATTATCCCAGTTCACCAAACTTAGTGCCTGCCTAAGTTGATTGAACTTTGCTTTTCTAAAATTCATAGTTTTAGTGGTCCCGCTGCCCCATGGCCTGTCAGTCACCAGATCAAACGTTATCATGTTGTGATCACTATTTCCCAAATGTTCTTGAACCTGCACATTATCTGGTCTATTAGAAATGATCAGATCCAGTAACGCATTCCCCCTAGTTGGTTCCGTTACCATTTGAGTCAAATAATTGTTCTGTAGTGCTGCCAGAAATCTGCTGCTTTTACCAGAATGGGTAGCCCCAATACTCCAGTCAATGTCTGGAAAGTTGAAGTCGCCCATAGTTATGACCTCATTTTTACTTGCAGCTTTTTCAATCTGCTGTAGTAATCGCAGTTCTGCAGCTTCATTAATATGAGGTGGCCTGTAGCATACCCCAATAAGCAATTGGCAATTTTTATTTCCACCATGAAAATTACCCAAACGGACTCCACATCTTCGCAATCTTCCTCCATCTCATCGTTGAGGACAGCTGTAAAAGAATTCTTAACAAAGAGACAAACCCCTCCACCTTTTTTCCCTGTTCTATCCTTCCTAAACACATTGTATCCTTTTAAATCTCCAAGAGGTTTTCTTCCAAGTTTGCCCTGTATTTGGCTCCATCCATCTTCCCATCAACTCTGACCGGCTTCCCTGTCCCTGCTGAAGAGATGCACCCCCTGAGCATGATGCTGCCACCACCATATTTGACAGTGGGGATGGTGTGTTCAAAGTGATGTGCAGTGTTAGTTTTCTGCCACACATGGCGTTTTGCATTTTGGCCAAAAAGTTCCATTTTGGTCTCATCTGACCAGAGCACCTTCTTCCACATGGTTGCTGTGTCCCCCACATGGCTTGTGGTAAACTGCAAACGGGACTTCTTATGCTTTCTGTTAACAATGCCTTTCTTCTTGCCACTCTTCCGTAAAGGCCAACTTTGTACAGTGCATGACTAATAGTTGTCCTATGGACAGAGTCTCCCACCTGAGCTGTAGATCTCTGCAGCTCGTCCAGAGTCACCATGGGCCTCTTGACTGCATTTCCGATCAGCGCTCTCCTTGTTCGGCTTGTGAGTTTAGGTGGATGGCCTTGTCTTGGTAGGTGTACAGTTGTGCCATACTTTTTCCATTTCTGGATGATCGCTTGAACAGTGCTCCGTGGGATGTTCAAGGCTTTGGAAATCTTTTTGTAGCCTAAGCCTGCTTTAAATTTCTCAATAACTTGATCCCTGACCTGTCTGGTGTGTTCTTTGGACGTCACAGTGTTGTTGCTCCCAATATTCTCTTAGACAACCTCTGAGGCCCTCACAGAGCAGCTGTATTTGTACTGACATTAGATTACACACAGGCGCACTCTATTTAGTCATTAGCACTCATCAGGCAATGTCTATAGGCAACTGACTGCACTCAGATCAAAGGGGGCCGAATAATTTTTGCAGTTATTTATTTGTAAAAAAAATGTTTGGAATCATGTATGATTTTCGTTCCACTTCTCATGTGTACACCCCTTTGTGTTGGTCTTTCATGTGGAATTCCAATAAAATTGATTCAGGTTTGTGGCAGTAATGTGGCAAAATGTGGAAAACTTCAAGGGGGCCGAATACTTTTGCAACCCACTGTAAACAAAGCCAGTTGCCTACCTGTCATGCTGAGGTTTCAGCTTTGCACACCTGCAACAATCATGCAGTCAGTGGAGTCAGACCAGAGTAACATCATCTGAACTGCATGCTCAATCTGTTCCAGTTACTTAAAGTATTGTAGGCAGAGCATCAGCACAGAAGTCAGGCAACTGACATTCTTAAAGGACCACTGTGGCGAACATTTTAAATATATTGTGATATTCTGGGGGTTTTAACTCATTGGTAGAGTAGGTCAGCAGCATCAAGGGTCCCAACATACCAGACAGTGAGTTTTCTTGGGCTAAAAAATAAAACAATATTATGGCTTTATTGTCAGTCACAACAATGTCCAGAAACAGCAACAAAATAAACCACTCTGGGTATTCAGTAATCACACTGTAGGCACAGCATATACAGCCTTCTTCAGCCACACTGGCTTTTCAGTGACACCCTGTCACGGGCCTAATGGCAGTCCTGGGCCACTCACCTTTTCCAGGCTTCTCCTGGTTTACCAGTACTGGAGCCCAACTCCTCTCCAGCACTTCCACATCAGCAGCTTTCCCTGCTGCTACAGGCCTAGTAGCCCTCTCGGCTGCACAGCCTTTCCAGAGCCTGCTTGCTCCACATACAGCCCACTGCATTCTGGGTGATGCAGCCATTTATCCAAATTCACACAGGTGAATCCATTTACCTCCTCTCTGCCAAACTCAGGCCTGGACTTGGAGGAGTGGCATGTAAGGCCCACCTTTCTCCCAATACACGCCAGCCCTGGATCCCATACTAATCTGCAGGAAAGCGTTGTTGCAAATGTGCAACAAATGACAACATCCAGGACCTTTTCCTTCAAATTCAGACCTGAAACAAGCAGACATCTGCTCTGACCATCACAATATGTTAACACATACAAATAAGAAGCATGTTTCTTCCAGAGTAAATTGAGCCATAAGTTACATACAGTAGGTAGTAGAATGTATATGTTGTGGTTACCTCAGATCAGGTTTTGGGCTAGTCCATCTCTCCATATGGGATTCTCAGCATAGCCTTTATTCTTTATAAAGACACTCCCTGAAAAAGATTTATACAAAGATGCTGGCCAGCCTTCCTGCTCACCATACACTTTTTTGCCAGTTGGACGGAGTAACTGCCATTCACAAAGTGCTTTTGAAAATAAAGAAAATCCTGACAATCCCCCTGGAGGAGATGGGCTAGTCCAAAACCTGTTGCTTGTGTCAGATTTCTACTACTTACTGTAATGTAAGTGACAGCAACATAGGAGAAAACTAATTTATTGCTCATTTTACTCTGGAATAAACATACTTCTTATCTGTAAATGTTTATGTATACTTAAAATGTCAAGGTTTTTGCTACAGTGGTCTTTTAAGTAGAGAATGAAATGTCATTCTCCACATTCCTCCCACTTCGGGGGGGGGGGGGGGGGGGGGGGGTAATTACGGTTAGTGTTATGTGTGGTTTGGGGATTTCTGTTACAGATGGAAATATGGGAATTTAGCATTGGATTATGGATGACATGGTGGAGTTGAGAATTTCTGTTACAGATGAAAATGTGGGATTAGCATTGTATCATGATTGACATGGTGGGGTTGGGGACTTTTTTTTTTTACAGATAAAAATGTGGAATTAGCACAGTATCACGGCTGGCATGGTGGAGTTGAGGATTTCTGTTACAGATGGAAATATGGGATTAACACTGGATGACGGTTCACCTGGTGGGGCTGGGGACTTTTGTTACAAATGTAAATGTGGCATTAGCACTGGATCATGGTTGACAGGGTACCTCTGTACCACAATCACATATGGGCCAGTTACTGATGCAAGAAAGGACAAGAGGTTCGTTTAAAAAGAAAAAAAATTGGCATACAGGTACAGAAACTAATTATAAAAAAGGCAGTGTAAAGATCTGTTTCTATTTGTGCATTAATATTTCACGTAGCATAAAGCAACAATGAGCCAAGAAGCTGACCAAATAATTGCAAGTCAACAAGCATTTCTTTGGAAGAGAGCAGTAAGTAAAGTGACCACAAACAGCACTCACAAGGCATTCTAGCTGTAACATTCTCCATAACATTGTGATGCTAAAATAGAATTACGCTGTCAATTACCAGCCTCTTATGGTTTCTGTGCTTGAGGTTGATAAAAAGACAGCGTGAGCTCTCAGGGGAAGCTGGTTCTGCAGCACTTCTCTAGGCTTTTTTCCAAATGAGTTAATATGCTATGTGTTAACTGGATACTTTATGATGGATTTCAGCCAGAAGAATAAATTATACACTAATTCATATTACCAGCTTTTGTTATTATTTTTACCAGTTGAACTCTGTCTGAATAGATTCTGCAATGCAGCATAGAAAGGCAAAACAAATACACAGCAGTTACCAACTGGTCTAAAGCACAAAGCTGTGTGAATACGTAAGATTTTCCTTGGATGAAAACAATTGTTCCATCTAGAGCAGGGGTGTCGATCTCAACTACAAACTGGGCTGAAATTGAACACTAGGACCAAGTAGCGAGCCAACCTCAATGTTTAGTGGCCACCTCCCTCCCTTATAAAAGTACCCTGGTGTCTAATGGCACCCTAAGTCCCCTACACAATTAGGTGGGGGAGAGCTGGCAGGCACTCGGGTAACGCTGAATGAAGCAGGTAAAGTGGATGTTCACCCAGGATGACTATGTGCTCAAGACTTAAAAGCAATAGTAATGCAAAACATATGGAGGAGACAAAAGAAGTCTGGCACTATAGTTTTAATGTCAGCGAGTGGTTAGCAGTGCAATGACATGATGCATAGATGAATCACATGGCATTCAAGTGCAAAAAATTAAATCATGCAGATGCTGAGGCGCTGTACCTGAGTGTGGGAGGTTGCAGATGTGGGCGCCAAGTGGTGCACGGCCTAACGACCGTTTCGCAGGGCAAAACGCCTGGCTTCTTCTGAGGTGTGTGCACAAAGTGACTAGAACGAAGGCGGAATTTAAGTGCGCGTCAAAGCACGCACTTCCGTACCGCTGATAGTATCCGCCCCTCCATGTAGATTGGTCCGGACGAAAGTGTCATAGAAGAGGGCGGGAACAGGCGGAGCCACCAGTGTTAGTCACGGGCGCACGTCAGTAATGACGTTGCGATCGTGTGACCCGGGGCTACGCCTTCGCCCTCTGCTAAACTTACAACTCAATGTGTGCCGGGGCAGCGGCGGTATTCACTGGTTGCCATGGTGAGCGGGACCGCCCCATCCTGTGTAAACACTAAGAGACGGGGAAGCCCAGCCAACCATGCAAGACCAGTCCTGTGTTAGCAGGCATAGCGCTGCAACAGCAGTTGGGTAACAGCTGTAAAACCGGCCATATAGAACATGGAGCTATTCTCACATGTAAAGGCTCATTGGCCTATATGTTGCAACTGAGTGAAGTGGCACAGACCGGATATAACCAGAGGGGGGGGGGGGGGTGGACTGATGTACCCGAAAGGAGTGAGATAAGGGAAAAGTGAAGATGGATGTGAAACCTGGGGGGGGGGGAAAGAGAATTGTAAAGGGAGGGAGACGGGGGGAGAGGAGAAAGGGTGGCGGGTACACCCAGGGGTGGAAAAGAAAAGTGTGTGAGATGGCAGGAGTCCAGAAGTCCAGGAGAGCAACCATGAAGAGTGGCAAGATATGGCTCATAGTTAGGCTGGCCGTTAATCCCTTGAACGGGGATAATAAAACGGGTTGCTAGGTAAACTTTCATGAATATAAATGATAAAAATTATACCAGGATTCCAAAATTTAGGGAAAACCGGGTATAAATTAAAAACTCCGTAACGGTTCCCAAAAGTGCCACAATATGAGCCAAAAGGGGCAACAAAAAAGGGGGCCAGGGAGGAGGCACATATTAGGGATCAAGAAAACAGGCAAGGTCTACGTAGTCATTAAGACCCAAGGCACCCATAGCGTTGGTGCATAAAATCCAATGCGCTTCCTGTCTGAGCAGGAGTTTTTTCCTATCGCCCCCTTTCCGGGGAACATTGCAAATATCAATAATTGCAAACGATAGGAGATTGGGGTTGTTATCATGAACAGCTTTCATATGCTCAACTATTCTTGGGCACCCTTTGCCCTTGGGTAACAAACGTACATGTTCGAGAATGCTTTCTTTGGTCATTCTTGTAGTTTTACCAATGTAGAAACGTTGGCAAGGGCACCATAGTGCGTAAACAACAAATTTGGTTCTGCATGTTGCAAAAAATGTCGTGCTATGCGTGATAGGGCCTAGTTGGAAGAGCCTGCCAGTTTTCATAAGGTGGCATGCTTTACAGAAGCCACAGCGGTGGTTTCCTGTGGAAGTAAACCCGCTCAGCCAGGTGCGCTGTGAATTTTCGCGAAAGTCACTGTGAACCAATATATCGCCAATGGTCGGTGCTCTTTTAAACGCCACCAGGGGTTGGGATGGTAGGCTAGTTTTCAACACTGGGTCCTCTAGGAGGAGTGACCAGTTTTTACTGAAGGCCCATTTAATTTGCTTTGCCATAGGGGAAAATTCAAAGGAGAATACTCCAGACCCCTTAGTGGATGTTTTGGGGGCCCTTCTTTTGACCAGCTCGGACCTATCCTTTGTGGTGGCTTTTTTGATTGCTTCGTTAGGATTTCTTTCTTTATAACCCCTGGCCAACAGTCGCTGTTTGAGATCACTTGCTTGTGCCACAAATTCTTGTGGCTCTGTATTGTTTCTGCGTAGCCGCAGGAATTGGCCATAGGGGAGAGACTCTGTTACATGCTTTGGATGATAACTGTCTGAATGAAGGATAGTATTGGAGGCCGTAGGCTTGCGAAAGCCTCTGGTTGAAATTCCCTCCGATGTAATAACTAACTCAAGGTCAAGGTAATGGATACTTTCCTCCGATCATTTCATAGTGAATTGCATGTTAACATCGTTATTGTTGAGATACTCCAAGAAAGATCCGAGGAGTGAGACATCTCCTGACCAAAAGGTCAGGACGTCATCCACATACCTGGACCACATCCTCAGGTCCGATCGAAAAGGGTTACTGGAGGAATGTACATACTTTTATTCCCAAGCGCCCAAAAACAGGTTAGCATAGGTACAGGCTACTGGGGTCCCCATCGCGGTACCCGAGACCTGCTGATACCATGCGTTACCAAAAAGGAAAGCGTTGTGTGTGAGGACGAACCCTAGGCATTCACACACAAAGTTGTTGAAAACAACATCTTTTTTGCCCCTGTCAAGGTACATCCTGACGGCAGCTAGGCCATCGGAATGTGGGATTCTGCTGTAGAGGCTGGTGACGTCAATGGTCACCAACAGGTCCCCCCTGCACCACGACGAGGACCCAAGGCCCTCAAGAACATCAATGGTGTCGCTAAGGTGCGATGGAATATGTATTAAAAGCGGCCGGAGGATGTGGTCCAGGTATCTGGAAAGCCTCTCCGTGACCGGTCCCATGCCCGACACAATGGGTCGGCCCGGGGGATCGGTCACGGATTTGTGGATCTTAGGTAGGCAATACCACACAGGTTTCACTGGAAAGGAAGGCAACAGATTAATAGCTAAAGCAGATGTTAAACAACCATTCTCTACCCCTCTACGCAGGAGTGATCTCAGGGCAGTGTGGTAGCTTGCCGTGGGATCTCCTTTAAGGGGTTTGTAGGTGGTAGTGTCTGACAGTTGCCGTAGAGCCTCGGTTTTATAGCTTTCAGTGGAAAGCACCACTACAGACCCTCCATTGTCTGCCTTCCGGATTGTAAGGTCGGGGCGGTTTTTGAGCCAACGAAGGGCCCTATTTTCAGAGGGGGTCAGGTTCGATGGTTCTGTAGGGTAAACAAGAGCTTAAATTTCGACAAAAAACAGAGAATAGCGCTCGTATCCAAGTTTGTAATTGATAGTTTATTTATCTATGCATAAAAAATATCTAGCCTTTGGAGTTAAAACCATATAAGCATAAAGGGTTTCATATACAAGATCACTTCAAAAGTTCTCCACTATATCCCCTCCTGCATATGTCTTCTAAAAAAATAATAATAAGTGGAACAATATAACTTCATTCATGCCATGCACACTGTCATGCATACCATGGAGCCACCTGAATCTCTAATAAAAATTCCCCATAAAAAATTCTCCAGTAAAATCCGTGTAGATAAGTGTATTGGGTCAATCCGCCTATGCGTTTATAGCAGTCCCCTCCGTTATCTCAGAGTGTCTATCCACCTGCCGCAAAGGACGCTTTCAATCACTTGTGCGTTCAGTCACTTACGCGTCTTGCAGCTTTTCTAATTTTCACATGCGGGCTCCGGCCGGTAGCCTCGCAAGCAGGACTCCTCTCTCTTTCCGTATCGCCGCTCCCCCGGTATGGCGTCCGTTTGCAAGCTCCTTACAGCTCCGTGCGCTCCGGCTGCACAGCTTTCCGGGTGATTGGCCAGTTGGGAGTGACGTCACTTCCCTTTCCGGGCTCCTGCGTTCCAACCAGCGTTCCAATGCGATTTCCTGCTTTCAGAACTCCCATATGCAACCATGCACCTTGTACTGTACGTGCTTTTGTTGCAGAATGTAGGAACACTGCGTGGATGCTCCTAGAGCCCTTCACATCGACATGTTTCGATAGTATACGACTATCTTCATCAGGATGAGGGATACCCACTGGCCACCACTTCCTGCTTTTTATAGACATCCAATCTATCAAATCTCCACCTTTCCTTAAAGGGGAACTCCATTCATTACTCATAGTTGCCCTCAATTCTCTAAGTCTCAATTTTTCACCCTCCATAGATTATTTTTACATTTTCTAAGCGTTTTTAGGCATTTATTGGGCATTTTTTTTAGCGTTTTTAGGCATTTATTGGGCATTTTTTGAGCGTTTTTAGGCATTTATTGGGCATTTTTCAAGCATTTTCTGGACATTTTCTGATCATTTTTCAGTCATTTTTTGAAAACATCCTCCTAAAAGCTTCCTCCTAAAAGCTCCCCCTCTCCCTCCATAGAGACCCAGGTGATCCATGCACTCAGGTGGCTCCCATTCATCTCATTGCAAGAAACCAAACATCTCCCATTCTTCATTTAAGCCATTAGGTACCATAGTGTTTAAATTAAAAATCCATTGGCTTTCTTTTCTTGACATTTTTGCTATGTAGTTTCCCCCTCTGGGGTCTCTCCGGATTATTTCCAATCCAAAAAATATCACATTATTCAATTTGCTTCCATGGTGCTGTCTAAAATGTTTGGAGAGGGGATGCCCCTCCCAACCCTTCAAAATATTATTAAAATGTTCCCCTATACGCTTATGCATTTCCCTCTTTATGCATAAGCGTATAGGGGAACATTTTAATAATATTTTGAAGGGTTGGGAGGGGCATCCCCTCTCCAAACATTTTAGACAAACATTTTAGACAGCACCATGGAAGCAAATTGAATAATGTGATATTTTTTGGATTGGAAATAATCCGGAGAGACCCCAGAGGGGGAAACTACATAGCAAAAATGTCAAGAAAAGAAAGCCAATGGATTTTTAATTTAAACACTATGGTACCTAATGGCTTAAATGAAGAATGGGAGATGTTTGGTTTCTTGCAATGAGATGAATGGGAGCCACCTGAGTGCATGGATCACCTGGGTCTCTATGGAGGGAGAGGGGGAGCTTTTAGGAGGAAGCTTTTAGGAGGATGTTTTCAAAAAATGACTGAAAAATGATCAGAAAATGTCCAGAAAATGCTTGAAAAATGCCCAATAAATGCCTAAAAACGCTCAAAAAATGCCCAATAAATGCCTAAAAACGCGAAAAAAATGCCCAATAAATGCCTAAAAACGCTTAGAAAATGTAAAAATAATCTATGGAGGGTGAAAAATTGAGACTTAGAGAATTGAGGGCAACTATGAGTAATGAATGGAGTTCCCCTTTAAGGAAAGGTGGAGATTTGATAGATTGGATGTATATAAAAAGCAGGAAGTGGTGGCCAGTGGGTATCCCTCATCCTGATGAAGATAGTCGTATACTATCGAAACATGTCGATGTGAAGGGCTCTAGGAGCATCCACGCAGTGTTCCTACATTCTGCAACAAAAGTACGTACAGTACAAGGTGCATGGTTGCATATGGGAGTTCTGAAAGCAGGAAATCGCATTGGAACGCTGGTTGGAACGCAGGAGCCCGGAAAGGGAAGTGACGTCACTCCCAACTGGCCAATCACCCGGAAAGCTGTGCAGCCGGAGCGCACGGAGCTGTAAGGAGCTTGCAAACGGACGCCATACCGGGGGAGCGGCGATACGGAAAGAGAGAGGAGTCCTGCTTGCGAGGCTACCGGCCGGAGCCCGCATGTGAAAATTAGAAAAGCTGCAAGACGCGTAAGTGACTGAACGCACAAGTGATTGAAAGCGTCCTTTGCGGCAGGTGGATAGACACTCTGAGATAACGGAGGGGACTGCTATAAACGCATAGGCGGATTGACCCAATACACTTATCTACACGGATTTTACTGGAGAATTTTTTATGGGGAATTTTTATTAGAGATTCAGGTGGCTCCATGGTATGCATGACAGTGTGCATGGCATGAATGAAGTTATATTGTTCCACTTATTATTATTTTTTTAGAAGACATATGCAGGAGGGGATATAGTGGAGAACTTTTGAAGTGATCTTGTATATGAAACCCTTTATGCTTATATGGTTTTAACTCCAAAGGCTAGATATTTTTTATGCATAGATAAATAAACTATCAATTACAAACTTGGATACGAGCGCTATTCTCTGTTTTTTGTCTATTTTTATGTTTGGTGGGGATTAAAGGGATACCCACACCTTGAGAATTAAGCAGCTGATTGATTGGGAGGATAGGGAGACAGAGTAGCGCCTTTTTACTTCTCCTTCTTTTTGCTTCTCAAGAGCTTTAATTTCACTGTCTATTTGTTTTTCGAAAAGATCAATGCAAGAGCCTGCCGTTGTAGGAAATGGCATAGTGGATTTACATGGATTGAACTTTGTGGTGTCATGCGATGGTACTTCAACCAACGCTGAATCCGCCAAAAGTTCATTGAGGGAAGAAATTTCTCCAAGTTCTCTATCGTTCCAAGAACCCAATGGACTAAATCCTAGTGGGCCTACGATAGATTGTTCGACTTCTTGGGGGCTCACTAGGGAAGAGGTTTCCTCATTCTTCATTTTTCCGAAATGATGCTGAATATTAAGCTCTCTGATTCCTTTATATAAGTCCACTTTAAATTGTGAATAATCAAACTGTTGAGTTAAGGAGAAGTTCAATCCCTTATTCAAAAGGCTTTCTACTCCCTCTGGTAGTTCCACTGAAGTTAAGTTCACCAGGTTTGTTTTGATATTAGAGGGCATCTCGGCTAATAAGTCACCTTCCTCTTTTTGCCTTTTCCTCTCGGTTTGTCCTCCCAGGTCACTTTTTTGTCTTTTGTTTCTTCCTCTCCTCCGCCTGATGCGCCGCCAAAAGGGGCACCTGTGGGATTAGGGGATGGTTTCTTGGGGTTCCGTTTGGGGCGTGGTTTGGGAGTGTCGTCACCGCTTGATTCTGAGTCGGTGGTCCAGTAACCCTTAGGCTTTCCCGGGGTGCCTGGCTTTCCTCTAGGTTTGAAGCCTGGAACTTGTGTCCAGGAAAAAATACGTCCAAACTTGTAATCCTCTCTATCACGGAGGAACTTGTCTACATGGAGGGGCGGATACTATCAGCGGTACGGAAGTGCGCGCTTTGACGCGCACTTAAATTCCGCCTTCGTTCTAGTCACTTTGTGCACACACCTCAGAAGAAGCCAGGCGTTTTGCCCTGCGAAACGGTCGTTAGGCCGTGCACCACTTGGCGCCCACATCTGCAACCTCCCACACTCAGGTACAGCGCCTCAGCATCTGCATGATTTAATTTTTTGCACTTGAATGCCATGTGATTCATCTATGCATCATGTCATTGCACTGCTAACCACTCGCTGACATTAAAACTATAGTGCCAGACTTCTTTTGTCTCCTCCATATGATCCCCTACACAATTACCTGGTGTTTAGTGGCCCTCCTCCCTCTCCTATATAGTTCCCTGGTGTCTAGTGGCCCTCCTCCCTCTCCTATATAGTTCCCTGGTGTCTAGTGGCCCTCCTCCCTCTCCTATACAGTTCCCTGGTGTCTAGTGGCCCTCCTCCCTCTCCTATACAGTTCCCTGGTGTCTAGTGCCCCCCCCCTCCCTTCCCTATACAGTTCCCTAGGTTCTAGTGGCCCTCCCCAGTCCCCTATACAGTTCCCTGATGTCTAGTGCTTTTGCCCCTCCACCCTCGTATGGCTTTCTTGGTGATTTTCACTGGTGGTCTACAATGGGCCAAACATAATGCAAAGTGGGGAAAGCACTTGAATGCCAAATCCGATGGCTCTATGGTCCAGATTTGGCCCGTGGGCTGGAGTTTAACATGTATGATCTATAGTGAGCAGAGTGACCCCCAGACAGCATTGGCCTTCCATAGGGGAACATCATTGGGAGTGGTGGTGCTGTGGTGAATTTCCCACAGCAGGATGCCAATTGCCTCAACCTCCTTCCTCTCAACTCTATGGAGCAGAACGTGCATAGCTGAAACCCATGCAGCATATCTGTACAGTGCTACTTATGAAACTGCTGACCTGGCAGTCATTTTAATAAATGCTTAAAGCAAACATGAACTGAAAATATATTTAAGAGATAATTAACTGTGTGTATGGTAGTAAATGTATATATACACCTTTCCTGCAGTCTCACATTCTTATTTTCAGTTTAAAGGGGAACTGAAGTAAGAGGTATACAGAGGCTGCCATATTTATTTCCTTTTAATCAATACCAGTTGCCTGGCAGCCCTGCTGATCCTCTGCCTCTAATACTATTAGCCATAGCCCCTGAACAAGCATGCAGCAGATCAGGTGTTTCAGACTTTAAAGTCAGATCTGACAAGACTAGCTGCATGCTTGTTTCTGGTGTTATTGAGATGCTACTGCAGAGAAATAGACCAGCAGGGCTGCCAGGCAACTGATATTGATTAAAAGGAAATAAATATGGCAGCCTCCGTGTACCTCTTACTTCAGTTCCCCTTTAAGAGCTACAACTGTATGTGACTTGTAAAGAGCAGCTATGACAGTGTGAGGTAGACTCCAGGGGAGAGATATAATTACCATTTGATTCTTTCAGCACTATGCCCTTATCAGGACTCTGTGTGCAGACAAAAGTGTTTTGTTTTCTATTTTTTTTTTTTTTTTTAACAGTCAAATTTTATTGAATTTTCTAACAGAGAATAAGATACAACACTGGTGAGGAGACACCAGAACAGTGACCCCCCCCACCACCACCACCACCCTAGCCCTCCCACCCCCCACCCCACTCTGAGTGCATCACGCCTACAGGAGAGTTCTATCAGGAGAACAAGGGGTTGACCCGCTGCTGAACAATGTTTACAAGTTATCTAAACAGTATCAGGTGTGTGTGAGAGGACATGTATTCAGACCATTGAAGCCAAATTCTTTCAAATTTCAGGGGACATTTCCTGTTAAGGTAGGTTAGTTTATACCAGACCATAGCTTTATTGATTCTCTTGAACCAAGGGTTCTTAGAGGGAGGTTAGTCGGAAAACCATTTGAAGAAGAGTTCTCGCCGAGCATACAGACATAAAGTTTTGTTTTCTATTTACTTTTCAGGAGACCCATGCTGCTGATGCACTACCATATTTATAGATAAATGCACCTTTCTGATAACTGTTACAGTGCAAAAAAACAGAAGGGTAACACGGGCAAGCTCAAGGTAGGATAGATTTGCTCCTTTATTTCTTATTGTGCCACATATCTGTATAGGTATGTTTTAAGTTCTGTACATAGCTTTAGTGAACCCATCACAATAATAGTAATGAGTAAATCCCAAACTTCCTGAGAGAAATAACGCAATTTTAGTCTATTGCTAAATTTAAAGAGATTTGAGGACCCCATGGCTGCCTATTTTTTAAAAGCACTTACGTTTAACCTTCAGTCTGTACAAATCCCAGGAGTGAGGCACTGTCCGGAAGCTTCTCCTTATTTACTCCTCTCCCACCTCTTGTGTTCAGTACATATACAGCAGCATTAAGTTACATATAGTGATGGTTATGACTCGGAGTACTCATGGAGAAATACAGTATGTGATCAGTTTGGTCAGGGGATAGATATGTAAGTCTCTGGTTTGCTAGTCATGAACACATGCTAAAAGCAGGATGTGACCACAGCAAATCAGAGCTTTGCTAATCAGAGCTTGTTTCACTGGTTGTCCTGATTGTACAGTATGCTGAACTGCTCATGTATCTATGATCTCCATTGTTGTATGTTTCGCACATTGTACAGTGCTATGGAATATGTTGGCACGCAATAAATAAAAATAATATTTGGTGATTAACTAGATGGCAGTTGATCACTATGTAAAGTCCAAGTAAACACTGGACTTTGAGAACAGTGAACTGTGAAGTACTTCTTAAAGAGAAACTCCAACCAAGAATTGAACTATATCCCAATCAGTAGCTGATACCCCCTTTTACATGAGAAATATATTGATTTTCACAAACAGACCATCAGGGGGCGCTGTATGACTGATTTTGTGCTGAAACCCCTCCCACAAGAAGCTCTGGGACCGCGGTACTTTTGGCAGTTTGTTACAATGTAACAAGGTTCACAGACAGGAATTAGCGGTTTACAGCTGTCTCTAACAGCCAAAACAGCTAGCAGCAGCTACATAACCTGCCCACAGTAAAAATGTCACCATGTAATAAATGTCAGAATGTAAATCGGGGAGAGGAAAGATTTTACAATGAGCAAACACGGACTAAATCATTTATACATAATTATTGTAAAAATGAAGCACCTTTTTTATTGCATTATTTTCACTGGAGTTCCTCTTTAAGGATACCATACATGGTCGAACCAGAAATTTAATGTTTTAAATATATTCAATAAAGTGTTTGACAATGTGGGGGTAAAAATGTGAAAACAAATGTGATCAGTTTAATAAAAAAAAATGACATCAATGCCTGATTGGGTGTAATGAAATATTCTATCTACGTATTGTGGTGCAGCCTTGGCTATCTCAATCCCCTCTCCCAGTGACCCTCAAAGAGAGGTACACCAGATATCTATAACTGTTCCAGAATACCACCTAAGAAGGCAATACATTCCCCAGTCTTTGATAGGCATCGTGCTGTCCTTACCGTATATGGCCAGTACAGTGTTTACTTAAACTTCTGCCATACTGGTTTACTGTAAGCAGTAAGCACTGGTCATCCTGGCTCTGACCACATTCTCACCTTCATCCCATGTAAGCACTTGCCTGTACAGAAATGAGATGGCAAGAGGTGAGGTAAAATCTGCATAAGCCGTGTACTATCCTAATAGAATGGCTAAAGGGGAGAACCGTCTGGGATAAGAAAAAGGAGGAGAAAAACAATATGGACACCTCTAGTTCCCATTCTCCCCCTTCATTCTTTTATGGTCATCTGCTTGCCACTGCTGCTGTAACAGAGATAACAATGACTATTTATCTCAAACACAAATGTTAAGGTGGCCTCTGTATCCACACTGGCCCGTTTAATAAGGATAGATGAGCTAAAGAGCAATTATTCTCTAAACTTTTGTGGATGATCAAGTACGCAGGTAGTCAATGTCACTGGATGGAGATCTGGTAAACAGCCAACAATCAATATATAGTGTATAGTCAGCATCTAACCTATAATTAAGACATAACCTTTACTGTGACCCTGGAAAACTATTCTAAAACAATGGGTGGGAAATGTAAATAGCCAATTAAATCCAATTGCTCCCTACTGGATGGTAAGTTCATGCTACTGCAAACGCTGCTGCTGAATTAATATTGCAGGTAGATACCTTTACAGCTGAATTTTGATGATGCCTTGGTTGCCTGCTTGTGCAGAACCTAGAAATTTACATTAACTCATCCTGTTGGTTACAAGCCAATTCAAGAGCTATTTACTGAGATGGTGCATTCTAATTACTAATGCAATCATAGTATAATAATTATGATAACATTTGTATAGTGCCTTTCTCCCGTCGGACTCCAAGCATTTGACGGCCACCCTGCAGCATTAGGGAGCCTTGCCCAAGAACTGAACACTGTTCAGTTCTTGGGCTTCAGCTTCAATTCACACCCTGGTATGCTGTGCCGATGATGGTGTCTTTTTACCTGTACACTATCCAACCGGGGTCAACCACAGGCTTCCTTTGTTGCTTGATGCTACCAATTAATAAGCTTATTTTATGACTAGTCATTTAAGCCTGTTAGATAACGAGATGCTGAACACTAGTGCAGCCGTGACACCCACGATTCTCTCACACTAGCGACACTCACCTGAAGGTCTAGGGCTGTGCGCAGGGTCGGACTGGGACACTGGGGGCCCACCAAAGAAATTTCAACCTGGGGCCCACACATCCCATGATTGCGGTGAAAAAAGGGCTTGACCATGCACCAGAAGGTGGGCGTGGCCATGATGTATTATGGACAGGGACAAATGTACATGATCTTAGCAGCATTGTAATTCAGAGACACTGCTGCCCAGCAAAACCTTGCATCGAGTCCCCTCCTTCAATATAAAGTAATGTCCTATTTTGCAGAGGTTGTGACCGCAGAGGTTGCGACCGCATCGGAGCCCTTGGGCCAAAGGGGCCCCAAAGGGCCCTCCCTCAACTACAGTATTACCTCTCTATTGGTCCTGTGCTCATACTAATCACTTCTATAGATACTTTGAACAGTGGTAATCATTAACAAGCTATTTCCCATCCCCTTCTTGCACCTCTGACACTTTAGTTGCCATTGGCTGGTTTTGGTGCGTCGTATCAATTGTTATGTATAGAGTGCTTGGGGGGCCCCATTGTAAAATTTGCATCGAGGCCCACAGCTCCTTAGCTACACCACTGCCCCTCAGCATGAGTGATTACAGCACTGAGAAGATAATTTTTGTGCTGCAGGCAGCAATTGGAGCTCTGTCAGACAAGGAGGGGGGGGCCCACCAGAGACCTAGAGGGGGGGCCCACCGAGGGAAAAAAACTGTACTACTGTGGCCCAGTCCGACCCTGGCTGTGCGCATGCCTCACGGCCCTGTATCTTCACAGTGAGGTGACACACATACATGCTAGGACGGACACATAAATCAGGGATTTTATTAGGCAGAATAATTAAAAATGACGTACTTATTTTGGGAAGAGTAGAAATGTCACTAGATTAAAGGACAATGCAAACCTAAAGCTTTGCCATCACTGAATGTCAAACATGAAAGTTACAGTATGTGAAGAATGATCACATTGTTCTCATATTATTATTATTACTATTATTTTTTTTTTTTTGGGGGGGGGGGGGGGGGGGGGAATGACAGAATACATTTTATGTGCACAAAGTAGAGAAAAGATGTATGTAAGGCATGTACAATCTTGCAGTGGGTTATATTTTAAAATATACAGAAAATATTCCATTTGGAATTGCTCTGCCCTCTTGTGGTTACATATAATACTTCAACTCTTGTATTTCAAGGGGAAATTGCAATACAAATTTTTCAAGATAATAGATTTTGCTTATATCAATCCACATTAACACTATCTCTATTTATAACATCAAAACTGTGCATTTATTAAGTTACTGTTTGGTGGTGATTAAGTGATTTTAAGCCCCACAGGAAGTGTTACTTTCTCATTCCCCAGGAGAGCAGCTGGAACAGCAACATACGGTATCTTACACCTCTCACATCATTGTAAATATTGTATTATATCCTTTCATGCGACAATACTGAAGATATGACACCTTGATACAATAAAAAAGCAGTCAGTGTATCAACAAAATAACACCACCCAGTGCCGAGGGTCCTTTTACACCTTGGTAAGATGCAATTTGGAATAATCGCACCGCACCAGAGCCAAAAAAGTTAAACGTGCATTATAGCCAAAGTGGGAACCTCCTCCCCCCCCCCCCCCCCCCCCCCCAAAAAAAATAAAATGACTTTGCACTGTGGAAGTTGCATGGAAACTCGCTCAGCTTCTGTGTTGCCCGGAGCACTTGGCAGGCAGTGTCATGTACCATGGACTGTAATGGCCTGTGCAACAAGCTGCAGTAGGAGAGAGTAACAACACGGAAAGTTTAAAAGGCCCCAAATGGCCCTTTTCCACTTGCAAGCGTGATCGCAAGTGTAACTGCACTGCGTTTACGATGACGCAGGCTGCTTTTACCACTCGCTGTGAGTGCGTCGTACAGCAGTCAGGAATGAAGCGCGAAGCCGGACGGCGACTGCAATTTAGGAAAAAACTAGTGAAAAATTAGCACCGCGATTTACGTGCAAATTGTGGTGCTCTAGAGATTGGCAAAATGCCTGTGATCCGCTTTTTGAAGCGGACGACAGCCAGTGGAAAAGAGCTCTTAATGTCTAAATGGCTGGCAACAAAAGTGAGCAATATTGGAAGCCAAAAATAAGTAATGGTGAAAGAGTTTTCATACCTTTAGGACAGGGACCTACTACAGGCGATTTGCCGCTATCACAAAGTCCCATGATTTAGTGAATCGCAGAAGTGCCGCAATTTCACTATGATTGTGTAACGATCGGTGTCAGCAAGGACAGATTTTCTGATTATCAGTGATCTGCAGTATCACCAATAATACAGATGTTATACCTGCTCATGTGGTGATCTGCAGAATCACCAATAATGCAAGTATAGCAACACACAGGACACTCAGGTGTAAGATAGTGTTTGGTGCAACAGTAAATATTGATAGAGATACCCACTATCCCAGAGGAGCTGGTAGAAGGGGGTATCTCTAAAGAACACAGTAATAAGTACTCCAGCAGGCTGGAGACACAGAGGAGTAGTGATAGGTTCACCCGAGGAGCGGGTGATGCACAGTAAAACAATGTAGAGTGATCACTCGAGGAGCGAGTGATTCAGACTGTACTGCAGCAGGTGATCCCCTGAGGGTCAGGAGATCCAGACAGTACTGTAATAGCTAGTCACCTGAGGAGCAGGTGATTAAGACTGTACTGCAGCTATCAACCTGAGGAGCAGGTGATTAAGACTGTACTGCAGCTATCTACCTGAGGAGCAGGTGATTCAGACTATACTGCAGCTATCAACCTGAGGAGCAGGTGATTCAGACTATACTGCAGCTATCAACCTGAGGAGCAGGTGATTACTAAACTGAGAGTCCCTCACCAGGACTAAACTCACTGGTGAGGGCAGAAAAGTCAGACAAGCAGGTTCGGCAACACACGGACAGATACGGTACAAAGGTAGAAGACAGAATCAGAGTGAGGGATAAGCTAAGTTGGCAACTGGATCAGATAGGCAAAGCACAGAATCACAAGACAGAAGAGTAGTCGAGGCTTAGCAGAGGGTCATAACAAATAATACAATTCAATTAGTACTTTAAGCTATCAACAGAATCTGGCTAAGTGTGGATCCCCAGCTCCTGCTGGTTCTAGCACACTTTCGGATCTGACTATGGGTCTGAGTGCTAACACGTAGCAGGCATGTTCTATATATATTGGGAGCGCTCCTAAGCACCGCCCCAGTCACTCAGCCAATCAGGATCAATGTTGGAGTCAGCTGATCGGCTCCGACTCCAATTCTGCTTGCACAAAGATCCTGTCTGTGCGCGCGTAGACCTCAGTCTATGTGCGACTGAGGGACCAGGCAAAGTTCCATCATGTAACAATGCGGCGAAGGCCGCTGGCTGAGACGCGGGGACAGCCGCCCTGCTGCTCAGCGCTGCAGCGGCCTCCCCATCATTCACGACAGTCCCAGGCACAATTCCATCATGTACCTGCGCGGCGGAAACCGCCGGCTAAGACGCGGAGATAGCCGCCATGCCACTCCATGTTGCGGCTATCCCTTACAGATTGCCAGAGCGATTTGGCTACTGTAGCTACTAATGCGATCGCTTCGGGATTGCTCCAAAAATTCTGTAAGTGGCACCATCTCCCATAGGGATCCACTTGAGTAGCGCAGCTAAACGTTCCTAGATGGTCTCAGGCCCTAATTGAAAATACAGATATACTTGGTTACTACTTGGTTTCTTCTGTATATAAAGTGTATGGTGTCAAAAATTATTTTAAAAGCTTAGGTGGAGGTCTTAGTATTAAATTCTGCCAAAGCTCTTCAAAAAAACTCTGCCTGCTTTGCCACGGCAGCAACCAATTATGCTGAAGCAACAGTGATCGTGGTAGCCAGAGCCTCCATGGCTATTTTGGGAAAAAAACAAAAACTACATTGCCAGATCTCCGAGGGGGGCACAGCTGCCTAGAGGGATGATGTCAGAACAGATAAGTACTTAACCTAAATACTCACCAATCCTCCATCATTAAGACAGAGCCTGTCATGTCAGTCTCTGTCATTTTACCAGAGGTACTCTTTAAAATGACTTTGTAACCTCTTCCATTCCACTGTCAGCATGCCAACTCCCCCAATGACGTATATAGTTCTGCAATTCTTGTGTGCTGGGATAGGAGGAGGGACAACAATATGGAGGACAATAAACAGACTTCTAGTGGGCCGAGTAAGGAGGGGGAACAATGAGCTCGGCAGTCTGGCATTTAAACATCAGGCATACCAGATCTTTAAACTAGATCAGGGACACTTGTATACACTATATTCTTGACCTAGAGAGCCATAAATAGCTGCCTCAGGGATGGTTCACACTTTGGCGCTTTGCTAACGTATCCCTATGGAATCATTCTCACTGCAGCGTGTGCAATTTACATAAATCGAAAACTTGTTGCATGTAGCGCTTTGGTGCCGATAGCGGTGTGATTCTCGTTCTATAAAATTGTGAATCAACGCAAATCGCGGCAAAAACGATTTGTGTTCCGAGTGTGAACTAGCCCTCAGCCAAGTTCCTTCTAGCATGTGTATTAAGTTTTTTATTGATCATCTTATCAGTTCCCTGCCCTCAGAATGTTTGTCACAATCACACACAAGCTTGATCCCCTTTTATCAGTGAAAATGTGGCTACAGTAGCAGTATTTTTTTTTTCATTGTCAACGAACCTCCCCGTAAGTGAAGTTAGTAAACTGTGTAGCTGTAGGGAATAAAGCAGGCATTTACTTACCTAGGGGGGCTGCCCTGTAGCGCCTATTGTCCATTTGGATGCATCTGTCTCTTTGCCCACATACAGCAGGTTCCTGCTGGTTATTCATACAGTATGTCCCCGGCCGCCGTGAAGTGTAGCTCCCATTGATGTGATTTTATCTGTAATCACATGAATGGGGACTACATCTCCCAGCATGCATCGCACAGCTGGGGACATACAAATAACCAGCAGGAACCTGCGGCTCTACGGCATGGGGGGGGGGGGGGTGAGAAGATGGTGGCATCCAAATAGACAAGGGAGGCTTTAGAGCAGGCCCCTTAAGTAAATGCCTGCTTTACTCCCCAAATGTTATCCCCCTCCCCCCCCCCTGCAGATGTTCATTTGACAATTTACAAAAAAATACTGCTCAGGTCGCTTTAAAACTTACAGCAACACAAAAAATAATATACTCCGTAAAAATGTTCATTATATATATACAGTATATGCCGTTATTTTATGTCGTTTCAGGTACCATTTATATATAGATAAATCTAAATAAACCGAATTACAACTTTGTCTAAAACTTAATAAACACGTGTTCCACCCCCATTCACCCCCAAAATACATTTTGCTTTATATACTTTCATGTATATATTTTGTATATGCTGTGCACATTTTTATGCTTCAGTTTACCAGATGGAGACTTTTATTTTACTAAAACAGATGGGAGAGTCTTTAAATAGTTTATGATGCATGTTTTGATCACACAACTCTACGAAAATAATGCTTTTTATCACTCTACTTTCATTTTTAAAGGGGATTGTTTGTAAATACTTCTTGTTGCTTACAGACATGCACAGCATATGGAGTATTACACTGGGAAAGGTCTTCCACTCACATAACATACCTTTACGGCTCAGCCCCACTGGTGAGTGCTTTGCGATCCATTCAGGCTGCATTTTGAAAAAAAAGCACTTTCTTTGACTTGCACTAGAATTATGGGAAATCGCAACAATTTTGAAAAATCGTGGCAAAAATTGATGCACTAATGCAATCAATGGGAGTTTTTTTTTCTACTACCCATTATCACTGCTTGTCACATGCTAGCTGCCTAATTCCTGACTAACTATCACTACTTACAATCTACTAGAAGATATTGATTGCTTGCCGGTAGATACTACTGATTACTGCCAGCCTACTCCAAAAATGTACCTTTCACTACCTACCCACCACCAGAATCTGTCTATCACTGCTTGCCAGCCACTAGAATCTATCAATCACTATCTGCTACTAGAATCTACCAAGCTTTATTAGCCTGCTATAATGCTGGGAATACACTATACGTTTTTTCTTATCAATCGAGCCGCTGATGTATTGATAAGTTCCAACATGTTCGATTGCCCACCGGATCGATTCCGCGCTCGATACCCGCGGGCAGGACAATGCAAGATAAGGAAGCGCGGGGACGAGCGGGAATCGATACAGGCGCGCGGGGACGTATAGTGTATGCCCAGCATTAGAATCTACCAATCCCCACTTACCAGTCACTGGCAGCTTGCCACTACCTTCACACCACTAGAGTCTAAAGGTGGACACACCATACCATTTTTTAAATATCTTTTCAATTCAAGAATTGCAATACATTTTTCTGACTAATTGTAACATTTCATAACATTTTGAACAAATGGAACAAAAAAAAAAAAAAGAAAACAAAAAAAACTTAATTTTTTCTAATTGGTGTAAAAATTGGATCTTTTAATTGTATGGTGAGTGGCCACCCTAAAGCGGACCCAAACCAAACATTTTTTTAAAATTCAAAATACTTAGTTGCACCACTCTGACACATACAAAGATAAATAAACACTCCTTCAAGCCTATGAGCATTTCAGTGCATGCTTTTTACCCTTCTCTTTTCATAACTAGAGTTATACAGGTGGCAGCCATTAGCAATTCCTCCTTTGCTGGACACCTCCTACTCCACCAGTGTGCCGGATTCTGTCCCGGCAATATGAAAGTAAGGAAGACAGAGGTGCTCACTTCTTCATTTAGACCCATTGAGTTATACTCCTGTCCTGCGGGACCACACCTGCGAAATGCGTTGCACTAAGTGGAGTTAAATAAAATATTTGTATTGATATATTGTGACTCAATTGAGTTTTATATTTTTGAGGGAGGCAAGTCCACCTGAACATCCCCCTCTTTTAGACGGTTTTTAAATATTTTTATTCTACTCTGGCGCCTCTGTACACTAAGCCTTGCTGAAATCTTGATTCCACCCTCAGTGGAGGGGTGCTACCCCGTTTCCTATCTACAGAGAGCGACATCTTAAAAACCTGAGTGGGGTCAGGTTCTAATACTCCCCACCTGCACTTGAAGTGGTTGCCTATGGGTAATCCATGTTTGTGAGTATATCTAAATATTTTGCTTTAAACCACAACCAACTTCACAATACTACACCATATTGGGCTCTCGATTTCTCTTTGTTCTTTCAAGCATGAAAGGAAGGGAGGGTTTCCTCCAATAAATGTAAAATATGTTGTCATCATGCAGCAGAAAAAAGGCGGCTATTTATTATTATAATTTAGAAAATAGATTTTATTTCTGAAATCTTGTATTTTTAATTTGGGTCCACTTTAAAGAGAACCCGAGGTGTGTTTAAAGAATGTTATCTGCATACAGAGGCTGGATCTGCCTATACAGCCCAGCCTCTGTTGCTATCCCAAACCCCACTAAGGTCCCTCTGCACTCTGCAATCCCATGCTGTGAGGCTGTGTTTACATCTGTAGTGTCAGTCTCAGCTGCTCTCCCGCCTCCTGCATAGCTCCGGTCCCTGCCCCCGTCCCTTCCCTCCAATCAGCAGGGAGGGAAGGGATGCAGGCGGGGACTGGAGTTCTGCAGGAGGCGGGGAGAGCAGCAGACTGACACTATAGAGATAAACACAGCCAGCTCTGACAAGCTGTTTGTCAGCAGCGTGGCTGTGATTTATGAGGGATTGCAGAGTGCAGGGGGACCTTAGGTGGGTTTGGGATAGCAACAGAGGCTGGGCTGTATAGCCAGATCCAGCCTCTGTATGCAGATAATATTCTTCAAACCCGCCTCGGGTTCTCTTTAACTGTTATACCTGCCAGTCACTTGTACTTACCGATCACTATTTACACACCACTAGAATCTACTAATCACTACCAGCCTGACACTAGAATATACATATCACTACCAGACTGACTGCCGTCTAGCTCTACTAATCGGTACCAGCCTGCCACTAAAGACTACTTCTACTATTATCTGCCTCACAATGGTATTCCTTGCTGTGACTGAAATAATATGCTTTTCATTAGTAATATGTGCATATCACTGATGTGCCCTTTATCTCTAGTGATATTTGCGTGTCATTGGTGATATCTATGCCACTGCTACCTGCAGCAGCATAACCATATGGGATGCAAAAGCTGCGACCACACCAGGGCCCACCTACATCAACTGTTGTATATCTTGAGTGGTATACATGCTGGAAATAATTACCTCTATATGTGCTTTGAATAGTGGTAATCATTAATTAAATGTTCCCCTCCCCTTGCTTACACTTCTCTGATGCTGCAGCTGTCCTGGGCAAGTTCTGATGCGCCATATCAGTTATGCTGAGGGAGTTCAATAAAAAAAAAACATGCAGTGCATCCACATCATAGTTACAGTATATGCCTGTTATTGCAAATATCTGCACACCTTAGGAATTGACTTATTTTGCTTGCTTAGTAAGTTGCCATGGCATTGATTCACTAAAATCCCAATACATTTTTTTGTGTGCAAAGTTAAACAAATGATTGCTTCATACAGTGAAGATTCCTCCCACCTACAATGTGTGTGGGTGGGAGGAGTCTCAGGTGCCTGGTGTGCCAAATAGACCAGAAGTGGCCCTGGTGGGCACTGAAAATAACATGATAAGTGACACTACAAGGCTACTGAACAGTAAAATAATGTTGTGTACACTGTGTTGTTTTACTGGGGTGTGATTACGGTAATGGAGGTAAAAAAATAAATTAAAAAAAAGTTATGGTGTAAAGGTATTTTAAGATATTTTTGCTGTTAGGAGACAGTGGGGAATATTTGTCAAGAGTGTTTGAGACAAAATATTGGTAGGTTTTTAGAAATCCGTCCAGAACTGTCTCAGACATCTTAAGAAGTCACTAGATAGTGCAGTTTCCTTCTTAAACTGTTCTTAAATAGGAGGAGTTAGGAGGGTTACTCAGACAGTGCTTGTGTGAGGGAAATTGCTGTTGCTGAACCAATACATCTGCTGTATTGCATCAATGCCCAGCACTGGAAGGGTTAAGCAAAGAACAGCTTCACCGGATTCAGCAGGGGGGAGGAGTACTTCCCAACTCATGTCTAGCCTGCACTGCACTAGCTGTGTAGAAGTGCTATTAAGCACTTCATCTGCTGCAGTTTAGAAATTGATTTGCACTTTTCTTAACTGTAGTGCAGTCCTAGAAATTCATGCTAACCTGCCACTTTTAGGCTGCTTTCACAGTGGGACGTTAAAGTCCCACGTTACAGCAGCCTGTAACGCAGCCCAACTCACAGCAATTAAAAATCAATGGGCTGTTCACCGTGCCCACGTTGCATACGAGTATAACGCTGCACGTTAAATGAAAGTGCAGCATGCTGTGCGTTATACTCGTATGTGGCTGTGTTAGACTGCTTGCACATACTCAGTAATGTATGTCAGGAGAGGAGGAGGGGAGAGTCCGCTATTGTGTCTAGCCACATGGCTAATTAATATTCACTGCACTGTAGTGCTGTGCAGATCATGAACGATTCGGATCTTTGATCCGGATCTTTTTTGTGAGTCGGATCATCCGAATCATCACAATTAACTATTCGGTTCACAGTGGATGTCTGGCAGCTTCTGTGCACAAGCAAAATCTTCCTGCTGCATCTCTCCCTTCCCCATTAGCACCTTCAATGTGCCCTCATTCTCCTGCACCTCTCACTCTGCTGCACCCCTGCTTCCCAAGTAAAATGATTCAAAGATTCGGTTCAAAGATCCGGAACTTTTCAATGATCCGATTCGAATCATCCGAATTATTGAAGTGAGTGAGTGGTAGTGAGTGGTGGAACGCGTCACATAGGTCGCGTATTACATCGGTGACGCGCATAGGATCCATGGACTTCTGGGTAAGTTAACCCCCCCCCCATCCCACCGTCACAGGTGCATTGATTAATCTTCATTAGAATTCCGAATTTGAGTAAGTCAGCACTCAAAAGCCCATCCCTGGTTCCCCCTGCTGGTTAGAACGGTTTAAGAAGAAAAAACGGTTGGTAATGCTTTGATAAATATAGCCCAGTGACCACACCGGCTGTCTCACTTATTTTTTCTCAAAAAAGTTTATTGATATCTCAGATTCATAGATTACCAAAAATCAATAAGTTCCAAGATAATAGCAAACCGGAATATCACCCTCTCCCATAGCATTTCCTTGGTGTCTAGTGGCCGCCCGCCTTCTCCCATAGCATGTTCCCTAGTGTATAGTGGCTGGCCGCCCTCTCCCATAGCGTGTCCCCTGCAGCCTAGTGGCCACCTGCTCTTTCCCATAGTGTGTTAACTGGTGTATAGTAGCTGCCCACCTTCTCCCATAGTGTGTTCCCTGTTGTCTAGTAGCCGCCAATCCTCTCCCATAGCTGGTTCCCAGGTGCCAATAAATATGGCAGTCACCATATCTCTCTCAGTTCAGGTGTACTTTAAAGAGGCACTCTAGTGAAAATAATGTAATAAAAAAGTGCTTCATTTTTACAATAATTATGTATAAATGGTTTAGTCAGTGTTTGCCCATTGTAAAATCTTTTAAATCCCTGATTTACATTCTGACATTTATTACATGGTGACATTTTTACTGTTGGCAAGTGATGTAGCTGCTGCATGCTTTTTTGGCAGTTGGAAACAGCTGTAAACAGCAATTCCCACAATGCAGCAAGGTTCACAGACAGGAAACTGCCAGGGGTACAAACTCAAGAGTTTCTTGTGGGAGGGGTTTCACCACAATATCAGTCATACGGCGCCCCCTGATGGTCTGTTTGTGAAAAGGAATAGATTTCTCATGTAAAAGGGGATATCAGCTACTGATTGGGATAAAGTTCAATTCTTGGTCTGCGTTTCTTTTTAAGTTATAGGCAAAACATTTCCAAAAGTAAGCTCCTGCTAGAAAAGCAATGGAAACTCATGAAAACAGATTTTCCTCGGTAGCTTAAAAATTCTCAGTCGCTGTGACATTGGTTTACTTTCTGAACATTAATGTGGAGAGGGAATGCAGCTCTTTCTACAGTGAAGAACTGACAGTTCGGACCAAGCCAAGGAAAATTACATCTCTCTGGGGAGCCGGGAGACACACACAGGCCACCCTTCTAAGCCTAAACTTTGTGAAAGCCTTTGATAGTTGAGAAACACAACATCTTTCACACTGAAAAATGAGATGAAAGGTCCAAACTAGAAAAGCAGGTCAAGTGCAGAGCAGTACAACCATTCTATCCGGAATTGGGATTATCAAAATTTACGATGAATGGGAAAGTGAGCAGTACACAGAGAAAGCTTGCAAAACAAAAATTCTTAGCTTTCACTGATAGATATTTTACAGAAATACACGCTTGCTGAAAGAAAACCCATGACTTTTCTATAAAGGGATTCCATTACGGATAACTACTTAATATTTATGCCACAAGAATACCAACACGTGTGTCTCATTGCATTGTCAGAAAACTTGTGACAGTTACATTGATAGGCTCTTCTCTCAGAGTGAAGCATATTGGATATCTAGGACAGAGGCCATGGGCCCTTTAGGCTTTAAAGGGGCACTACAGAGAAAAACTGTAAAATGTAAAATGTAAGTACATTTTTTCCAGAGTTAAATGAGCCATAATTTACTTTTGTCCTATAATGCTGTCACTTACAGTAGGTAGTAGAAATCTGACAGAAGTGACAGTATTTGGACTAGTCCATCTCTTCATAGGGGATTCTCAGCAAGGATGTTATTCTTTATAAAGATATTCCCTAAAAAGGATTTAAACAATAGAGTTGTATTGTGCACTGAACATATATTGTTTACTTGTTTTATATATGTGTTTCTATATTAAATTATTAAATTAATTGCTACATATGATGATTTGATCTCACTAGTCCATGAGTGCACCCTATTTGCATTTTTGTAGGATTTAAACAATGATGCTGGCCAGCATCCCTGCTCCCTACACAGTTTTTTGGCAGTTGGACAGAGCAACTGCCATTCCCTAAGTGCTTTTGAAAATAAATATATCCCTGAGAATCCCCTATGAAGAGATGGACTAGTCCAAAGCCTGCCACTTCTGTCAGATGTCTACTACCTACTGTAAGTGACAGCAACATAGGAGAAAAGTAATTTATGGCTCATTTTACTCTGGGGGAAATGTACTTCTTATTTGTATGTGTTTGCACATATTTTAAATTTTACAGTTTTTCGCTGTAGTGCCCCTTTAACTATGAGAATGAAGTGTTTTTTTGGAGAAGTAATAATGTAAAGCATGATGGGTATGGAATTGTAATATCTTGATATAGGGTGATTGTTTCCTATTTTTATACTAATTTTCTTGTCTGGGTGGCATGCGACTGTCCCTTTAATATACTCTTTTCTGATGTTCCCCTTCACTCTTAAAACCTCACACTGGGTGCTAGTCTAGTTCTAATGTGATCTCTTTTATGAAGAGTAATTATTAATGTTATGGTCTACTGCTCTTCCCGTCTGGCACGGGGTGGGCTTCGGTGATAAAGCTGTCCCTTTAAGTGGATAGCTCGCATAGGCTGAAAAGGTATTTCGGGGCTCTCTGGGAGCTGCTTATGCGTACATGCAGCCTTTCTGACGCATCAGTTGCCATGGAACCGTCTGAGACGTAATCATGTCTAATGATGGCGCCAGGCAACGCAATATTTACCGTATTTTTCAGACTATTAGACGCACCAGACTATAAGATGCACCTAGAGTTGGAGGGGAAAAAAAGTATGCTAAACCTGGTGCATCTGTCTGTCACGCTTTGTCACCTGTCCGCACCCCGTGTCCGCTATCCATACCCCCGTGACATCTGTCCATACCGTGTCTCTGTCTGTCCCGCTGTGGCACCTGTCCGTCTCCTGTCGCCCCCCCCCCGTGTCCACTGTCCATACACCCTGTGACCTCTGTCCATCCCGTGTCTAGTGTCTGTCCCGTGTCCTCTGTTCCCTGACTGAATGTGAGGCCATGCGTCCCCCCAGAAGGAAGTGCAAGGGCAGACCAGAATGAGCTCACCTACACAGAGTCTTGTATCCTCCTACTTCACCTTTCCTGCAGCCACCTGAAAGGGATCTATTTTCACAGGCTTTTATCCCTGTGCTTATGGTGACAGACATTAGTGCAAATGTGCACCAGCTCTCTGGCTCCAGCCCAGTCTTTGGCAGTGTTTCATCCTCGCCCCCTGTCCGCCCCCTCCACAGCGTCTTCACCAATTGGGATGTCACTGCCTTCTATCCCCTCGCTGATGGTGGCAGACATCAGTGCATATGTGCACCGGCTCTCTGGTTCTAGCCCAGTCTATGGCTGTATCTCATCCGCACGCCCTGTCTGCCCCCTCCACAGCAGCCTCACCAATGGGGATGTCGCATTCCACCCCCTGCTCCCTTCCAAGCCACCATCCGCGCAGGGATAAAAACCTGGCTGCAGGAAAGGTGGAGAAGGAAGATGCAGGACTCGGACCCGGGATTGTGTAGGTGAGCGCAGGGACGGATCTAGGGGGGGGCAAGCGGGTATCTTGCCCCAGGCGCAGTTTGTTGAATTCTTAAAAAGGCGGCAAAATGAATGGCAGTTTAGGCGCCAAAACCTGACCTTGCCCCAGGCGCAACTTGGTCTTGATCCGTCCCTGGGTGAGCGTGCTCTAGTCTACCCTTGCACTTCTTTCTGGGGAGGGGGGGGGGACATATGGCAGCACATTCAGACTATAAGACGCACCTACTTTTTACCTACTTTTGGGGGAGAAAAAGCGTGTCTTATTGTCTTATAAATACGGTATGTAAAATGTTGTGTAAGTTCTATAATGGTAAACTAAGATTAATCATGTAGCTTTTCATTTTTTTTTTCTTTTTTGTTTTAAACTCAGCATACCTCTATGTTATAAACCAACGAATTATAAAGAAAGCTTCATAGCAGCGTTCCTTATGTTGGATTAAGTCTACACCATAGCTTGAGGCCGATTTCACACTGCAAACTGGCGGTGCAGCGCCAAAAACAGGCCTTCAGGGCATACTGTGTTGCTAAGCTGTATTCCCCATCTGGCATCTGGCCAAGCAGGAAGTGACGCGTGCTTGCCGTCACTTCCTGCTTCGGGGTATGCGCCAGTGCATGGAAGCGTATTGCAAGAATAAACTTCCACGCATGAGTGCCATGACGTTGACATTTTAAAAAACCCTGCGTCGCCATAGACTAAAATGACATCCCGACGCAGACCGACGCAAGTATGCGCCTTAACATAGTTTTGTCCTAGCATCGTAACTTCCGTTGCGTCTTGTCTACTGTGGCAGTATAAAAGTCTCCATGGACTGTCATTGCCCGGCATTGGGGTGCAGTATGTGTACCGCACCCCCTCGGTGTGAAAGGGCCCTCAGAGTCTTGTATAATATTTGATCATCATACAACACAAATGCCGGGGGGGGGGGGGGGGGAATAAACCATAGAGAACAATGCAAAGATTCCCTCTTCTTACAAGAATAGAGGTAGATATAAAGTATGTAATCCTCCTTATAACACATGCATTATCCTACTCACTACCTACTTTGTTTCTTCTCCATCCACACACATACTTCTAAACATAGATTTAATGCGTTCTCCTCCCTCTTTTCAGAAAGGAGTCCTTGGGCCAGACACCCTAACACTGCTACTGCCTACTGAGCACGCCCTAGCGGCTGCAGCTTAAGCGTTTGAGTCCGCCAGGAAAAAAAGCGCAATATAAATGTTATTTTGTCTTGTCCTGTCTCTTTTCTCACCTCTCTTCACTGATTCACCCCCAGCTTTCTCCAAGTTTCCCTTATGAAAGTTAGTCTGATTGTCTCTGTCTCGTTCCTATTCTCCGCAGTGCCTTCACACAGATTTTCCATCCTACTCAGCCACGCTGTGCCTTTCCAAAATGTTTCTATTATGCTTTTGACAATTAGAGTTCCCAATTCCTTAAAAAGAACACTTTTTACATCCACCTCCTGATCCGTGAGTCCAAAGATAGCTGTGGTCAGGGATATGCTATGATGTGACTCTTGTTTAACTCATAAGTTTATTGAGTATATTGATAGAACATAAGAATAAGCACAAAGATAAGCAGTGTATAGAGTACATACAACCATACATTTTGCATAAAATGTAATGATTTGATATGGTTCCATACCAAAACATATTTGGGGCAGAATTCCGAATTGGACCTGTTAAAGGACCACTATCGCGAAAAAAAGTAGGCAGTTAAACTCTGACAGAACCGACAGGTTTTGGGCCAGTCCATCTCCTCATGGGGATTCTCAGGGTTTCCTTTGTTTTCAAAAGCATTTCCTGAACAGAACCTGGTCTTTTCAATGCTGGGACCACTTGAACAGAGATCCCAGTACCTTGCTAAAATGATATGAATGCTCACAAGACAAAACCAGTAACAAATGCACCTGCTAAGTAGGTAGTGGTTGCATGGTCTGTTCTACGACTAAACTCTTATTGGGGCCCATCCTTTGAGAACCTCCCCCTAAATCCCCTCCCTGTAATGAATCCCAGAGCCAGTGAGCCTATCTGCTTGAGGTCACACAAGTATGGATATCTGAACCATGCCGAGCCTCACATCTCCTTTTAATGGTGTAGCTACCAAGACTTGTCCAGGTAAAAGCACTGATTATATCACATCCGCAATGCCATAACTCCAAATATACCCACTTCTCTATTCTAAAGCCATGCCCCCCCCCCCAATAGTGCAAGTCTCCCCCTATATAGCCATGCCTCCTATGCAGAATGGCACCGGGAGGATGAGGTTGTTATAGCTACACATTGCTCACTGCCGCATGCCCCACTCTTCTGGAAGTTGCCTTTTCCTTGTGATTCTGGAGAGGAGAAAAGACCGTAAGAAAGTTTCCCTCCACATCAAAGGCTGTATCACCAGTAGTTATACCTCTGAGCACAAGGAGAAAAGGGAGCCAAACGCCCACCACCTACAGAGACATGCAGCAGGAGGCAATACAGGTCACAGCTGAAACAGCACTAGCCCTATTAAGTATTTTTGAATTTCAAATTTAGATGGACTTTAAAAATAGGATAAGTGCAATAATGCAGACATATTCAATTACTGCTCAGGGCCCCATTTTAAAATGGTTAATTACTTCTCAGCAGCAGGAAGAGTTTAAATTACAAAAGTGTAAGAGAAAGACTAGAGCACAACTGACTTCATGCAAAGCTGGATGCCCCAAACAGACAGTGTCCTAGTCCTACTGATTCTTATGCAGTGTGGCCTTGGAAATAAGTGAACCTGATCCCTGCTCAGCTTCTATGAAATAAGCTTACCTTTCAGTTTATAGACCTCTCCATTGGCAGAGTACACAACAATCATATATGGGGCCTCGCCACTCAGGGAAACCGAAGATCCAGCAAGAGACAAGGAGCCCCGGGGTTTCTGGTTCTTGCTTGCTTCCGTGATAAAATACAGCAGCGTCCCAGAGTCAAAGTCCAGAATAAAATATCTGCAGGAGAAGAAAAGAATTTAACATGATACTCTGGCTTCTTAAGTGTTAATCATGTACTACAAAAGCAAAAATTAGTAATGCAAATAGGTCTCTCTGTCAGCTTAATATTCATTTATGCAAAATGCAAAAAGAATTTGTGGCAACATTGAGATCTAGTAAAGCCATACACATGAGATATTGTACACACGTGAGACGCCATACCAGGGGAGACACGTGGTCTACTGAATCCTCCTTTACAGCACAGCTCATAACTTACTTCAAGTCTCCTTTGTAGAGAGTGAACACTAATCATCAGGATCCAGTGAGACTGTTCTTGTATATATGCAGAGATTGTATACAGAGCCTATTCATTGACATGATAATTTAATGAGAAACAGCAGTTTGACGTATGCATTGTCTGGATTATACAATCTGACATTCATGGGGAATCCTGTAATTATTGGCACTGGCATATTTTATTATTATTATTATTATTATTTAGTATTTATATAGCGCCGACATATTACGCAGCGCTGTACAGTGTATTATTATTTAGTATTTATATAGCACCGACATATTACGCAGCGATGTACAGTGTATATATATATATATCTTGTCACTAACTGTCCCTCAAAGGAGCTCACAATCTAATCCCTACCATTGCCATATGTCTACATTATGTAGTGTAAGTACTGCAGTCTAGGGCCAATTTTAGGGGGAGCCAATTAACTTATCCGTATGTTTTTGGAATGTGGGAGGAAACCGGAGTGCCCGGAGGAAACCCACGCAGACACGGAGAGAACATACAAACTCTTTGCAGATAGTGCCCTGGCTGGGATTCGAACCAGGGACCCAGCACTGCAAGGCGAGAGAGCTAACCACTACGCCACCGTGCTGCCCATTTCATATTTTATGAAAACTATATCGATGAACTAACTGAATCATTGTAGACAATATAGGATCTATATTGACTGGGCATACATATTCGTTGGCCACATTTGCGCATTGAGATCTTTCAGGCATATTTGAACTTTACAACGCATCATGTGCACATAAGAGGTGGGACTGTCTTTTCCATGAAGGGGAATTTTAGTGTGATATTCTTATTTTAAATGGCTGAAATAAAATTATTTTATATTGCTATGCCATTTGATTTGATCATTTGAACTTGATTCAGTATCCTTTAAGCGTTTTGTAATCTAACATAAGGTATTTCTTGCAGATGTACAGTATGGCAAATGCCTTTGAGCAACATTCTTCTTTCTATACTTAAAAAAAAAAAACTCACAAAATATATCTACAAAGAAACAAGGAGATTATTTTGCTAAGGATGCGCTAAGGCCAGTACCCAATCCCATCTCTGCACAAGAATAATGTGATTCAAGTCTGTGGAGCCAGGGAGGGGCTTGCAATCAGAAGATTGACTTCCAATCAGGGGTGTAACTAGGCTTAATAGGGCCCCCCTGCAAAAATGATAGCATGGGGCCCCCTTGGTCCCAGAATTCCACTGGATTAAGAGCTGGCGAATGGCAGCAGAGAGTTTTCTGCTGCAAAGCAGCCTCTGGAAGGAGAAACAAAAATGCATACAATTCTGCACACGGTTTTCGTGAGTGAATGGGGTGGTTTCTGTGCTAATTGGCTGCACTTGCAGTTGGGGAGAGGGAGGTGGAGGCCCCCCCCAAAGCCTCTGAGCCCCCCTGCGATGGCAGGAGTTGCAGGGATGCTTCCAATTAGTTCCCAGGCACTAGTTGTGGTAGTTTCTTTCAGTGAGAGTGCTGGATAGCCCAAGCTGCATACAATTTGCATGCAAGCTGGAATTACTAAACTACTTACTAACTACTAAAAGATGAGCATGGAAGCTGACAATTTTGCAAAATGAAGTAAAGATGGCAGCCTCCATGTTCCTTGTCCTGAAGGTTTTGTGTAAGGTTACCATAGACATGAAATTTGAGTAAGCCAGGCTTGTCCAAAGTCCGGCCCAAGAGAAAAATTAGGCCCAACCAGCCTTTTTTGGTGGCCCCAAAGCTCTCTATAGTTGTTGATTCCATGTGTCCTGCAAGACGTAGCAATGGTGTAAAATGCAGGAGCCACCTTATGTAGCTGTTCTGCCTCCTGGTGGTTGTCAGCCACCACTGTAGCAGTAGCACTATGCCTGCATACTGAGAGAGACATACTGATTGCACACGGTATATGCAGGGGCGTATCTGGGTAATATCGAGCCTATGGCAAACACTCAGTTGCGCCCCCCCCCACACACACACACAAACTTTCCCTTGTCAGAGGCCCATTCCCCACTAAAAACAGCATCCTTTCTTGTGTACATGTGTTATGGATTCCTTTGTTTTTTGGCTCGGGATATTGCTAAAGTTACTTTTTTTGGAAATGTCTCTTCTCATTTCCTCTCTATCCTCTTCTAACACTAAGCCAAGGTCGCCCCTCCTACATTAATTACGTAGCCATGTTTCCCATATTTAGGCCTCTTGCACACTGCAAGCGATTCCGATTTAGATTCCGCTTTTTAATCTGTTTTTACATCCGATTCCGATTCTGATTTGCAGTTTGCTCCATACACACTGCAAATCGGAATCTGAATCGGATGTAAAAACTGATTAAAAAGCGGAATCGGAATCGGAAATGCATGCAGTGTGCAAGAGGCCTTTATCTGATCAGAGATCTGAATGATGGGGAGGCATGGGGCACAGCATAGGGGCAGGCATGGCGCCCATGGTGCTGTGGCGCCCATGGCACAAGCCATGCCTGCACCCTTCTAGATACACCTCCAGGAATATGGGTTACTTCCCGTTAAATGTTTCATTTGACAGAATGTCACAGGCATAATGTACCTGACTGCAATCAGCATAATTGTTTAATTTCACTAGTTCAGCCCCCTAGCACTCAAGAAGGGCGATATGTCCCTTGGCCTAAAAAGTTTGGACATTCCTGGTGTAAGCTGAACAAGTGGATATACCAATTAACCAGCCTGGCGGTATGGACGAGCTCAGCTCATCCATCACCGCCGGAGGCTGCCGCTCAGGCCCTGCTGGGCCGATTTTCATCAAATAAAGAGCAGCACACGCAGCCGGCACTTTGCCAGCCGCGTGTGCTGCCTGATCGCCGCCGCTCTGCGGCGATCCGCCGCGAGCAGCGGCGAAAGAGGGTCCCCCCAGCCGCCTGAGCCCAGCGTAGCCGGAACAAAAAGTTCCGGCCAGCACTAAGGGCTGGATCGGAGGCGGCTGACGTCAGGACGTCGGCTGACGTCCATGACGTCACTCCGCTCGTCGCTATGGCGACGATCTAAGCAAAACAAGGAAGGCCGCTCATTGCGGCCTTCCTTGTTTATTCTGGGCGCCGGAGGCGATCGGAAGAACGCCTCCGGAGCGCCCTCTAGTGGGCTTTCATGCAGCCAACTTTCAGTTGGCTGCATGAAATAGTTTTTTTTTTTATTTAAAAAAAACCCTCTCGCAGCTGCCCTGGCGATCTTAATAGAACGCCAGGGTGGTTAAGCTTTGCATAGTAGGTGCTGCACACATGTAATGAAAGCTGAAACTTTTTTTTTTTTGCATACGTGTGTGTGTGCAGGTATCAGGTTGTCATTTCAAGATTGTTAGCATTATGGATGATCAATGGGATACAAAGCTTTCCGAGTTCTTGCAGAATTATAGTAGCAGTAGGGTATTGTACCGTGTTAGCCATCAGCAAAAGCAAGAAGTTTAGAATCCCGCTGCAGCCATCCATACCATCTCGGATTGGCTATGTTATCCATGGGCTTCTATCTACAGAACTTTCCATCATTGCACTTTATGGGCCATATGCAATTCACTTTTTCCACTGAATTTTCTCCTAGGTGATATTTTCTCCTAGGTGATATTTTCACAACTTGAAAATAAAATGCCTTTTAAACCACCACCAAGCAAACAAATACTCAAAATTATTTTGACAGTACTTTTTCACCTACTTTTCGTTTAGCACTTTGCAATAGAAAAAGTTATTTTAAATCGAAGAATAAAAATTATCTCCTAGGAGAAAACTCAGGAGAAAAAGTGAATTGCATATGGGCTATATCTTCTGTTGGACTTACCACAAAGGACATTCGGTAACTTGACACATTGCTCAGACTATAAGTAGTTATTATGTTCATGATTAATCCCTATTACTGTATCGATTTGTTTCAATTGCTATATGTAGTTCTAAATTATTTCTTTAAATAAACAATTAAAAATCGTTCGTCTAAGTGCTGTTCTGAAAATATCTGCAAAGAGTTCATGTTTCCTGAGAGACGTTACCATAACCGTTTTGATATTAACCACTTAAGGACCGGGCTATGTTTGCCTGATCTGTGCTGCGTGGGCTCTCCAGCCCGCAGCACCGATCAGCTAGCAGCCAGGGCGATCAGACTTCCCCCCCTTTTTTCCCCACTAGGGGGATGTCCTGCTGGGGGGGTCTGATCGACGCCGGCTGTATTTGTTTAGCGGGGGGAGGCTCTTCAAAGCCCCCCTCCGCAGCGTTTTCCGCCCTCTCTGCCCTTACCTCCCTCTCCCTCATTCAATGGGCTGCGCAGGACGGATATCCGTCCTGCGCCGCCTAGGATAGGCTTCAGCCTATCAGATGCCGGCGATCCCCGGCTAATCAGAGGCCAGGGATCGCCGATCTCCTTTACGGCGCTGCTGCGCAGCAGCGCCATATTGATGTAAACAGCGGGGATTTCTTCCCCACGTGTTTACATTTCGTCTGCGAAGCCGCGATCGGCGGCTCGCAGACTATTCACGGAGACACCCTCCGTGAACTGACATGGAAAGGCCGTTTCCATGTAAATCCACTTAAGACCTGCCGACGCCTATCGGCGTTAGGCGGTCGTTAAGTGGTTAATATCTTTATTTTTCTATCTCTAGAAAGGTTGTGAATTAACCCTTTTTTTTCCTACAGGATTTAGCTAGAGTTAGACTTAGCGTATTCGCATGCTTTATTACGGATTATTGGCAGCGACCTGGTCTCTATACGAGATCACAAACTGTATTGATAAGACACAATCAAAATTGGATTGTGTGTGGACTCAACCACCAATCCAAAAGGTTACTTTGCTTGCAGTACTGACTGTCTTCAGGATTCCCTCAGGGTCTGAGGCTGAATGGAAAACTGCGGCAAACAGGAATTGGAGGGTGACTGCGCATACTTCACATTCTAAACTTCTTGCTTGCAGAATTATGTAAATTTTCAAGCAAATATATGCAGCTAGAAAAATGCGCCAATCAAGTTAAACCTGGGTGGGGCCTGATTGGTCATTTTCAAGATGCATATACTTGCATAAAAATGTACATAATCCGGCATAAACTTGGAAATATTTGCATCTCATTGATTATCCCTAGCCTGTAAGCTGCGTGGGGTGGTCATACGTCGTACTAAATAATGGTGGTCTGATCACGTAAACATTAAATTACTTGGTTGATCAAAAAGCAGCAATCACTTTACTATCTTGCAAAAAGCAATACATTTCAATAACCCTTCAGCAGATATTTGTGCTGAAAGTTAGTCAAATTTCTACTCCTACTAGTATTCTGTCGCCTGAGGCAGTGCAAAGCTACCTGGCAGTCATTCTACCCTCATTTCTCCCCCACGAGCAATGCAGAAAAAAACCCACCATTGCCAATCAAATGTCTAGCAACAATTCCATCGCTATTGGCCAACTGGGACTCTAAAGGTGGCCATACACTTATCAATTTCCAGTCGATATCCGGCCAATTAGATCAATCTGAACGAATCTGCTAAAATCTGTTGCAAAGGCAGCCCCAATTGATGGTCAGTTCGATTTCAGCTGAACTTGGTCAGCTGCTCTGGACAGAAGATATAGTTTTGATAGTTTGATAGATGGTCTATAAGGTTGCACTGGATCACTCGGTGCAATGTTTGATATTTTTTTATATAGATTTCAAAGTAAAAACTATTAAAAAACTGTTCCTAGTGTGTGACACAGATCAGATAGATCCCTGTTAGATTTGATCTGACAGGGATCTACTGTAGCTGATGGTTGAATCTAGGTTGCCATCTATAAGTGTATGGCCAACTTAAGTTTTACCGGTAAATTAATTTGTTAGATTCAATGTGTTTTTCAAATTAACATAATATATATCTGGGTATATCTGGGTAGCTTACTCGGTATATTTTCAAAACAGAGCTAGTGAAATAAACACATGGCATCGTTACACAAACTAAGATCATTCTAATTAGATTTTTTGACACTCAAAACAGACATCACTCCAAATCTAGCAATTAGGCTGTAATTTACCTACCGTAACTATTCCATTCGACCGTGCTGTGATCCTACACTAAAAAAGTGTACCAGTACTATACTGCATTCTTGTGTCCACGGCTATAAGTTTAGGAGCAGTTGTGAACATGAATATTCAGAAATGTTACTTGGATATTTTTATTTATTTATTGTATTTATAAAGCGCCAACATATTACGCAGCGCTGGACAATAAATAGGGATACATACAATATTTAGGGGTGACATACAGCAAAATGACAATACCTGAATACAAGAAAGACCAGATCATGCAGCACAGTATGAGTACAATTTAATGCTTAGCCACTGGAGGGGAGCATGGAGATTAGGCAAGTTAGGTTCACTCAGATGCATAGCATGGGTTCACAGTAATGGAGGTGCATGATCAGGTAGGACACAAAAGGAGGAAGACCCTGCCAAAAGGCTTACAATCTAGATGGAGAGGTAAGGACATGGAAGGTAGGGGACCAGAGTTCAGCTGTGGGTTTAGAGCAATTGTGAGGGGTAGTAGGCCAGAGTGAAAAGTTGAGTTTTGAGGGCTTTCTTGAAGATGTTGAAGAAGGGGGTTGCCCTAATGGGTGGAGGTAGGGAGTTCCATAGTGTTGGAGCAGCTCTTGAGAAGTCCTGGAGGCGTGCATGGGACTGGGTGATACGGGGGGGGGGGGGGGGGCGGTTAGGTGAAGTTCATTGGAAGAGCGGAGTGAGCGGCTAGGTGTGTACCTCTGAGTAAGATCGGAAATGTAGGTTGGACAGGTTTTGTGGACAGATTTGTAGGTCAGATATACCACACATGTAAGATGTGTGTTACATAGAAGATGTTCCACTGTCCCTTTTAGCATGAATGTTTTAAAGAGGAACTTCAGCCTAAACAAACATACTGTCATTAAGTTACATTAGTTATGTTAATTAAAATAGATAGGTAATCTCTTACCTACCCTGTTTTAAAAGAAACTCAGTCATATTGACAGGTGACGTCACCGCATTAGATACTGGGAGCCTGCGGAGGGGACTTTCATAGTCCCGTCTGCGCAGGCACTGCTGGGGGCACCTATTGAGGCTAAGAGACATGCGCAGTCTTATTCAATAATATCACTGCACACTTCAGCGCAGTGATCGGCTTAAACTGTGCATGTGCGCAAGTCTCTTAGCCTCAATAGGTGCCCCCAGCAGTGCCTGCGCAGACGGGACTCTGAAGGTTCCCTCTGCAGGCTCCCAGTGTCTAATGCGGTGACGTCACCTGTCAATATGAAAGGCGCTCCCGCTGAGTGTACAAGCGGCTGTGTCAGCGTTCGTGTGGGGCGGCCGATCAAGGCAGGGGTCAGAGCAGTTTACCTACTTTGAAACTGCCTTTTGTACACCCCTATACAGGTTAGTTTGTCCCACGTCGCCGTCACCAATACAGTGGGGGAATTGAATCAATAATGTAATTTTTTATTACTCATGCTGCACATTACAAAAAGATAAATGCTGGTTACCTCTAATCTTATTACAACAGCACTTAAGGTAACTATTTGAAAAAATAACCATTCGTGACACTGGTCCTTTAACTTTAAGTTTGGTTTTACTGTAACTGTAATTCAAAATGTACAATACTTTCCTAACGTAAAAGCAGGCTTTGCATTTACTACACATTTTGTCCACATTTGGTTTGGCAGCTGTGTGTGGTATGGACAGTTTGCTGACTTCTATCCTTTTCTTCTATTTTAATAAGGTAAAATGTATTTATATAAACAGGTTATGTATAATGAGAATAAACTAAAGAGAATCAAGGACCAACAGCTTTTCTCATCACAGTATTTACTATAAAAACTTAAAAACTTACTAATATGTATAAAGTTCATTACAGACTTCAAGGACAACTATCAATGTTAACTAAAATTCTAAATACCGCATATATTTCCAGTAATTACTAGCACATAGCAATACAAATACCCCTTTTTCATCTTTTCATGTTTTATATGAATGACATTTAGAGAACAGTTCTCACTGTGGGCATTACTATCAAGGACTGTAACCAGCCCATCCAGCATACAGAAACAATCTTCACTGGCTCCAATACTGTAAGTAAAATGTGTTTAGAGTGATAGAAAGCAGGAATATAGCTTCAAATGTATGTAAATAGATCATCATCAGCTGCAGCTCTTTCTGTGTGCTCCTGTGTCTCTCTTTCTGCCACACAGTCTAAAGTAAACAGTGTACAGCCAGGTTACAGTTCAGTTTCCCACTGGCTGTGCTGAGAGACCACTGAAAAGCTTTCAAGGGTTGCTGGCTAAAAGCTCTATAGGTGTTTGTGGGGTTTACGGAAAACAGCTTCTTTGATAGTTGTTCTTTAAAGAGGACCTCCAGTAAAGTCAACTATAACGTTAATCCTCTGTGATAGTTATACTAGTGTTGACGGGTGCCAGGTAAGGTCACTTGCGCGCTTGCCCTTAATTCTGTATTATTTTGAAACTCTGAAATCCCCCCCCCCCAATTAGCTTCTAGCAGTATATCAATTCAACCAATACAGCTGCCAATTGCTCAGTAATTTTACAGGTCCTGGATGCATAGCTCTAAGAAGCAATGAATGCAGACAAGCACAAAATATAGGAGAAGAGGGGAGTTCAACAAAATACAATACCAGTTTTAAAAGGTGCGGTAAGCATAGGGCTTTTCTTTGTGTCTAAGTATTGCTACCTATCCATCACTAACGTAGCACCAGTGGATTTATCAGGAGCTGTGACAGAATAAAGTTATCAGTCAACTTTTTACCACAGTGTTTTACCACAGCTTTAAGAAATGACAACTTTAATACTATTTTCTTGAAGTTTGATTGTGTTAAAGTTGAATCTTCTATACTCTGCTTAGAGATGCTATATATAGGAAGGATTTTGTGACGCCAACACTCGGCATGCATAGGTAGTTTTATCCTATATGGTTTCTACCTCGTTCTTTCTTCTCCCAAGCCATTAAAACATTATAGATATTTTCCAGAGGACAAACTTGAAACACGTGAATGTGTTTCATCGACCGAAAACAGAACTTTTATTTTCCATTGCAGAGGAGAATTTCAGAAGATATAAAATAATTGCAAAAATGATCTTGACAAGCCTCTTGCCTTCTCAATCTCCGACACAATTGCAGTGTGAAAGCATATCATGAGCATTACCCTGTCATGGTTAGTTGAACAAGCAAAGCAAATGTGCCTTCACAATATCGATTGTACCGCCAAGAGAAAAGGCAGACAATCACAAAAGAGAGTCCTGGCTGCAATGTTAATGCTGTTTCTATGCAGGTAATCAAACATGTATTCAGGATGAACAAAAAAAGAAAATGGAGGGATGAAAACCTACTGAGAATCAATGGGATAGCTTCATACCGTTACATTCCAGTGCTTCTGTGAACCTGCTTACATGCGCCATGAAATATCAGATAGGAACCGCTATCACTCAGACCCCCCTAAGGACAAGTCTGCTTCCTCGCTGCACGATTCACAAATGTGAGATGCAATTATAGAGTCAATCTGAATGGATTTATTCTACTGCTTACTAGAATTTATAAAACGTGTGATAAAAATGTTTTTTTTAAAAGTAGGTTAAAACAGGAAAAAGAGGTGGCATAGGAGAATATGATTTATCTTTAAAGGATGCCTAAAGTCAGAGGGATACGTAGGGTGACATATTTATTTCCTTCTGAGTAATGCAGATTGCCTGGTTGTCCTGCTGATCCTCTGCCTCTAATACTTTTAGCCATAAGTCCATAGGGCTGTGCCACACTGCAGGATGCTTTTCAACTTGTTTTTGTTTTTTTTAAAACTCTCCCCCATTGACTTGCGTTATAATTGCTGTGAAATCCATGCAAGTCAATGGAAGTGTGCTTTTAACCTCTTGACAACCAGCTAACGCCGATTGGCGTAAACTGGTTGTCTGAGGGTTTCCATGGAAAGAGCGGCCTTTCCATGTCAGTTCACGGAGGGTGTCTCCGTGAACAGCCGGAGAGCCGCCGATCGCGGCTTGCCAGCAAAATGTAAACACGCGGGGAAGAAATCCCCGCTGTTTACATCATACGGCGCTGCTGCGTAAGGCAGATCGGCGATCCCCGGCCTCTGAATGGCCGGGGATCGCCGGCATATGATAGGCTGAAGCCTATCCTTCAATGCGCAGGACGGAAATCCGTCCTGCGCAGCTCACAGGGGGAGGGAGAGGGAGGGAGCGGGCGAGACGGCGGAGTACGCTGCGGAGGGGGGGGGGCTTTGAAGAGCCCCCCGCTAAGCAAATGCAGCCGGCGGCGATCAGACCCCCCCCCAGCAGGACATCCCCCTAGTGGGGAAAAAAGGGGGGGTAGTCTGATCGCCCTGCTGCACTCCTGATCGGTGCTGCGGGCTGTAGAGCCCACGCAGCACCGATCACTGAAAAATCCCCTGGTCGGCAAGTGGTTAAAAACAAAAAAACAGGTAGAAAAGAGCTCCATAATGTGGTTCAGCCCTGAACAAGCATGCAGGTCAGATGTTTCTGGCACAAATCTGACAAGATTAGCTGTATGCTTGTTTCAGGTGTGTGATTCAGACACTACTGCAGCAAAAGAAATCAGAAGGACTGCCAGGCCACTAGTATTTTTCAAAAAGAAATAAATATGGCAGTCTCCATATCCCCCTCACGCTATTGCAGACGGGAATGCGAACAAGGATACACGTGGCCAGGGCTGCACAGGCGCAGTGGCCCACAGACTCCCAGTCAGCGAAACTGAATCTAAGCCACGGCGGGGGAACGGAGGATCACTGAGGACCAGCGCAGGCACAGGATGGCTGCAGGAAGATGGTAGAAGCCCCTGGCAAGTAAAACTCTTATTAGTTGGCTTAAGTATCCCTTTAAGACATATGAATGCATCCTGCTTCATTGTTCAACATGAATGCAGTACCATTCCTTTAAAGCGGATCCGAGATGAAAAACTATAACAAGTAACTTGTCTATATATCTTATCTAAAGTTTAGATAGTTTGCACAGCAAATCTAGCTGCAAACAGCTTCAACAGTTTATGATTACTTATTCCTGTGATACAGTGAGAGCAGCCATGTTCTGTTTGTCACATTACACACAGGCAAGCTGATAGCATCTCCAGCCCTCAGCCTGTGAAAACTTCACTCCCCTCTCCTACTCCCCTCTGCCTCTGAAATCTCTGGCTAGTAACCTCCTCCTCCTCCTGCCCAGACTGAGCTCCCATAAGCCCTTGCTACTAAGGCTCAGAGTGAAAAGCCTCGCCCAAGGCACTCTGGAGAAGCTGTGGGCGAGGCTTGTTTAGTTTATAGGGGATTAGAGTATTAAAGCAAAAAAAATAAAAAAATAAAGTATTTGGCTTGAGGAATGCCCTATAAACTATATGAAAGGAACACAATCATGCAATGAGTAATATTTTATCTCGGATCCACTTTAAGCATCCAAAGTGAGAGTTGGAGTGGGAGTATGCGCCAGTAGTCAAGTGACTGCAAGTTCTGGGACTACAAGGGAGATGGGGGAGCTATATTTAAAACAATTCATATATTCATGTTACATCACTTTGAGTTGGACTATGACATGTGAGGGCAATCAGATGAAAAGGATCAATCGGAAGTTATATGTTGACCTCTCTATAAGCATGGACTCCCAGTTGGACAGAGTGTATTCTGAAGATTAACCAGATAGCAGCTGTGCCAAGGAAAACAATTCTTTCTAACCCAGTTGAGTTCCTCCTGATATCACTGATCTGATGGAGTCTCCCACAAATCCCTGTGAAACTGTGGGTCCCAGTAGATACAGTACTACGGTATTACGATATGCAGACTTTTGTCATTAGTTTGATTTCAGTTTACATTTAGTTTGACATCAGTTGATGTGTCACCTTCTCTACTGGGCGGGAAATGAAAGTGAAGCCAAAGTTGAACAGAGGTTAAACTTTAGTCAAACCAAAGACAGACTAATCAACTTATATCAAACCAAAAACAGTCTGATTTTATATTAAGGTGACCTCAAACTGGAGCTCAATTCGTAATGATGCTAGGATCACCACTCTGATGTCCCACGTCTTTGTCATTTCTAGCATCCCTATTGTTCCTTTAATATGATGGATGTTGTCTCTGACCAACAGGGAAACTTAGTTGCTTTTACAATTTGCTTGTATTACATTTTCTCAAATCTCTGGAGCTACTGAAAATTTAGAAAAGCAATCTCCACTGTAGGAATCCTCTGATTATGTCATTTTTCATCAAATGTTCTGTTTCTGTTACCTGGGTTTTATTCAGTTTGGCTTTAAAGAAAGAAAACTCTAGCTAGATGGATAATGATCTAGGCTAGATGGAGAGGCGATATGCTACTTTATAATGCTATTCACACGGCTGCAGGACATCTCCATTCTCACTGGGGTACTCAAGTGCCTGCACCGCTGCTTTCTGCATATCTAAGGCAATTCATACACATGAAGCTAAATAGCTGCTGCAAATTCAGACAGGAAAGGGTATAAAGTGTCTTTGTCAATCATTGAGATGCTCCAATATGAATACATTGCTTCAATACCGAGAAATAAATATATCCAGCATAGAGCTGCTTATTATGGAGCTCACTGCTTTCTGCTCTAAGCAACAGAATAGATTTCAGCAAGAGACATTTAAATATCTTCTCACATAAGGAATTCTCCTGCTGCAAACTATTTGTTGCCCAAATCAGCCCGTCTAAATATTCCAAAAGGAGAGTTTTCCACTGTGATTACTGAAGCAGGTCTTTCCATGGTCAGATTTTTCTTCTACCATTAATAGGCTGATGATTGGACAGTATGGTAGGGGTAGGTAGCAAGCATATAGAATCTTACCGAATAAAACCCGTGTCTCTGCGTCCCATGTGCGTGTCCCTGCGTGCTACTGCGCATGTGCCGGACAGGCAGGGGGCCGGGCAGCCGGGCGGGGGCGCGTGTGCTGATAGGTGGCGGTGGTGACGGCCCTAGCCCGCTATTAAACAGGCTAAGGTGCCTAGTATATTCAATAAAGACTTAGGAAGGTTCTATTTATAACAGTCTTAATTAAGAAGAGCTCATTCTGCTTAGCTAATGCAATGATTTTGGTTACAACCCATTTTGAAAATGTGTGCACGTCACATTTGCTTATTTAGACGAATTCAGAATAAATCTGAATGGAGTTTAAATGAATTCAAATTTTGAAGTAGCTGTTCATTGATGTCAGTGGAGGCCAATTATGATGCTATTCAAAAAATTGGAATGGATGTTAGAGCTTCAGATGTGATTCCTCATCTCCTAGCTGGCAAACCACATGCCTTGTCTGTTAGGGCCCGTTTCCACTTGTTGCCGCACGCGTCAAGGACGCACGGTCGGCACTTCTGGGTGTGCAGGATTGCAGGCGAATCCCAGATTCGTAGCCTCCCGTGCGAAATCTGTGGCCACTGTAGGCCGAATCGCTAGGGTAAGCGATTCGGCCAGTGGCACCGTAGTTTCCTATGGCAGAGTTTCCCCCGCGCAATTTGCCTGCGGAGAAACTCTGCGGATTTGCATCGGTTTCCGCTCCAGTGGAAACGGGCCCTAAGGAATAGATATGAGGAGCAAGAACTAGCCAGTAATGCAGTTGTGTTCAGTTAGATCTATAAATAGAGCAATCAGTTCTAATCTGAAACAAAACATTTTTTTCTCTAGTTACTTTTATGTTGGATTTATATAGGGTCATCATCTAACACCTTCAATTACACTTGGATTGCAAGTAACTTGGTTTGCAAGCATTTTGCAAGAAAGGCAAATAAAGTTACTGTATATTCTGGTGTATAAGACTACTTTTTAACCCTTGAAAATCTTCTGAAAAGTCAGGGGTCGTCTTATACGCCGGGTGTCATTGATGCAGGTGATACGCCCTATCCTGTTACTGCCTCTAAGATCTCACTGCTGATGACTGCAGGTGCACATGTGAGAGGCACAGAAGGCGGTAAATAGGATTCAAGGGTGGGCCGGAAGGGTGAAAGAGGCGTTTTTTTATGGGCACAGCGTGATCTATTCTTCCATACTGCTCTGATAAACAGGGAAAGAGGGAGAGCTGACCAATCCGCTCAGGGAGAGGGGGAGTTGACCAATCCAACCAGTCAATCGACCTATATACTGTACTGTTATATACTGGGTACCACATACAGTGCAGCACCAGTATCTGTTCATACACAGCACCAGTATATGATTTTTTAATTTTTATTTGGTGTGCGTTAGAAGAGGGATAGTCTTATACGGCGAGTACTGTATATCCCAAACTCTATATTTTAACTGGAAAAGTTGGGGGGTTGTCTTATACGCCCAGTCATCTTATACGCCGGAATATACGGTACTGAATTTTGACTTGATAAGCAAGCAACGTCTTGATATACAAGTACAGTAAGTATAGGTGCGTATGTCATCACATCTGAGCCAAAGGTTCTTCTTTGACGCTGCAGGACAGAACTTAAAGTGTACCAGAGCGAAATTTAGATACTTACCTCAGTAGAGGGAAGTGTCTGTATAATCCAGAGGCTTCCCCTGCCCCCTCCACTGTTCCAGCGTTGGGAACACCCAAAATTTATTGACACAGGAATATCAATGGAGCATTAGGCTCGGCTTTTCTCCATGCTACCTGCACAGTACGGCCATGCTCGTTCACGTACGGGAGTGAGCCCACAAGTTTTCAGAGGGTCCCAGCAAGAAGCGGTGGTCTGCAGAAGGACATGGGAAGCCTTTGGAGGATCTACCAAAATAAGTATATAATATTTGCCTTCATTAAACTCACAGGTTTGCTTTAATCTGAGTGTAGAGACTTGTACAATGTCACATATTCGTGAACGCCTCAAAAGGAGGCAAAAGTAACAGTCATTGAATAAGTTCTTTGTTAAATCCGCACAAAGTGAAAAACATTGGGGCGAGCCAACAGGTAGTAATAATTCTGTTCGTTATATGCTACACTACACTATGACCCTCATCCTCTCGTCTCTACAATCCACAATTCTTTTCAAAAGTAAAGTGCTGGTTAATTTGCTTTAATATATGCATTCTTACGTCATACAGTACAGTATTTCGTATCAAACATTTTTCTACATGTTTTTTTGATTGTAGAACGCATCATCTGATTTTCCATTATTTGTTATGGGTAAATTCATTTGATGTATGAGTGCTTTGGATTGCAAGCGTTTTTGGAATGAATTATGCCTAATTAGAGTTTCATATGACAACTCAGTTAAAGGAAACCGAGAGCAGACTAATTGCATGAGGACCGTGGGCTCCATCACTGTCCTCCTCGGCCGCTCCGTTCTCTCATTCTGAGCTCACTTAGTTTGGCCAGTTGGGCTGTTCTGCGTATGTGCAGCCCAGCTGCGCACATCCCTATCTCTCTCCTACAGCCGGGCATGGGAGTGCGACAGAGGCGTGCAAGCGCATCCACAGAAGAACACAGCTGACCACGACTAGACGAACTAAGAGAGCTCAGAACGGGACAGCGGAGTGGCTGGGGAGGATGGCGGATGGAGCCCAAGGTCCTCATGGGGCTGGAGGAAGCCCCTGGTAAGTATAAATCAGGCAGCTGGTCTCTGGGAGAGAGAGTCTCAGGTACACTTTAAACCATTTTCAAATCTTTTGACTCTCATACTACATGGTTGTTAATAAGATTGCTCAAAGACTGCTGTACCAGAGATATGGTCAGTGTAAACACAGACAACACTAGACATCTGGCAATGGTTCTATCACTTGCCCAACTTTACACCACACTACGAAATAGAGTTAAAAGAACACCAGGGAAGCTCCAGCCGAGTACTTAGTGTTCCATACTAAAACTTTTTTATTGCGGTCAATTGAAACATTTCGTCAGTGCTTGATCGAAGCCTCCCTGTGTTCACACACTAGAAAAAAACTTTTGTGTGTGTACAGGTGTTTCACAATCATTAGGGCATATACTGCAGTGTTGCTATGTGAGGGCCTCCATCTTCTCTGTCTCTGTGTCACAGAACCAGAAGTTAAAAATCCATGTCACGTGCCAATGGCCACAGCAGTGCATGCCGGGAGATGTAGTCCATTCATGTGATTACATTTCCTGGCCAGGTGCTGATTACATTCTGTATGTAATCACATAAAATGTACTGTGGCGGCTGATGGTGCATTGCATCGCCACAGGATTTTTAACCTCCGGTTCTGCAGCACAGGGACAGTGAAGACAGAGGGGGGGGCCTACGGAGCAGCCCTCTGTAGGTAGGTACGCTCTCCACCAAAAAAGCCCACTGCACTTACAAACCTCCATTAGGGGGAGGTTCATCATATATTTAACTTAGGAGCACCCAGAAGTACAGATACCTTTATCTGTTGAAGGACCCAGGCACTTCCTGAAAAAAACTAGCTTGCCCACCCTGACCCTGATGATTTGTCCATGTAATGCTCGGCTTAACTAATCAAAAATGATCCAAAATCAGGGCTGAGGAAAGATGACCTGTCACATACAGAAATAATAATTCAAATCCAGTTTTTATCAGTTCAACTTCAGTTTTTATATTAAAGTGGACCCAAATTAAAAATACAAGATTTCAGAAATAAAATCTATTTTCTAAATTATAATAAATAGCAGCCCTTTTTCAGCTGCATGACAAATATAAAATATTTTACATTTATTGGTGGAACCCCTCCCTTCCTTTCATATTGCCGGAACAGAATCCGGCAAACTGGTGGAGTAGGTGCTGTTCAGCAAAGGAGGAATTGCTAATGGCTGCCACCTGTATAACCCTAGTTATGAAAAGAGAAGGGTGAAAAGCAGGCACTGAAAAGCTCATAGGCTTGAAGGAGTGTTTATTTATCTTTGTATGTGTCTGAGTGGTGCAACTAAATATTTTGAATTAAAAAAATGTTTCGTTTGGGTCCGCTTTAAGAGAAGCCGCTAAGTAAAGACTGAGAAGACAATGCCCACAACATGATTAAAAAGCTATGATTAAGAACCGGGATGGTTCGAAACATGTCAGTTTAAGTACTCGTTTTATATGATTGGGATACGTCCTGAATAAAAATTTTTTGGGATTTTTTGAAACATTGTGCGGACATTGATTGCTTCATGATTAAAAAGTCATCGCAAACTAATTAGCTACCCACCCAGCTCTTCACTTGGGAGATGGCGCAGAAGTACACAGCATTGTCCAGGGTAAGTAATTCCATAGCCCCTGAAATATGGGGTGATGTGGCTCCAAACACAGCCGGCCTTTGACCTGAGCCACCGGAGCGGTCGCTCAGGGCGCCCGCAGCCAAGGGCGCATGTGCAGGGCTTTCTATTCCCCTCACTTGCGCTCCCTCCGATCTCCAGGCACTCACTGTCAGCCCTGTTAGTTCAGCCGTGGGCGATCAGGCAGCAGTGATGACAGAGGGAGCCCAGTGGTGGCGCTGTGTACCTCAAATACAGGAAGTGCTCATTTCCTGAATCAGCTCTTCCTGTATTTGAAGTATACAGCGCGGCTTCACTAGCTCTGTCTTCAATGCTGCCGAGCTGCCCACCACTGAACTAACAGGGCTGGCAGTCTGAGTGCCGGGGATGGAGGGAGCCACCAGAGAGAAGAACACATTTTAGTGCAGCCCACAGGTCTGTCCGTGCAGGAGCACATCGCCCCAGCTCCCCCAGAGAGCACAGCAAACTGCAAGCAAGGGGGACTGCAGCACAGAGGCAGATGAGTCACTCCGGTGGCATAGAGCAAGATGCAGCCCTATTTGGACTGGTGTGACTTTGCGCAGCAGTCAATTTTCCACCCCCTCTCTCTCTCTCACCTTCTCTCTTGCCCTCCCCTCTCTCTCTCTCTCTCTGTCTATTCCTCCTCTCTCTCTCTTTCTTCCTCCCTCTCCCCTCCATCCATCCCTATATATGTGTGTGTGTGTGTGTGTGTGTGTGTGTGCGTGCGTGCGTGCGTGCGTGCGTGCGTGCGTGCGTGCGTGCGTATATATATATATATATATATATATATATATATATATATATATATATATATGTATGTATGTATGTATGTATGTATGTATGTGTATGTATGTATATATGTATATATGTATATATATATATATATATATATATATATATATATATATATATATATATATATATATATATATATATATATATATATATATATATATATATATATATATATATATCTGTCTGTCCATCCCTATATTATCTATTCCTATATCCTTAAAGGACTTACGAGGCGAAATGCTTAAAAAAAGTTATGTACCTCATTGCTAAAGCAGACCTCAGGGCAGACGAACAGCACCTTCCTTTTCACGATCAGGTGCTTTATCAGGCTAATCCAGGTTACATTGCAGCTCCCGACCCTCCACAGGGTCGCCCTAGCAGAATAGCCGCTTTAAAAATCCAACTCCTGCGCAGCTCGCATAGCCGTGGCCGCGCAGGATTATAGCCCCGCTCGTGTCCGCCCTCACTCCGTGCGCTCTACTATACGTCATGTGGGCGGCTCCACATGACCACCCACATGACGAACTACACTGCCAGCCAGCCGCGCCCCCTCAGCAGAGAATACAAGCTCTGAACGAGCAGGTACTCACTCGTTCAGCGCTTGTATTCTCTGCTGAGGGGGCGCGGCTGGCTGGCAGTGTAGTTCGTCATGTGGGTGGTCATGTGGAGCCGCCCACATGACGTATAGTAGAGCGCACGGAGTGAGGGCGGACACGAGCTGGGCTATAATCCTGCGCGGCCACGGCTATGCGAGCTGCGCAGGAGTTGGATTTTTAAAGCGGCGATTCTGCTAGGGCGACCCTGTGGAGGGTCGGGAGCTGCAATGTAACCTGGATTAGCCTGATAAAGCACCTGATCGTGAAAAGGAAGGTGCTGTTCGTCTGCCCTGAGGTCTGCTTTAGCAATGAGGTACATAACATTTTTTAAGCAATTCGCCTCGTAAGTCCTTTAAGGAAAGGTGTGGGGGGGGGGGGGGGAAAGGCTGCGCATCCCTAAACACATGTTGCAATTGAATGGTTCATCGCACAGGCATACACCGCCTCTGCCAGACTGAAAAATGCATGCCCTGCATCCAAGACAAGTGCTAACATTTATTAAACTAGGAGGAACTTTAGCTTCCAATATGGTTTGCATGCAAAGTATATTATACTAGACACTTGCGCCACGGTGAGGCAGACCTCCGGGCAAGTGACCTAACCTAAATTTAAAACCTTGGGAGCAGCTAAGCAAAAAAAATGTGTAACTTACATTTGGTAGAACAGCGAGGAGAACGCCAGCGCATACCACTAAGGCTGCATCTGAAATGACCACCAGCTCAGTGTGTAGCACCTAAATAGATTTTCTGCACACTTCGCATTCAATTCAGATGCAAATCATATGCAAATCTGCTACTACTTATCATGCAAACAAGAAACTCAGGAAAAGGGGCTGGGAGCAGCTAGCCTGACAGTTACATAGTTACAAACTTAAGGAAAGGTGGGGGGGGGGGAAGGCTGTGCATCCCTAAACACATGTTGCAATTGAATGGTTAATTGCACAGGCATACACCGCCTCTGCCAGACTGAAAAATGCATGCCCTGCACCCAAGACAAGTGCTAACATTTATTAATTATTGCTCCCAGCCCCTCCTCCTAAGTTTCCTGTTTGCATGATAAGTAGTAGCAGATTTGCATATGATTTGCATCTGAATTGAATGCGAAGTGTGCAGAAAACCTATTTAGGTGCTACACACTGAGCTGGTGGTCATTTCAGATGCAGCCTTAGTGGTATGCGCTGGCGTTCTCCTCGCTGTTCTACCAAATGTAAGTTACACATTTTTTTTTGCTTAGCTGCTCCCAAGGTTTTACATTTAGGTTAGGTCACTTGCCCGGAGGTCTGCCTCACCGTGGCGCAAGTGTCTAGTATAATATACTTTGCATGCAAACCATATTGGAAGCTAAAGTTCCTCCTAGCTTAATAAATGTTAGCACTTGTCTTGGATGCAGGGCATGCATTTTTCAGTCTGACAGAGGCGGTGTATGCCTGTGTGATTAACCATTCAATTGCAGCATGTGTTTAGGGATGCGCAGCCTTTCCCCCCACCTTTTCTTAACTTTGTAACTATGTAACTATCAGGTTAGCTGCTCCCAGCCCCTCCTCCTGAGTTTCCTGTTTGCATAAGAAGTAGTAGCAGATTTGCATATAATTTGCATCTGAATTGAATGTGACGTGTGCAGAAAATCTATTTAGGTGCTACACACTGAGCTGGTGGTCATTTCAGATGCAGCCTTAGTGGTATGCGCTGGCGTTCTCCTCGCTGTTCTACCAAATGTAAGTTACACATTTTTTTTTGCTTAGCTGCTCCCAAGGTTTTACATTTAGGTTAGGTCACTTGCCCGGAGGTCTGCCTCACCGTGGCGCAAGTGTCTAGTATAATATACTTTGCATGCAAACCATATTGGAAGCTAAAGTTCCTCCTAGTTTAATAAATGTTAGCACTTGTATTGGATGCAGGGCATGCATTTTTCAGTCTGGCAGAGGCGGTGTATGCCTGTGCGATGAACCATTCAATTGCAACATGTGTTTAGGGATGCGCAGCCTTTTCCCCCCCACCTTTCCTTAAGTTTGTAACTATGTAATCGTCAGGTTAGCTGCTCTCAGCCCCTTCTCCTGAGTTTCCTGTTTGCATGATAAATAGTAGCAGATTTGCATATAATTTGCATCTGAATTGAATGCGAAGTGTGCAGAAAATCTATTTAGGTGCTACACACTGAGCTGGTGGTCATTTCAGATGCAGCCTTAGTGGTATGCGCTGGCGTTCTCCTCGCTGTTCTGCCAAATGTAAGTTACACATTTTTTTTTGCTTAGCTGCTCCCAAGGTTTTAAATTTAGGTTAGGTCACTTGCCCGGAGGTCTGCCTCACCGTGGCGCAAGTGTCTAGTATAATGTACTTTGCATGCAAACCATATTGGAAGCTAAAGTTCCTCCTAGTTTAATAAATGTTAGCACTTGTCTTGGATGCAGGGCATGCATTTTTCAGTCTGGCAGAGGCGGTGTATGCCTGTGCGATTAACCATTCAATTGCAACATGTGTTTGGGGATGGGCAGCCTTCCTCCCCCCCCCCCCCCCCCCCACCCACCTTTTCTTGAGTTTGTAACTATGCAACTGTCAGGTTAGCTCCTCCCAGCCCCTCCTCCTGAGTTTCCTGTTAGCATAAAAAGTAGTAGCAGATTTGCATATGATTTGCATCTGAATTAAAAGCGAAGTGTGCAGAAAATCTATTTAGGTGCTACACACTGAGCTGGTGGTCATTTCAGATGCAGCCTTAGTGGTATGCGCTGGCGTTCTCCTCGCTATTCCTATATCCTGTCTATCTATCCATCCATCCCTATATCTCTCTGTCTCTCTCTTTCTCTCCCTCCTCCCTTCTCTCTCGCCCTTTCTCTTTCCCCCTCTCTCTCTCTGTTTCTCTCTCTCTCTCTCTCTTTTTCCCCCTCCCATCCATCCATCCCTCCATCCATATATCTGTCTGTCTCTCTCGCCCTCTCTCTTTTCTCCCCTTTCTCTCTGTCTCGCTCTCCTCTCTCTACCTCCCTTCTCTCTCTCCCCCTCCATCCATCCCTATATATGTCTCTCTCCCCCTCCCCCTCCATCCATCCATACATCCCTATATCTGTGTATCTCTTTCTCTCAATGTATACATAACTGTCTGTCTTTCCATCCCTATATTATCTATTCCTCTATTTATTATTTTTTTATTATTATTAATATAGTGCCAACATCTTCCGTACTGCTGTAAATAGGTCTCCCTTCCCTCGCTCTCTATTTATTCATCCCTCCATCCATCATCTATACCTACCTACTTCTATCTATCTATCTATCTATCTATCTATCCTGAGAAGGGCAGTGTCATCTGGCTAAAGAAAGCCCAGAAGGGAAGTTACCTATACTGAAGGGGTGGCATGCTCTACTTATACTGTAGGGGAACATCTGGCTACCTATACTTAAAGGGGGTAGGGCATCTGGCTAAATTTACAGAGGGGGGACATCTCTGGCTACCTATACTGAAAGGAGGGAGATATGGCTACCTACACTGGGCAACCCAGCTGCTCTTGCTAGAATTATAAGGTGTGCTCATGCATGTGTGCGTCTTGGTTGGGATAATTTTTTTCAGGGGTGGCTGGTGATAGTGGGCCTTGGCGGAGAAAAGTACAAATCCGGCCCTGTGTGTCACGAAGATCTGAGCATTTGGCATGATGTGTCAAACTTCAAGAAGGTTGTGAAAGACTCTTAGGAGGAAAGGTGAATTGCATGTGGGTGCGTGTGTGTATGTGCGCGCATGCGAAGAGGATGTAGGGGGGGGGGGGGGGAAGAGGGCACAAAAATCATGCTTCGCTCAGGGCACTGTGAAACCTAAGGCCGGCCCTGGCTCCAAATTAAGTACAGGATTAAAGTAAGACACCGCACATACGCTAGATTTTTTGTTCAGTGTCATGGAAGCATTGCTCAAAAATGAGGTGGGAATAGAGGTGTCCCCTGAAACTACTGACAACGTGATTAGTGCTCTGGAATGTTGGTTCTCTATTGAGAGACCTATACTGTTCTTCTGTTGTAGTCCCCACAGCAGGGAGCCTCTAGCTCCTCTCACCTCAGGCTCAGGATGGGGGTTGTCTGTACAACATTTGTTCCAAGAATATTCTCAAAGTGAAATTCCTGGCCATCTGTATTTAGAGGTACAAAATTTGAGCCTGCTCTTTCTTTGGTCATTGTTATGCTTTAAGATATCAAAAACATAAAATGGACGTGCGATTGTACAAATATGCGGCACAGACTAATAACTGCATTTCGATTCCAAAGGCAATATAAAACAATAAAGCATGTTGCAGGATGAAAAATAGGAATCAGACATTTTACTCCATAGGAAAGCGTGAGTCAGTCTATTTCACAGTCCATTTAATAGGAGTACAGTCTTTACCATTGCTTCAGCCAGTGAGATGAAATAATAGGTTCAGAACTGAAAGAATCTGTAAAAATAAACTGATGAGATGAAAGAACTGCATGGAACAAACAAGCACATGGGCATAAATTGAATAAAAATGTATTTGGACAGAGCTCAGGTGTAAGTAAGTCCAATTCCTCCCGCTTATTTTTGGTTGTTGACTGTGTAAACGATTGACTGCCTTATATCTGCGACTTACATAAAGAGAAAAGATGACTTTAATAAGCCTGTCATTGTTAATATTTCAATGAAGTTGGAATTCTCCCGATCATTACAGGAAACACCTGGGGAAACCAGATGGTTGTATAAAACTAATCACCCGCATAAAATCACAATACCCGCCGCATTCACTTGAAAAATCACATTTCATTTTTTCAGCAGTTTTCAGCACTGTAATTTATTTTTAAAAATACTCCAGGTGCATTTGAAGCCTGCACTGTTGCAGAGCTCCGTGTCAGGTGGGCTCACTATAATTAACACAACATTCATTGAGCCGTACGATTGGAGCTCTTCCCCAGGCAGCAGCGTGATTTATTAGCACCTTTACAGATGTAAAACTCATTGGCTCTTCCGGTTGTCTCACACTTCCATTGTGTTCAAATCTCAAGGTGGCCCTAAACTCAGACAGACAAAACAGCGCATCATAAGTCAATGTTTTTATTGCTGTTTAAAAGACCAGCAACTTCCAGAATCCGCAATATCTAAACTAAAGCTACAAATTGAAAGGGGGTTGTGATGTTTTTATTGTGTAAATAAGACCTTCAAAAAGCAGCAGATAGCGCTCTCAAGAATACGCTCATAATCCTGTGGCCTGGCGCAGGCCTGCTGTGAGGTTACTGCTTCACAATGCATTTTAAATGATTGCTTTAGCTACTTATGTAACAAATTTTACCCAATGAATGTTAAAGAGAAACCGTAACAACATATAGTAGAATGCGTTCATTTATTTAGGATACCCACTGTTAAATATAAAATTAATAAATACCCTGGTTTTACCATCGGAAACACTTTCTGTGGCAATATATTGGTATGTAGCCCCACCCTACCACTGAGGCTTAGCCTAGGCTGTTTATTATGTGACATCCACTCGTCTTGTTGCATCCCTGCAGCGATACCGCTAAGGAGCTCAAACATAAGCATCTTTGCATCTTCTGCCGGGAATTCTCATTGTTCTAGTCAAAATATTAACGGTATCTTTTTTTACATTATGGTGGTGGCAGATATCTTTGGAACCATCATATTCCACTATCCATTCATACAGTCCTCATTCCCATACAGTTACACTATCTCCTTCTTGGGGCACTAGAGGGAGCTTGTGCCCCAAGAAGACAGAGAATTTTCCACCTTCCCCCATGCAAAGAATTGCTCAGGAGGAGACCAAGCTCGCAGGCCTTTCTGAACAATGCCAGCTGTTAAAGAGAAACTCTGACCATGAATTGAACTTTATCCCAATCAGTAGCTGATACCCCCTTTTACATGAGAAATCTATTGCTTTTCACAAACAGACCATCAGGGGGCGCTGTATGACTGATATTGAGGTGAAACCCCTCCCACAAGAAGCTCTGAGTACCGAGGTACTTCTGGCACTTTCCTCTCTGTGAACCCTGTTACATTGTGGGAAATAGCTGTTTCCAACTGCAAAACAGCAAGCAGCAGCTACATCACTTGCCAGCAGTAAAAATGTCACTATGTGATGAATGTCAGAACATAATTCAGGGATTTAAAAGATTTTACAATGGGCAAACACTGACTAAATCATTTATACATAATTGTAAAAATGAAGCACTTTTTAATACATTCTTTTCACTGGAGTTCCTCTTTAAAAAGGCCTAAAAGCACATTTTCAGTTTGCTCTTAATTTAATATGAAAAATGAAAACATAAAAATAAAAGGTCTCATGCTGAGCTCACTCACCCAGGTAGAGGAGATGAAAAAAACGAATTTGCCTTTATTTTATGCCTAAAATTCCCAACCCATAGCTGAAAACAACTTAAAGGAATACTGTAGGGGGGTTGGGAAAAAAAAAAAAAAAAAAGTTAAACTTACCCAGGGCTTCTAATGGTCCTCCGCAGACATCCTGTGCCCGCGCAGCCACTCACCGATGCTCCGGTCCCCGCCTCCGGCTCACTTCTGGAAATTCCGACTTTAAAGTCGAAAAACCACTGCGCCTGCGCAGCCACGCATTCGCCCCCGCTGATGTCATCGGGAGTGTATTGCGCAGGCCCAGTAGGTCTGCGTCTGCGCAGTACGCTCCTGGTGACGTCAGCGGGAGTGAGAACATGGCCGCAGAGGCGCAGTGGTTTTCTGACGTTAAAGCCGGAAATTCCAGAAGCGAACTGGATGCGGGGACCGGAGCATCAGTGAGTGGCTATGTAGGCACAGGACATCTGCGGGGGACCATTAGAAGCCCCGGGTAAGTTCAAGTCTTTTTCCCCCACCTCCCTACAGTACTCCTTTAAATCAACAGAAAAGAACAATGGGCCAATAAATATACTGTTACTGTTCTCACTAGCAATTTGTTATGATTCAATATGCAAAAATATATTTGCACATCGCTATTTGTATTGAATCATGTGAAAAAAAATATAAACACTTCACAGTCTTTCAAATGTCCTGTACTAAAAATCACCACTGTGTCACTCACAATCTAGATCGACAGTATACTGTTCCCTGAATTGGACAGTGAGTGCCTCCACCACAGAGAGCAACAGAAAGCAACTCACCGTAAGATGTGAACCTTAAATTACAGGGGTCTGCAGTGCTTTGGGGCAATTCAAGGCCTCCCCTCTGCCTCTAGCAATATTCCACCGACACCTCCACGGAACAACTTAGCTACTCTGGACAACACCTCAGAAAAGAAGCCATAACGGTTACATAGTGAAGTACCGCCTTACTAGTTTATTAAAAATATAGATGTGCATTTAAATTTAAAATCCACTTTGACAGAGCATGAGTTTTATCGGGCTCTCCCCCGTTCGTGGGAACCGGGCTGGTTCGCGGCCACCGCCTGTCTGCCAGATCTCCAGATTGCATCAAACACGCTGCCCTTGCTGGGCCATGCTTTCCTCTCCTTTTAGTTCCTTGCTGGGGCTCCACCCAACATGTTTTGTCATGTAAAAGGACTCATCATACCCCTGATGAGTCATTATACATGATGAAACATGTTAGGTGTGCTGAGGTCCCTGCGCTGTTGTTTGGCTGTGGAGAGGATTTGTGGAGACTAGCAGGGAAGCACTTCAACCTCTTTGTGGAATGTGTTAGTGCTGAAAACTGGTGCCATCTAAATGACATCAGCTCCCAAAGAGTCAATAACACACAACAAATGTTGGAAGTCAGAATAAGCCTTGGAAGATAATTCGGACACTCCTCGCCATGAAAGCGAACGACCTACTGCAATATTTATGATTGCATCTTACATTCTTCCAGCCCAGAGTCCCTGTGTCGGTTACTCACTACCTAGTGGCCGACACATTTGTGGAGAAGAAAGTAATAACAGAAAACAAGCTGTCACAAGAGCCCTCAGTGGTCAGACCGCAAATGGCCTTCCAGACGGTGCCAGCACACGGATCGTGCGAACTCTGGTCGCAGTCAATGCGCAGAAACTGTTGGGAATTGGCCGCAGACAAACCACAAGGGAGCCTGTGAGGTATGGTAATTACAACTTGCACACGATTCCAGGGTATAACTGCCACCACCACTGATATGGGCCAGTGGACCCGACTGCCTGACTGATCCTGCGAATAAAAACGGTTAAAACACGCTGTATTCTGTCTAGCCAACAACAAACAATAGTAGCGTCTCTTCAGAGACCTGGGATCAGTTCTGTGTGTGCTGAATAATAGGGTAGCTAGAACAACAACTGACGATAGCGTCGGTTTATTGAAAGCAATATAAATAATTAACCACCCTGGCGTTCTATTAAGATCGCCAGGGCAGCTGCATGAGGGTTTTTTTTAAATAAAAAAAAAACTATTTCATGCAGCCAACTGAAAGTTGGCTGCATGAAAGCCCACTAGATGGCGCTCCGGAGGCGTTCTTCTGATCGCCTCCGGCGGCCAAAAGTAACACGGAAGGCCGCAATGAGCGGCCTTCCGTGTTTTGTTTACTTCGTCGCCATGGCGACGAGCGGAGTGACGTCATGGACGTCAGCCGACGTCCTGACGTCTGCCGCCTCCGATCCAGCCCTTAGCGCTGGCCGGAACTATTTGTTCCGGCTGCGCAGGGCTCAGGCGGCTGGGGGGACCCTCTTTCGCCGCTGCTCGCGGCGGATCGCCGCAGAGCGGCGGCGATCGGGCAGCACACGCGGCTGGCAAAGTGCCGGCTGCGTGTGCTGCTCTTTATTTGATCAAAATCGGCCCAGCAGGGCCTGAGCGGCACCCTCTGGCGGTAATGGACGAGCTGAGCTCGTCCATACCGCTAAGGTGGTTAATATATACAGACAATTATTAAAATCAACAATTATTACAACAGTAATAGCCAGTATGAAATAAAAGGGAGAGAATACTTAGGATTTGTGGAAATATGTCTGTTCTGGGAAAACTTGTAGAGTTCCTTTTGTTCAGTTCCAGCAAAGTTTAAAATCAACGCAAACATGGAAAATGTCCTTTGTTCCAGGTTACAGAAGATGGCCAATCAAGATGGCCACTAGCCATGTGTCCTTTGTTTCAGTTTAGACAAGATGGCCGACCAACCATGTGTCCTCTGGCTGGCAATGTGCTCTCAGGAAGGTGGAATTTGGAGGACTGAGGGGAGGGCCCCTCGCAGATACTTTTGAAGAAGCTGGTTTGGGGGTGTGGCAATGCCGGCCCCCTCTGAGCTACCAACAAATGACAGTTCATTCCCTCAGAGATTTTATGGTTAAACTTATGAAATGCTGTAACTCCTGAACAATACACGTTATATTTAGGGGGGTAACAGATTCATACTTGTTGGAAAATACAGATTAATATGACATCAGACATGGCTAAGCCAGCGGGTCAGGCTCCTGAGAAGATTCATATCTCAATAACCGGACGGGCTATCACAATGAATGTCATATCAGCACGATGGCCAGATTTTACCAAACAAGACGATATGAATTTTATAGCTGTGTGACATACGGTTTTCGTATACCGACAGGAAATCATACCACCCATGCTTTTCTTATGGCTGGCTAAGTGGCTCCGGCCAGTCTGGGAAAGAAGCAGGTTTTGAATAGCCCCCTGCTGGGATTAGCTTCCTGAGCACAAGGGTTTGTTCCTGCTCATTAGCATATCAAAAGAGCCATCCTGCAGTTAAGCAGAGGCTCCTACACAATCAATCCCGATTCTAGTGATCTGAAGCGCAATCGATGCAGAGAATCGAGTGCAATCGCTTTTTCTTCACGGGCGGTTCCAGGACGCGTCTGCGGCCCCGCAACCGTCCGTGACAAAAGCCACCTCAAATCCCTTACTTATAAAATGCTAATTTTATTAAAAATTACCAGATGCGAAAATAAGCTGAGTGTTCTGCTACAGATTACTCCCAAATGTCCCTGGTTCACTAATCTCTGCTCATGAGTTTTCTATCTTACCCTCTCCTTTCTCAGAACCTTGTAGGCAAAGTACTTAATATAGGATGCTCTCATGAAGTGATTTATAGTACTTTATTGTTGGCTAGGAGGTTAGGATAGATAATATGTAAACAAGGTGCGAAAAAATGAAAGAGCTTTGACACATGAAACCTTCACGAGTTATCACACCTTTCATATTTTTTTACTTTAATCATCATTTTTCAGCAGCTAACAAAAAAAGAAGAGAAGAAAAAAAAACATGCTGAAAAATAAATAAGGAGAGAATAGTACTAAATAAAGTTTAATTAACCAAAATGTGTTTCGCCGGCTAGGTGGTGCAAAGCCGAACAAATTAAATAGCAAAGGTAAGAAAAAGGTTATAGTTGGATTAATGAAACCTCTGGAGGGTTTTCTTATAATTCCTAACTTTTTTTGCAGACTATGTGCTTTTAATTATTTGTGACATTTCTCACCATCTTTTTAGAATTGTTTGAGTGCTCAATGGTGGAGCAGCACAGTGGCATAGCGGAGGGCATTCTTGCCTTGCAGAGCTAAGGTCCCAGGTTAACATTTTAGCCAGAATACTATCTGCATGGAGATTTGCAATTTTTGTGGCTTTACTCTCATATCACAAAAATATACTTAGAGGAGGAGGACAGACTGCGAGCCTCTCTGAAACTTTTAATATAGTGGGGAAACTGATAATATCAGACTATGATGTGACTAATATGAGACTATGGCCTCGATTCATGAAAACAGCTCACTTTACCGACCACGCAGCAAAATCTGTATTCATAAAGGCTTTTTCCGCATGAAAAGCCGACATTCGCCAGCAGAGTGATAAATCACCGCCTTGTGCGGTGATTATCATAACAAAAGTAACAAATGTCAATTCATAAAGGTTAGAGGAAGCGGTATGCAGACGGGGATTACCGCTACCTCTGATGTGGCGAGAAGCATGCGGAATACATAGCAGTGAATGGGACAGACCTCCCAAGCAGCAGCAGAGAGAACACCGCACGGAGGGACTCCGCCTGCTTCTCCTGTTTCCGCATGTCTCCCGACAGCCTAACGCTAGCCTACAGCGGAATATCTCCGCACGCCTATCACAACTAGAAACATTTTTATGAATTACCACCCTGAAGGCTGAAATACCGACAGCGGTGTTTCCCCGCTCGAGTTTACCTTACCGACAGCACTTTTATGAATCGAGGCCAATGACTATGATATATGAGAATATGATGTGATTCAGGGCCAAGGTGAACAACATTTCCTGGTTTCCCCCTTCCCCCCATAAATATTTGGGTAGAGACAACTTTTTTTTTAATTTTTGTTCTGTAAAGAAAGGACCACGAACAAACAGCAACTGAAAGTCACTCCAATAAAGGCCTGGCAGAGCAATATAAAGAAGGAAATCCAGCATTTGGTGATGTCCACGAGTTCAAGACTTCAGGCTGTCATTGCTAGCAAAGGGTTTTCAACCAAGCATTAGAAATAAACATTTTATTTCCAGTTACTAATTTGTTGAATTGCTTTTGAGCCCTTGAAATGAAGGGATTGTGTTAATGCAGGAGGCTCAGCCATACTATGCCAGTATTGCACTGTCCAGGTTTTGATTTCAGTGAATTTTATATAGTAAATGAAGAGAATTCTGTTCCTGGCAGTGGCCATGTCTTTTTCCCATAGTGTGCAGCTAAATTCTGATGTCATTTCCTCCCTTTTTTTTCTCCTCCAATCTGCCGAGTCATCTCAGGCTTGCCTGTAAACACACGTGTGAGCACAGGATCATGTTGCAGCGTCAGCCTATCACACTGCAGTGTGCTTAGACCAATCAGTGAGAAGCAGGAATGTGGGAAGGGAGATGACAAGCTTTCTCCACGGTAATAGCAGAGAATAGAGTCAGGCTGACAGATAAGATTTATTACAGCAGAAAGATTTCTGAATCGATTGGAGTGCTTGCACTGCATGGTGAGATTCCTGGCAGCATTGCAAACACATTGCAGTGTTTAAATGGTATATGATTTTGTAGCTGACAATTCTGCTTTCAAAAAAAAAAAGTTGCCTCACATTTTTATACAATCTTTTTGTTGACCCCACTGAATTAAAGGGACACTATAGCGAAAATTATACTCTTCCATTAACCTCACATCAGGTATTTAATATGGAGAGCATACATTTCTCCATAGACCTTGTGTTAAAAAAGTAGTTGAGAACAATAATTTTGCCCACCTGTTTTCACATGTAACTGGCTAAGTAAATATATAAAACAGACTGATAGTTACTTACTTAGCTGCCTGTTATTTATTTAGCTAGTTACATGTAAAAACAGCACGGCTCTCTGTAGTGTGTGAGCCAGCCGTTATAAATCAGCCGGAGTGTCTGCTACTATTGGTGAAGTCCTTCGCAAACAGCATGGTAATGACGCTGTCAGGCTAGTCTGGTCAATGACTATAGGTCAGGCTGTATGCCCATATGACTGACCTATAGCCCAGCCCGTAATACCTGCACAAACTCCTACCTAAGACAGAACTACAGTAACCCTGCAGGTAGATGTAGCATACAGACTGACAGATAGTATTCACCAAACAAACCAGTAGTTATTATACAAGGCACAGTATTCACAAGTAGTATAGTCACCTGAGGCCTGAAGGCTGAGGCAGTCCAGATGATAGTCAGGTGACTGCAGGCTGGTGAGGATTGGTTTAGGCAGCTCAAACACTTTATAGGTAGCATGGTCAGTTCAAGCCAATGTCGGTCCAGGCAGAGTACAAGGGAGTCCTTAATCAAGCAGGGGTCTATCCAGGTGGCAATCAGACAAGTCCAGGTACAAAGCAAAGTTGGCAACAGGTAATCCAATCGAAGGCGAAGTCAGGAACAAGCAGTGGTCAGCAACGGGAATAAATCTAGAGTAAAGCTTGGTCAGGATACAAGGAAAAGTCGGCAACAGAGATCAATCAGAGTGTGAGTGCATACCCAGCAACAAGCCACAGAGCTAATGCTATCACGGCGATGTCTGTGATGCTCACCATGCTTGGATACAAGGACTAACCAATCAGAAACAAACAGAACTGAAAACAACCAATAGAAGCTCAGCGTGTCAGCTGGTCAGCTGACACACATGCAGACACATGGCTACTGTTTACATCGCTGGAAAGCGCACTGAGAACACGTCCTCCGCCTACCGGTCTGCGCAGCGCGAGTCAGAGGCAGGGCTGGCGGCGACATGCACATTCCTTACAGACGCAGTGATGTGGTTACCTTGTAAGATGTTCTTGCCAAAGACAACATGCAATGGATTTTCTATGTCTGCTGTAAAGTAAAATAATAAGTTTGTCTATATTGCTGTTGTTGTGTTGTTTATTCTGCAAAACTGCCCTGTTCCATTGTTGATTGCTGTATTTGATGTGACCTCGATAAACTAAGTTTTGTTGATCAAAAAATAAAGTAAAAGAATAAAACACAGTTATGTTATTGAACAATACCGGTGTAGCAAAGTGACCATGGGGCTGCTTACCATTTGTCATGCTGAAGTGTAATCTTGTTCCTTCTGAAGTGGAAACAGAGAAGGTGAATCCTTGTGCATTGTATGTTTGAACAAGCAATGTCATTATTTCATTCCACTGAAAATGGTTTTCCTATGCAAAGTTCATTACATGGACCCTGGATGAGGGCTATTAGCTACAAGGTCATTATTACCGCAGGGGAATTCACTGGCGAACTGAGGGGGCTGTTCCGGGTGTCTGGAACCTCCCCCCTGCACTGAGCTGTGTATTCAGCCAGGGGAAGCCCGCATAATATAAACAGCCTCATTCTCCCTCCCTTCTTACTTCTGGTGCTTCCCTCCAGGTAATAGAATGAGAGAGGCAGCCCAGCTTCCCTCATAAGAAGATGCAGCCTGCCGTGAGAGAATGTTGGTTATGGAGTCCTGGACTCTCCACAGCACAGAAGTGTCCGACATGATGAAATTAGAGTGCAGGCAAGCTGGTAAATATGCACAGCATGATGCAGAGCTTGCCTGGACTCAGGGTCCGTGGGCAAACATCTGTCTGGTCTCTCCCCATTGTTATAATGACTGCATGTGTGGGTAAGGTGTTTAACAAGCTGAAAAGTTTTTGACAGTCCCTAGACTCCAGGAGGGCTTCTTTCTGACTTGTGTGAGAGACTGACAGGGACAGGAGTCCGATTACAGGCAAGTAGCCTGTCTGATGTGGGACTGCAATACAGATAAGTTCTCTGCTCCATCTCAGGCTATTCTCAATTTCTCCACTCCTCTCTCTGGGCTAGTGCACGCCAAAATGACAATAGCAATCGCTAGCAATTTGTGAGTGTGATTTTGTGAAGTGATTTTCAGAGCGATTTTTGAATGAATTGCTCAAAAACATGCTACATGCAGTATACCTGCGATTTTGAAAAAATCACAACGCTGCTGTGGGAACACCCACATAGGGTAACATTAGTCAAGCGCTTTTCAAATCACTGTTGATTTGAAAAACGCTCAGAAGCACTCTTGGTGTGCACCAGCCTCCTTCATTTACCTTTGTTTCCCTCTTCCCCTAGAGTTGGCTGTGTCTTCTTGTCATACAGGAAAGCTAAATAAAAGTGCAATCCTGGTGAGGCAAAATATTATTATTTAGTATTTATATAGCGCTGCCATCTTCCGCAGATGCATATATCCCTGCATCATATGGCTATCGCTTGCGCTATGTGACACTATGTAGCATATTCCACTGAATTGTCCAAACTAAGTCTATCTCCCGTTCCTCTCTTGGGGAGTTGTTCCAGCGCTGTACCCTGTTCAAATTTGCTGCTACCAGAAGCCCTCAGAAACACTCGTGTCCTTGAGTACTTCCAAAGATAGGCAGCTCCGTAATACGCCAGCGCACTTTTGTGCATGGGCAGTATGGAGCCACCTGTATTCGAAAGCACTCGGGGACATACGTGCTTCTGGACCTTTCAGGAACCCCCCCCCCCTTAAAAATCCTGCGTTTGCCCCTGGAATTGTGCATCATTGAGCAATGAAGAAAGTTATATTTATTCTCTTTGTGGTTAATGCCCCAATTAAAAAAATATCTGTTGTTGCACATATGGGAGGGATTCTTCCTGTTGTGCGCCTTTGTATTGTGCATTATAATGTCAACATGAACTTAAATAGAAAAGCATAAATCTATAGATATGAAAATAAACTTTCTCATTATGGTCTCATAGACGATCTCATTTCCTGACACTAGGTGTCACCATTTTGTGAAAGATTCTATGCTCCCCACATGTAAATGGAGGATAGATTCTATGCTCCCCACATGTAAATGGAGGATAGATTCTATGCTCCCCACATGTAAATGGAGGATAGATTCTATGCTCCTCAGAGCCGGGACAAGGTCCTCCAGCACCCAAGGCTGAGACACCAAAGTGCGCCCCTCCATCCCTGCCACCCCAGCCATCACACACTGATTGCTATTAGACTAAGAGGCGCCACAGGGCCCACAACCTCCCCAACACCTTAATATCTAGTTATATGGCTTGCAGTCACTGCCATGTATCCCCTTTTCTTATCTTTTTCTGCTTCAAACACAATTAGGAATGACAGCTTAATGAATTCTGCGCCCCCTCCTACACTGCACCCTGAGGCTGGAGCCTCTCCAGCCTATGCCTCGGCCCGGCCCTGATGCTCCTCACATGTAAATGGAGGATAGATTCTATGCTCCTCACATGTAAATGGAGGATAGATTCTATGCTCCTCACATGTAAATGGAGGATAGATTCTATGCTCCCCACATGTAAATGGAGGTTAGATTCTATGCTCCTCACATGTAAATGGAGGTTAGATTCTATGCTCCTCACATGTAAATGGAGGTTAGATTCTATGCTCCTCACATGTAAATGGAGGATAGATTCTATGCTCCCCACATGTAAATGGAGGATAGATTCTATGCTCCCCACATGTAAATGGAGGATAGATTCTATGCTCCCCACATGTAAATGGAGGATAGATTCTATGCTCCTCACATGTAAATGGAGGATAGATTCTATGCTCCCCACATGTAAATGGAGGATAGATTCTATGCTCCCCACATGTAAATGGAGGATAGATTCTATGCTCCTCACATGTAAATGGAGGATAGATTCTATGCTCCCCACATGTAAATGGAGGATAGATTCTATGCTCCTCACATGTAAATGGAGGATAGATTCTATGCTCCTCACATGTAAATGGAGGATAGATTCTATGCTCCTCACATGTAAATGGAGGATAGATTCTATGCTCCCCACATGTAAATGGAGGTTAGATTCTATGCTCCTCACATGTAAATGGAGGTTAGATTCTATGCTCCTCACATGTAAATGGAGGTTAGATTCTATGCTCCTCACATGTAAATGGAGGATAGATTCTATGCTCCCCACATGTAAATGGAGGATAGATTCTATGCTCCCCACATGTAAATGGAGGATAGATTCTATGCTCCCCACATGTAAATGGAGGATAGATTCTATGCTCCTCACATGTAAATGGAGGATAGATTCTATGCTCCCCACATGTAAATGGAGGATAGATTCTATGCTCCCCACATGTAAATGGAGGATAGATTCTATGCTCCTCACATGTAAATGGAGGATAGATTCTATGCTCCCCACATGTAAATGGAGGATAGATTCTATGCTCCTCACATGTAAATGGAGGATAGATTCTATGCTCCTCACATGTAAATGGAGGATAGATTCTATGCTCCTCACATGTAAATGGAGGATAGATTCTATGCTCCTCACATGTAAATGGAGGATAGATTCTATGCTCCTCACATGTAAATGGAGGATAGATTCTATGCTCCTCACATGTAAATGGAGGATAGATTCTATGCTCCCCACATGTAAATGGAGGTTAGATTCTATGCTCCTCACATGTAAATGGAGGTTAGATTCTATGCTCCTCACATGTAAATGGAGGATAGATTCTATGCTCCCCACATGTAAATGGAGGATAGATTCTATGCTCCTCACATGTAAATGGAGGATAGATTCTATGCTCCTCACATGTAAATGGAGGATAGATTCTATGCTCCCCACATGTAAATGGAGGTTAGATTCTATGCTCCTCACATGTAAATGGAGGTTAGATTCTATGCTCCTCACATGTAAATGGAGGATAGATTCTATGCTCCCCACATGTAAATGGAGGATAGATTCTATGCTCCCCACATGTAAATGGAGGTTAGATTCTATGCTCCCCACATGTAAATGAATGTTTGGCCTTTTGCTAATATAGACATTACTGCATTAGTTTATATTAAAACATATAAGGGAGGGAGACACCGAGACCCCGGTATAGTGTAGTGTGTACTGGATAAGTGAAGTGGAAAGGTGGTTGTAAGAATTATACTCACAAATCTGGGTTACCGTCCAGGTAACCACTAAGTAGACAGGTGGGGAGAATTAGACCTGTCCCCACTCAGGATTAAGAAGTCGCTCTCTGTAGATCAGAAGGAAAAAGGGACCAAATCTCCTCCACCAGGAGTGGACTCAAGTTGTAAACACTGTTACAGAGGCGCCAGTGTAACGATCAGTGTCAGCAAGAACAGATTTTCTGATTATTGGTGATCTGCAGTATCACCAATAATACAGATGTTATACCTGATTATGTGGTGATCTGCAGAATCACCAATAATGCAAGTATAGCAAGACACAGGACACCCAGGTATAAGATAGTGTTTGGTGCAACAATAAATATAGATAGAGATACCCACTATCCCAGAGGAGCTGGTAGAGGGAGGTATCTCTATAGAACTCTGGAAACAGTACTCCAGCAGGCTGGAGACATGGATGAGTAGTGATCGGTTCACCCGAGGAGCGGATGAAGCACAGTAGGACAATGTATACTTATCACCGTTGGAGCAGGTGATTCAGACTGTACTGCAGCAGATGATCAACAGAGTGGCAGGAGATCAAGACTATACTGCAGCTTCTGATCAGGTGATGAGGACAGTGATGTAGTGACTAGTCACCTGAGGAGCAGGTGATTAAGACTGTACTGCAGCTATCAACCTGAGGAGCAGGTAGTTCAGACTGTACTGCAGCTATCAACCTGAGGAGCAGGTAGTTCAGACTGTACTGCAGCTATCAACCTGAGGAGCAGGTGATTCAGACTGTACTGCAGCTATCAACCTGAGGAGCAGGTGATTCAGACTATACTGCAGCTATCAACCGGAGGAGCAGGCGATTAAGACTATACTGCAGCTATCAACCTGAGGAGCAGGTGATTAAGACTGTACTGCAGCTATAAACCTGAGAAACAGGTGATTACTAAACTGAGAATCCCTCACCAGAACTAAGCTCACTAAGCTCACTGGTGAGGGCAGAAGAGTCAGACAAGCAGGATCGGCAACACACGGACAGATACGGTACAAAGACAGAAGACTGAATCAGAGTGAGGTATAAGCTGAGTCGGCAACTAGATCAGATAGGCATAGGCACAGAATCAGAAGACAGAAAAGTAGTCAAGGCTAGCAGAGGGTCATAACAAATAATACAATTCAATTAGTACTTTAAGCTATCAACAGAATCTGGCTAATTGTGGATCCCCAGCTCCTGCTGGTTCTAGTACACTTTCGGATCTGACTAAGGGTCTGAGTGCTAACACGTAGCATATGCAACAGCAGACAAAGAGCAACTGACAGGCAGGTCCTATATATAAACTCAGAGCGCTCCACAGCGCCGCCCCAGTCACTCAGCCAATCTGGAGCACTACTGGAGTCAGCTGACCGGCTGATCAGCTGACTCCCCTTCTAGCTGCATAAAGGTCCTGTCACCGCCCTCAGTCTATGTGCGACTGACGGATCAGGCAAAACTCCAACATGAGGCCGCCGGCTGAGACGCGGATACGGCCGCCATGCCGCTCACTGCCGCGGTGGCCACTGGCCTCTCCGCTATCCATTACAGCCAGTAGTATAAAATATTGGTAAAAGGTTTTAAAAAGAAGGGAGGCTAGTGGTGGACTTACCTCCCCAATGCAGACACAAGATGGCCTCAATTCACGAAGGTTATCTTCTGTCTTTAATAACGTTTCTATAGTTATCACCATGGTGATGAGGCATGTAGTATTCAGGAAACAATTTACCTCAGGCAAACCTAAAGTTAACTCTTCTGTCTTTAAGTTAACTCTTCAATACTTAAAATAAATACATAATTCTAAAGTTAAAGACAGACTGTTAATTAACTGCGTGTGGAAATAACTACAGAGGAGGTAACTTAAGGAATGAAGAGATAAAATAACTCTGTGTGGTGGTACGTTTTCGCTTGCCTTATTATCTCCAGCATGATCTTAGTGAATTTAGGCAAATGGCCTCCTGTCTGTGACTTGTGGTCTCATGTGTATTGTCCAAATCATGCCTGTTAAAGTCACTAGGTGACCTCACTCACCGGGCATGATCTGGACAAGTGGAGCACACAATTTTATCCCCACCATGGTCATTTTCCAATATTCTTACTACAGTCTACTCTAAAGCCTATTTATGGGCAAAACAAAAAGGCTTCACAGTATGTCTTCTGGGATGTGGATGGAAAATGGGGTGTCCAGCAGAACCTCCCCTCTGTATGTCAGGGTGGCAGGAACTCCCCACAACAAAAAAATATGATAAAACCTCTCCAAAGAAAACAGACAGCAACAGAAAACTGTTGCACCTTCAGCTTATGCAACCAAAACAGACATTTTTATTTTGTGCTTTACTTTAAAGGGAATCTGAACTGAGTAAAATTATTTAAAATAAACACGAGGTAACTTCAGATGAACATTACATAGTTACCTTGCCATCAGTTCCTTTCAGAAGTTCACCATTTTCTTCTGACGATGATCCCTTCCAGTTCTGACAACATTTTGTCAGAACTGAAATATATCAGTTGCTGCCAGGTATAGTTGAAAGGAGAACAGATGTGCCAGGAAAATTAATGTCCATGTTTCCCTATGGCTCAAGTGGGCGATATTGCAGTTCAACAGTGTGCTGACCAGAAAGCGGTTATGGGGTAATGGCCATTTTCAAAATGGAGGATGGAGAATTCCCTTGATCACACTGGACAAACGGGATGCAGGAGAGGAGAAAGAGATTAAGGGTCCGTTTCCACTTGTGCGAATTTGCATGCGTTTTCTGCATGCAGATTCACATAACCAATACAAGTGGATGGGCCTGTTTCCACTTGTTAGAAATCCTGTGTGGTTTTGTGTGCAGGAAAAATCTGCACGGCAGAGCCATCAGAATTCACACACCACCTTGCGGTGTGCGATTCGCATACAATGTATTTAATAGGAAATTCGCATGCGTTTTCGTATGCAAATTTTACAGCAAATCTTACCGCAAATTCGCAGGCGTTTTCGCATAAAATCAATGTAAAAGCACACAGGCACTGACAGGCGTGCGAATTCATTTTCACGTTTTCCGCAACTAATTCGCACAGCACAAGTGGAAATGGGCCCTGAAGAGTAGACTACACAGGAGGGAAGTATGACATGTGTATGTTTATTTTGACTTTTAATTTTCAGTTCAGGTTTTCTTTAAAGAGAAAGTCCAGGCAAATGAGAAAACACTAGGCCTTGTTAATGGCATTCTCAATGAGCAGCAATACACTGCCATGCCAGCAAAATCCCATTCACAATGGTCATGAAAAATAAGTGCCCACTAGGGTGCCAGCGATTGCACACAGCATATTTACTTTGCATTTGCCAGCAATAACTATGCCCTAACACGACCAAACAGTGGCTATATGGTGATTACAGCAAATAGGAGACATTTCTTTATTGTAGACAGAAATTTTATATAAAATACGTGTTTTTGTACACCCTGATGTGGGCGCAAATAATTTTAACACTCAAATGTTAAAGAAGTGTAATCAATAATTATGCTGCTGTAAAGTGATCAAACTGTCTTATGTCAGTGTTTGTAAATTTCTTAACAGAGGTACTTAATGTAAATCTTATTGTTTAATTAGCTTTCACAATATGTAATTATTTCAAGTCCTTTTATTAAAATAATGTATTATGTGCATAAGTCTGACATTGAAGCCTGAGGCCAGCACAAATCAAGAAAAATATGTACTGTAAGTATTGTTATGGCTTTACCTTTCTAGATTTCTGTTCAGTGCATTGAAAGTTTTAAAAAGTGCATTCTTGTGAAAACTGTGCACATGTATGCTGCATGTCCTGTAATTGCTAATCACAATTGCTACTGTGGAATTTGATACATTTATTTACATTGGCAGAGCATTTAGGGAAATCGCTAGCGATTTAAAGCGCACCCTAAACGCTCAAAAAAAACCAACGCTCTAGTGGGTTCCAGCCCTGAGAGTTAATATGCTGTTGCCAAAAACCCTTGCACAGTGTTAGTGGACGTGTTTATAGATAATAGAATTTTCTTCTCTTTTTTTCATGCCTGCACTAAAGGTGCTGACCTACAGGCTCACGTTGGGTCAAACAACATGAATGAATTACATGGCAAGTATCAATCATTTCTCTATCTACCATCTATTTTTTTAACTTCTCACATTGCTATGTGTTGATTTTGATTTTTTTTTAACCCTACAACTATAAAGTTGCCCTCTAAGGCCTTGAAATGAAAATAAAGAAGAAATTATTTATTTAAGTTATTGTTAAAAACAAAAGATTCGTGCACATCGCTGTGGTTCCCACTCTGCAGTCAAGTGCGATCAGCAAAGCTGCTGGCAATAGGCTAGTTGAGTGCACCCAACCAGAAACCTCATAGACAAGCTCCACTCCCTGCAATAATTCTCTGCAAACTCTCCGCTGCTAAAAGCAAAGCGCCCAACACGTACTTACATATATAGGGCTCAGGGGTGTAGCAATAGGGGGCGCAGAGCTAGCGACCGCATCGGGGCCCTTGGGCAAGAGGGGCCCCCGAAGGGCCCTCCCTCAGCTACAGTATTAGCTCTCTATTGGTCCTATTGGTTTTTTGCTCAATGACACATTCATTGAAGTACGCCAGAGCTAAAATCTATGAAATATTGACCCTTTTTATCTCTTTTCTGCTCTCAGAAGCTATTTTCTGCCAGGAAAGTGTTTTATAGTTGGAATTTCTTATCTGTGAGGGTCACACTGTAGTCACTTCCTGTCTGAGTCTGGACTGAGTCAGACACTTACATATACCTGATATTTAACTCTTTCAGGCAGAGAAAGAAAAAAAGGAACACAGCATAGTTATTTGTGTGCTAGGCAATGTACATACAAATGTCTATCTCATCATGTCACGTCACCTCAGGTATCCTTTACATAGCTTACACACAGTAAAGGTAGCCATACACCTGACGATTATGGGCAGCTTAGACAAAGACAAATTTATCTCTAATTGCATCTGATTAGAGATAAATGTTTCTCTTTGTCAAAGCTGCCCATATATACTGCATGCCGATTCGCGTCCGATTTCAGCATGAAATCTTCAGGAAATCGTCTGAGCCTGCCGCATCTGCACCGCTGCTGCCCCCCAATGTATAAAATGTGCCCACTGTGTGTGCATTTATACATTACCTGTCCTGTAGCAGCTTCCGCGCGGTGTCCGTCCATCTCCCCGGGTTCTAACAGCCACATAGACGCTATGCGCCGCTGGCGTGTATGAGTGTATGCGGCTGTTAGAACCCGGAAAGATGGACGGACCGGGGGCAGGGGACGAGGGACATTTATACATTACGGTGGCAGCGGCGGGGTTCCATCGTTTTATCGCTTGTTCCGAAATTGGCCGCCGCACTGCCACACACCCAACCAACCAACTTCAGCCCGACATCTTGCAGCATGCCCAAATCGACAATGCAACCAATTTTTGTCCCGAAATGGGTCGCTTTGTCGGTCGGGCATGCACTTGGCAACACCAATTTTCATCCAATTCGATTATAATAATCGAATCGGATGGTCAATCGGCCGCCAAGTCACCTGATGTATGGTCACCTTAAGTGTGCCAGTCTGGAAACACCCAAACTCTCCTAAAAGCATGCACGACATAAAATAACATTTCATTTACAAACATCAAACTTTCGGGAGCAGAATCCCATATTGATAAACAAAGCAGCAGATGCAGTGTACCCACGCTACGCCTCCACTCTATGCCTCTCAAATAAAAAACACATTAGAGAAATGGTACATAATACACACTGACCAGCAATTTATCAACCTACCCAGCTGTCCAAAGTTTACAAATCCAGGATAAGTAAAAATCATGATCAGAAACACCAGAGCTCTGTCAGAAACACTGTGCAGAACAAATGCTACCAGAGTGCAGACACACACATACATACTGTGTACACACACACACACACACACACACACATTCAGGTGGTCATATGTAAGTGACTATTTCCCGCAAACTTGATCTCTGGGATAAAATCGTCCTATCACATACCTCCCAAATTTTTGAGATAAGAAAGAAGAACACTAAAGCCACGCTCCTGCCACCCCCCTAATCAAACCCCAGACATACCCCTAGTCACGCATACCATAACAATTTCATAAGAAAAATATGTTTTATCATTTAAATCACACTGGTCCTTTTTATCCTGGTTCATTATCCTTCTTATTAACATTTGAAAATAAGAAATATATCGATTTAAAGGATGGGAATAAAGTTTAGAGCGAATTAAATACATTTTACAGGAGAAAAATACATATACTGTATTTACACAGATCTGTACATCAGTCCTGAAAGAGGGACAAATGAGGAAGAAAGAGGGACAGGATGATTGGGTTCCCAAAGAGGGACTGTCCCTCCAAAAGAGGGACAGTTGGGAGATATGCTATCATCTACTTACCACCTGCAAGCCTGAGTGATACACTTCCAACTGATTTTGGACAGTTAACTTGGCAAACAGAGGCACGCCGATACATTTTAACTACCAGTGAGGCCTGGAACACACTAGAGCATTTTTCTTTAGCGTTTAGGGAGCACTTTCAATCGCTTGCGATTTCCCTAAATGCTCTGCCAATGTAAATGGATAAGAAAGATTCCACTAGAGCAACTGCGATTAAGGAAATTGCAATCGCAGGACATGCAGCATTTTGGGAGTGTTTCCATTCCAATGAATTGTATAGGAGTAGGGAAATCGTTCCCAAAATCGCTTTCAAAACGCTATTATAAATCGCTAGCATTTGCGATAGCGCTTTGCGCTCTTTAGTGGGTTCCGGGCCTAACAGGGCAGAGGGGAAGGGAGGAGCGGCAGGTACCTGACCAGTACAGAGCTAACATCAGTCTGACATCAATAAATCAGGTTGTCTTAATTTCAAGCTCAGTTCAACTACAGCTTGACCTCCAAATTGACCTCAATTTGCCTTTAATTAATAGCCTTGGCATTAGCTTATGCCAAAGCGATAATAAACCAAAAGCAAACTGATATTTTAATTGAATAAAATGCAGAATGCAAAGAGAAGCCAGCTGCCAAATTATCTTACACTGGAGGTGTTTTGATTATTGTGTTTAACACTACAAATATGGGGGTTGATTAATTAAGCTGCGCTGCTACAGGTTACTGATGTAGTAATAAAATCTCTTGCGTTACAAAAGTAGAATCTCCAGAGTTGGTGACCAATAATTAGACCCTAGTGTTCTGTATGAAACTACCCATCTCTATTTCTCTGCAGTAAGTCAAGCCAATAAGTGGAGATCTAAACACAAGTATATAGTATTCATTTAATAATCTCATTAACCCTTTAGCAGCCAATTTACTTATAGGAATGCAAATGCCGCAGGCCAATTTATTTTAGCACATTTTTTATTTCTTATTTATTACATTTCCTTTGTAATAATTAGTAGTACTGTAATGTGTATTTATGTCCACTTGTCACTAGGGGGCAGTGTGAGTCAATAAAAGAGAATTTCTGCTTTCAGTTTCTAAATGCTCTGCAAGCAGAGAGACATCAAAGCATTCCAAGAATTTACAGCACAACGAGTTCTGCCGGCTGAGGTCAAAAGCAGTGCAGTTATCTCAAACTAGATAATTCTTTTTAAGCTGCTAATGGGTTAAGAAGATTAAAAATATTGTTTAGTCAGTTTAGATATTTACATAAAAACAAATGAAAACAAATCACTATATAATCTTTTGAAATGAGGTAAACTTTGGGCTTCTAGAAAATCCCACAAATTCCTGACCGTCCTCTAATTAGGGTTATTTTTACACTTTTTAAAAGCAAACACTGCAGATTCCTTATATAATTTAACACCATCATTCCATCCCCAAAGCAACTGACCAAGAAGAGATTGACACAGTCTCAACACCAACAGTGAAACACAGAACTACACTTCTTACAATCCCAAGTAATAACTGTTGGCTAAGGGCCCTTTCACACTGAAAATAGTGATCACACTGCGATTTTCTCTATTCACACATGACATGCAATCGGGTGAGTTTTGCAATTGCAATTTCCAACAGTAAAAAATGAAAAAGTAGGAAGAATGTTAAAATAGGCGATTGCAAGAAAATCCACGGTTTTGCCATTCGATTTTCTTTTGGTCCTATTTAATTAACCCAAAAGATAACGCAGCAAAAATGCTGCATGCCCTACTTTTGCGCTTGGATTAAAATCTAAGGGCACAGTGGACACACACTGGTATTACCATTGTCATTCACATACAGGATGTGCTGTCATATATTTATTTTATTCAGCAACATTTGCAGGAAAATATACACTAGCAATGTCTAGGGGGTCACATACTTCTTCCACCTGCACTGCGAATGTTTACATGGTGTTTTCAATAAAAACATGGAAACATTTAATTATTTGTGTGGTATTAGTCCAAGCAGGCTGCAATTGTCTAATGTTATGACTTAGATGAAGATCAGATGACATTTTATGACCAATTACTTTTTTTTACATACTTTTTTATTGCTACAGTAAAAAGGACGAAAATATCTTAATTTCACTGTACAGATATATGGATACATCTTTGTTTTCCATAAACGTTTTCTGTATGCAGCTCTAACTTGATAAACTCCCTATAGTGCCACTATAATCCAGCATGCATGCAGAGACTGTTTCAGACTGGATGATCCTCGTCAGGGCATGGCATGGACTAATGTGGCTCTATAGGGTAGGACTTGAAACATCCAGAGGTACAGATTGCCCAGCAAGCTCATGGGGAACCAGTACTATTAACCAGCTGACACATCATTGCCTTTGAGCTGTTCTGGAGGTGTGTTTAGCTTACAGGAACAACAAAATAATTTGCATATTCAGCAGCGATGCATTGTGGGAGATATCAGATGCTCGCTCCAACCTGAATAATCGCAAATACCTTCTGTTTTAAGAAGTCAAACCTCTGTTTTGCCTAGTGGTGATGATGCAAAGAGGCTGTCACTAACAACTGGTTATAAGCTGCGCCGGTACTTTTTTCAAGACAAGCCTCTCCTGAGCCTTGGCAGGTACCTAAATTCAGGTAATAATCCCACATGCAGGCATGATTTTACCCTATATCCATCCTTTGCATTGGTAATAATAATAATAATCGCAAACATATTCTGTTTTAAGAAGGCAAATTTCTGTTTTGCATAGCATTTTAGTAAGGTGAAGTGAGGGCTTTTTGGGTTTTTTTCACCCCTTACACCAGAGCCGGGACAAGGTCCATCAGCACCCAAGGCTGAGACACCAAAGTGCGCCCCCCCATCCCTCCCACCCCAGCTGTCACACACTGATTGCTATTAGACTAAGAGGGCCACAGGGCCCACAACCTCCCCAACACTTTAATATCTAGTTATCTAGCTTGCAGTCACTGCCATGTATCCCCTTTTCTTATTTATTTCTGCTTCAAACACAATTAGGAATGACAGCTGAATGAATTCTGCGCCCCCTCCTACACTGCGCCCTGAGGCTGGAGCCTCTCCAGCCTATGCCTCGGCCCGGCCCTGCCTTACACACTCTAGGAGTTCTGGTTCAACATGAGCTTGCAGGGCAAACTGCACCAGTAGGCACAGATTCTATCAATACTTAGTCAACTTTTGCAATGGTTTAGGAAATGAAACTCGGACTAGAGTTGAAAAAGGAGCCCACCACTTTCTCCCTCACTAAGCATCTCCTAGTGACCAATTGGCACTACACCAATGTTCACTAATACGGACACCAATATCACATCATGAAGTGAAGTAGTAAGGGACCAGCACAATTTACATCTTAAACTGGAATCCCGCTGCATATCTGTGGGACACAGGTTTACTTTCCACACTAAAAGTTGGGGATTTGAAGTAGTATTCCCACACTGCCCTTCAGCATGTAATCTGAATCTGATCGTATTTTGTGAATGATTGTATTTTGGATCAAATCAATTGTTTCCTTAATGTAGACTTGTAGGGACAAAAAGAGTACCTAGGGGGTATTTACTGTAAGAGGGGGAAGCCTTTGGATCCTAATGAGGTTTCCCCTGTGTCCGATCTAGTGCTGGCAGCCTTGAATGCAGAGCAAAAATAATATTTACTCTGGACTTCTTGCGCAGGTGCACTAGCAGTTCTCCACTCTGGGTCTCATAAAATAAATAGGCTGGCCCGATCGGGTCCACTCTACTTGCAGGCAGAGACTTGCACAGTAGAGCGGACCCGATCACGCTGGGTTATTACTGCTAGAGCCTGATCGGAGCGCCACTGATGTGCCTGCACAAGGTTCCTGACAAGTGGATCATCGGGGGGCCCTCTGCTAAGGAAGAATGTGGAAGCCTCTTTAGGATCCAGAGGCTTTTCTCTCCCGAGGTAAGCATCCCCTAGGGACCATTTTTCACTACAGGTACACTTTGAAGAATTGATTGTTCCACTTGGCAGATTTTTTTCATAGTTATGATAACTGTTTTAGATATAATCGTAAGTTGGATTCTTTAGTGGTATGGCTTTAATAAATGCAATATTTCCTTCAGTCTTAATGATTTTATTGACAACTATGACTGTGCACCAGGGGAGGACTGGCCCAGGGGGACGGGGGGCAATTGCCCCCCGGGCCGCCCGAATCTAAAGTAATTAGGGCCAGCCGCTGCTATACGCAGCGGCCACAGACATATCACAGGTGACAGGTTCGCAGTGGGGATCGCAACCTCGCGCGATATTTCCCGGCAAGTTGAAGTATCCAATCAGAGAAGGGGCTGAGGCGGCCGGCCGTGGTGTGCCCTTGTGCGTGGCTGCGCCTGTGGTGGATGTGAGCGGCACAAGGACACAAATAGCTTAGGTCCTCGTCGGCCCGGTCGGTTGACCCCGCTTGACTCCGCCCCCTGCCTGGAGCCATTGCCGCCCGCAACGTGCTGCTGTGCCTGCGGTGTCATCGGAGTGAGCTGTCTCACTCTTCAGCTTTCTGTGCTGGCGGGGCTGGGGGCCTGGAGCTGTGGCTACGAGTGGCTGGCTGGAGGAGTTGGACACAGTCCTCCCCTGTGCTGCTGTGCCTGTGGTGTCGTCGGAGTGAGCTGTCTCACTCTTCAGCTTTCTGTGCTGGGGGGGCTGGAGGCCTGGAGCTGTGGCTACGGGTGGCTGGCTGGAGGAGTCGGACACAGTCCTCCCCTGTGCTGCTGTGCCTGAGGTGTCGTCGGAGTGAGCTGTCTCACTCTTCAGCTTTCTGTGCTGGGGGTGCTGGGGGCCTCGAGCTGTGGCTACGAGTGGCTGGCTGGCTGTCCTGGCTGGAGGAGTCGGACACTCTGGGGGCTGGGAGTCGGAGATGCCACCTATAGCTGCTTGCTGCTGTGGAGGAGGAGGAGGTATAGGACTGAGGAGACAGGAGGATAGAGGAGGTCGGGTCCAGGTTGCCAGAGGAGAAGGTGGTTTTTATAAATTTTGTTTCTGTACTTCTTCTCCCTTCTTGTCACTGAGTTACTCACACTTTTCTGCCTGCCTGCTACTGCTGTCATATTCAATTCTCTGCCCAGGCCGGTGCCCTCTGAGGTTTTTTTTGTGGGATAATCATCCCTATTCTGACCCTGGCCTGATGGGGAACGTTTTTTTCTTCTTGTGGTGTGATTGGCGGCAGGGGAGGGGGGAGGCAGGCAGTTAGGCACTGTCAAACAGGTAGTTGGAGGGGGGGGGGGGTAGGTGTCAGACAAGTAGTTTGTATGGTGGGTGGGCAGGAGTGGGGTTAGGCATCACCAGGTAGGTAGGTTTGTGTGTGTGTGTGTGTGTGTGTGTGTGGGGGGGGGGGGGGGGGGGTTGTTTAAAGGAGTTATCAGGCATTTTTAATGAAATAAGTGCTACTTACCCGGGGCTTCCTCCAGCCCCACGCTCCCAGCATGTCCCTCACCACAGCTCTGCAGTCAGCCATTCGCTGCCGTTGCCTCCCAGTCCCCGGCGATGGCACCAGTCCGACCTGGATCCCGCCCTGTACTGCGCCTGTGCGAGCAGCACTGTCAATCACCGCCACATGGACCGGAGTGTACTGCGCAGGCACAGTAGTTCTGCATCTGCACAGTACGCTCTGGTCCATGTGGCGGTGATTTTCAATACAAAACAAGGAAAGAGGCCCCCATAAACAGCACCAGACTAATGAAATGAAAATATGTAACAAACTTTATTGTATTCCAAAAAAAACATCAATGGTAATAAAAACAATTATTAAAAAAAGGTCATAACAAATGACCAATCGGGTCTCTCAATCCCATTTAATAATGGATAATAACATGTAATAAGAATAACAACATCTGGTTACTGATACAATATTCCAAATTAAAAAGAATCACCTCATCTATAATATATTATATAGAAACCACACAAAATTGTATATGAGCAACGCTCTGTTTGAGGATTAATAATATGTTAATTCAAAGTGTGTATGTACAAGGGGGACTAGAATGCGTAAGGTGCATGATGGTAGAATGCCAATAGAAAGGCAGAAAAGTGGGGAAAGTGAATGAGTGGGATAACTGCCTGTGATCAATTGAAATATATTGCACAGTGCCCAAAAGGGGTAGAGGAATGGAGCAATAGAGCTAGGTGACTTACGTAAAGATGGAGGGAGCCAAAGCGCAGCTAACCAGACGCCAGGGAGGGAGAGAGGAGAGATGCCCGAACGACAGCCTTAGTGCACCACGCGGGCTCGGCCCGCTTCAGAGGAGGCCATGTGGCGGTGATTGACAGCACCTCTCGCACAGGCGCAGTCGGCCTGACGTCATCGCCGGGGACTGGGAGGCAGTGGCAGCGAACAGCTGACTGCAGAGCTGCAGCAAGGGACATGCTGGGAGCTTGGGGCTGGACGAGCCCTGGGAAAGCAGCACTTATTTTCATAAAAGAAAAAAAGCCTCAGAACTCCTTTAGGGTTAGGCATCAGACACAGACAGGTAGATTGTGCGGAGAAATGGGGTTAGGCATCAGGTACATAGTGTGTGTGTGTGTACTCTGTGTGTGTGTGTGTGTGTACTCTGTGTGTGTGTGTGTGTGTGTGTGTACTCTGTGTGTGTGTGTGTGTGTGTGTACTCTGTGTGTGTGTGTGTGTGTGTACTCTGTGTGTGTGTGTGTGTGTACTCTGTGTGTGTGTGTGTGTGTGTGTGTGTGTGTGTGTGTGTGTGTGTGTGTGTGTGTGTGTGTGCGTGTCTGTGTGTGTGTGTCTGTGTGTGTGTGTCTGTGTGTGTGTGTGTGTGTCTGTGTCTGTGTCTGTGTGTGTGTGTGTGTCTGTGTGTGTGTGTGTGTGTCTGTGTGTGTGTCTGTGTGTGTGTGTGTGTGTGTGTGTGTGTGTGTGTGTGTGTGTGTGTGTGTGTGTGTGTGTGTGTGTGTCTGTGGCTGGGGCTGTTAGTCATCACAATTTGAAGATTTGCACACAAGAAAGATATGGCTTTGGGCTGGGGATGCCGTGAAACGGGCCTCTAGTTTGTGTTGTCCCCCCCAGGCCAAAAGGTCCCAGTCCTCCCCTGCTGTGCACTAAAAATTGTAACGTTAATAGGCGCTACTTACCCGGGGCTTCCACCAGCCCCAAGCTCCCAGCACGTCCCTCGCCGCAGCTCTGCAGTCATCCGTTCGCGTCTGCTCTGTCCCGGTCCCTGGTGATGACGTCAGGCCGACCTTTATCATTGTCAATCACCGCCACGTGGACTGGAGGAGACTGGACGTCATCGCCAGGGACCGGGACGGAGCTGCGGCGAACGGCTGACTGCAGAGCTGCGGTGAGGGACATGCTGGGAGCTTGGGGCTGGAGGAAGTCCCCAGGAAAGTAGCACTTTTCATAATTTTATCCTGATAACTCCTTTAAGGCCTGATATTAAACAGGACTGCACTAGCCTTATTATTGCATCCTATAAAAGGGAGCGCACAATGCCATCAGCTTGATTTACATTGGATAGCCCAGAAGAGAAATCTGATGTTCTCTGTCTGGCTCCCTAATGATTTTTTAAAAAGCACACTATTTTATTTTAAGGTTACCGGTACTTACTGTGACACATGCAAAGCTTGCAGATCAATGACGACCTGCAAAGGCTAATTAGTAAATGCAAAACCAATGACAAATGCTAATTCAACATTTGTGCTTATTTTTAGCAGCAATTTGCAGGAAACACTTAAAAACACAGCAGATAAATCAGAGCAGAGACTCCAAATCAAGCAAAGCACTTATTGCTTATAGAACATTAGCAGGGACTAAAATTGGCCATCCAACAAGTGATAATTGTTTTACAATGGCAACAGTAATAATAGCAGTAACACACGCGATGATGAGAAGAATAACAATAACAGATAACTGCCATTATTCACTCAAGGTTTACCTTCCGTTTTTTACCCCAAAGGCATATTCTGATCAGTAGACAACCACATGCGGCATGATCATAATCAAATATGACCAAAAGTGGAGCGATTACAATGAATGTCAACAGATAAGAGCCTTGAGCTACTTAATCACCTCAGTTTGGGATATTTTTTGTTGATATTTATGAAAAATACTAAAAGAATAAAATATTTGAAATGGGAAGGCAAGCTGTCAGTTATACCACTGAGGGAGAATGACCAATTTGTTACAGCACTTTCTGGTAGCACATTTCAGAGTTATTGTTAGGTCCCAAAATAGGCCAAATATCAGCATGAACGCCTCTCATAAACACCTAACACATTATCTAACCTCTCCACGCACCCCTCTGAAGTCATTTTTTTTAGAATGGAGTCCTCCTCACAGTTCAACTGCTGACTGTTTTGCCGCATCCCCACTTCAGAACGAGCATTCTGCCCGCAGAAATGTGAAAACTAGATCACGCGACCCACCAGGTTGCAGATTTTGCTACCAGGAAGAGGCAGAGCTGTTTACCGAGCTCTGAATCTTCACAAGTCAATAGCTGCCCATCCCCACCCTTCTCCACCCCTTTTTAATAATTATTTCACCCTTAATGCTCAGCTGCACACGCAACCAGCACACCTTGCTCCGTGCATATTACTATCCTTGGAGCATGGTGGCACGCTGCACGTCCATAGGTGCATCCATGCACGCACTCATGTCCCAAATCTAGCCGAGACCTAGCTGTCACGGGGTCACGGCCATTTTACCCAGGAAGTCCCAGATTTTTCAATTTGGTAGAAACAGAGGAGAGGAGGCAGAGCGGTGGTATGCTGGTAAATCTAATCTGTAATTTTAGCAATGTATTTTTTAACCAAATGTATTTTGGCTTCAGATTCTCTTTAAAAGACACCTGAAGTGAGTGGGATATGGTGGCTGCCATGTTTTTTTCCCTTAATAATAATACCAGTTGCTTGGCAGTCCTGCTGCTCTCTTTGGCTGCAGTACTGTCAGAATCACACACCTGTAACAAGCATGTGGCTAATTCAGCCAGAAACACTTGATTTGCATGCTTGTTCAGCGTCTATGACTAAAAGTATTTAGACAGAGGATGAGCAGGACAGCTAGGCAATCTGCATTGCAAGGAAATACATATGTCAGCCTCCATACCGCACTCAGCTCAGGTGTGCATTAAGGCTCCATTCACATTATTAGGGATGCACAATGGTACATTCCCACCAGTGAGGATCCTCCTGTGTGCGTGGTTGAGAGGGGGAGGGGGGCAATGACAAAGGAGCCCTACTGGGTTGTGTAAATCCAATGGGGCGAGCTAGCAGTATGCTTCTGCAAGGGCTACAATCAGAAGAGGCGACCAAAGCGATGGCGGGGTGACAGGTGAAAGGGTGACAGAAGAAGGCAGAATACCTGCTCCCCCCCACCAGGGATGCTCTCCTCTGCTGTTCAGTCTCTTTGGACTCCTTGGGCCTACAAATCAAAGCGCATGTGATCCAACCTCACCAGACTAGGCCGCAAGCCTGAGGACATTTCTTTCCAGCCAGAGCAGCTATTCAAGTCGCCAACCAGCCACCACCGTCGCAACCCCAGGGGATTCTTGGACTCTTATCTCTCATCTATTCTTTCCTGCCTCTTTTCTTTCGTGCTCTCCGACTCTTTATCCTGCTCTTTCCATCTCTCTTTTCGCTTCTCTCTGCGCTATCCTTTTCCAAAGACCTTCTGTGGGGCATCTGAATTGCTGCAGAGCTCTCGAGCGAGGCAGCTCCACTCAACATAGCTGTCGGATGCCCCGTCTGGTCCTCCTACGCTATGTTTTTGGTTTTGTGTTTTTGTGTATATGCCATACTATGGATATTCTACTGTATGTATTTATGTATTTGCTGTACCATCACCGACCCTGTATGTGCCAAAAATAATTCTGGGTACAACCCCCATTGTACTCGGCAAAATAAATGATTCTGATTCTGAAGGTTACAGAAGGTAGAAGAGGACAGAAGAAGTACAGGACCATGTACAACAAACAAGCTAGGGAGAATGGACACCATCTGTTCTCCTAGGCTTCTATTGCTCCTATCGCATTCACAGTGTCTGCAGTCAGGCCCGGCCATAGACTTTTTGCCGCCTGAGGCAAGCTTTAAAAAAATCGCCCCCCCCCCAAGCCGTGGGTGTGGGGGGCCGCCCGAGCTGGAGGGGATAGCGGGCAGGAAGGGGGTATTGGGCCTAGTGGTGGGGAGGGGTCGTCGGACCCCCCCCTCCCTTGCCTGGGTCCCCCGTCCTCCGCTCCCCTCCAGCTTTAAAAAGTTACGTCGCTGGCTGCAGCTATTGTAAGAGGCAACGGGCGGGGATCACTCACCTCTTCCTCGTTCCAGCCTGCGCTCCACTGACGTCACTTCCTGCTACGCCGCAGGAAGTGACGTCAGTGGAGCGCACGCTGGAACGAGGAAGAGGTGAGTTATCTCCGCCCGTTGCCTCTTCTAGCTGCAGCCAGCGACGTAACTTTTTAAAGCTGGAGGGGAGCGGAGGACGGGGGACCCAAGCAAGGGAGGGGGGGTCCGACCCCCCCTCCCCGCCGCTAGGCCCAATAACCCCTTCCTGCCCGCTATCCCCTCCAGCTCGGGCGGCCCCCCACACACCCGGACGGGCGGGTGCCGCCCCCCCCAGAAGTGCCGCCTGAGGCAAAAGTTTCACCCCGCCTCATGGGCGGGCCGGCCCTGTCTGCAGTATCTGGGAACATTGCATAACGCACAAGCCTGGGGTCTGCTTTTCAGAACATACATACCTAAATAGATCCTAAGCATAGCATAGGATCCATCAACATGTCTGTTGATCTAATGGGTTTTGATCCAATAAATGGATGTCTCTCTTTCTCCAGAAAACAATGAACCATCTTTGCAGTCAGCCATTTCAACACAGTGCTGGGACAATCCATGTGATCTTTGCTGAAGTGGGTATTTGTATTCACACAGAGCATATGATTGGCTGATCCACATCTTCAGCACAAGCCACACATCCAGCTGCCGCACTGTGGCCATGTGAAAGGTGCCATCAAGCACTGGCAGCAATTTCTGTAAACAAGAATTTATTTTAGCCAAAATGCAGATACATTTGCTCTGGATGAGGTAGAATGGAGTGGTCTTCTTTAAGTAAACAAGAGGGGTTTATGACATACACAGGATAAATGTATCTAATAGAGCCGCAGGGTCTGTATAATAAAAGAGTCTTGGCCATTAAATGGTACCGGTCTCAGCTGGGCATAGCACACACAGCAGAGAGACTGCAATCTCGGCACATTGCAGCATCCATGCCCCAGGGAATCCATTCTCATTTCCTCTGTATGTACACAATTATTCTTTTATGCAAGGTAGAATTTACAGCACATTATTGTTTTCACAAAGCCCATGTTCGGCTATATTCTTCAGTGTTTTCCTAGGAACACATGGCAACAGCATAGAGATTATAGTGTAAACATAAAGCGACCTCTAACATTGCCTCACTGAGCTCATGCTTTATAAATTCTATTCTGCTAGTCATATTTGCTAGATCCAGTGGCAGGGAAAGTCATTTCTACTATTGCCAGCACTGGGTAAAATGTGATAGTATTTTTTTGAAATGGAAACCTGACAGAAGACTCTGCTGAGTTGGCTTCCCAACTAACTTCCTGAGGAGAGTCACATGAGAAGCCGAGCAGCCAAAGGAAACATTAAGGGAGAAGGGACATATTACCGCTATAATATTTAGGCACTGGCTGCAGATGTAAAATGAGAGCCCCATCTATTGTATTTAGTAAGCATACCCTGTGTAGTGCAGTCAGTTCTTTCAGTTCAGCTCTAATAAATGTCAAAGCTTATTTCAGCTTGATAACATAGAAACGAGTAGACCAAGCAGGTTAAGCAAAAATATTTAAGATAGTTTCTAAGAAAGACTATGATATAGCAGTGTGCAGGTTTGCTGTGAATCAGTTTATTAGTCTATTTGTTGAAATATTTAAAGCAATACTGAAGCACCCTAAAAAAAAGGATTAAATCCTCGCATCTGCAGAGGGAAGGGATACCATAGTGCCTTTCTGGTCCTCTCTCGATGCCCTCATTTCACTGCTGACCCCCATTGAAATTCCATGCTCGTGCCCCCAAGCGCCTCCAAAGACAGATGGGCTTCATGCTGCCTATGCGCGAGAGCACACTTGTGCATACAGAGCTGCCCATCTTTGGATGCACTTTGGTACACAAGTGCTGCTGAAGCTTTCTGAAGACCCCCAAAGACGTATTTGACCAGTTAGTCAACTATCTACAACAGAGGGACAGTGGCGGACTGAGGGCACAGAGATGACCAGGAAGTCTCCTCTTAGGCGAGTGTATAACTTTTTTTTTTCAGGTCGCTTCAGTATTACTTTGAAGAATACCTGAGCAATAGTAAATTGTAAAAATGGGGGGAGCAGGCATGTATCGGAAGCTGTCCTCATGCGCACCGCTCCCCCCGTTCTGCACCATCCAACACTGTTATCTTCTAAAAGCCCCCCGAAGCTATTTCCAGGTTGGCCAGCTCTGTGAGTAGTGTGCAGGTGCTGCCTGGTGACAGGCATCCTTGACCGTGCACCTGCAAGTGCTCTACCTACGTAGTGCACATGCACAGAACACTACCGGCCACGGCGTCGCTGGGCAAAGCCTGCGCCTTACTCATTGATCTGGCTGACCCGGAAGTAGCTTTGGGTGGCCTTTAGAAGAAATCGGAGGGGGCGGAGGAGAAGGGGGGGGGTTTGTACAATTTACGAGCGCTTAGGTATACTTTAACAAGATCCTATTGTACAGGTTCTCATGCATCAGTAGAGGGAGGCCTCTGGATGGGGCAGAGATTTTTATGATTTTCTTACAACCCTGTGTTCCAGAATTGTGGAATATGTACCTTTTGGCCGTATTGCCCATGCAGGAGTACAGTCCATTCCTACGCAGTAACACAAAGCAGCTCATGTGCAGCTTGTTCCTATGTGCACAAGCGGCTTTGTGCTACCGCTGTCATGTGACCAGTACTCGCACGTGTGCAGCATGCCAATGCCTTTACATGGACGAGAGCGCAGCCATGAAGAGGGTCCCAGGCAGCATTGGAGGGGTCCAGGAGGACCATCCAGAGGCTTTCCACTACTCAGGTAAGTATCTGTTTTTTAAATGTTTTTCCTTACAGGTTTGCTTTAAAGCACAAGAACAATAACTCGGTGCAGTAATTAGTTTAGCACATCTACAAGAGATATACAGTATGTAAAGCGTACAAGAGGAACCGTTATATTCTACAGACTTTGACAAAGCCAGTCACAAATGGATTCATGCTAGAAATGAAATATTAATTTGCCCCTGCATTTAGCATTACTTACAGTACTTAGATTGTATATAAATTTAATGCTGAAATCGCTAAAGTCAGGCCCTGTCAGTTAAAACAGCTGCAGCCTGATCTCCTGCCGGTAACAGATTTGTTCATCTACTGCTGGGAATACACGGCTCGATTCTGAGCTGATAAGATGGTTACATAGATTATTTCCAACATGTCAGATCACCGTTCGATCGTTTTGGCACTTGATTTGTCATTGAAGTGAATAGAAAAACGAGCGGAAGATAAGAGAATCGAGCGGGCAAGACGATTAGGCGCAGAATCGAGCCATGTATTCCCAGCAATTCATGTGTGTGCAGAACAGTATCAGATAACAGTGCAGAGCAATATGAACTACAGGTAGCATTCAATAAAGCCCATCCACAGGTTTGGGCAGTTTTGGCCTCCCTCTACCCCCTCTTTCCACCCTCCCCACACCACGCCCCACAATCTCAATAGTTCCAGTGATGATGGCATTCTGGGTGTCTGTTAAGGTGGCCACTAACGATCCAATTTCTAGCGAAAAATCGTTCGAGTGATCAGAAATTCTGATCGGAAGCAAAATATTGTAATACACTGTTCACTACAAGAAAATCCAAATTTTGGTTCGACGTAAATTTATTCGGGCAACATTTTTTTCACTCATTCATAATCAATTGTGTCCACCAACAGAGATTATTTACAACCAATCCGATCAGAATTTCTGATTGCTCAAACAATTTTTCACTAGTGGCCACCTTTAGATTCTTGACGTGGCCTGTCACACCGCTGAAAGTGGACCTAAACTCTTTCACAGGAGAGGAGGAAAACAGAGAGTAATGCACCCTTGTATGTATTTAGAGGGTTTAGCCTGTCTAATCCCACCTTATATGTGACTAGTCACAAGTAATTTGACCTCTCAGCTGTCAGCTCAGGATTATCAGCAGTCCTTAACAGAGCGGCTAATTTTTAAACACAGAATGTTAACCCTATGTCTGCTTCCATGAAAGCAGGAAGAAGACACACTGCAGCTTTATTGCCAGATTTGTATCAGCTGTAACAAAGAAATGTTTTTACTTTAAAAGTTATTAAGCTGTTGCTTATCTTTTGGAGCAGAGAGGAAGTTCTGAGTTCAGGAATGCTTTAAGCAGTCCCCGCTTTGTACGGTGATAGCTGAGAAGGGGAATAGCGCTTGCCAGCAGATTAGAGAGGAGGCGTGGATGAAACTGTACCACATAAGGTTTTTATTACCATTTTTATGGTATATACCAGTACGGTTTAAAGTTTCTGACTCTGTTCATTCAATAACAGTGTTTGCTCTTTAAAAACTGCATTTGATATTTTTGGTCGATAAATTACCCCTTGAATGTGGTAAATGGTTTACTTAGACCTTATATGTCACAAGCTTTATTTACCTCACACATCGCAGGATTTTTACAATACGTTTATAGCTGCCATTAATGTGTTAAGAAAATTGATAAGTAGATGACACTACCTGGACAAAACAAAATACCGCTTTCTTATTATAGAATTCATTAAGTTAATAAATAATCATCTCCAAGGCTAAAAGACGGTAAAGGATAGATTGATGAACAAGATAACCATAATAGTTAATAAATGCTGACCCATAGGGCTTGGTTATTTCATTCATTCAGTGATTCTATCAGTGAGAGAACTTTACACACATTCAAAAGACAAGCACTGAATATTGCCAGAGTGAAAATTGTAGCTGCTGTCACTATTCATCAGTAGTGTGAGCTTAATGATGGGAACAGTTTTGCTTTTAACCAAAAATCATCATTTATACAAATTTCTAGAAAAAAAAAAACAGTACTTCACACAATTTGCATGCAAAAGGATATGCATTAAGGCCCCTTTTAAACTCGCAGGTGAGACCTGCGGTGCGTTACCTTATTTTACCGCAAGTGGCCAAAAAAGCGATGAAAGTCTATGGAGATTTTCACACCTAATGTGGTCCTTTGTGGTGCCCGGAACGTATTTGATCTGACGCAAGGGCTGCAGCGCATTACCGCAAGCACCGCGCTTAATGCACTGTGCTTGGGGTAAGCATTTGTGTTACATTTCAGAGAGAGCCTGACACAGCTTGAGGAAAGACTTTGACCGAAACAGCGTCTGTTGCTGTTATGGCTATCTCTTCGTCATTTTAACAATAAAAGAGCTATAGATCACTGTTGTGGTGCTGTGGATTCTTCATGTTGGACTGTGCTTGGGGTAATGGAAGTCCATGCGCGACACAGTAAGTGTAAACGCTGGAGAACTGTGTGACGCAGTGTACATGTGCGGACTGACGGGAATCGCAGTGACGTACGTCATGCCCAGCAGGGAGTAGATATGGGAAGCATATGATCCTGCCACTGCACCATGGCGCAGGGCCATATGAAAAAGGATTTGTGCGGTGATCGAGTGGCAAGCTACCCTGGCGCACAATCACCACACCGGTATAACATAAAAAAAACAAAAAAGTTTTAAGTTGCTATACAGTAGTCGGTTTCAGAAATATACCATAAAGCAAGGCTTACAGACGCTAAGTATATAATCAAGGTTAACTGTAGTGAATGATTTCAAGAGGACAAGGTGCGTACTTTGAAGGAAATAAGCAGCATTTACTGTTCTCTCTAGAAACAAACAATGGCATGCTTTATACTCATTGCAGTGTGACTACAATGGGAAAAGTTAAACAGACGACAAATTACCCCGAGCACATTTATGAAAAAAACAGTGAGGTTACATACCAGCGTTTCGGGCACCGTTCCCTTTTGTCAAGGTACAGCCTTTCGTTTTTGCATCTCAATTTACTAAATTACAAGTTAGATTTTCTATGCACCGCTATAAAAATCTATGGAGCCCTCAGCAGTGTATAAACTTTGTAATTGAATGAAAGCTCAAGGTGCTGTGCCCAGAGACCCATGCCTGCTCCCTGCTGTATAGCCAGGCGCTTACCTACAATCACAACCAGCTATGGAATGCTTGGGAAGGACTGGTTAAGGGCTTCATCTTTGACATGGGAGATCAGGGTTTGAATCCTGGCTAGGGTCGGTACCTATTCTGTATGGAGTTCAAGGCAAGACTCCCTAACACTGCAGGATGGCCTCTTGAGCGCACCACGGTGGCTGCAGCTCCTGAGCACTTTGAGTCCGACAGGAGAAAAGCGCTATACAAATGTCCGGATTATTACTGTACTGTATAAACATTTAAAAAAACATAACTAAAGGGGCCCAGACACTGGTCGATGTCAGCGCTAGATAGAATCGATCGGCTGCAAATCAATGCACGAATGAACGGCCAATTGATCGATTTGCAGCAGATTTCGATCGAAGTGATCTATCTGACAGGTTGGAAAATCTAGGTCAGTCTGCTGTTGGCAGCAGATCGATGACCCATAGAGTTGCACTGGATCCAATGTTGCAATAATGCATTTTGATTGATTTTCAATCGATTTCATTCTGAAATCTATTGGAAATCTGTTCCTAGTGTGTGGCACACATCAGATAGATTCCTGTCAGATATGACCTGACAGGCAGCTGACAGAAATCTATCTGATGGTTGAATCTGCTGCAAATCTATCAGTGTATGGGTACATTAACAGAATTATTGTTACATAATTGTTACCTGTACAGTCCGTGTACTCAGTTTAAGTACAATTAAGACCATCCTGTATCAAAGGTAGAAGAACCATCGGCTCAGTTCTGATGACACGACACATATATGTACTGTGCTTGTATATCAAGACGTTGCTTGCTTATCAAGTCAAAATTCAATATAATGTATCTCAATGAAGACGCAGTGGTCTGAGTTTTTACGTTTTTTTTTTTAGTTTAAATATGATACTGTATTTTACTCCATTGATAAAGGGGAACTACTGCAAAACGCAAAAGCATATAAAAATGCACCCAAAAATGAAATATGCACAGTGCAGAAAACGCATGGTTTTCTGCACTTCCTAGGGTGCTTCTAGCCTGAGTAGAATCAAAATACAGGAATTTCCATGTTCACAAAATAAACCAAAAAAAAAAAAAAAAAAAAAACACACTTGAGAGCAGCTCCCCCATTTCTATCCATACAGATACAATATTTTTATTTAGTATTTATTATATAGCACCATCATCTTCTGAAGCACCTTACAGAGTATATAGTCTGTCCCTCAGAGGGGCTCACAATCCTCATAATTCCTGGCCATCCTAACCTAGGACCAATTTAGGAAGGAAGCCAATCAACTTATCTGTATGGCAACAAGAAATGTGGGGAAAAAAAGGACCCCATCCATTCGTCACTTAGACAATTGAATGCAAAAGTGTACAACTTTGTCTGCTTACAGCATCTGCAGGATGGCTAGTAACAGCAAAATTTCACATGTGAAAAAACAGAGCAGAGGTTGATCACAGCAGCATGACCAAGCATACAGCATGACGCAAAACGGCCGTCGCAAGTGTATCTTGTGCCCTCCACCCACCTCCACTCTATTGTCTTTCTGCATGTGAAATTTTGCTGTTACAAGCCGTCCTGCAGGTGCTGCAAGCAGATAAAGTTGTACACTTTTGCGTTAAATTATAATACTATCTGTATGTTTTACAAGATAACTTCATAGGTGATATTAGTGAATGAACCTTCAGCTGGCCCACTTATCAACACTTTCAAACAAATGTGCTTGAAAAAACAATTGTAGACAAGCAGTTTCACCAGAGAGCAGCACCAAGAGGTAAAAAAATAACTACAGTGCTTACTATGGACCTTACTACTATATGAACACAAGTTAATTTGTACATTCCTCCCTCTAGTGGTCAGAAATAGTTCTACAGTTTAAAACACCTGACAATGTCAAATGAGTATTAGATGAAATTGTAATTTTTTTCAGATAAAGATAATTTTTATAGCTAACAAACAAACACAGGGGTCTCCATTCATAGAAGCACATGGTGGGGCACAGATTCCTGGTCAGGGGGTAGATTAAGAGCCCGTTTCCACTAACCAACGCGCACGGCTGCGAGACGCGCGGTGGCACTTCCTGGTCAGCGACAACGCTGACGAATCCCAGAGACCGTGGCATAAACGGCTATGGGATTCACAGCCTCCCGCATGGAAACTGACGGCAATGTCGGCCGAATTGCTAAGGAAAGCGATTAGGCCGGCGGCGCCATCGTTTCCTATGGCAGAGTTTCCCAGCACGGTTTGCCTGCACTAGTGAAAACGGGCCCTAACCCCTTGCATACAAGCAGTCTTGAGCCCTTTAAGGACCAGAGACTGCTGGTACAAAAAAGGCCCTTACCGACGAATAGCCGCACATACCCTCCAACTCTTGCATTGCCGCAGGCCCCTAACTCTCTGCCATTGCTATGACAGCAGAGCTTTGTGCGCCGGTCAGGAGCCGCTTTCATTGTCTCCTGACCTTATCCATCAATGTCAGCCAATGTTATTGGCTCACAGTGATCACGTGGTCAGGAGCCAATGAAAGCGGCTCCTGCCTGGCTCACAGAGCTCTGCCGTCATATAGACAGTCAGGGCCGGCCCGCCCAGTAGGCGGGGTGAAACTTTTGCCTCAGGCAGCACTTCTGGGGGGGGGGGGCGGCACACGCCCGTCCGTAGGTGTGGGGGGGCCGCCCGAGCTGGAGGGGATAGCGGGCAGGAAGGTCGGACCCCCCCCCCCTCACTCGCCTGGGACCACCGTCTTCCGCTCCCCTCCAGCTTTAAAAAGTAACGTCGCTGGCTGCAGCCATAAGAGGCAATGGGCGGGGATCACTCACCTCTTCCTCGTTCCAGCGTGCGCTCCACTGACGTCACTTCCTGCGGCTTGGGGAGGGGGGGGGGCGATTTCTTTAAAGCTTGCCTCAGACGGCAAAAAGTCTAGGGCCGGGCCTGTAGACAGTAAGGCAAGTGATCTACGGCGAGTGCAGAGTGGCAAGATAGGCAGAGAAGGTGAAGTCTATGTCCTGTCAGAGGCGCACAGTCATCTGCAGGACGTAGATTTCAACCAACGCAGAAGTGGTTAAGCAGTAAGACGCTTGTCTTAAGATAAGAGAAAGCAGATTAATCAAGATAGCTTATGCTCCAAGTGTCCAAACTTTGCCGATTCAGAATTGAATTTGCAGGTGCTATAATACATTGTACCAGCCTTAAAGAGAAATCGTGACCAAGAATTGAACTTCATCCCAATCAGTAACGAATACCCCATTTTACATGAGAAATGTATTCCTTTTCACAAATTGATCATCAGGGGGCTCTGTATGGCTGATATTGTGGTGAAGCCCCTCCCACAGGAGACTGTGAGGACCATTCTCCTGGCAGTTTCCTGTCAGTGAACCTAGTTGCATTGTGGGAAATAGCCGTTTACAGCTGTTTCCAACTGCCAAAAAAGCAAGCAGCATATACTTTCAGTGACATCACCTGCCAACAGTAAAAATGTCACCATATGATAAATGTCAGACTGTAAATCAAGGAGAGGAAAGCTTTTGCAATGGGCAAACACATCATTTTCATTGGAGTTCCTCTTCAAGTATCTATACCAAGGCTTTTCAAACAGTGGTGGTACTTTGCTGTTGGCCAGGTGGTACACACCAGGTTTGCCTGCCACTTTATTGCCCGCATGCCCCTTGTCCTGGTCCTTTCCTGCCTCCACAAAGGTTGGCTCCCCCTCCCTCGCTCCTTGCTGTGCTGCTCTGCGGCATACTTTAGATCTCAGATCAGTGGGAAAGAGACAGTCAGGCGAATGGTGCAGAAAGTGACATCACTGCTCACTTCCTGTATTTGAAGTATACACCCAGTCACCATGGACCGCTTGCCTGGCTGTCTCTTCACTGCGGCTGGCTTACCGATGATCTGAGGTGTGAACTACAGGGGTTGGACAAAATAATGGAAACACCTAACATTTTGGCATCATAATCTTTGAACATGGTTTAAGCAATCAAAACTTGACATACGTTAATTTTTTTTTGTTTATTATTTGATAGGTTTAATTACGATAATTGTTTTTTATAGATATTTAAACAAAAGTTGGTTATAATTTATAAAAATGGCAGATTTCTCAGACTTTCAAAGAGGCCAAATTGTTGGTGCTCGTATAGCAGGCGCTACTGTAACATAAACTGCCCGAATGCTTGGCATTTCAAGAGATACTGTCTCAAAAGTAATAACTGCCTTTGAAAGAGAAGGAAAAACGTCCTCAGCAAAGCACAGTTGTGGCCGAAAGTCGAAGTTGTCTGAGAGAGACCGTCGGACTCTAAATCGAATAGTTAGAAAAGCTTGCAAGACCACGGCTCCTAAAATCACTGCAGAGCTGAATGACCTCCGGCTGAGTGTACGTTTGGAGGCAGCCGAAAGAAGCATTTCATCCAGACTGCCTTCTCCCAACCGTAAAACATGGCGGGGGTTCTGTGATGATCTGGGGTGCTATTTCTTGGAAATTCGCCAGGCCAATGATTTCCCTTCATGGAAGAATTAACAGCCGCGACTATTTAGGAAATTTGGGTGACTAAGTTCATCCTATGGTTCAAGAACTGTTTCCAAAGGGGAATGCCATCTTTTAAGATGATAATGCCCCAATCCATACAGTTAGAATTGTTAAAGAATGGCACGAGGAACATTCTAATGAAGTTGAGCCACCACATCTGGCCACCACAATCCCCAGACCTCAACATTATTGAGCATTTATGGTAGTTATTAGAGATTCAAGTAAGAAGTTGATTTCCGCTGCCATCGTCTCTAAAAGAACTGGAGGGTGTTTTAACTGAAGAATGGGCTAAAATTCCTTTGGAAACAATTCACAATTTGTATGAATCAATACCTCAGAGAATTGAGGCTGTAATTGCCGCAAAAGGTGGACCTACACCATATTAACCACCCTGGCATTTGATTGTTTTGCGGCGCTTGGCCACGGGTGAGTTTTTTTTTCGTTTTTTTTTTTTATCATGTAGCAAGCCTAGCGCTAGCTACATGATACCCCCCTCCCTGCGGCATTCCTCCCACCCCTCCGATTGCCGCCGGCGATCATACCCAACAGGAAATCCCGTTCTGAAAAGGATTTCCTGTTAGGGCTTCCCTCGTCGCCATGGCGATGATCGGAATGACGTCATCGACGTCATGGCGTCAGGGGGAGTCTCGATCCACCCCTTAGCACAGCCTGGCGGTGATTGGCCAGGCTGTGCAATGGGTCTGGGGGGGGCCCTCTTTCGCGGTGCCTAGCAGCGGCGATCGAGTGAAACACGCAGCTAGCAAAGTGCTAGCTGCGTATTTAAAAATAAATTGTCAGGGTAGCACAGCAAGGAGTGAGCAAGGTGGAGCTGAACTTTGTGGTGAGTCACTGCCTAGCTCTCAGCTCTCTGGTGGTGGGACTAGGCTATCTAATTAAACGGGAGTGGGGGGTGGAGAGGTACTTGCAAGTCTACCTATATTGGCAATCTACCTGCAGATTGACAATACTGACAATCTGTAGGCTAGCAATCTAACTGTAGTATTTTTCCTCACCAATGCCTCCTACTTTTCCCCTCACAAACGCCCTCTTTTCTTAAAGTTTACCTGTAAGAAAAAAGTGCCCCGGTGGGTACTTACCTCAGCAAGGGGGAGGCCTTTGTATCCTAAAGAGGTTTCCCCCTTTCTCTTCAGTAGATGGGATCCAGCGCTGGGAGCCCCAAAGTTCTCCTCGTCGGAGTGTGCGCATGCGCAGTAGCTGCTCTCCGTTCAGGCTCCAGCAGAAACAGCCAAGCCCGATCGCGTCCAAACCATGGCGCAGGCACGCTGGTGGTACTTTTTAGGTGATAAAAGTGGTAGAATTAGTAAAAGGTTGAAAAGCCCTGCTCTAGACACACACACACACACACACACACACACACACACACACACACACACACACACGCACACGTCAGACACCACACACAGGTTCTCAGCAACTATATTTGTTTTCCTTGACTGCAGTGCTTGAGTTTAGGTCTTATTTAAAGCGTTAGGATTAGCCATACTAGGATATTATTATTATTATTATTTTATTATTATTTTTTAGTATTTATATAGCGCCGACATCTTCCGCAGCGCTGTACAGATTATATATAGTCTTGTCCCTAACTGTCCCTCGGAGGAGCTCACAGTCTAGTCCCTACCATAGTCATATGTCTATATCGTGTAGTGTGTGTATTGTAGTCTAGGGCCAATTTAGGAGGAAGCCAATTAACTTATCTGTATGTTTTTGGGATGTGGGAGGAAACCGGAGTGCCCGGAGGAAACCCACGCAGACACGGGGAGAACATACAAACTCCTTGCAGATGTTGACTCGGCTGGGATTCGAACCGGGGACCCAGCGCTGAAAGGCGAGAGCGCTAACCACTACGCCACCGTGCTGCCCAGGATATGTAAAAACACATATATAAGTAGATAAATACGTCCACGTTTTGATTTCAGTTAATTTTATATAGTAAATGAAGAGAATTCTGTTCCTGGTGGGGGCCATGTCTATTGCCCAAAGTTTAGACTAAATTCTGATGTCATTTCTGCCCTTTACTTTTTCTTTTCTTTTCTCCTCCAATCCCTGAGTCACCTCAGCCTTGCTTGTGGACAAAAGTGAGGAGAGGATCATGTTTCAGATAGGCAGCTAGGCAGGGAAATACATGGAAGAGGAGGCATATATTATAAATAAAAAGAACCCCCAGCATGCAACTGTTTGGCACTGACTACTAAAGCGCCAGTGCTCCTTAATCACCTTGGCGGTAATGACAAGCTCAGCTTGTCCATTACCGCCAGGCTGGATATCTCAGGCCCTGGTGGGTCGTTTTTTACCCCCAAAATTTTTTTAAAACACGCAGCTAGCACTTTGCTAGCTGCGTGTTTAATTCGATCGCCGCCGCTCGCTGCCAATCCGCCACTACGTGCCATAAAAGAGGGCCCCCCCAGACCCAGACCCAATCACCGCCAGGCTGCGCTATGGGTTGGATCGGGCCTCCCCATGACGTCATGACATCATTCCGATCGTCGCCATGGCGACGAGGGAAGCCCTAACAGGAAATCCCGTTCAGATAGGTGGAAATAGCCGATCGCTGTCGGGCCGCTCTACTGCGCAGGCGCAGGTCTCCTGCACCTGTGCAGTAGAGCAGACCCGACAGAGATCGGCTATTTTCGCCTATCTCCGTGTGGAGAGCCGCAACAGCGCCCCCACTGGAGTCAGGAAAGGTAAATAAATCAGCGCTTGTCAGGCTTGTCCAGGGAGGATTCCGGGACACTTCGGGGGAGCCAGCGCTGGACTGCCTGCAGCTACAGGGGTGGGGGAAGCCTCATTGGGACCCTGAGGCTTCCCACTCCTAAGGCGAGTACCCCCCAGGGGAACTTTTTTTTGTTACAGGTTGTCTTTAAGTATGTGATAACTCCAAATCATAACAGCAGAAAAAGTTTTGAAAGTTTTGAATTCAGGATTAGCATCTTTATCACTTAATACACTCAGACCAGCTGCTGTTGAAATTTGATTTTTATGGTGACAATACCACTTTAAAGGACAACTGAAGTGAGAAGAATACGGTGGCTGCCATAATGATTTCATTTTAAACTATACGAGTTGACTGGCAGCCCTGCTGATTTATGTCTCTGCAGAAGTGTCTGAATCACACCAGAAACAAGAATGTAGCTAATCTTGTCAAATCTGACAATAATGTCAGAAACACCTGATCTGCATGTTCAGGGACTGTGGCTAAAAGTATTAGAGGCAGAAGATCAGCAAGATAGCCAGGTAACTGGCATTGCTTAAAAAGAAATAAATATGGTAGCCTCTATATCCCTCTCACTTCAATTCTCCTTTAACTGCTCACTTTTTTCACTGTTGTGGTCCTTTAAAGAGACTCTGAAGCGAGAATAATTCTCGCTTCAGAGCTCATAGTTAGCAGGGGCATGTGTGCCCCTGCTTAAACGCCGCTATCGCGCCGCTAAACGGGGGTCCCTTCACCCCCAAACCAACCCCCGCAAGACTTGGTCGCAAAGTTGGTCGTGAAATGAGGCAGGGCTAACGGCTGCAGCCCTGCCTCCAGTCGCGTCTATCAGACGCGCATCGCCGCCTCTCCCCCGCCCCTCTCAGTGAAGGAAGACTGAGAGGGGCGGGGGAGAGGCGGAGGTACGCGTCTGATAGACGCGCGGGAGGCAGGGCTGCGGCGGTTAGCCCTGCCTCAATGCGGAAGAAATTCCGCTCTGTACGGGGGTGGATTTGGGGGTGAATGGACCCCCGGTAAGCCGCGGGATAGCGGCGGTTTAGCAGGGGCACAACATGCCCCTGCTATCTATGAGGTCTGAAGCGAGATTTATTCTCGCTTCAGACTCTCTTTAAACAGTTGAAATTTGACAGTTGGAAAATAAGAATTTAAAAAAAGACAGAAAATGGCAGTTGAAAAATTACAGTTGAAAACAGTTTAAATTTGGCAGTTGAAAAACAACAGTTGAACTGTGATTTTCCAACTGCCAATTTCCAGCTGTCATTTTCCAACTGCCAATTTCCAACTGTCATTTTCTAACTGCCATTTTCCAGCTGCCATTTTTCAGCTGCCATTTTTCAACTGCTATTTTCAAACTGTCATTTCTCAACCGCCATTTTCAAACTGCCATTTTCTAACTGTCATTTTCTAACTGCCATTTTCCAACTGCCATTTTTCAATGCCATTTTCAACTGTCATTTTCCAACTGCCATTTTCCAACTGTCATTTTCCAACTGTCATTTTCCAACTGTCATTTTCCAACTGTCATTTTCCAACTGTCATTTTCCAACTGTCATTTTCCAACTGCCATTTTCCAACTGCCATTTTTCAATGCCATTTTCAACTGTCATTTTCCAACTGCCATTTTCCAACTGTCATTTTCCAACTGTCATTTTCCAACTGTCATTTTCCAACTGCCATTTTCTAACTGTCATTTTCTAACTGCCATTTTCCAACTGCCATTTTTCAATGCCATTTTCAACTGTCATTTTCCAACTGTCATTTTCCAACTGTCATTTTCCAACTGTCATTTTCCAACTGTCATTTTCCAACTGTCATTTTCCAACTGTCATTTTCCAACTGTCATTTTCCAACTGCCATTTTTTTAACTGTCATTTTCCAACTGCCATTTTCAACTGTAATTTTCCACCTGTTCTTTTTCAACTGCCATTTTCCGACTGTCAAACTTTAATTGTTGTTTTAAAGGCCTAGTGCACACCAAAACCGCTAGCAGATCCACAAAACGCTAGCGGTTTTGGGTGCGGATGAGTAAGTTTAGTCCCAGTGCACAAAATCATTTTGGTAGTAGTTTTTCAACTACTTTCTGGTACTTATTCAATTGCAAAATGCTGAAAAGTTATTTTAAATGTAAAGTTATCTCTTAGGAGAAATCTCAGGAGAAAAAGTGAATTACATATGAACCCCGGTCTTCTTGGAACATGCAATTACTGTTTATTACTTTTCACTCTGCATCATCCTGACTCATTGTGGATTTGCCTTCCTGTGCTTCTTGCCTCCCACTGAGGGCTGTGCAGATCTTTGTGGAGGTTGCATATTATTATTATAGTTATTGTTATTTAGTATTTACCCCGGATCCCGCTGCAGCTTGTTGTGGAACTGCTTACCTTGACTGTTATCTCCCGTGTGTTCAATATTGTGGTCCTGACTGACTAATGCAATCCTTTTTTATGGGGTTGGCGCATACAATTTTGTCACTTAATGCCAACTTTTGCCTGACTCAGTATTGTGACGTATCCCATGAGAACTTCTTTCTGGTGGAAAATATTCAGGGTCTGGTTACCCGCTTATATTCAGTGTTACACTGGATAGTCCCATGCAGGTTTTTGTTTTTTTTTACATTATCACTGTATACTTTAAATGAGATTCATTATTGAAGTGTGGAAATTTTTTGTAACATTTTATCTATTTATAAAAGTTATATATACCCATGCAGGTCCTACAAATTTGCTTGCTATACTACACTAGGCTGTATGACTATGGTAGGGAAAAAATTAAGTGCCTCAGAAGAACAATTAGTGACACAACTATGAGCTGAGAGAGCACTGTATAAATAAGCAATAACAACAATCTGGCATGTTCAGATCTAGACATACCACTTCAGTTCATTTTAAAGCAAGTGGAGACACACCATATATTTTGTAATCACACACACAAAATTGATGTATTAACAAATGTATCCCACTTTACAAAGCCCGATATATTATATTTAAGGTGCAGTTGCTAATGTGTTGGAAGCATTCTGTGGTATAACTTGCCCTCCAGGAAGCAGGGGGGAGAGGAAGAGAGCATCTTGTTCCATAAACTGCTACTCTGAGATAAAGTGCCACAATATTATTTGACATTTATAAGTTCACAAAGAAATATGCACAGAACAAGTCATTTCTTTCAAACAGGTACAAAAAAGGAATCCTCGTTTGGTGCCGTCTCTATCAGAAGACAGAAGCAGGAAATCAATTTGACGGGGAATTACAGCAAGAAAAAAAAATGTGGATAACACAAATGTATTTTGAATCTTCCCAGTAGTAATGACAAAGAATTGCGACAGCACTGACAACAATGAGAGGAAAAGAAAAAGAGATCAGCCCATCTGCTGTTTTGCTCTTCATACAAATACACACTAAAGTCAGCCCTAAACACAGATTCACTATTAACAAAAAGTAACTATAAAACCAATAAATACCTTTCAATGTAAGAGTACTGCTCATAACCTGTAATTGTCACACAAATCCTTACCATTGATGAAAAATGACCTGTCCACTTAAAGAGGAGCTGTTAGGTATAAGGTCTCAGAGAAAATAAACACATATATCAGTAGCTAAAGATTGGCTGTACTTACATTACATATGCATTTCACTGTCCACGTTTGGATTTCACAGAATTTGTATATAGTATATGCAGAGAATGATGCTCCTGACAGCCCATGGCAGGTTCCATGTTTGTGAAGCCAAATGTGTCATCATGTCCTGCCTGCTTCTGATCACAGAACAGCTCATACAGAATAACACAGTGTGCAGTGAATATTAATGAGCCATGTGGCTAGGAACAATAGCGGACTCCTGCAGAGTACTCTTCCCGGAGATTTATCTGTGCTGTGGCTAGACTGAGTTAGAAGCTGCTGAAACTTGATCCCGTCTTCTCCTTAGCAGCCGAGGGGAGGGCCCCAGAATGCTTTGCAGTATGGAATGCGGCTTGCGTCCTCCTTAGGAGCTTAGCTTTGGTGATAAGCACACATTAAATGTAAGAGAGATTTTTATCTTTAGTAATGTCTTTTTGGCTTCTGTCTAAACTGTTTAACACAGGAGAATAGAGGTTTAAATTAGCTTCTGCAGCCTGACAGTTACTCTTTAAATTCTCAAAGCCATGTATTTTTTAAACCTGCAACATTAAAACTATATTCCTAGCAACCATGGCAACAACAAAAATTGATTGTAAGACTCAGTAAATAGAACTGCAAGAAAGTTGCATCAATAATATAATACAGTTGCACATATAGTCAATGATTGTCCCACATTCGAAAGCCAAAATTAAAAAGAGTACTTTTATACGAGGCAGAAAAGTTCTTAAAGGAAACCTAAACTGAGTAAAATTTATTTTCAATAAACACATCATTCATCATTTTCTTCTTACAGTGATCCCTTCCAGTTCTGACAATATTTTGCTAAAACTGAAATTTACCAGTTGCTGTCAGTCATATATCAGCTGCTGTCAGTTACAACTGAATGTGCAAGGTAATGTCCATGTTTCCCTATGGTTCAAGTGGGCAATATTACAGTTTAACAGTGTACTGACCAGGAAGCCGTTATGGGGTAATGGCCATTTTGAAATGGAGGACGCAGGAAAGGAGAAAGAGATTGATGAGCAGACTACACAGGAGGTAAGTATGACGTGTTTATGTTTATTTTGACTTTTAATTTTCAGTTCAGATACTTTTTAAAAAGCCGCTGAACTTAGTGCAAAGTAAGGCCTTGTTCACATTATAAATCATCATTGCAAGTGCTGAGTGATTTTGTACGCGGCTTTCTAAGTGCTTTCAGAGCGATTTTAGCTTTAAAAAGCGCTTTTCTAAGCGCTTTTGTGTAGCGATGTTTTGTTCACTTCCTGACGTTAATCAGGAAGTGAACTGTTTGACCTGGAAATTAATAAGTACAATGTATTTATTCATTAAAGCGCTCGGCAAATCGCTTTTACAAGTGCTTAGCGATTTTGCTATACCGTCTATTGAATTGCATACGCTCTAGAAATGGTGCAGGAGCCGCTTTTGTGATTGGATAGAAAGCTCATCGCTTATGTAACAACACTCACATAAGCGAACATTGCACAATCACTTTTAGGCTCCCTGCACACTGCAAATCCGTTTTGCGATTCCGATTTCCGATTCCGATTTGCAATTCCGATTTTCCCTGAATGCAATCTACCGAAAAACGCAGAATGCAGTAACGATTAAAAATCGAAATTGGATGTAAAAGTCGATTAAAAATCGGAATCGCATGCAGTGTGCAGGGAGCCTTAGGGCGATTACAATCGCCAGAGCTTAAAAATACAGTAAGTGAAATCGCTTGTAAAGTGAACCAGCCCTGACTCTATACCATTAATCTGCAGGCACTCCGCAGTGATGTGCTCCACTTGATGAAAAGGCAGTAGCTTCAGTGATCAGAGTAATACGTTATTTTATATATTCATATGTATTTTCAGTCTTTGCTACAAATAGTGCTGTATGTAGGACTTTACCTCTCACCGCCATATGCGGGAGTCCTGACCTGCTATCTTAGTGAAACAGAGTGTTCGGGTAGCTGCTGTCCTCCTGAGCAGCTGCAGAGCTGGTGGAGAGACTTTGTGCTGATGGAATGCGCGGCTGACTCTTTCAGGCTGATTTGCCCTGTTCCGATGTACAGTGGATGGGGATACATAGACAATAATGCAGGGTTCTGATCCTCAGCTAGTGATGCCAGTCGCTTTCAAGAGGGAATGCCTCTCTTCATCAGAGCTATGCCTGGTAGATCTAGGTCAGTAATTATAGTGGTCTGTCATTAAGTTTTCATCTGTAGTGTAAACTGGCATTTATGCTGTCTATTTAATTTAAAGTGAATAGTAAATCTGTCCCAGAAAACCTGGAGTTGCAATGCAAAATGTGCCAATCTAAGCACTTGTGTACAAAGACCTTTGTATTTTAATATGTGTTTGATCTGCATTTCTAAAGCCTTTTGGACACATTTAAATTCACAGTTTGCTTTCACAAACAGATCTTAGAGATCACCTGTGTTTGCACAGTCAAAAGAAGTAAGAAGTAAACATTTCTGAAAATATATAGAAATAGTAACAGCAGTGGAATAATACCAATATTAAAATTGCTCAAATATTGTATAACTGTTTAAAATAGTTTTGTCAAGTGAAAATGATCAAAATGCAATTTTTTAATTTAGTTTTTTTATGCATTTATGTTTAATGTGTGGGATTAAGATTTGTTACCAAAAGAACTCCCCAACTGTCTTTAATAAAAAAAAAAAAAAAAAAAAAGCTCTGTGGAGGGGAGTACCATATTGACCGCCATTTAAGACGGAATATAATATATATATATATATATATATATATATATATATATATATATATATATATATATATATATATATAAGCATCTTATAATGTTCTTCCCCATTTGGTGTCCTCCTGTGTCCACTTCTGATCCCAGGTGTCCCCTTCTGTCCTCGCTTATGTCCCCTGTGTATCCCGAGGTGTCTTGTTCCGTCGCCGGGTGTCCCCCATCTGCCCACTGCGTGGCCGCTCGGTCCAGCCTGTGTCCCCATCTGACCCCAGGTGTCCTCTTCTGTCCCTTGTGTGTCCCCAGGTGTCCCCTTCTGTCACCTATGTGTCCTTCTACCCCCAGTTGGTTCCTTCTGTCCCATGTGTCCCCTTCTGTCCTCTGTGTGGCCGCTCTGTCCAGCCTGTGTACTCCTGTTTCCCCTTCTGTCCTCTCTTATGTCCCGTGTGTGTCCCCAGATGTCCCCTATGTGTCCCCTTGTGCCCCCTTCTATCCTCTGACACCTGCGTATTCCCAGGTGTCTTCTTCTGTCAGCGGGTGTCCCCCCTTCTGTCCTCTGTGTGGTCGCTTTGTCCAGCCCAAAAGGAGGTGGGACACTTAATGCAGGGGAGCGGAGACACAGACAAGAGGGCGGGACAGAGCAGAGAGACAGAAACATGAGGCTGGGACTATGGAGGGAATACCTGATGTTGCGGCAGGTTGGTGGTTCGTATCGGCGGGCATTCATAAGACGGGAATTCCGTGCATTCGCCGTATAAGATGCAGGGACTTTTTCTTCCAATTTTTGGGAGAGAAAAAGTGCGTCTTATACGGCGGAAAATATGGTATTTTTTTCTGGGGAAAATTGTGTGATTTTGGTGAGAATATTGTTTTAAGATCAGTCTTCACATCAGGCAATGCTTGTTTATTGGGAGAGAAAAAGTGCGCCTTATACGGCGGAAAATACGGTATTTTTTTCTGGGGAAAATTGTGTGATTTTTGGTGAGAATATTGCTTGTTGGGAAAAGCAAAACCCAAAACTGGTGTGTTTTTTATAGGGCAGGGCAGCTGTAACCAACACCTCCAATCTCATCTCATTGATTGGACTCCAGCTGGCTAACACCTCACTCCAATTAGCTTTTGGAGAGGTCATTAGTCTAGGGGTTCACATACTTTTTTCACCTGCACTGTGAATGTTTCAATAAAAACAACATGGAAACGTTGAATTATTTGTGTGGTATTAGTTCAAGCAGACTGTGATTGCCTATTGTTATAATTTTTGATACTGTTAATGTTAATGTTAATGATAATGTTTTGATACTTAAATCTACATTCCATCAAGCCAGTAGAATACAAGTCAAATCCTGGGTGATTCACTCAGTCTGGAGCTAGAAAAAGTTCTTCCTCAGACAGGTATAATATATCCCAGCTATTACCATGTCTTCATCTAAGAAAGGCTTCCGTACAGAAAATTAAATTCTTTCTAAACATCAATTTTAAAAAATGGAAGTTTAATTTCACCATAAAGAAAGCAAATGCATTCTTTAAGCAACCAAACACATCAGTAGTGCCTGACAAATTGTATGTGTCCCGAAACGTGACCCTGGCCACCTGGATAATTGCAAAAACTGAGTTTCAAAATTGGTATTTAAATGTAATTCAGAAGATTTGCAGGTAATTGTGCCTCTGATGAATTGCTTCAGTTTCACCACTTAAATTAGCAGTGAAAAACTTCAAGTATGTAAGACAACGAGCATAATCACACAGCACACAGGTGCTATCAACAAGAGGGGTACAGAGCACCGCAACAGCGAAGAGTGTTGTACTAATTCAATGAGAATCACACTAAAGGCAATTTATAAAAGTGGAGGTGGGCATAACACAAGACACAACGTTTGCCTTTGTATGTGAAGCCAAATTCTAAAACTACATATATAGAAATAATGTCAATGGTATTAACCTCCTGGGCGTTTCAATTCTCCCCTAATCTCTGCCCAAAAAGTCTATGGAATTTTCCATTCAATATTTTTTTCTATATTTCAGGCCTGCAACTTACCAAATCATTACCAAACAAGGTTCTAGCGCTTATCCTAAGCATAATAAAATAATAAAACACGAAAATCATGGCAAAAAAAAAAAACATTAGTAACATTATGTAAACAGAAAAAAACATCTTAATTCAGTTCAAGCAGCAGTTGCAGCACAAAAAGTATTGAAACATCAATACACTTCCTGAGTATGAAATATTTTAAGGCAAGGGACAGCACAAAGTCCCACATCACAATCAGGGCAGTAAAAGCGGGTCTCCTTGCGCACCTTTTTTCCATTCGGCCCCCTCTTAGAGCAGCACACCACGCACATGCGGGTAGGTGTTGCTTTGCGCTCAGTGGGTGGCACGTGCTCTACAAAATGAGGTCCTGTGAGTCGCATTGGATTTACGACATAGGAGGCACGATGTCCTGGCCTATTCGCCTCAGTTTGTGTTTGCTGATGTTGTAAGAATATTTCCTCACAAACCTTCAAAATGTAGTCACAGTGAGGAGTGAGGCCTGTCATTTTGTTTCTTGTAGAGGACATAGGAATTCCAAAGACACTGCTCCATCAGATGTCTAAAGATTTTCTTGTAATATTTGCGCTGCTGTTTGCGCACAACGGGGTAGAATGTTAGGCACTGGTCAGCACGGTCCACCCCACCCATTGTCTGATTATAATCCAGAATGACCTGGGGTTTCTGGATTGTCTTCCCAGCACGATTCTTGGCTGCAGCTGTGTCAGTGTTATGGACTGTGGACAAAAGGGAAACATCTTTCTTGTCCTTCCAGTGGAGGGCCATCACTTTACCCTTCTGCCATGCTGCGATTTCCCCTGGCTTCAGCTTCTGAGCTGAAAAGGCTGGTGGCAGATCGCAACGGTTAGGCTGGACAGTGCCATATGCATCAGTCTTGTGTCTGATGAGGTGTTCATATAGCTCAGGGGAGGTGTAGTAATTATCTGTGGTCAGGCAATATCCCTGACCAAGAAGCGGTGAAATGAGGGAGAGGACAGAGGTGAATGCAAGGCCAAACTGGCTGTAGCTGGGGTCAAATTGTGTGCCTTTGCCAGTGTATATAATGGCATTCCAATTATATCCGGAATTAGATTCGCACAATAGGAACGATTTTATCCCAAATCTGGCATGCTTGGAAGAGATATTTCTAGGCAAGTCTCCCCTTATACGCCATTAGGCTCTCATCCACGCTGACATCTCTTTCTGGAACATACACGGACTGAAATTTGCATATGACCATTTGAAATAGGTTGTAGATCTTCCACAGTTTGGGGGCACGATGGGTGGCCTCATCAAAGGTCTCATTCATGAAATGCAGGTTTTTCATGATGAGGCTAAATCTGTTTTCCGACATGACAGACCCAAAAAAAGGTGTAGCAATCAGTCGGTTGGTGCTCCAATATGTTGTCTGGCGGGGTTTCCCCATAATCCCCTGGAGGATGAGGATGCCCAGGAACAGCCACATCTCATCCTGGGTAACTGGTTCCCACCTTCTTCCCCTAGCAAACCTCCTGCTTGGACCAGGCTGCTGTTCCGCATAGCAGTTGGTCCCCTCCACTATATTTTGGATTATGGCCTCGTCCAAAAACAGTTTCAAATAGGCCAGGGGGTTAGGGTCACAGGGAACTTTTTGGCCAGGTTCGCCTGTAAATGGGAATCGCGTGGGGGGGGGGGGGGGGGCAGCAGGATTATTCTGGGTAGGGTCTATAGCGATCCATGTGCGGATGTTCTCAACCACTTCGGTGAAGTCATAGCTGTCAGACTCTGAGTCAGACGATGGCATGTTCGCCACATAGCTGTCACTTGAGTCAGAGAATAACAGCTGCTCATCCTCGCTGTCATCAAACTCCTGCATCAGGGTTCGCAGGGAGGGGCGTCTACGGGAGCTGGAAGCCATAGCAGGGCAGGCAGCATAAAAAAACGTAGTCGTTATTCGGAGCAAGGGTCAATCCAGGCCGCAATCAAAGCGTTGTCGTTATCCAAAAGCAAGGGTCAAATCCAGGCGGCAGTCAATAGAATAGTCAATAGTCCAAGCAAGGGTCAAAACCAGAAAAATCTGCAGAAATATCAGTGCAAGTGTCACCAGCAATATCAAAACCGCAAATGGTTTTTTTTTTTTTTTCTTTGTGTCATTTTGTTTATACTGTTTCAAATGTGTTATTTTTTACTGTGTATTGGATTGGATACAGGTGTATTCAATCCGATACAAATTCAAATTTACCGCCGCGCCCCCTAGCGTCGACCTTACGTGCGACGTCATTGCGTATGGCCTAAGGAGACGCGGAAGCAGACGCGAAAGGAGGAGGGACCGGACGGAACCAGAGGACGGGATCGGTGGCTCAGAGGACGGGATCGGAAGGCCCAGAGGACAGGATCGGAAGGCACAGGACCGGTGGAGGGTGGAGGGACGAGGGTGGAGAGACGCGGAAAGAGATGCGATGGAGGGACAGGAGGGGATCGGAGGACGCGATCGGAAGGCTCAGGACGGGTGGGGGGACGATCAGAAGGCACCAGAGACACTGGGGACCGACCGGAGAACGGGGACCGCACACCCTGTACCATGGCAACACATGGTAAAGTGCTGGGGAAGTTGTTTTTTTTTTTACCCCGACACTGTATCGGGATTATCTAAATGGGCATTTATTTTCACCCCGATGCAGTGTCGTGATTATCTGCCAGAGGGTTAACTACCCTATGAACAATTGTTGCTTGTTTTGTACAGCTGCACACACTGGGCTTGAGTCACTAAACCGTGATAACTCATATCACGGCCGGGCTAGCGTTTTCGTGCACAATTTCTCGTTTTGTATCGTGGGCGCAGATTCACGACTGTGCATGAAAATGTGCAATTGCGTGCAAAACTCAAAATTGTGCGCGAAACCGCTAGCACGTCCGTGATATGAGTTATCACGGTTTAGTGAATCAAGCCCACTGAGTGACAGGCACAAACCTTTGAACCAGTGGCGTCCCTACCATAGTGCGCAGGGGGGCGGGGCACACCGGGTGTCAGACACCCAGGGGGGTGTCACCACGACCCCCCACAGCAGCACAGCAGGAGGGAGAAGCAGGGCTAGAAGGAGGGGCAGTGGGGGCAGCGGTGGGGAGGGGGGAAATATCCCCCCCCTCCCTCACCTGGGACCCCTCCTTCTGCCTCTCTCCCTCTCCAGAATAGCGGCGACAAGTGCGGGCCGGCCGGAGGCGTATGAACAATTACTCACCTGATTTCCGCGTTCCAAGCGTGGAGCGCAGCGTCATGACGTCACAGGTCTCTGTCTTCAATGCCGCCCACTGTGCTTCCTGATTAGTGGAAGCACAGTGGGCGGCATTGGAGGCGGAGACCTGTAACGTCATGACGCTGGGAACGCGGAGATTAGGTGAGTAATTGTCTATACGCCTCCGGCCGCCCCGCACTTGTCGCAGCTATTCTGGAGGGGGAGAGAGCGGCAGAAGGAGGGGTCCCAGGTGAGGGAGGGGGGGGGGATATTTCCCCCCTCCCCACCGCTGCCCCCACTGCCCCTTCTTCTAGCGCTGCTTCTCCCCCTCCTGGGCATCTTTACTGGGGGGGGGGGGGGGGGGAACTGTACTAGCTATACTGGGGGCAGCTATACTGGGGGCAACTATACCAGCTATACTGGGGGCAACTATACCAGCTATACTGGGGGCAACTATACCAGCTATACTGGGGGCAGCTATACTAGGGGCAACTAAACTAGCTATACTGGGGGCAACTATACCAGCTATACTGGGGGCAACTAAACTAGCTATACTAGGGGCAACTATACCAGCTATACTGGGGGCAGCTATACTGGGGGCAGCTATACTAGGGGCAACTAAACTAGCTATACTGGGGGCAACTATACCAGCTATACTGGGGGCAGCTATACTAGGGGCAACTAAACTAGCTATACTGGGGGCAACTATACCAGCTATACTGGGGGCAGCTATACTAGGGGCAACTAAACTAGCTATACTGGGGGCAACTATACCAGCTATACTGGGGGCAGCTATACTGGGGGCAGCTATACTAGGGGCAACTAAACTAGCTATACTGGGGGCAACTATACCAGCTATACTGGGGGCAGCTATACTGGGGGCAGCTATACTAGGGGCAACTAAACTAGCTATACTGGGGGCAACTATACCAGCTATACTGGGGGCAACTATACTAGGGGCAACTAAACTAGCTATACTGGGGGCAACTATACCAGCTATACTGGGGGCAACTAAACTAGCTATACTGGGGGCAACTATACCAGCTATACTGGGGGCAACTATACCAGCTATACTGGGGGCAACTATACCAGCTATACTGGGGGCAACTATACTAGCTATACTGGGGGCAACTATACCAGCTATACTGGGGGCAGCTATACTGGGGGCAACTATACCAGCTATACTGGGGGCAGCTATACTGGGGGCAACTAAACTAGCTATACTGGGGGCAGGTATACTAGCTATACTGGGGGCAGCTATACTGGGGGCAGGTATACTAGCTATACTGGGGGCAGCTATACTGGGGGCAACTAAACTAGCTATACTGTTGGGGAAACTAAACTAGCTATACTGGGGGGCAACTATACTAGCTATACTGGGGGCAACTAAACTAGCTATACTGGGGGCAACTATACCAGCTATACTGGGGGCAACTATACCAGCTATACTGGGGGCAACTATACCAGCTATACTGGGGGCAACTATACCAGCTATACTGGGGGCAACTATACCAGCTATACTGGGGGCAACTATACCAGCTATACTGGGGGCAACTATACCAGCTATACTGGGGGCAACTATACCAGCTATACTGGGGGCAACTATACTAGCTATACTGGGGGCAACTATACCAGCTATACTGGGGGAACTATACCAGCTATACTGGGGGCAGCTATACTGGGGGCAACTAAACTAGCTATACTGGGGGCAACTAAACTAGCTATACTGGGGGCAACTAAACTAGCTATACTGGGGGCAACTAAACTAGCTATACTGGGGGCAGGTATACTAGCTATACTGGGGGCAGCTATACTGGGGGCAGGTATACTAGCTATACTGGGGGCAGCTATACTGGGGGCAACTAAACTAGCTATACTGGGGGCAACTAAACTAGCTATACTGGGGGGCAACTAAACTAGCTATACTGGGGGGCAACTAAACTAGCTATACTGAGGGCAGGTATACTAGCTATACTGGGGGCAGCTATACTGAGGGCAACTATACTAGCTATACTGGGGGCAACTAAACTAGCTATACTGGGGCAACTAAACCAGCTATACTGGGGCAACTAAACCAGCTATACTGGGGGCAACTAGTTTCACTGGGGGCAACTATACTAGCTTCACTGGGGGCAACTATACTGGGGGAAACTACTAGCTATACTGGGGCAACTATACTAGCTAATACTTTAAACTACTGTTAGCTCCGCCCTCATCCGGTCATGACCACGCCCATTTTTTGCCGCGAAGCACGCCGCAGGTTGTGGCCACGCCCATTTTTTAGGGGGGGGGGGGTCTTTTAATACCCAGCACCGGGTGCCAAATGCCCTAGGTACGCCACTGCTTTGAACACTTTGTTTCAAAAAAATGCTTGGGTACCACCATGACCAGCAGCAGTGCTGACTAAGGTGCAACACAGCACTACTGGTGTGAACTGGCATGGTTGAAATCTATGCCATGAAATAAAAGACAATTAAAGACATTGAAGATATTACTAATGAAGGGTGGGAAGAAAAAAAAGCTAAATTATAACATGAAATAGCAATGAACAAAAAGAGTGTGTGCAAGTGTGAGTGCAATATCAGCCAATCTGGAAGTTGGAAGTGTGAGGTCCACTACTGTGGGAGGACTCAGTGTGTGTTCTCAGTCATGACTGGTCCAGGTTGACCCCATAAGTATCCGGAGTCTGACATGCCTGCTTTGAGAGGAGTACAGAAATGAATGGGCTTTGTCAGAAGCACACTACTAACATATATACAGGCAGGAGGAGAGAATGCATGTTCAGGAAGGAATAACATCACACCGAATATCAGAGATAATGTTATGTGTATCTAAGCATCAAGGAGCCAATTTGCCTACACTAAAGTGCGGATTTGGGCAAACGTAAAGTTAAGAGGTGAAGCTTATGTTTTGCCCATTACAATTACAGTATCAAACAAAAAATATACGGTACATAAAGGATCGAGTTGTCTAGGGAAGGTGTCCTGGGAGGGAGGCACAAAGGAAGTATAATAAGCTGCATACAATCTGCATTAAACTTGGAATTAGTTGTACTTTTTACTGACCAGATCTACAGCGCAGAGAAGAATTGAAATGGGGACTTTTAAATTGACCCTGAAGGCAAAAAAAATAAACAGCAGATACTTACCTCAGCAGAAGGCAGTCTCTTGGAAATCCAAAGGCTTTCCCCATCCCCATCAAGCTTGCTGTTCCAGCTCTGGGACCCTTTCAATCTATTCAACAATGGTTTGTCGAGAAGCTTTGCCCGACCGCTTTCGTATCCTTGAGCGAGCACAGCTGCACTGCACAGACATGCTGGTGGCCCACATCTGTGCAGGAGCACAGAGCTGCTCATCCATGGCTTTTTCCTCTAGGCTAGTGCAAAGGCCGTCAGTCCACCTGCACAGTGCAGCCACGCTTTTTCACACATGAGAGATGTCTGCGAAGAAGAAGAGGGTTCCAAGAAAGCAGAGGTGAGGATCTAGAGGCTTTCCTATACTGAGGTAAGTATCTAAGGTTTTGCTTTTTATAAGTCTCAGATTTGCTTTAAAGAGAACCTGAACTGAGAATAAAATGTCAAAATAACCATGCACAGGTCATACTTACCTCATGTGTAGTCTACTCCTCAATCTCTTTCTCCTCTCCTGCTTCCCATTTGGCCACTGTGATCAATGGAATTTTCCATCCTTCATTTTAAAAATGAAGCTTACTGGTCAGTACACTGTTAAACTGTAATATCACCCACTTGAGCAATAGGGAAACATGGACATTACCTTGCACATCCAGTTGTAACTGACAGCAGCTGATATATAACTAACAGCAACTGCTATATTTCAGTTCTGACAAAATATTGTCAGAATGTGAAGAGATCACTGTAAGAAGAAAAAGGTGTGGTATGTAATATTCATTTGCAGCTACGTCATGTGTTTATTTTAAATAATTTTACTCGGTTCAGGTTCCCTTTAAGCTATAGTGCTGGCCAAGAAGAGTTAATTTCTCAGCAGTTCAGAGGTGGTGGGTGGGGTTACATCGGCTCTGTCCTCACAGTAACAAACTGGCTAGTGCCTCATCCCAGCTCCTCTATGACTACCTCTTGTGAATTATGATGACATGGCGTAGAGTTTGGACAAACACAGACTGTTGTTCACTTGAGCCAAGCAGCCTTCTACCTTAGCACAGGGGGTTATCATTTCAAAGCCAGACCATCAAAAAAAAAAAAAAAAAAAAAGTAAAAATGGGTTATGTGCAATGCACAAAATTTGTAAAGTCCAAATGCTGATATACAGTGGGATGCGAAAGTTTGGGCAGCCTTGTTAATCGTAATGGTTTTCCTGTATAAATGGTTGGTTGTTACGATAAAAAATGTCAGTTAAATATATCATATAAGAGACACACACAGTGATATTTGAGAAGTGAAATGAAGTTTATTGGATTTACAGAGAGTGTGCAATAATTGTTTAAACACAATTAGGCAGGTGCATACATTTGTGCACTGTTGTCATTTTATTGATTACAAAACCTTTAGAACTAATTATTGGAAGTCAAATTGGCTTGGTAAGCTCAGTGACCCCTGACCTACATACACAGGTGAATCCAATTATGAGACAGAGTATTTAAGGTAGTCAAGTGTAAGTTTCCCTCCTCTTTTAATTTTCTATGAAGAGTAGCAACATGGGGGTCTCAAAACAACTCTCAGATGACCCGAAGACAAAGATTGTTCACCATCATGGTTTAGGGGAAGGATACAGAAAGCGGTCTCAGAGATTTCAGCTGTCCGTTTCCACAGTTAGGAACATATTGAGGAAATGAAAGACCACAGGCTCAGTCTAAGTTAAGGCTCGAGGTGGCAGACCAAAAAAAATCTTGGATAAAAAAAAGAGACTAACGGTGAGAACAGTCAGAGTCAACCTACAGACCAGCACCAAAGACCCACAACATCATTTTGCTGCAGATGGAGTCACTGTGCATCGTTAAACCATTCGGCACACTTTACACAAGGAGATGCTGTATGCGAGAGTGATGCAGAGGAAGCCTTTTCTCCACCCACAGCACAAACAGAGCCGCTTGAGGTATGCTAAATCACATTTGGACAAGCCAGCTTCATTTTGGAATAAGGTGCTGTGGACTGATGAAACTAAATTAAGGGGTGTTATACATGGAGGAAAAACAACACAGCATTCCAAGAAAAACACCTGCTACCTACAGTAAAATATGGTGGTGGTTCCATCATGCTGTGGGGCTGTGAGGCCAGTACAGGGACTGGAAATCTCGCCAAAGTTGAGGGACGCATGGATTTCACTCAGTATCAGCAGATTCTGGAGACCAATGTTCAGGAATCAGTGACAAAGCTGATGCTGCGCCAGGGCTGGATCTTTCGACAAGACAACGACCTTAAAAACTGCTCAAAATCCACTAAGGCATTCATGCAGAGATACAAGTACAATGTTCTGGAATGGCCATTTCAGTCCTCAGACCTGAATATAATTGAAAATCTGTGGTGCGAGTTAAAGAGAGCTGTCCATGCTCGAAAGCCATCAAATCTGAATGAACTAGAGATGTTTTGTAAAGAGGAATGGTCCTTCAACCATAATCCAGACTCTCATTGGAACCTACAGGAAGCGTTTAGAGGCTGTAATTTCTGCAAAAGGAAGATCTACTAAATATTGATTTCATTTCTTTTTTGTGGTGCCCAATTTTTTGCACCTGCCTAATTTTGTTTATCATTTTTTATCGTAACAACCAAACGATTTATACAGGAAAATCATGACGATTAACAAGGTTGCCCAAACTTTCCCATCCCACTGTATTTCCCACAACATGCAACTGAAATAGGAACTAAATATAGAAACAATCTGGTAATGCATGTGTCATTCTTTTTTTTTTTAAAGGTGAACATAGTTATAAAGTATTATGCGAGTCCCACATTTCTCCCCGATTCCATTATAATGCATTATGGATTTTGCTTCTCTGAAGATATATGAGGAGTCTGCCTAATGTTTGCAAACAGCTCTCCACAGGAGTCTCTGTGTGGTTTATTCTACATCTGCTCAAATATCTCTGACTCCCTGTATATAACTTTAGAGCTGGGGCCCACTAGCAGCACTTGCCGATCGCCGGCGATCAGCAAGGTGCTGCAACAGTGGGACCCTATGGTGGTTCCACTGCAATGTTGTGATCACGGAAAGATCACAAAAGCTCTGCCTGAAGCATCTTTTAGAGTAATTGCATTAAAGTGATGCAGGGCCAATCATGATCCCTCCAGGAATGGAAACCGCTCATAGTGGGCCCCGGGCCTAACTCACAGGATCTCTAATCACTGCACTGAGGTATCCTTCCTTTTTCCTGTAAGAACTCCTCTTGCTTCCTGGGCATGGTAAGCAGCAGAAAGTGACATGCAGATCAGACCTCACTCAAGATCACAGATATGCAGGTACAGTTTTCAGTGATAACATGCCAAGTACAATTTTCACACAGCAATAAAACAGCAGTGGGAGGTTTGTAGGGCGAGGTATGACTAGCATTAAACAAAGTTCACAGACCTAAAAACGGACTGTTTTTGTAGCAGAAACAAGCAGATAATATCTATAAGATATGTTCAGATGTGCGTTTTTTAATGTATCCATTGTCTCTGTCAGCAGAAGGAAAAGTTCCATCTTACACAACTTTACAGGACACTGCATAGGCTGCATGTATCCCGATGGACACAATGAAAGTCTATAGAAACAGACTACATCTGTTCTCAATCTTGCTTTTGAAGCGGAAATCGGCCATGACAAAAATATTTTAAAAAGCTTTCTTTATTTTGTATTTTAAGGGCAAAGAGCTCAGCTAAGCTTCAGCTGATGAATACAGCTATATCACACACTTGTGTGGTTATTAAAATTCGTGGTGCTTGTTACTACAGTCACAGTTCATGGCTATCGACAGTTCTTAAATTGCAATATGCACTGCATTAACTTTGAAAGTCAATCATGAATCAGCCATACATATATTAAATTCTCAGCACCTCAGCTAGAACATCAGAGGAAGAAACAGAATCGTCTCATAAGCTCAAGCTATGGCTAAGGCCCGGTTCACATTAGCGTTCGCTATCCGGATTTTCCGGATCTGATCCGGACCGCATACTGTACAAATGGAACGTACGTTCCGCATAGCAATGTAAAGTCTATGCGGACGTTCACACGCGTCCGTTCCGTACAGTACGGAGCCGGATCGGATCTGGACTCCGGACTCTTTTCCAACATGCGCTATTTTTTGGGTCCGGATCTCCGGCCCACTCACCCGGACCGGAGCCGGACCTGAGCCTAACAGCACCATCAGGAACACAGAAACCAATGGGGAACGGAAGGCACAGAACACACTGCCTACAAAAACCTGACGTTCTACCCCACTTCCTATGCGTACACAAGCGGCCATTTCGGATGGGGACACATGGGCCAAGCATGTCTGGAGTGGAGCAGCAGTGACAGACGTGCTGGAGCTGTTTGGCAGAATGTCGGAGGTGGAGGTGAGGCCTACAGCGGAGGAACCTGATTCTACACGTGCACCAGGTGCACCTTCTGCTGACCCCAACATTTTTTTTTTCAAATTTCGCTATTTTTTGCCCACGGATCCAGATGGCAGCCTGATGCATGCCTGATACAAACGGACCGGATCCGGATCGGAACCGTACGGTTCTGATCAGGATCCGATCAGGATCCGATCAGGATCCGGTCCGTTTATTTGCCAAAACGCAAGTGTGAACGGGGCCTAAACTGAACAAAGAAGAACAAACTGCTAATCAGCAGAGTATTTGCCTTAGGCCCAGTTTCCACTTAAAAAAAGGTTTTTGGTTTTCTGGACAACAGTTCTAATTTATTAAATAAGCAATGTCCAGGAGAAAGCAACATGCTTCCAAAAGTGTGAAAAAATTCTGACAGCCATATGTAATGGGAACAGGGCTAAGTGGTATTGTACTGCTCCATTGCCTTTTTTCTTAGTAAGGCTCCCTTCACACTGCAAAGGATCCAGCCACAGCAGTAGCATATCCAACTAGTACGGATACACATACCACTCTGTTAACCACTTCACCTCTAATGGTGCCCATACACGGTACAATAAAAAAAATGTTTTCCTGTTTATTCGACCAAACTGATCGAATCAAATGAAAGTCGAATATATTCATTTTTTAGATTAAGAAAACAAACGATTATCCAGTTTTTGTTTTTGTTTTCTATAAAAATCCAATTGGACATCTTGAAAAAATCTTTATATTCGATCTAGTGGAATAATCGAACCAAATTATCTAACTGAAAAAGAATGAAAAAATTGTACCATGTATGGGCACCATAAGGGTTTTCCCCTTAAACACCAGAGCAATTTTCACATTTCAGCGCTGCGTCTATTCATTCAATAATAACTATACATTGTTTTTGTCACAATTTACGCTTTCTTTGGGTGGTATTTTTTTGCTGAGAATTATTTTATTTCATATGCATTTTAAAGTGAACAAGAAGAAAGCAAATGAAAAAAAAAAAATTCTTCGTTTTCAGCTAAAATAGTTTTAAAATAAAAAAACATGCTACTGTAAATTAAAAACCTACACATTTGCCCATTTGTCCCAGTTATTACACAGTTTACATTATGTCCCTAGTACAATGTATGGTGATACTTGTACTTTTTTCCCTTCTGTGAATTTGGGTATTTTAACAATTATGTAGGCCCTTATTAGCAAAAATAACAGTAATACACCCTCATGGCATACATATTTTAAAAGCTAAGCTATTGTATTTTAAATTCAGTCTCTAATTTTTTTTTATTTTTTTTTATAATTGTGTCACATGGGGGCAGGGAGAGAGCAAAATGAATTAATGGGCTTGTTATAGAGAAAGGAAAAGTATATTTCATTTTTTATTGTAATCTTTTTGGCCACTAGATGTCCCCACACAGTTTCCTGTGTGATTAGAACGTAGCTCAAGCTGCTTCCAGCCAACAAGAAATGAGAGTCACAGTCATTTACAATTGAATAGTTACTGCTGCTCGTGTTGCAACAGCAATCATTTTAATTTTAAACTCTAAAGGTGGCCACACACCATACAATTTTTTAAATATCTGTTCAATTTAAGAATTGCAATCAATGTTTATGACTGATTGTAACATTTCAAAAATATGACCAATGTACCACACACCTATGTTCAATTTTTTCCTCCAATTATGATAAAAATGATTGGAAACTCAGAGAAAATTGCTTGGGTGTGTATATTAATAAATTACCAATCCAACACACACCATACAATCTTTAGTTGAAATTGAAGAGAAATATCTGGCATTCCGGATCGATTTAAATCGAAAAAACTGGAAATCCGATCGGATTTTTCAGTCGAATGAAAAAAAAGCTTTAGTTTTTTTTCGAGAGATACGATCGTTTTTATCGAATTACTGTAAAATCGGATCATTTTATTGTATCGTGTGTGGCCACCTTAAGTTTGAGTTAAAGAACAGATGTTTCTATTCCGTAATCTGGGCACTACCGCGGGGGATCGCGTGTGCGCACATGGATCTACTGCCCTGGGAGGATCTACATTCCTGGGAGCTCAAGTGAGATTTTCTGGGACGTAGATACTCATCCTAGGGGAGGGCAACTACTTAAACTGTCTCTTGCAATGCAGAGCAGATGTGTGGCATTATATCAGATATACATACACGTATCAGCTTTGCACGTCAAGTTTGTCTGTTTGGGTAACACAACGGATATATCCAGACATGGTGATAACAGACACAAACACAAAGGAGCAAGCTAATAAGAAACATGGGTCCCGTCTACATTGCCATTGGTCCTCTGCTTTTAGTTCCAGAAAACATTCCCAACCCTGATACTGGACAAGGACAGCCTAAAAAAACTACTAACACCCTCTCCTGTTAACCTCCTGGTTGCTGTTCTTGGTTCCTTCTTTTCTACCCACACCTCATTTAAGGAATACATGCTGACATCATCTTGTGTAGCATGTAAGGCAGGGATGTCAAACCGATCCTTCGAGGGCCGAGGTCCTCACACATTTTTTACACAGCTCAAATTAATTGATGGGTGTGAATCAGGAAAGGTGTGGTCCATCAGGTAGAACATATTCCTTTATTTCTAAGTCCATCCTTAAAGAGACTCTGAAGCGAGAATAAATCTCGCTTCAGAGCTCATACTTAGCAGGGGCATGTGTGCCCCTGCTAAACCGCCGCTATCGTGCCGCTAAACGGGGGTCCCTTCACCCCAAAACCCACCCCCGCAAGACTTGGTCGTAGTCTTGGTCATAAATCTTCCCTTCCTGGAGGCAGGGCTAACGCAGCCCTGCCTCCAGTTGCGTCTATCAGACGCGCATCGCCGCCTCTCCCCCACCCCTCTCAGTGAAGGAAGACTGAGAGGGGCGGGGGAAAGGCGGAGATACGCGTCTGACAGATGCACGTGGGGCAGGGCTGAGGCGGTTAGCCCTGCCCCAATGCGGAAGCGCTCCCCCGCTTTACGGAGGGGATTTGGGGGTGAAGGGACCCCGTTAAGCCGTGGGATAGCGGCGGTTTAGCAGGGGCACACATGCCCCTGTTATCTATGAGGTCTGAAGCGAGATTTATTCTCGCTTCAGACTCTCTTTAACACTGGCATGGATCTGGCCCTCTAGACCCGGAGTCCGACACCCGTGATGTAAGGGAACAGCTTGGTATGCCAGGGTGTTCCTGCACTTCAGCACCAATCCAAGGGCAAGGGAGTGGCTGTTCATGATGAGGAGGAGAGCTCAGTGCGTTATCTGTGAAATGGAGAGTAGCAGGAGAGACTTTTGCAATATTGCATATTTGTGCCTGCAGTGGGCTGAAGAAGAGTCCATTTCTACTGAGTGCAAAGTCACACTGCAAAGATTTGCATTAGAACTGGAAGCATTGCAATTTAAATTGAATAGTTTCCACTGATTGCATTTTTTGTAGTCCCTTCCAACCCTAAAAAAATTGGACATCTGCATGACGATTTTCGCACCATGCATTTGTTTACAACATAATTATGGTCAAAAGAGTGCATACAGTAACACAAAAATGTATATATGGAAAAAACGCATGCAAATTGTAATATCCTTGTGTAAACAGGGCCAACAAGATAAAGATTATTGCTGCCAAATATTATTATTATAAATCCATAAATTAACGTATTCTGTATGGAATAAGAAAAAAACATGGGGTACATAATACAGACAACGGTAAACACAGAATAGATGTATACATTTTATAATATAAACATTGCCTTCCTCTCTTACCAGCGTCAGACTAAGGCCCCGTTTCCACTATCGCGAATCTGCATGCGTTTCCTGCATGTAGATTCGCACAGCCAATACAAGTGGATGGGCCTGTTTCCACTTGTCAGGATCTCTGAGCGTTTTTTTGTGCAGGATTTTTCTGCACGGCAGAGCCCTCAGAATCCGCCTGCGTGTGGAATGCATGCGAATCGCCGCTAATGTATTTAATAGGGAAATCGCCTGCGGCTTTGGTATGCGAATTTTCACGTGAATTCGCATGGAAATCAATGGAAATGCACACCGGCACTGCCATGGTTAAATTCGCATACAGCGTCAATGCGAATTTTCATGCGAATTTGCACCAAAATACGCATACACCCGCATGCTAAATTCGCATCCGCATGCAAATTTTTACCGCAGCGATTCGCACCGCACAAGTGGAAATGGGCCCTAAAACTGCTTCTGGACCTTGCTAATTGAAATCTATGCCCTGTTTGGGACCGGTTATCCCTGCCAGGATGTAGATCTCAATTAGCCTGCCGCAGGCTCCCACCGCTGTAGCTCAATTGCCCTGCTGTCAGTATAAAAGCAGAACTCCATGAGATAGTCTATTTCATTGGCTTCTGACCCCATGATCACTGTGAGCCAAAATCATTGCGCAATTTTTTTTTGTACTAGCAGTCTCTGGTTCTTTAGCACTTCACCTCCAAGGTTTTTCCCCAAAAACACCAGAGTAATAGCACTCCTTCCATTCATTCACCTATAACTTTATTACTACTTTTCACAACGAAACAATCTATATCTTGGGTTTTTTTTGCCACCAATTAGGCTTTCTTTGGGGGGTACTTTTTGCTAAGAATTATTTTATTCTAACTGCATTTTAAAAGGAAAAATAAGAAAAAATTGGGGAAAAAAATCATTATTTCTCAGTTTTCGGCCAGTATAGTTTTAAAATAATACATTCTACCACACATTTGCCCATTTGTCCCAGTTTTTGCAACGTTTAAAATTTTTCCCTAGCACAATGTATGGCGGCAATATTGTATTTGGAAATAAAGGTGCATTTTTTCAGTTTTGGATCCATCTCTAATTACAAGCCCATAATTTAAAAAGTAACAGTAATATACCCTCTTGAAACACATATTAAAAAAGTTTAATCCCTAAGGTAACTATTTATGTATTTTTTTTTAATTGTAATTTTTTTTTTTACCCAACATTTTTGGGGGAACTATTGGGGTGTGTGGGAGGTCAGTGGTTAATTGAAAATGTTCAAAAGTATCAATGTGTGTATTTTATTGAAAAAAAAAATAGATGCAATTTTACTTTTTGGACACAAGATGTCCCCGCCGCTCACTTTCTGATACATACTATTAGTACGCAAAAAGGAAGCACTGCGTGGAGGGGTTTTCTGAATGGTGGCGCCATCTAATAGACGGCTGCAGTCATTCACATGGGGACTTAGATCATTGAATGGGAACTGTATTCCCATTCATTGATCTCCCAGGTAACGAACAGCAGCGGTAACGAGCGCAGGGGCTTGCGGGAGCACACAGCAGTATCTACCTACAGGGACATAGATACTCGTGCCGAGGGAGGGGAAGTGGTTAAAGGACAACTGAAGAGAGAGGTATATGGAGGCTGCCATGTTTATTTACTTTTAAACAATAACAGTTTCCTGGCAGGCCTGCTGATCTAATACTTTCAGCTATAGACCCTGAACAAGCATGCAGCAGATCAAATAGATGTACAGAGGCGCCAAAAGGATAAAATATGCTAAAATGTTTAAAATATTCGGGTGGCGGTGGTGGGCCGACCACTCCCAAATAGACACGATGCTGTCGTTTAAACTCAAGACAATTTATTTACATACTCCAAGAACAATGTTGCAACGCGTTTCACGGGCACAATCCCGCTTCATCAGGCATTAAACAAACGGAGTATCACACTGAAAAATGACAGAGATAAAGGTATATCAGAGCGCTGCAGGTGAATGGTAGTATCCAAGTAAAAAAATTTTTTACAGTAATGGATTCCATCATATATTGTAATGATACAGTGTATTGCAGGCTGAAAGTAATAAAGCAAGGAAAAGCTTTTGATACATGTGGTAGTAGGCATAAGGATGCATAGGACGTACTGCAGTGAGTTCATGTGTGTAGGGGTAAACTGGAGTGGTAGATTGTGCAATGGCGTGTTAATCACATAGTAGAGGGGGTAGTAAAAATAGAGTGATAGAATGTATGGTAAAAGTAACATGGCGATTGGGTAATGGATCCAGTGTTGAGAGGATCTATTCAAATATGCAAATATAAACCTGTAAGTTTTTTCCCGCTGTGTGTGTGTGTGTATATTATATATATATATATATATATATATATATATATATATATATATATATATATATTACCTCTAAGTACTGAAGGGTAATGCATATTAGTAAGATTTACCAGCTAGTGGTCCACTATACGCTTGGCACCTCTGTAATCATGTGCCAGCGTGGGACCTTTAAATAGCTGTAATCCGATTGGGTCACGAGTGGTGGGTGTGGGGACCAGGAGCACTGATGGTCTATGGGTGACTGAAGGGGGCGGGGATTATTTGAGTGAAGTCGCGGAGTGCGACTAGGGAGCCGCGTTACTGAGCGGCAAAGGTGAATAGGGGCGTGACGTCACGCTGGGGGGCGTGTGGCGCCGTTCGTGAGTGATGCGCATGCGTAATAAGTGAGCGTACCCACGTGTCTCTATTAGACGGTGGGTAGCTCGTGTGGAGATTCTTTTACAGGATCCCCACTTTCGATCAATTATACCCATCAAACCCGCCATAACCTACAGACGTAGGTTATGGCGGGATTGTGCCCGTGAAACGCGTTGCGACATTGTTCTTGGAGTATGTAAATAAATTGTCTTGAGTTTAAACGACAGCATCGTGTCTATTTGGGAGTGGTCGGCCCACCACCGCCACCCGAATATTTTAAACATTTTAGCATATTTTATCCTTTTGGCGCCTCTGTACATCTATTTGCCAAGATATCCACCCTGGGTGGAAGGGTGATACACCCTCTTTTCCTTCTTCAGAGAGCGACATCTTATTCCTGAGTGGGGACAGGTCTAATCTCCCCACCTGCATATACAGTGGTTACCTGAGCAGTAACCCATGTTTGTGAGTATATTACTTACTTATCACCATTCCTCCTTGTTCCAATACATACTACACCATATCAGGCTATCGGTATCTCTCTTTTATCTTCCATGCAGCAAATCAGGTGTTTCTGACATCATTGTCAGATCTGACAGATTAGCTGCATGCTTGTTTCTGGTGTTATTCAGACACTTCTGCAGCCAAACAGACCAGCAGGACTATACACAAACATAATATCTGCGCAAAAGAAGAAAAGTATAAGTCCCATAAAGCTTGCCACAAGTTAAAAGTCCTCAGATAGACTCCATATACATCCAGATAAAAAACTTTAGCGCTAAAGGGTACTCCACTAATTCAATCCTTCACCAACACCCTTCAAAGTGCAGGCTTACCGGCTTCCAAGCAGACACAGATTATAAGGTCTAAGCGTTTAGGTAATAGCCACCACGATCACAGGTTCCAAACTAGATCTCCAGCCTCCATATGCCCAGCGCCCTTTTCCATACAGTATAGATGCTCCCAGCATATGTGTAATGAATTAAATAAACAGATCTAAGTGTATTCCGTTTAAAAAGTTCACTGATTTATACAGCTTAAAAAACATGTACAAATACTCACTTCCCTTGCCCTTTTGACAGGGACCCACAGTAGTACAGTGCGTGTAATATAAGTAAGTGGGGTTCCGCTCTCCCATCCACCATCCGTCCACCCGACCAGGTTTCGCATACACGTCATCAGGGGCTTGTAGAACCGAATGGCAAAGAAACCGGCACTTAAATAGGTCAAAACCACGTCGTTGTTCACGCGTAATCAAACAGGACGCACTTACGCAACGTCACTTCTGCCGCGTCACACCCGGACTTCAGCCGAGTGGAGCGCAAGGAAGGTAATGTATCCACGAACGCATCCTCTTGCTGTAAACTAGCCTAAAACGCCCTGGGAGAAGAGCCAGATGGACGCCGTGGGACCTCCCAACCTACGGTGGGCTGCAGAGAGCCCCAGGTGAGTACCAATTTTGTTTTTATTTAGGAGCTTGGAGTCCCTTTAAGGAAATGGACATACTTTGTTTTCCCCTCAAAATTGCCTTTGAGACTATAGTAAGGATTAGATTGTGAACTCCTTTGAGGGACATGTCAGTGCTATATAAATACCTAGGCATAACAATAGTAAATGTTTTGATTGGTTTGTCACTACTGTCAAATATTCAGCAAAGGGGGGAAAAAGTCTTAAGTCTGTTAAGTTACAGAGTATTTAGTGTAGGCCAAAGCTGGCAGCAAACGCGGTAGATCATAATGTTTAATACTAACTGTTTGCAGTCTAGAATAACAATTACACAAAAGCAAAGTCTATTTATATTCACTACAATTCCATCAACTCTAAAAGTGGATTTTTTTCTGTATGAGACCAAATAGCAGTGTGCAATATTTATACTGGCTTGGCGGTCCATATTTCATGGATATATTATTCAGACATTTTTTGGCTCGGCGCTGGCAGCTCAGGTTCTTGCGCCATAAAAATACATGTGCCGATTTATGGCTGCACACTTGGGTCTGCAATAATACAGCCACAAGTGAGACAAATTCCAGGGCAGCATTGTGTTTATGCTTTACAAGGGTCATTGCTGGTATCACTGAAAGCACAGCGATAATGTACCTTGTTCAATAACTACGCAGCAGTATAGGAACACAGTTATATTTTCTTTGAACATTTAGGTCACAGTTTTATTATCAGGCCTTGTTCACACTATTACAACAGCATTTGCAAGCAATAGAACATACACGTGAAACTCGAAAAATTAGAATACTGTGCAAAACTCCATTTATTTCAGTAATTCAACTTAAAGTGGACCCAAATTAAAAATACAGAAATAAAATCTATTTTCTAACTTATAATAATAAATAGCAGCCTTTTATCAGCTGCACGACAAATATAAAATATTTTACATTTATTGGAGGAACCCCTCCATTCTTTTCATATTGCCGGGACAGAATCCGGCAGACTGGTGGAGGAGATAAAAAACAAACAAAACACAGGCTGCTACTGATGATGTCACAGGGGAAGTGATCTCAGCTTGTGTGAGATTTTACATAGACGACGCCCCTGTGAGGGAGGGTAGCTGATGACAAACAAACCCATGATCTAAAACCTCCTTCTAAGCTCTGAAGTAATGGCTGCCACCTGTATAACCCTAGTTATGAAAAAAGAAGGGTGAAAAGCATATACTGAAATGTTCATAGGCTTGAAGGAGTGTTTATTTATCTTTGTATGTGTCAGAGTGGTGTAACTAAATATTTTGAATTAAAAAAAATGTTTTGTTTGGGTCCGCTTTAAAAGGTGAAACTAATTTATGAAATAGGAACTCTTTGCAGTTGTTTTGGATTAATTAGCTGATTAGCTGACACTTTGAACCTACCGTAGAATATTGAACATTTTCACAATATTCTATTGGTCTGAGATTTTTATTTTGGAGTTCTCATAAGCTGTAAGCCATAAGCATAAAACATTATAACAAATAATGGCTTGAAATATCTCGCTTCGCATGTAAGGAGTCTATTTCATAAATTTGTTTCACCTTTTAACTACCTTAAGACCACTCCACGCCAACGGGCGTGGCCGCGGCGGCAGCCCCAGGACCGCCTGACGCCAATTGGCGTCAAGTCCTGGGGCTGCAGTATGCAGGAGATCGACAGGAGATTAGACCCCACCAACAGAGCGCTCTGTTGGTGGGGAGAAAAGGAGGGGGAATCACTTGTGTGCTGTGTTGTGCGGCCCTGCAGCTTGGCCTTAAAGCTGCAGTGGCCAATTAACTGAAAAAAGGCCAGGTCTTTAGGGGGGTTTAACACTGTGGTCCTGAAGTGGTTAAGATGAAAATGAAATACTTTTTTTTCCATACTTTTTCCATACTTTTTCCATACTTTAACAGTTAACTGCAGCAGAAAAGAATAAGACAGATAAGAAGTGTGAAAGATACCTGTCACAAAAAAAAAGGTAAACAAATCTATACCATATGATTATTTACGGATGAACACACAAAGGTATGTATTGCTACGAAAATCAAGAAAAAGAGCCTATCAAGGTCCATATACAGGTGTAAAAAAAAGAAAAAAATCACAATTCACACACAGTATATAATGCAAAAAATAGAATGGTACTTTATTAATGGACAAGTTCCAATGATAAAAACTACATAAAAACAATAGTTAAAATCTCCCGATTTGAACTGAATGTAATCAGTAACCCTCGCTCTATAGAAGGTCATGAATAACCTGTAAATATTCTCTAGTTATGTAAAAATCCATCAAGCAAGTCTGCAAAAATCCAGTGCAACCATGTATCATATAGTACATTTGGACATGAAAACATGAGCAGTTAAAGTGCCATTATAACACAAAAAATTCAAAAGCAGTCAAAATGAACACAATCACTCTTTGCAAATAGGTGTGTGCCTATGTGCCCCCATACAAAATCCCATGGGTGCACACATACACATATGTGCACTGTGTCAAAGAGTCTAAAGCAACAATCAAAAGACCACATGCATGCAGTAACTCATGCATATCCCTGTACGAAAGAAAGTGCCATTGTAAAAAGTGCTTATGTGCAGGCAAGGGCTGGCTTACCAAGTGAAAGCAGAGTGGGGAGATTTTAACTTCTGTTTTTATGTAGTTTTTATCATTGGAACTTGTCCATTAATAAAGTACCTTTCTATTTCTTGCAATATATATGTGTGAATTGTGATTTTGCAACCTGTAATTGGACCTTGATAGGCTCTTTTTCTCGATTTTGTAGCAATTCATGGCATAGCCATTCAGGTCTGCCTATTTATGTTTATGCATATACATGCTTGTGTGCTAATTTTTTGTTGATGTACACAAAGTTATTTATGTGCATCCCTAGTATATGAGTAAGACGCTTTATACATTTTGTATCAGCACTTTTAGCACCTTATTTTTAGAAAATTGTAAGATGCCAAGAGCTGAAAAAGGTCTTTAATGCATCCAAGAGATATGTGATCCCTTAGCACTGTGCTGACCCACACACTGAATACTGGACAAAGATGGTCAGTTCATTGGGTGCAACAAACGATGCACCTCTTTTTGCAGTATGTAGCCTGCCTGGAAAAAGTGCAGCAGCAGCCATAACTTCTGCCATGAGGAGCAAATGGGGAATCAGTTTGTTCCAAGCCTTATATTTTCAAGTGCCTCCCTACCTTGTGATCTTCAGGTACATCTGCTTAAAGGGAACCTAAAGTGAATTGGTCAGTTTAACTTACCTGGGGCTTCTTCCAGCCCACTGTAGTCATCCTGGTTCCTCGCCGTCATTCCACACTGCTGCATTCAGCCACTCTGTCCAACAGAAAGCTACATACGTGCCCCCCCCCCCCCCCCCCCCCCCCCCCCCCCCCCCCCCCCCCATCAATTGGGCATCCATGGCCAGGAACATACTGTGCTTGCACAGTAAGTTAAAAATTCAAGCGCACAACGCTCCCAGCAATGGGGGAGCGATCAAGGAGGCGCACGCCCGGCAGCAGGCTGCAACTGGCTGAGTCGGCCAACTGTCAGGACAGAGACTGAATGGAGCAGCGCGGAGTGACTGTGAGGGACCAGAACTTTAGGGTGCTAGAAGAAGCTCCAGGTAGATTTAATTCACTTTAGGTGCCCTTTAAAGTGGTAGGAAACTCAAACGTAATATTTTTTCTAAGACATTCAATACAAAGCAGATAGAAAACATTAAAAAAAACTGGTCTAGTGACATTTGAAGAGATATTTACACTTCACTAAGGGCTCTTTCACATCAGTGCTTGCGTTGGAGAACGCTCAAAGCATACGTTTTGTTGTATGCGTTTTAATGCGTTTTGATATGCGTTGCACTGCAGTGAGTGTGCGTTTTTAATCCGTTTTCAATGCGTTACAGGACATAGGAAAACGCAGGTAATTTTTTTTTCTTTTAGTTTTCAACTTTCTACATTGTTCCTCTGTTGCATTCTGGGACTGATTGCCTGCGTTAACGGATTAAAACGCGCATAGTGTGCGTTTTACATTGACTAACATTGTAACGCATAAAGCTAGCGTTGGCCAAAAAACTGCGCCTGGGTGCAGTGTAACGCAACGCACAAAAAGGCTGCGTTATATGTGAAAGCTAAAATGAAAGTCTATGGACTTTCATTTCACCTTGGGTAACGCAAACTTTATCCTTTGCGTTGAAACGCAGAAAATCTGCCCTAATGTGAAAGAGCCCTTAGGCTCTGTTCCCACTTGAGCGAGGGAACTGACATTTTTTGTCCATTCTGTGTTCCGCAGTGAATGGCTCCTATCTTATAAATAGGAGGAGACTTGTAACGTTGCATCGGATCCAATGCAGTAAGCGGACCGCACTTCTGTGCAATCTGTGATAATCCTGGGCACACGGATACATTCCCCTGTATCGCATATGGCGGAGCGCATGCGCTACAGCTGTACCACGGTGGACCATCGGCTCCCGCTGGCCACACTTGGTTCAGAACAAGAGGGAACAGAACATAAAACTAACTGATAACACTGCTGGTTTGCAGGACAAATTATCAGTCTTAAAACACCAATCGTAATGATTGGTGTTTGACAAGTATTAAATGGTATAAATAATCAATATTATTGCGCTTGTGAAGCCTAGTGTGCTAACCGATACTTGATCTCCCTGATCTAATCCGATTGTAGAGAGATCATTTGGCTGGCCAATCACTGCAGGCCAATTTCTGGAACCATGGGTGGTGAGCTTTCAACCCTGCACACAGGCATTGGGGGACACACATACACTTTGGGGGCGGGGTACTGGCCATGGGTCTGTCAGTCTTCGGGAAATCGAATGCCGTTATGGATTCACACATCATAGAACCCTTGCAACCGAGATTTTCCACCACGCCTGATCGTTCCATTTGACTGATTTCAGTCAGAAAATGGATTTACAGATTGATTGAGTGGCTAAGTTGTGGCACCGATTTTCTTCCAATTGAATAAAATTATCGGATTGGAAGGTCAATCAGCCCACAACATCAACTAATGCTTTGGCAATCTTACCCCCAGGATGCAGCAGAAGCTTTTCTGCATGGTTTACTCAGCTTACTAAACCTTAAAGAGGAGCTGTTAGGTATAAGGTCTCAGAGAAAATAAACACATATATCAGTAGCTAAAGATTGGCTGTACTTACATTACATATGCATTTCACTGTCCACGTTTGGATTTCACAGAATTTGTATATAGTATATGCAGAGATAGATGCTCCTGACAGCTCATGGCAGGCTCCATGTTTTTCTGTCAAATGTGTCGTCATGTCCTGCCTGCTTCCTGATCACAGATAAGCTCCTACTTGAACAACAGTGTGCAGTGAATATTAATGAGCCATGTGGCTAGGAACAATAGCTGACTCCTGCAGTGTACTCTGCCCGGAGATTTATCAGTGCTACGCGCTGGACTGATTACAAGCTGCTGTAACGTCTCATTAGCAGCCGAGGGGAGAGCCCCAGAATGCTTTGCAGTATGGTATGCGGCTTGCTTCTTCTTAAGAATAACAGCCTTGCTGATAAGCACACATCAAAGGTAACTGAGATTTTTATCTTCACTAATGGCTTTTGGGCTTCCTTCTAAACTGTTTAACACAGGAGAATAGAGGTTTAAATTAGCTTCTGCAGCCTGACAGTTACTCTTTAACAAAATCTGATAATTTTGGCCAACTAGCTTCTGAGTGACATATTTGTTTCAATTATAACCATGTTATTTAAAGGCACATGGGGGGCATAATAATTGGAGGGAGAAAATCCACAAGATGCCCCTGCACTATGGACACACCAGGTTTAGTATATTTTTTTCTCCTGTTTTTTTGCCCTAGACCTAGGTGTGTCTTATAATCCAAAAGATAGCACTCTTCCAGTATCTTGGAAACCAATATATTTTTCCAATTAGATTTATGCTGTGTTTAATGCTTTATACCACAGTTGAAAATTGAGTTTCATCAAAATTTCAATTGAGCAGCAGATATTAAAGTGGAGGAGTGGGATTTGTATAGTGTGGAGTGCAGTGGGTGCTTTTCCACTGCAGTTAATAACCTCATGGGCCACAAGACACTAGAAGAGATAAAGAGTGGTATTTCTGGCAGTATATTTCAGAAGCACGGTGTCTAATTTGGATTTCCTGCAGGCTTTGTATTAATAGAAGGCAACTATCGTCTCTGCCTCCATGAGCTTTATGCTCTACAGGTACGTACGTTGCTGCATCCACACACACATACCTCTTCAGGTTGGTGCTACTGAACCCATGGACTGGGGGGAGCAATCAGATTTTTTAGTTATGCCTCTACTTCCTGGATTCTGAACTAACATATCAGGGGGAGAAGTGACAGATCACCTCATTATGGGTTTCAGCGTCCAGCTTATCTACTTCTGACTTACATGCTAAATCCACTCTTCTGTGAGAAGTCAGTGTGTAACCCATGCTAGCACTCTGTTACCTTCCACACTCCTGTTATACCTCCAGGCTCACTTTTAATATGATATAACATTTTTCTCACAACACACTCCGGGATCTGTACAGTATTGCCAGCACTGTCACCAGCACTGGGGCAACCAGGTATTTTGTGTATGTTATAATTTAAGTAGGCCTCAGTTATTTGGACTGAGTTAGTCAAAAAGGCTTGGGGAGCAGACCTGCCCTTTAAGGGGATTTTCTCTTAGAGAGAAAATCTTCAGTTCTGTCAGAACTAGAACATACCAAGAAGCTGTTCTATGGACAAGGCCACAGGTCTCCCTGACCTGTGCATGTACACCACTAGAACAATAAACATCAGCCATATTTACTAAACACCAAATTCTTGTATGTATGTCAAAAGCCGCATTGAATATTAATCGAGTAGGTGTGTATGATGACACCACGAGTGGGTCCACCAATAGTCTGATCTAGGGGATGGCGAAGATGATGTCATATTTAACTCTTTTCTAGTCGGTATTAAAGCCCGAGTGAGCGATGGGAGCTCACTCTGCTTCTTACTTTCACACTAGCTCTCAAGGCTGACTGGAACCTCTAAGTATTTAATTCTTTTCTGTAATTTGATATAAGGTATGCTGTACATAGGTAGTCTAGTGTAACGTAGGTTAGAAAGAAGGTACCTGATTGACTTCAGCAGGAAGTTTAATCAAGAAGCTTGTAACGCAACATGAAGATTGGCGTGGCTAGGATATGATGAACTGTATCTATCTGTATTTCTGTTTCCTGAATAAATAACGTGAATGTTGAAGAAGCCTGAGAAAGTCTATCTCCTGCTTGCTGTGATGAGTCGTATGTGCAACTCTTGTTGATGAGTTGCTGGTGCCAGAAAAAGGTGATTAGAACAGGTTATAACAGTGTATACCTGTGGCTATGAAAGTAGTGTTAATTTTCTTTTAGCATAATCCTTATCACAATAGTGGCAACTTCTGCCTCCTCTGCACTCCAACCAGGCCAGGATCCAGATAAAGTCAGCTTGAACAAAGAAGGTATTCTTGAATCTTTTGAAAGGAGAGCTTATTCAGTATGTTGAGAAAACTATTGGAGTGAGTATACTAAACGAGAGAAGAAGCATAAGTAATGTGAAGGGCACAAGAGTGTAACACCTAGCATGGGTGATGGTCACACTTTCCACACAAGACTAAAGTAAGCTTGATGATCATGGGTGGATAACGCAACAACATAATACCACTAAGTAAAAATATAGTAACACATTAGGTAATGATCTATCACTTCTCAAGATGTGTTGGTACAGAGGTTGCAAAGGAAAAACAATATCTATTAGATCCAAGTGTTCAAACTCGAAGGCAGACCACCTAATCCAACATCAGTGTCTGATCCTCAAATGCTTGTCTGCAACAATGGTCAAAAATTCCCATAGTCCCACTCCTAAATCTTGTGGAAAGCTGTCCCAGAAGAATTGCAGCTGTTACAACTGTAGAGAGTGGGCCAGCTCCATATTAAAGAGTATGAACTTAGACAAGGATGTCAGTACAGTTAATGTGTGTGTAAAGGCAGACATACCAGTACTTAAAGTGTACCCGAGATGAAATACATACATCATACATACTTAGTGCTTCCTCCAGCCCCCTCTGGCCTGATCCCTCTGGCACTGTCCTCCGCCTCCTGGATCTTCCGTAAGGGCTCACGGTATCTTCGCCCAGTCGGCACATGCACAATGTTGCTGCACGCGTTCCCTCGTCTCACTCCCACGGCCAAAAGAGTTCTGCACCTGTGCAGTAGTACTGCACAGGCACAGAAAGTACCGACTGGCCAAGATACCAGGAGCCCTTACAGAAGATTCAGGAGGTGGAGAACGGCACTGAGGCAACGATCAGGCCAGAGTGGGCTGGAGGGAACTCCAGGTATGTATAAAAAAAATTTTAGATCTCAGGTTAAAGCATACCAGTACTTATGCATTATATATTTTAGAGTGACCGTTCAAAATGAAAGCTTAAATTACCAATCACTGTTTTTGTATTTTTACTGCACAGACCTCAGCAAACGTCAGGTGACGGATATGGAAATATTGTCCCACAACTGAGCAAAAAGTTGCAGATAACAAGCAGAGAAAGCTGAGCTTGCTTGTTGGTGGCCAATCAATCACAACCTCACAGCATTCACTGTGTAAGCGGAACAGTCTATGATTCCTGAAGGGAAGTCAATACACTGTGAAACACAAAACACTTGCTGACATAAGAGCCAAGCAAGCAAACAAAATAATTATGCGTTTCCTATTCTGATACATTAGAAGCCATAGCATGGGCTGTATCTGCAAGTCACAAGATTAATTTCAGTGACTCATATGACAGCAATGTCAGCCAGCATGATAAAGGACCACTTACCCTAAAATAGAAGAAGAACGCCTGGATCATCATCATCATCGTATTCCCATAAGCTAGTTAGAGAAAGAAAATGTACCTGTATAGTGCATTATATGTGGTCCTGTCTTTGGGCAGCACAGTGGTGTAGTGGTTAGCACTTTCGCCTTACAGCGTTGGGTCCCCGGATCGAATCCCAGCCAGGGCACTATCCACAAGGAGTTTGTATGTTCTCCCCGTGTCTGTGTGGGTTTCCTCTAGGCACTCCGGTTTCCTCCCACACCTCAAACCATACAGTTAACTGGCTTCTCCCTAAATTGTCCCTAGACTAGATACATACATTACACAATACATACATAGACATAGGACTATGGTGGGGATTAGACTGTGAGCTCCTCTGAGGGACAGTTAGTGAAAAGACTATAACTATATACTCTGTAGAGCACTGCGGAAGATGTCGGTGCTATGTAAATGCTAATTAATAATAATGACTTCTTTTTGCAATATCCTGTGATAGTCGTCTAATTAGGTACAAATCCCTCATCACAGTGAGGGATCTTTTATACTGTCTGCATTTTTTGGTGCAATCTGTCACGCAATTCTGATCCCATGCAAATCACAAAATTGCCCCGCCCTTGCCCCCCCCCATTGCAAAATTGGAAATGCAATCGTATTGTTAAAGAGCCCTGATGCACACTGTATTACGACTCTTTTCTTTTACACTGAAACTGCATTTCCAAATTTGCAATGTGAATTTTTTTTTTTTTGGGGGGGGGGGGGGCGCCTTGGGGGGGGGGGGGGGGGGGGGGTTGTGACAGATAAAGAGCATTCCACTGGCTAGCATAGCATAGCACAGCAGTGCTTTAGTGGTTAGGGTAAAGGTTACCACTAACAATACAATTTGCGCTAATGCGGCCCCCTTGAAGTTTTCCACATTTTGTCACATTACTGCCACAAACATGCATCAATTTTATTGGAATTCCTCATGAAAGACCAATACAAAGTAGTGTACATGTGAGAAGTGGATCGAAAATCATACATCATTCCAAACATTTTTTACAAATCAAAAACTGCAAAGTGGGGTGTGCGTAATTATTCGGCCCCCTGAATCAATACTTTGTAGAACCACCTTTTGATGCAATTACAGCTGCCAGTCTTTTAGGGTATGTCTCTACCAGCTTTGCACATCTAGAGACTGAAATCCTTGCCCATTCTTCTTTGCAAAACAGCTCCAGCTTAGTCAGATTAGATGGACAGTGTTTGTGAACAGCAGTTTTCAGATCTTGCCACAGATTCTTGATTGGATTTAGATCTGGACTTTGACTGGGCCATTCTAACACATGGATTTGTTTTGTTTTAAACCATTCCATTGTTGCCCTGGCTTTATGTTTAGGGTCATTGTCCTGCAGGAAGGTGAACCTCCGCCCCAGTCTCAAGTCTTTTGCAGTCTCCAAGAGGTTTTCTTCTAAGTTTGCCCTGTATCTGGCTCCATCCATCTTCCCATCAACTCTGATCAGCTTCCCTGTCCCTGCTGAAGAGATGCACCCCCCGAGCATGATGCTGCCACCACCATATTTGACAGTGGGGATGGTGTGTTCAGAGTGATGTGCAGTGTTAGTTTTCCGCCACACATAGCGTTTTGCATTTTGGCAAAAAAGTTCCATTTTGGTCTCATCTGACCAGAGCACCTTCTTCCACATGGTTGCTGTGTCCCCCACATGGCTTGTGGTAAACTGCAAACGGTACTTCTTATGCTTTCTGTTAACAATGCCTTTCTTCTTGCCACTCTTCCATAAAGGCCAACTTTGTACAGTGCATGACTAATAGTTGTCCCATGGACAGAGACTCCCACCTGAGCTGTAGATCTCTGCAGCTCATCCAGAGTCACCATGGGCCTCTTGACTGCATTTCTGATCAGCACTCTCCTTGTTCGGCCTGTGAGTTTAGGTGGATGGCCTTGTCTTGGTAGGTTTACAGTTGTGCCATACTCCTTCCATTTCTGAATGATCGATTGAACAGTGCTCCGTGGGATGCTCAAGACTTTGGAAATCTTTTTGTAACCTAAGCCTGCTTTAAATTTCTCAATAATTTGATCCCTGACCTGTCTTGTGTGTTCTTTGGACTTCACGGTGTTGTTGCTCCCAATATTCTCTTAGACAACCTCTGAGGCCCTCACAGAGCAGCTGTATTTGTACTGACATTAGATTACACACAGGTGCACTCTATTTAGTCATTAGCACTCACCAGGCAATGTCTATGGGCAACTGACTGCACTCAGATCAAAGGGGGCCGAATAATTACGCACACCCCACTTTGCAGTTATTTATTTGTAAAAAATGTTTGGAATCCTGTATGATTTTCGTTCCACTTCTCACGTGTACACCACTTTGTGCTGGTCTTTCATGAGGAATTCCAATAAAATTGATTCAGGTTTGTGGCAGTAATGTGACAAAATGTGGAAAACTTCAAGAGGGCCGAATACTTTTGCAACCCACTGTATGTATGAACGATCGGAAATTATCATTTTGGACCACTAACGGATAAAAATCCCCTGACCAATCCAATCGATTAGTTGGCTCCTGCCGGCATTGGGCTTCTGCTTCTTTCTGCCCACTCTGCTTGTTCCTAATTATCGGCAGGATTCTGTGGGATAACTTTTCATAACAGTCAGAAACTCTGCAGCCCCTACCAAAAATAAAAGCAAAACATCAATTATAGCAGAATGCCTTTATAGTAAACTCCAAGGGACCAGGAAAGGAAGTTTACTATATCAGAATTGGTCATACATTGTATATTTATACAGACGCAGTTATCGGGGACTGAGAAATGAGTTTACTATATCCAGAGGTTTATTGTATCAGAGTTTACTATGCAAACAAACAATTGTTTGTATAGTACAATGGTTTCTTGGCTCTTAAGTTTTAAGAGCCCATTTCTTTTCTGGTTTGGCCAGTATCAGGAAAGGTGCAGGCCCTTTATTAAGCTTTTATTTGTGTCTGTTTCACCATTATGGAGATATCCCCTCACTTTCCAGGTCTGTGACAGATGGCACAGAGACAAAAGCAAGTTCCAAAAGGTTATCAGTATTACCATAAAAGGAATTGAGGACCAATTTCAATAAGGACACCAGTTTCAGCAACAACTGGTCACAGATAAAATGTCCTCTTCCGGTCCCCATATCACCCCATTCAGGACCGACAGCATTTACAGCTTGACAGAGAGTCTGTCCCTTCACCGGATGTGGCGTTTGCTTTGAATGGTAATTCCAGTTTTGCTGAGAGAAACACTGCTGTTAGTTTAGCTCTATTTAGTGTAAGAATTACGGTACTAGCAAATATCATTTCAGCTTGATTATTTTGGTTTTATGTCCATATAAAAACACAATCACTGCATGGTTTCTCTAACAGAGATACAGTTGTCCAAGTTTTCTGGCAGTCAAGCGTTTAGCCCAAGAGTTGAACATCAATAATAAATGCTCCATGCCATTTATAGACAAGTACTCATCCAGCAAGTTCAGTGTTTCTGGACAGTCTCATGGCAACAGTACGCCAAACAGAATTCACAGAGCCATGTTGCCAAGTTTGCAAAGAGGTGCAATTTGAGTTTACTGTCAAGCTTTGGAGATGTTTTAAGACTCATGCTACACAAATCCATGTACATGGTTATTTTGTAAAGGAAGTAGAAGTTACTTTTAAGGCTCGTTATCTTGGAGAGTTTATCTGATGGTTAGAATTCACACAGGCATTAAAATAATTAATTTTCTCAACGATTTCAACACTATAAATACGTGAGCTGATATCCACCATACATAACGCAATGGATCTGTAACTGGGCATTCTAAACAACACTGATCTGCAGTGTTCAGTTGGTTGCAAGTCTGGCAATTGGAGCATGCAACGTTCAGTGGCCATGTAGTTTGTTTAACTGTAGTTTGTTAAACTGCTGTTCAAGACTTGCACTACGGTGCTTATGGAACACCTTTCAGCAGTTAGGGGGACAGTCACAGACTATTTAGTATCTATGTAGAAGGTGTGTCATTTTCAGGTAATGTCCCAGTCTTCTCTGCGCCAGAGTCCATGGAAGCTAGAGTGTGACACTTCCTGTTGCTTACATGCAATGGAGGTGATGTCTAGCAGCAAGTGCATCATCCAGGAGGCAAGCACTGGTCAGGAGTCAATGTCTTTAACAGTGCTACATGAACTAAAGTAATACTAAAGCAGAGAACATGCAAAAGTAGATCAGGTTTGAACATGGAATCCACACTGCATGCATTGGGAAATGCAATTGACCCCGCAATCACAGCAAAACACATGCTCGAAAACACATGACAACTGCGATCCCAGCGCACCACGATTATGATTTTTAGTGTAGAAAAGCCCTTAGGAGTGTATAACTAGCATTCATTCTGGATGCCCACTAAAGAGACCTTATTATTGTACACCTTACTACAGTGAAGTGAAAGAAAGTCTTCCAAACTGGTAAAGAGTCAAACATTAAAACTTGGAAGATTTTCCAAAACTTTCTCCACTCCAACTAACTCACAAAATAAATTCCTACCAGGGGCTTTCACTTCACCTCCAAATCAGAGCTTTAATATACGCTCCAGGCAACCTATATTGAACCAGTGGCATATGACTATCAACCACAATTTAAAGGAGTCACTGTTTGCCATCTAAATGTGGCCAAGTTAAAAGAAAAAAAACAACTGATTACAGTCAGACATCCATGTAGGCATGTGCATGCTCTAGTTACAATATCATCCATGTGCAAGTGAGATCATCTACCAGAGCACACGAAAATTGTCCCTAAAAATACAATTACCACCTACATGCTAAGGATGTTAATCTTTTAAATTTACTGATACTTTCCTACCATTTTCTACTACTGACTTATCAAAAATAATTAAAGGGAATCTGATGTGAAAATAAACGTATGATATAATGAATTGCATGTGTAGTCCAGCTAAGAAATAGAACATTAGTAGCACAGATATGAGTCTCATATTGTTCCCAGTACAGGAAGAGTTAAAAGGAACCCGAGGTGAGAGACCTATGGAGGCGGACATATTGACTTCCTTTTAAACAATACCAGTAGCCTGGCAGTCCTGTGGATCTTTCTGCTCAGTAGGGTCTAAATCACACACCTGAAACAAGAATGAGGCGAATCTTTTCAGATTTGTCATAGACATCTAATCTGCATGCTTGTTCATGGTCTCTGGCTAAAAGTATTAAAGAGACACTGAAGCAAAAAAAAAAATATGATATAATGAATTGGTTGTGTACTATGAATAATTACTAGAAGTTTAGCAGCAAAGAAAATATTCTCATATTTTTATTTTCAGTGTTTTTTTCTAACATTGAACCATTCTATAATATGTGCAGATTACACAACATTCAGCATTCAAAATGATTCTTTCAGAGCAGTCTGAACTAATGACCTCTCCTCTGGCAGAGAAAAAGTAATTAGTTCAATAACACTTGAGATAATAAAAGTCAGATAACAGCCCTCTCCACAACTTTGAAAGTCGTAGAGCTTAATTGCTTTTTTGCATAGAGATAACAACTGGAGTTTCTTAACTCTTCCTGTACTGGAAACAATTAGACTGATGTATCTGATCTTAATGTTTTATTTTTTAGCTGTACTACACATACAAATCATAATATCATAATTTTATTTTCGCTTTAGTGTCTCTTTAAAGGTAGAGGATCAGGACAGCCATGCGATCTGTATTATTTAAAAGAAAAATATGTCAGCTTTCATATCCCTCTCACCTCGGGTTCCCTTTAAGAAACTTCACTTGATATCTTTGCCAAAGAGCTTCTTAAAGCAGACCCAAACCAAACATTTTTTTAATTAAAAATATTTAGTTGCACCACTCTGACACATACAAATATAAATAAACACTCCTCCAAGCCTATGAGCATTCCAGTGCATGCTTTTCACCCTTCTCTTTTCATAACTAGGGTTATACTGGGGGCAGCCATTAGCAATTCCTCCTTTGCCGGACACCTCCTACTCCACCAGTTTGCCGGAAAAATCCCGGCAATATGAAAGGAAGGGAGGGGTTCCTCCAATAAATGTAAAATATTTTATATTTGTCATCATGCAGCTGAAAAAAGGCTGCTATTTATTATTATAATTTAGAAAATAAATTTTATTTCTGAAATCTTGTATTTTTAATTTGGGTCCACTTTAAGAGCTTTCCGATCTATTTAGTCAGAGAGCAATGCTATTTTCTGAAGCACTTATACATCAAAGAAACAATAAAAGACAACTTCAGATAAGATTTTTCTACAGAGAAGTTCAAAGGATCATTAACTCTGCTCTCATTCATAGTTTAAAATGCAGAGTTTAGTTTGTAAACTGCAAATATTAGAGAATGCTGCAATGTTATTAAAAAAAACTGTATACCTGAAAATAAAAATATAAAACTATTTTCTTTGCTACTAATGTCCTATTAATTATCCCTACTACACATACAATTCATTACAGAATAACATTTTTTTGGTTTTTTTCTCTCGCTTCAATGCCACTTTAAAACAAGCCTAGGCTTAAATGTAAGATGGAGAGAACTTCCTTTATGACTCACTGCCAATAATGAATGATAAGATATATTTTTGGGTTGTTTTTTGTATGTATGTGTAGACAGGGTCTCTTTCACAGCCATTCAGTAATGCAAAGACAATATGATTTACCAAGTTTAATGTTACAAAGGTCAGCTAAAACAAATACTCTATGGATTGTATAGGAACCTCTTTTCCCTGCTTAGCTGCTGTAATCTGAAACAACTGGGATGTGGACACAGCAAGATACATGCAGTTCTCATTTAAACTGGCCCGGTGGAAAAACTAAATCAATTCCTGACGACTTTGGAAAACAAAACTTGCTGCAAAAAAAAAAAAAAATCCCAGGCAGTAAAAGTGAAAGCAAACTAATGAAACAAAAGAATACAAGAAAAGTTTGCATACAAAAGTTCCCGAATGGCTTTCCAACAAACTGTTTTAATGTCAAGTTACGTATTAATGTGAGCGTAATATAGACTTTCAAACATTTCCACATTAATCCTAGATAGTCATCTGAAAACTACCACTGCAGACGCCTCTCCCCTTTATCCCGTCTTCCAGGGATACTGCTGCAACACTGGATTATACCATCAAGAAAGTGAGAAGAAGAACCAATGCTGCTCTGTTTACAACTGGAGAGAATACACAAAATTAAAGTCTCAACGAATAAAATGTGGACATAGAAGATTATGTTAAGGACTCGTTTCCATATAGGGCGCTTTCATGCACGCATAGACTGCACTGTCTGCCGTTTCCATTCACGCGTGGCGATTCACCGCTTAATCGCTGCACATGGTTTGCTGCATTTCCGGGTGATTCAGCTCAGGATCCCATTCAGTATAATGAATGGGATCGCAAGCTTCGATTCATTATACCCCCCCCCCCTTCATAGCGTATGACGCACAACAAGCCCTGCAGCTCTGCGTTAAACAAGGAAAAAAGCCCTTAGTGTTGGCTGGCTATGTGATCAAACTGACCAATATTGTTCAGGTTGGCCCCAAAAATGCTAGAATCACCAATTTTGATAGGTCTGTTAAAAGCAGACCTGAACTCAGAACTTCCTCTCTGCTCTAAAAGATACGCAACAGCTTAATAACCTTTAAAGAAAAATATTTCATTGTTACAGCTGATACAAATCCGGCAATAAATTTGTAGTTTGTCTACTTCCTGCTTTCATGCAAGCAGACAGATTGTTAACACCATGTGCTTTCAAATTAGCTTATCTGCTGTGGTAGTCAGCTGACACAGCTGAGTGATCAAATTACAACTTGTGATTCATCACAGACGAGGGGGAATTAGACCGGCTAAATTCTCTAAATACATACAGGGTGCATTTCTCTTGGTTTTCCTTCTGTCCTGTGCAAGAGTTCAGGACCACTTTAAGGAGAACATGGGAAACAAAAAAAAAATTGGAAACCCCATAGGTGAATGAGAATCGGAAGCACAGCAAGTGTTAACAGGGCCACGAAGTGTCAAAACCAATGGGAAGCCCTTACACTCACACTTGAGCGTTTTTCCACGATTTCAGCAAAACGCTCAAACGCTAGCGCTTTTTAAAAGCGCTAGCGTAATGAAACCCTATGGGTCCGTTCTTACTTGGGCGATTAGCGCTAATAGGCGCAAATCGGCCAAAAACGCGAAACGCAAACGCGTCGCCTGCACCATTTTCAGGCAATTTCCCGGCGATCGCGTTTCAGTGCTATAGAAGCGCTAAACGCGATAGCGGCAAAATTGCCGCAGTGTTCAGTGATTTTACCGCTTGAAAACGCAGAAAAATCACTCCTGCAAAACACCGGCAAAAATCGCCGGCGTTTTGTAAGTGTGAATGGGGCCTAACAGCACTTTTAAAGATGCTTTGCCAGGGTTTGCTATACTTTCATATAGCAAGTGTCTGCAGCATGCTTGGCAAAAGTACACAAAGATCTTTTTTTTTGTGATACAAGATGTCCACATTTGTTAGACCAGTACTCTGCAAATAAGGCCATGTTACGAAGAGCATAAGGGAACCTGAGAAAAAAGAAGTCTCAGGTTCCATACATACCTGGGGCTTCCTTAAAGAGTAACTATCAGGCTGCAAAAGCTAATTTAAACCTCTATTCTCCTGTGTTAAACAGTTTAGAAGGAAGCCAAAAAGGCAATACTGAAGTTAAAAATCTCTCTTACTTTGATGTTTGCTGAACAGCAAGCCTCTTTACTCCCAAGCTCCTAAGGAGGCCGGCAGGCCGCATAACAGATACTGCAGAGCATGCTGGGGCTGCTTCTTCTCCCCACTGCACTCCCTTGGTCCTCCCCTTCATTTCCCTATCCTGCCCTAAGGCTGCTTTCACAGTGGGAAGTTACAGGCTCATAACGCAGCCCAACTCACAGCACTGAAAAATCAATGTGCTGTTCACAGGGCACATGTTTCATTAGAGTATACTGCATGAGTCCGCTATTGTTCCTAGCCACATGGCTACTTGATATTCACTGCACAGTAGTGTTGTCCGGATCACGAACCATTAGGATCTTTGATCCTGATCTTTTTTGTGAGTCGAATTATCAGGAAGCAGGGTAAGGGAGGATAGTACATCACAATTGGCTTCATACAAGACAGTCAAACATGGAACCTGCCATGAGCTTTCAGGAGCATCAATCTCTGCAAATACTATATAAAAATTCTGTTAAATCCAAACGTGGACAGTGAAATGCATATGTAATGTAAGTACAGCCAATATTTAGCTACTGATATATGTGTTTTTTTTCTCTGAGACCCTATACCTAACAGCTCCTCTTTAACCTCCCTGGCGGTAAGCCTGTGCTGAGCATGGGCTATGCCGCGCAGGAGGATTTCTCAGGCCCTGCTGGGCCGATTTGCACACTTTTTTTTTTGCACTTTGCTAGTTGCGTGTGCACTCTGATCGCTGCCGCTCCACGCCAATTAGCCGCTGCCACTCGCCGCGCCGGGCCACCCCCAGACCCCGTGCGCTGCCTGGCCAATCAGTGCCAGGCAGCGCTGAGGGGTTGATCGGGACTCCCAATGACGTCACGACGTCGGTAACGTCATGCCGCCCATCGCCATGGCGACGGGGGAAGCCCTCCAGGAAATCCCGTTCTTTGAACGGGATTTCCTGATCGGAGATCGCCGGAGGCGATCGAAGAGGGCGGGGGGATGCCGCTGCACAGCGGCTATCATGTAGCGAGCCCTGGGCTCGCTACATGATTTAAAAAAAACCAAAAAAACAAAAAACTGCTCTGCTGCCCCCTGGCGGTTTTTAATAGACCGCCAGGTGGGTTAAGGACCCTTAGGCTGCTTACACACCAAGACGTTACAGGCGCACGTTAGTGCGCCTGTAACGCTCCCCCAACGCACAGCAATGTAACACAAGTGGGCTGTTCACACAGCCCACGTTGCGTTACATGTAACGCTGCACGTTCTGTGCAAGGTGCAGCATGCTACGGCATTGGAGCGGCTATAGCCGCGTTAGACTGTTTGCACATGCGCAGTGGGGGGCGGAGAGGAGGCGGGGAGAGCCAGCTTCAGTAGCCGCGCACATGGCTACTTAATATTCACTGCACTGGCGGGCGCTGATTGGCCGGCGGGACCACGTAATGCGGAGTGTCTCGCTCCGCATCACGTGGTCCCGCTGGCCAATCAGCGCCACTCTGGGAGACATTATAGGACTCGAGCCGCCCAACGCGGCTCACTCTACCGTCGGCTCTTGCAGCACCATACGTTGTGTTAGGTGCAGGTTATGCGACCTTAACGTGCCACCTAATGCAACGTCTTGGTGTGCAAGAAGCCTTAGGGCAGCATTTCCCTCGCCGTCTCCCTGAGTGGCGCCTGTCCCCCGCTGGACAGCCCGGTACCCTGCCTGAGTCGCACTTAGCAAGCCCCAGGTAAGTATGGTACCTGTTTTCGTCTCAGGTACACTTCCAGAGCATTGGAAGAAGATTCATTCATCCTAACCCTACAGGCATTGTCACCAATTTAGAATCAACAAACCCTAGTGCCATTTGCATTCTCTGCACTGGATTATAAAATACCTTCCTGTGCCCAGGGAACAAGGAGGGAGATTTCACTAGTGAATTATGGGCAAGTTCACAAATGCATAGCTTTTATTCTAATGGTACAACTATTTTATTCTATATGGTGTATATATATTTTTTTAAGCAACACCAGTTGCCTGGCAGTCCTGCTGATTATCTGCCTCTAATACTTTTAGCCATGGACCCTGAACAAGCTTACAGTGAAGATTTTTCTGACAAAAATCTGACTAGATTAGCCGCATGGTTGTTTTAGGTCTGTGATTCAGACACCACTGATGCCAGAATGATCAGCAGGACTGCCAAGTAACTGGTATTGTTTAAAAGAATATATGGCAGCCTCCCTACACCTCTCACTTCAGGTTCCCTTTAAACCTGAACTGAAAATAAATTGATGTGACAAATAACTGTATCCATAGTTCTACTCCTACATCGGATTTTCTTGCAAAAACAGTCTTTTCATGTTTAAAAACCAAAAGGATCAAAGCATTTATCGTCTCAGTTAAATTATGACAGTTTTAGACCTTCCTGATCCTGAACTATTGTCCTTTTCTGTATCTATTACCTTCATTCAGAACTGTCCCTCTGCCATGCACAATATCAGTAATAAGAACAAACAAAACAAAACAAACAAGCAGATACTTACCTAAAGGTGCGTACACACGCACTACCGCCAACAACAACGGGTCCGCCGGACCCTCCCGCTGGGCGGACTTTCAGCCGACAGTAGTGCATGTGTACGTGCTGTTGGCGGACTGATAAGACTGTTTCTGAACGATCCGGTGAGCGGATCATTCAGAAACAGCCTTATCAGTCCGCCGACAGCGTGTACACGCGCATACTGTTGGCTAAAGACCGCCAAGCGGGAGGGTCCAGTGGACCAGTCGTTGCATTCAGTAGTGCGTGTGTACGCACCTTGAGGAAAGCGAAGGCTCTGGCACTCTGAGCCTTCCTGTTCCTCTCACGGTCCCTGCGTTCCAGGGCTCAGTCCCCTGTTAGCAGTCTCCGACCTGCTGCTTTTTGATGCTGCAGGAGGCTTCGGAAGTCTTCGGGAGCCCAAGTGCCGAAGACGTGCCGTTCTCTACTGCGTATGCCCGAGCATGCCGTCTCATGCTCTCGTGCATGCCAGTAGACAGCCGCCCATCTTTGGGAGCACTTCCAGTGCCTCCCGCAGTGGGAATTTGAACAGGGGGATCCCGCGCTGGACCGCGGGGAGGAACAGGAAGGCTCAGTAGGGCCTAGAGCTTTCCCTTTCCTAAGGTAAGTATCTGTGTTGTTTGTTTGTTTTTTAAAAATGAATTCAGATTCTTTTTAAAATTGGCATTCAGAGTCCTAACCCTTACAATGTGAAAAAGGAAAAAACACGCACATCCTAGTTCTATGTAAGCTTGGGACTGTGAGACTTGGGACATACTGTACCTTTATTTCTTGGTGCAAACCATCACATGCACAGGAAATACAGTAAATGAAAATCTCCCTCACAGGGATGCAGACTACAATAACAACTTCACAGGTTCTAACCATTACTGATGTTACTAAACCAAAACAAAAAAATAAACTGAAAAATAAAAAATGTTTTGTTTGTATATTATGAAACAATTCATAGTATATGCATTTAATTAAAATGCACGAGCCTTGATATAATTGAGAGATGGTGTTTATGCGAGTATTTCTTTCATGTCTTCTAATTAAACAAGAATGTGATGTTTACACTGAGAAAACTTTTACCAAATAGGAGTTGTCAGAAGCTGCAGCAGCAGATATGACCTTGATGTCTATGAATTGTGCTAGTAGCTAATTATGCTATCTTGAAGCTTGTTTATTTGGCAGTAGGAGTTCAACATTGACAAGGCAACTACAAGGACAGATGGGCAATGAGACACATTGTGCTTTTCTAACAGAATTCTCTCTATCACCACCATGCTATGCTGAATCCGATTGGTAAATAAGTAGAGATTGCATTAGTACATTACAGAAGTTTGTGCAAGAGTGTTCAACTATTCACGTCATTTCTCTGACTGACTAGTCAGTTTTCACATTCTTTAGGTAAAGAACCTACCTGTGTGCTCCCTCAGAGGTTACTTAGGCGAACATGTGACTCATCAGAGCTGAAGCAGGTTTTGTTTTTTTTTGTTTTTTTAACGATAAAGTCAGATTTCCTTTAACCCTTTAGCAGCCACATATAGCAAAACTATAAGGGCTCTTTTCCACTATGAAATGCGATTGCGATTGCGATTCCGATCGCGATCGCAATCGCGTTTCAATTTCCACCATGCGATTGCGATTGCGATTGAGCTACTATACTCATTATAGTCCAGCTCAATCGCATACAAAACGCGGCAGGACGACGATTGCGCTTTGACCAAAATCGCATCGCAATCGGATCGCACTAATGGAAATTGCTGCTGCAGTTTCCATTAGTTTAATGTACCTTGCGATTTGCGATCAGCAGCAAATCGCAAATCGCAGGCTAGTGGAAAAAGGCCCTAAGTGTGCTGCAGGGCCAATTTTTTTTCTGCTGCTGGGAAAGTGTGCCTTCCCCAGCCTGACAGGATATACAGAGCAGCATAGTGAACTGTCATATTTACCTGTTACAGGGGCGGCTAGATCGAGGTTTCCTCTCTTTCACCACTGGGTCGTGCTGCAATGCTGACACAATCTTCTGAGTTACAATCATGTCATATCATGTGATCGGAACTCCAAAGAGTATGCTGGGAGTGCAGCGCCATGGGTGGATGAAGAGACGATCCAGCTGCCCAGAACAAGTAAATATAAAAAAAGAGCAAAGAACATGTAGGAGACCTTAACGCAAGGCATATACCCCAAGCAACAAAAGACCAACAAGAAAATATATTTACTAAAATATCAAAAAAATATTATTTATCAAAAAAGAGAAAAACATACACACATAAATGCATAAAAAAGGTTAATGGCTAGCGGACCAAACTACCGACTCTACCCACAACAAGCACACCCTCACTTATATCTAGCCTATGAAAGTGCTAAAGGGGTACCCCTAAATGAGAAACATGTATATATAAAGTTCCTGTAAGGACATGTTCCTCAATAAATAGCTAATGTATGCAAAACAAGCACAAAGTTCCTAAACACCTCAGGATATCCGTGTCAAATGAACTATACAGTCAGGTACAATTCCAGCAGGATAAGGAGGCAGCCAGTGTTATATGGAGCAAGTATCCAGCAAAATAGAGCAACAATCAGCAGAAAGCCCAAAACACAGAGGTAAGCTTGGCAGATCCAGGGATCCTCCATATAGAGATAATAGCAGCGAGGCTTGAACACATGGTCCATCAGTGGTTAATTTAGGAGCGACAGACACTGCATGCAGCAGAAAGACAGTTCTCATAAAGCACATCAGAGTTAGTGAGAATTAAAGTGCATACAGTACCAAAGTCCTGGTGTCCTGTCTGCTCCATTCAGTATACCAGTGAATCCGGCAAGGTAAAGCCCATCACTGTCCACCAAAGAAAGTCCTCAAGCAGTAACAAGGCTGATAATAGATCATCCAGAGGAAGGGCTATGGTATGCTGATGGAGGTCCCCGGCAGCACAGCCAGGGAGAGGGTTATATGAAAACGGCCAGGCACATGTGCAGCTGCGGCAGGTGTCAGAAGCCATTAGATGCCAAATCACGCTGTCCTAGAGATGTTTCGCCGGACTTCTGGCTTTTTCAGAAAGGGCATGCTGAACAAACATTCATTCCACAAGCATGCATATTTAAATACGGATGCCTGCCAATCAGCGCGCACGGCGCCTGCCCCCCACAGCCCAACCCGCGAGAACGAGGGAGGGAGAGAGGCATACAGCATCATCCACTATGAGAGCAGCAAAAAAACAGACGGGCGCAGCCACAAAACATGAGTCACAACCAATGGAGCAGCCGGCCACTCGCTCATCCCCACTGGCCACGCCTCCACAAAGGAGGGGGAAGACGTTAAGAGGAAGAAGAGGGACTTATGGCCCATACTCACGGGCAACTTCTAGGGCCTGTCGCCAGCACACGTGAGCGTGTGGGCGACAGGCCGGCGACAGCTCCTCGCCAGGTCCCTCCACGTGCACACGCGGAAGAGGGACCAGCGGCGCGACGGAAGCTGTCGCCGACGTTCCTCCTCCCCCCGCCGGAACCTCCGTATACTTCAATGGAGGTTGCTGTCATTAGTCCGCGTACTCACGCGGACTAGCGACAGTTGCGGCAGAGACTGTCGCCAGGCGATTGACCGCGCCAATCGCCCGGCGACATCAGCGACGAGCGACGGTTCGGGGTGCGCGCCCGTGCAACGCCGCATACTCATGGGCGACATTTGTAGCCCGTGAGTATGGGCCATAAGAAGCCCAGCCATTCCAACGCAGGGAAACGAGAGACCGGATGGAGTTCAAATGGCATCAAATAACAAAATAACTCCCAAAGGAACCAACAGTTGTATAAACGTGAATATTCAATGGTGGAGAAATATATATAACCCAGTTACATAGTCTAAATGCAGGATTTTACACTGAATCAATGTAATCCACTAAACTAATAGGAGATAATTAAAAAAAAAAAAAAAAATACACCACCAGTAAAGTTCCACAATTAACAAAGTGTCCCAGGTCCCAAGACCTGCCATTCGGAAGTATCACAGTTCTCCCCATAGAGATGTAATGGCACATGGAGCAGCCCCCACACGTGTAGGTCCCCAAAACCTTGCAATGTTGGCGAGAATTATCCACTCCATGAAAGTGGCTACCAACCAACTTATCGCGTAACAACGGTGCTCGACGGTAGACAATCTGTGGTCGATCTGGGACCATATTTGCCAGCTTAGGATCATTAATCAAAATATGCCAGTGGTGGTTAAAAATATTCTGGATCTGTATAGGTTGTGCGCAGAATGGAGTACAAAATCTGAGCACCTCCAATCCTCGTCTCGCAACACCAGTCGATCCCAGGAGTGTATCTCTGCTGCTCATATGGGCACGCTGATAGGCCCGTTTAAAATATTTATCTGAGTACCCATTCACACGAAAAAACGAAAAAGTCCTCAAATTTTGAACAGATATTGTCCTGTAGGAATCCCCCTAATTGTGTGCCTGGGGTGAAAGCTGTCAGCCTGTAACAAGGAGTTAGTTGAAGTCTCTTTGCGATATAATTGAGTATAAAGATACCCCCGTTCATCAATACCTATTCTAATGTCAGGAAAAGGAAGGCTCTTAGTGTCCCATTGTAAAGTAAATTATAAATTGCGATTGTTGGTATTAAGACACCTCACAAACGTCTGTACAAGATCCACTCCACCTGTCCACAGGACGAAGATGTCATCAATGTACCTGTGCCACGTTAAAACGTGTTCTGATTGGCTGTGATGACTTCCTGGTTTAACACATGATCAGGACCTTACAAATCTATCAGCTGATCAAACTGATCACATGCTTCTCCATGAGTTCTCCTAAGCAGGGCCATCCCTATTCTTCACATGGACATTGTTCAGCTCCTTATCACAATCAAGCGATTTGTGCATGCATGAACTAGCAAAACAAAAATGTATTTGGTAAAGCACAACCCCATTTTGCAGCATTGATATTTGCTGACACAGGGGTTAGACTTCCTAACATGTAGCTTTACCTTCAGTTTAGCTTTAGAAAAGACTATTAAGGTTCACTTTAAAGCCTATGTGACAAATTTCCCCTCACATTCAAATTCCATGTAAATTTTATGAATCCTGAACTTGTAACAATAAAAATGGACAGGAAGAAATTCTCATCCAATTTCACACTGTATATAATTTGCATTAAATCTGAATCCAAGGAAGAAAGGCAGTGGGGGTCAGTACACGCAGCTGCACCAGTTGACAGGGGCTTCCCATTTGTTTGCAAAAAACAAAACAAAAAAACCTTGTGAATCCTACCTAGCAACAGAGAGGATTCTGCTTGGTCCACATGAACCAATTAGAATTTTTCCTGTTGCAGGAGGATTTCCATAGTTTTTTTTCTTTTGCAAGCCAGTGAGGTGCCCGATGCTTCTTCTGGTCACAGATCCTCTGCAGTGGACCAAACGTCAGTGGTAGAACCGCTTCGGACGGACATCAGAACATTCAGTAAGTATAACTAACTTTATTTAAAAAAAAAAATATATATGCTCAGCTCCCTAATCGCTACAAAATCACTTTGAAAGGTGATTTTGCAGCGCTTCAATAATTTTTATTAAGCGCCCAAAATGCTGCATGTCCTGTGATCTTCCTAATCGCAATCGCACTAGTGGGTTCAACCCCAATACATTGAAAAAATGTTTTTGGGGAATTACCAGCGATTGTCGGCAATCCAAAAGAGCTGCCAAAATCGCGCTAGTGTTCCCCAGCCCCGAATCAGTTCCACTAAACACAGCGTTTTTCCCTGTAGTGTGAAGAAGGCCTAACCCCCACTGCCTTTCTACCCATGTCTGTCATGTGCTTTCAACCTCTGATGGTCAGATAGAGCTTGGAATTTTGGAACCCCATGTGCCCGTCTCTCTTCCTCTTTCATGAAGAGTGGGAAGGTCTCTATTCTTTTAGCGCTAAATAAATCTGAAATCTTTCATAAAAGTTTTGAAGTTCTGCAAACATTTTGTCGGAAATACCAACTCTACTGCCAACCAAACCTTTTAGCCATCTGTCATCTGAAACGCTTGTTTTCAACAAGCTCCTCCAAAATTACAGCTTCCACACATTGCAATTACTGAACAACTGACAGCCCTGTTGTTCAACAATATTTATATAATTGTGTTTTATCACTCAGCGGGTCACAAGATGTCAATAATCATCTGCAAACTCTGTTATACCAAACAAGGAAAAAGAATGTGACAGAGAAGATCAAGCTTTGCATGAAAACAAGCAGGAATAAACGAATGATGTCAGGACAGCCAGAAATCGCTGCCTATGAAGGCAGGATACTATCACTGTAAATCTATCAGCCAAGAGAAAACTCCTGAGTCACACAATTTCTGGCCATAACATGTATTACAATGAGCTGATGACAGAAAAAAATGCATTTTCCATTGATATGACATGGAAAACAGATAATTGCAAAATGCTTTTTAAAAAGGGCATTTCCACTCCCCTGAAGGGAGAGGGGAAAAAAATGAATTACTATGAAATGATCTTATTCTTCACTGGCATACCTGTGGCCAGTCTGGTGTTTGCCCTAATCTCTGTCCAAGTGCTACACAGCGAGTCATAGGAAAAGCACCATCCTGAACCTGCTCAGATCCCAGTTGATCCAGAGGAAGGCGCAAAACCTTACAAGGCCTGGGCCAATTAGCCTTAAAGGAATACTGTAGGGGGGGTGGGGGGGGTCAGGAGAAAATGAGTTGAACTTACCCGGAGTTTCTAATGGTCCCCTGCAGACATCCTGTGCCTGCCCAACCACTAACCGATGCTCCGGCCCCGCCTCTGGTTCACTTCTGGAATTTCAGACTTTAAAGTCTGAAAACTACTGCACCTCCTTGGCCGTGCCCTCGCTCCCGCTGATGTCACCAGGAGTGTATAGCACAAGCCCAGTATGGTCTGTGCCCACGCAGTACGCTCCTGGTGACATCAGCGGGAGCGAGGACACGGCAATGCAGGAGCAGTGGTTTTCAGACTTTAAAGTCTGAAATTCCAGAAGTGAACCGGAGGCGGGGCCGAAGCATCGGTGAGTGGCTGCGCAGGCACGGGATGTCTGCGGGAGACCATTAGAAGCCCCGGGTAAGTTCAACTCATTTTCCCCCGACCCCCCTACAGTATTCCTTTAAAAAAGTGTAAAACCCCTTTCCAACTCCAGTTAGCAGTCAGAAAACTCTCTGGCTCAACTCTCCCTTGAATGAACTAGCTATTATAGTCGTGGATTCCCTTCAATGCAAGGAAAGCATCGAAGCCCTATTTAAAGGGACTCTGAGCAGTGCAGAAACTATGGAAAGATGCATATCATTTTAAAGCTCTCTTTCTCCTCTTTCCAATGATATATAAAGCATCGCCCTACGCCTTTTAGTTTTCGCTATTTTCGCGATCGAATTTGCCGCGGCCGCGACTTCGATCGCGAAAATAGAGAAAACTAAAAGGCGTAGGGCGACGATTTAGGTGTCGCCAGAAAGAGGAGAAAGAGCGCTGTAAAATGATATCCATCTTCCCATAGTTATATTGTATTACACAGGGCGACTTTTTCCTGCTGAATGGAGCTGCTGACTTTGAGAAAAAGTCGCCCTGTGTAATACAATGTAACTATGGAAAGATGGATATCATTTTAAAGCTCTCTTTCTCCTCTTTCTGACGACACCTAAATCGTCGCCCTACGCATTTTAGTTTTCTCTATTTTCGTGATTGAAGTCGTGGCCGCAGCAATTTCAATCACAAAAATAGCAAAAACTAAAAGGCGTAGGGCGATGCTTTATAGATCATTGGAAAGAGGAGAAAGAGAGCTTTAAAATGATATGCATCTTTCCATAGTTTCTGCACTGCTCGGAGTCCCTTTAAATGCAAATACAGAGTTTGCCATAACTACTTCCCGAGGTAATATATTCCAGATTTTAACCACTCTTACTGTAAAGGAACCCTTACTAAATAGATGGCAAAAACTTTATTATTCCATACTCAGATTATCTCCCCTTGTCCATTGTATAACCCTAGGGAACAAAAACTCAATTGCCAAGCTTTTGTATTGCACTCTGATCTCTTTGAATAAAATACAAGTGTCCATGCGTCCTGTCCCTGTCAGTGCTTTTGCGCTACTGCGCATGTCCTGCATCGTGCAGGGCGGGTGTGCGCCCACGGCGGACAGGTGCGCGTGACTTGTGCGCGTACGACTGGCATGGCATGGGTGGGCGGTGGTGAAAGACCTAGAGCCCGTTTTTAAACGGGCTTAGGTCAGCTAGTGTATTTATACATGTTAATCAGGTCACCTCTCAGTCGCCTTTTTCCAAGCTTAATAAGCCCAGTTTGCTCAACATTTCTTGGGAGATCTTCCATCCCTGGTTAATCTTTGAACCCTTTCTATAGTGTGGCGACTCTATCTACACTTAGCTCATCAGTTCCTTTGGCTTCCAGTATCACCAGTATGCTGCCCACATCCTAATCTACCTTTCAACTCCTGACTTGGCTATTCTAATAACATGTATTCCTGGCTGTCTCAATGCTATCTTCTCTATGTCCTCCCATTTTCTGAAATTCAATATGGACTAGGCCTTAATAGTTATTCTTCCAACATCACAATCTCTGTTGATGGCACTTCAATAGCCCTTGTACCTCAGGCACCCTGCTTAGGTGTTATACTGGACTCCAGTCTCTCATTTAAACTATCCTCCTTTTGTCGCCTCCACCTGCAACTTCCCTTTTCTCACCGGACCCTACTAAACGTCTTGTTCATGCCCTGTTTATCTCAAATCTAGACTACTGCAACTCTCTGCTCCTTGTCTCTAACCACTTGATCCTGCTACAGTCAATCATGAACTCTGCTGTACAACTCATCCACCTATTGTCCAGCTTCTCCAGCCCTATCCCCCTTTCAGTCCCTTCACTGGCTGCCAGTTACACAAAGGATACAATTTAAAATCCTGACAATGGCCTACAAAGCACTTTACAACCTAGCTCCTTCTTATTTAAATAAACTTCTTTCCTGATACCATCCTACACACAATCTCCTATAGCTCTCCTGTACTAACAATATTCTCCTGTCTTTCTCTCTGGTAACACTTCCCACTCCCGTCTACCAGACTACTCTCGATCATCTCCTCTCCTATAGAACACTCTCCCTCAACACATCCGCCACTCACCCACACTTACCCTTTGTAGGCACAACCTGAAAACTCACCTCTTCAGGAAAGCATACCCTCTCACTTAAAGGGAACCAGAGATGAATGTTTCACACAAAATAAACATATCAGTCGATAGCTTGTAAAGAATAAATGCTCTACCTGATAATTTCGCCGCTCTGGTGTGCCTTTTTTAGTGTATTTTATCCATTATTGCTCCAGGAAAAATCAAATATGGCCGCCGGCTCATATCCCTTCTCCTTCCGGGTTATGAGTTGTTCTGGATGTGCTGTCTAGGCTATATGAGACTATGCTGTTATCTAGACTACATGAGAAAGGCTGCTGTGTGCTTTCATTTTGGTATGATGTGCAGCTGCCTGTAGGAAGTGTCTCTCATAGGAATAAAACTGCAGTCATCATCAGTATCTACAGTATGCAGACAGAGTGCACACAGAGCACACAGGGATCATATTGCAGCCACAGAGCTTCTCTCTCAGCAGGAGCAGCCCCTCCCATGTCATCACAGCTCTCAGTATGCAAAGCAGGAAATCTAAGCCAGGAGGGGGAAGGCTTGGGCTTGAAAAGACTCCACAGAAGAGTGACTCAGCTGTAATGATTCCAGGTCAAACCTAGACTGAGCCAGTCGGGGATTCTTATAATAGCTGCTAATAGACTAATTAAGCAGATAACAATGAAACTAAAAGCAGGGTAGGTGTTTACTGTCATGTTCCCACTGATAAATGTAATAAAATACATGAGGGTGCTTCGTCTCTGGTTCTCTTTAACATGATGGCAACTGATCACCATTTTGCCATCTCATACACAGCTTCCCTTAAGTCTTAATTGTGTTATCCCTTAAAGAGAAACTCCGACCAAGAATTGAACTTTATCCCAATCAGTAGCTTATACCCCCTTTTACATTAGAAATCAATTCCTTTTCACAAACAGACCATCAGGGGGTGCTGTATGGCTGATATTGTGGTGAAACCCCTCCTACAAGAAACAAGAAAAGTACGTACTCTTGGCAGTTTCCTGTCTGTGAACCCTGTTGCATTGTGGGAAATAGCGGTTTAAAGCTGTTTCCAACTGCCAAAAAAAGCATGCAGCAGCTACATCACCTGCCCACAGTAAAAATGTCACCATGTAATAAATGTCAGAATGTAAATCAGGGATTTAAAAGCTTTTACAATGGGCAAACACTGAATCATTTATACATAATGATTGTAAAATTGAAGCACTTTTTTATTACATTATTTTCACTGGAGTTCCTCTTTAACTCTTTAGACTGTAATGCTGGGAATACACCATGAGATTTTTTGGCAGACAGATGGTTCTATAGATAATTTCCGACAGATCGGATCTGATTTCTTTATTGTTTTTCTGATCGATTTCTCATAGAAGTAAATAGAAATCGATCAGAAAAAACGATTGGAAAATCGATTGGACAGTAAATCTGCGGAAAAATCTCATAGTGTATTCTCAGCATAAAGCCAATTGGCCCTGGCTCTCTTCCTCTTTTGTCTCACAATAGTTACATAGTTATTTGGGTTGAAAAAAAGACATACGTCCATCGAGTTAAAGTGAACCTCCGGACTAAAAATCGACTCAGCAGCACTGAAAAGGCTTGGTGTTTCTTTAACAGTTTCACAGCATCAGAACTTTGTTTCTCTTATACAAGCCTCATTTTTAGCTGCACAGAAGAAAACTGCCCGGGCTTTTTTCCCCTGATGCTGTGCAAAGCATGATGGGATTTCTGATTTTGTTGTTCTCGTTCTGCTGTTTTGGTGCAAATTTTTTTTTTTTTTTACATTTGGAATTTGACATTTGAAGCCTAGCGTGTGCAGCTGGGCGGGGTAATCAGGACATAGGACAGTTGGATCTGTGGCTCCTGCTTCTTGTCACCTCCTTTCAACCAAAAAGATGGCTGCCCCCATGACAAAGATGGCAGCCCCCATGAATCACAAACATTTGCCTGTTCTTTTAAAACAGGGTGGGTAAGAGATGATATTACCTATCTATTCTAATTAGCATAACTAATGTAACTTGATGACAGTATGTTTGTTTAGGCTGAAGTTCTCCTTTAAACCAATATGCGTGCAGACCAGTAGATAACAATCTGTACTTGATTTGTTCTTGCATCAGCTGTAATCCCCCATTGCCTGTATTAACTGTTGTATTTATATTGTATTATTACACCTTGTATTCTGTTGTACAGTGCCACAGAGGATGCTGGTGCTATATAAAATATGAATACTTAGTACAGTGTCTTCAGATGTGATGATCCGTTCACCCTCATGAATGTGGCATTGCAAAAAGCCAGCCTTGCAGTTAGGCAGCAGGAAGGGAAGGGAGGCAATAAATATTACTTGCTGCTTTTTGTAGTTTCATAAACTAATGAGACAAACAGGGGTCAAAATGTTTAATATATCCTTACCACCAAAACATACACTGCTGCCAAGGTTCTGGCAAGTTTCCTAAATATGTATAGTAGTTGCAGATTGTAGCTGAAAGTTAATATTTAACAGAATTCACTTATATAATCATTATCCAAGTCATTTTGTATGTTATATAGATTTGGTGCTAAAGTGCAGTAAATGCATCTTAAGTCAAAGAAAAGTCAGTGGACAGGTAAAACACACATAGCTGAATGGCCTTTGTTTAGCCACTCTTGTGATCCAAGTAATGTTGTAAGTTAGTGCAACTTGGATGGTGACCTCAATCTTCTGTATTGCAGCCCATTGTCCATTATGGACAAGGAGAATCCAAAATTTTGATTTGTCAGACCATGGGGCAGTTTTACAGTTAGCTTTATTCCAATCTAAAGTATGCCTGAGGCAATATATAAGTGAAAAGCAGATACTTACCTAGGTAGATGGAATCCTCTGGATAATGCAGAGGCTTCCCATGTCCTCCTCGCCCATGCCACTGCCGCGCAGGCACCCCCTGCACATATCCGACAAGAGCTTGCTGGATATGTTCTCATGGCCACACTCCTCTTCATGCAAAAGTGCAGCGGGTCCCGCGCCCGTGGGAGTATGGCTGTGCCTGCGCAGTAAGCCGAAGTCACTCATCCACGAGCAGCTCTGTGCTACTGTGCAGGTGTGGCCGTACTCGGCCAGGTACAGTACGGCCACACTCGTGCAAGAAGAGGACCGCGCTGGTGGACTAAAAGAAGCTCCCAGTGAGCAGTGGTGGAGGATCTATACTTATGTAAGTACCGTTATCTCTTTTTTCACTTATACTTTGCCTCCGGTTTGCTTTAATGCCTCTTTCACATGGGAGGTAGAACACGCTATCATCTGCCGGCCACCGCAGGTCAGTGGTTGCCACACAATGTCGCATCTGAGCACAGGTGCAACTGTGCTCAAATGTGAATCAATGTGGTGCCGCCCCTCCACTCCCTGCACTAAGTGCTAGGAGGCACCAGACTTGTACATGGGATCAGCAGATGGTCTGTAAATGCACAATTTTTGACCATGTAAAAAAGGCCTTAAGGAGCGCAAGTCCAAAGAAGTCAGTAGTGTTTGTGGATCAAATTTACATTTAGTCTCTTCTTTCACGGTACAGTTTTAACCTGTATTTATAGATGCAGCAACAAACTGATCACAGATAATTGTTTTCAGAAATGTTCCTGAGCCTATTCAGTGATTTTCACAATAATATTGTGTCTGTGTTTAATACAGTCCCACCTCAGGGCCCAAAAATCACAAGACCTACAAGAATGCACAGCACAGTATCAACAAACAGTAATGAAGCCACAAGACAGAACGCTAATGTAAGAACCAGGTTCATCAGGATCACAGACCAGGTGCAGGTTACAGAAACAGGTGTACCCAGAAGTTCAGCAGCACACAGGGCTTAGCTAGCAAATATTCTGGCAGAGGTCTCAGAGATGCTGGAGCCTTCACAAGTGGTACTTCATTAGTCTCCTGGCAAATGAGGAACAACTGCTGCTGTGTTCAGTGTCTATATGCTCCATGTACCACCCACAGGTGAAACGGTGAATAAACAGTTTGTTCAAGGTATGCAAGAGGTCCCCTGTTGGTGGACATTAATGAATTTACAATTTCTGGACACATATTGTGACCAGATGGTGAAATAATATCTATGAAATTTTGACTTCTTGCCACTTGATTGAATTACATGTTATGGTGTTTATTAGCATTACACATATTTTCTCGTCTTGTGCTGCTCTGTCTGAAAGATTTTTCTGGTAGAACATTCAAAATAAGCACATATTTTGATGAAACAATACATTTCTCATTTTCAGTTTATCTCACTTCACATGCCATTCAGGTACATTTTAAAGTTTGGACAAGAGCAGTTGCTAAAGGGGCATGGCCCAATCAAAATGTACTAATATTAACCCTTTGCACTACAACATGAATGGACACAGGAAACAGTAACACAGGCAGAAGTAAAAACATCTAATGCTGTTAACGTGTCTTTCACACCATATGCTGAAAAACTGATGCATTGTAACTTTTTTTATAGCAGTGCATTGTGAAAAAGCTTTCAATTACAATGTGTATAATGTGAACTGAACCATAGGGAAACATGGATATTACCTTGCACATCCTTTCAGTTATAGCTGATGTAGTGTGAAAGGAATTTAAAATAGAAAACCTTACTTAAAGGGAAAAAAACAGCTTTATTTTGCACCCAACAAGTTCACCAAGACAACGGTTTGCTTTGCCAAACTGGTCCCTACACTACCCTGCATCAATCAGTATAGCATCAAACCTAAAATTGGAGTATTTTGGGGTTTTGAACCTAAAGCAAACCTAAAGTAAACTTATGAGATATTGGCCTCAATTCACTAAGCTTATCTCCTGTCTTTAATAACCTTTTAGAGTGATCACCATGGTGATGAGGCATGTCGTATTCAGGAAACATTTTACCTCAGGCAAACCTAAAGTTAACTCTTCTGTCTTTAAATTAACTCTTCAGGCAGGGGTCACACTTGTCTTTCAGTTTCTACACTTTTCAGAAAACTGAAAGACAAATGTGACCCCTACCTTACAACAGCTAATGTAATTTATAGAGAAAACTGACAAATTGCGCAAGATGTCAGTTTTTTTTCTGCATGCGAAATCTGCATTAAAGTGTGACCTAGCTCATTGATCAACATGAGTTCTCAGTTGAAGTCAGTTTTTCTGTGCAGAAAACGCGTACGAAAGCCGGTAAGTGTGACCCCTGCCTCAATCCTTAAAATACCTCCAGAGTTAAAGACAGGCTGTTTATTAACTGCTTGTGAAAAGAACTACAGAGGAGGTAAACTAACTACAGAGGAGGTAACTTAAGGAATGAAGAGATAAGATAACTCTCTTACTGTGTGGTGGTACGTTTTCTCTTGCCTTTTTATCTCCAGCATGAGCTTAGTGAATTGAGGCCAATGAATTGTATGTGTAGTACAGCTAAGGAATAGGACATTAGTAGCAGAGAAAAAAAGTCTCAAATTGTTTTTCATTACAAGAAGAGTTAAATAAAAACTTGTTATCTATGTAAAAAAAATGCATGAGTGAATTCGCATGCGGATGAGAATTTGTATGCAAATTTTCATGCGTTTTCGCATACTTTTGTAAGTAAGCAATTTAAACCATGTCAATGCCGGTGTGCTTTTACATTGTTTTTTGCGCGAAAACGTACGCAAATTCGCATGGAAATTGATATGGCAAAAACGCACGCGAATTTCTTATTAAATACATTAAAGGCGAATTGCACGCGGTATGTGCGGCAAGCGAATTCTGATGGCTCTGCAGTGCAGATTTTTTCTGCCCAGCAAAACGCTCAGATTTCCTGACAAGTGGAAACAGGCCCATTTACTTGTATTGGCTATGCGAATCTGCATGCAGAAAACGCATGCAGATTCACTGTAGTGGAAACGGGCCCTAAAAGATAGAGTGTGGTTACTGTGACAGAATGATGCAATGTTATTAAAAAAAAAATGTTAAAAAGCGAAATAACTGAAAATAAAAATATGAGACTGTTTTCTTTGCTACTAATGTAGTATTCATTATCTGTACGATTTTGTCTGCTTTGGGTTTGCTTTAAGAAAGGGAACACACACACACACACACAATTGAAAAACAGTGTATGAATGATTTTTATTTACATCTAGCAATAAAAAAAGGTAACTTGTCTAGAACAAGACTGTGGAAGTGAACTAAATAAGTCATTGTAGGTAGCTAACTGAAGCAAGTGTGTTTGTCATAGATGTATTGTCACAGGTTACTTTAGGTCATAAAACTAAAATGAGACCATAGTGAGTATTCCAACTGAAATAAATTTCCATTTAAACAAATTAACTTGGAAAAGCACTAGCACTTGCAGTGAGATCAATACTGAGGAGTGGCAAGAGACAGTGAGGAGGCAGCAAACTTCCTTCCGTACTCTGACTAGAGCCTGCAGCTACTCTGTGTCTAGCCGACACCTATTTTACCCATGTCACAACACCTTGCTTTAGGGCCAACACTGCAACAATGACGTCCATAGTGATGGCCAAAACCAATCAGATGTCTGCCAGCACTCTGTACAGTAATGTCTTGTTATGCCCCATTATGCGTTCTGATAAGCTGGATGGCTTAAAAATCTATTCTGAAGACCAAAACCATTTTTTAATTCACATCCTCACATGCACTGACAGTACTTTGGTAGTAATGCATTTACTATCAATGGTGACCAATGTAATTTTGGCACAAAAAGCTATTACATATCATATGCCTGGAGTGCCCATTGTCAGATTTGGCATAGCAGGAAGTTGGCATGATAAAAAATAGCTGCCAGCTAAAAGATAAGAGTTAGCAGATATACTTATGAACTCTGGACCCAGTGGGCAAAAATTCAAAGTCATATCTTCACTATAATTCTATCTTGTAGCTTTCCTGTGACACGTGGGAAGAGACATAGGAGGTTGGAATATTTTTTTTAAACAATGCACATTGCCTGGCAGTCCTTCTGATCCTCCGCCTCTAATATTTTAAGCCAGAGACCCTGAACAAGCATGCAGATCAGTTGTTTCTGACAAAAATCTGACAAGTTTTGATGCATAGCTGTTTCAAGTGTTATTCAGACTCTACTGACCAGAAAGATGAGCAGAACTGTCAGGTAACTGGTATTGTTTCAAAGGAAATACATATGGCAGCCCCCATAGGTCTATCACCATTGTTTGTTTGTTTTTTAATTCAAGCCATCAACAGAGGAAAACAGAGAATGATAGAATGTAAAGCTATGTTCACAGTGGTGTGTTTGGCATAAAGGCAGCGTGTCGCCAGCACAATGTTTACCTATGCGCTGTCTTCCAGCGCCGCTCTCCTGCCTCCTCTGCATCGGCGCTACCCGCCCCTGTCCCTTCCCTCCCGCTGATAGGAGGGAAGTGACGCGGGAAGGTAGCGCCAATGCGGAGGAGGCGGGGGAGCGGCGCTGACTGACAGCGCATAGGTAAACATTGTGCTGGCGACACGCTGCGTGTTGCCAGCACTGCGGGGGGTATAGCGGCGCGCAGGGGGGTCCTGGAGGCACACGATGGGGCAACGGAGGCTGGTCTTCGTGTGCACAACCAGCCTCTGAGCCCCAGTAACATAATTAATTCCCACCTCGGGTTCTCTTTAAGGCTCAACATGACCATATAAAATCAAGTGCCAGGTAGGGCCTAGAACGAATTAAAGGACAATTGAAGAGAGAAGTATATGGAGGCTGCCATGTTTATTTCCTTTTAATCAATATCAGTTGCCTGGCAGCCTTTCAGACCCTCTGCCTCTAATACTTTCAGCCATAGACCCTGAAGAAGCATACAGCAGGTCAGGTGTTTCTGACATTATTGTCAGATCCGACAGATTAGCTGCTTGCTTGTTTCTGGTGTTATTCAGACACTTCTGCAGCCAAACAGACCAGCAAGGCTGCCAGGCAACTGGTATTGTTTAAAAGGAAATAAACATGGCAGCCTCCATAGTCTTCTCGCTTCAGTTGCCCTTTAAGAATGTACGTCAAACCTTTGTTATCTAGCCAGTCAGTCCACATCGACCATCTTAGGTAAGTGGTCTTTAACTTTAGCCAAGATATGTTCTGACAGCACAACCTGGTTTAAATTTCCAAAGACAGTGTCAGTGGACAGAGTGGGAAGCCTCCAGTTGGCTGCAGCCATAACATGCTGTATAAAGCTGTGAGTGGGAGATTTCACACCGTGACAGCGTATTACCCAATAATATTATAGACGGGTCCATATGTATAGGTCAATTGCATATAAAACAAATTCTATGCCACCCTATGGGGGAGTATATAAGGAACCGAAACTGCCATTTTGTTTGGCTGCTGCAATGTCATAAGCTTATATGCTATGTCTCTATACTTGTGATTTTATAATGTATATTTACACCTTATCACTTTAGCACTGTTTTTTGCACTTTATCCCGTGAAAAAGCTTCTCTAATGAAGTGAAACATGTCGGGTTGTATGGTGGGGGGGGGGGGGTCATTTTGTATGTTTATCTTGTGATGCAAGGGGACCTTGGATAATTTGATTTATCCATTATCAACAGACACTATTGACCCTGCATCACTTGCAAGTTATTTTGAGAATATACCAGCCAAAAAATACTTTTATATTTTATTAAAAGTTAAGTTTTAATCATTCATATAAGGAAACGTCTAGTGTAATGCCAGATAAAGTCCCAGAATGCCTGGGCTTTGGGGCACGACCACCAAATATGGAATAGATCAGCCACAGACTGTCAGCCCCTATAGCATAAATTCCACATGCGTTTAACTGCGGCAAAACACTGCAGACTTTACAAAGTGTGACTGCTGCCTGAGTCTCTTCAATATTCTCACAGTTCAAATTTTATTCAGCTGTCTGACCAATCCCGTCCTCAAATGCTTGATTGGCAGCTCCAGAGATCACAGTTCTGACTCGAAAAAGTCAGCTGGGACTGTTAGCCCAGTTGAGGCAGGAATTAGACAAGACATTTATATCATGCTTTTCTGCTGGCAGACTCAAAGTGCCAGAGCTGCAGCATCTAGGACGCGCTCTATAGGCAGAAGCAGTGTTATGCTAGCTACACACCATACAACGTTCTGACAAATTTACTTGCCAGATCGATTATGTCCAACATGTCTGATCTGAAATTCAAATCATTTTTCGATTTTCCGATCGTTTATTCATCTTTATCGTTATTTCGATTGATTTTCGTTCAGTTATATGAAAATCGATTATAAAAAAAGATCGAAAAAAATCTAAATTCAGATCGGACATGCTGGAAATAATCGATGTGGCAGGTAAATCCGCAAGAAAATTGTACAGTGTGTACCTGGCACACTACATGCAGTTTTGATTTTTTCTACTATGCGATTTTTAATAATAATTAAAAAAAAAAAAACGTAGCAGCATGCAGTACTTTTTTTAATCAGAAAAAAAAAACAAAGAAAAAAAAAACGGGTCATGTAAAAAATCTGAATCGCATATAGAGTAGTGTGCAAGAGGCCTTAGGGAGTCTTGCCCAAGGTCTTCTACTGAATAGGTGCTGGCTTATTGAACAGGGAGAGCCAAGATGCGAACCCAGAATGCAGAGCAGAATCGCCACATGTAGTTACTTTTAAGGCAAATTACATTGCCCCCTCCCCCAACCCCCATCCCTCCCCCCCCCCCCCCCCCCCCCCCCAAAAAGCACCTAAAATCAACTGCAATAACTCACATCTTAGGGAAAACTTATTTACTGAATTGTGGAGTTCTTTTTTAATTGCCTGACATGCCAGACAAACTGAGCCCTGGTTCCACAACACCAACCTTTGTACATTCTTCCACAGTCCTCGCTTTCTGAATGACAGTATGCCAATCTCTTTTCTTTAAACTCATAAATATTAATAAAGTACTTGCAAATCTCTCTTAATTCTGTCACACTAATTATATTAAACAGAACACTGTCTCATTAATCAGATACATTTGTTTCTAAATAGAGTAAACCGCTATCTCTATGTAAATTACGCACTGAAAAGCACAAGTCACTTCTTCTGTAACCATAGCAAGCTGCCATATGTCACCAGGCAACTGCCCAACTGTGGAACCACAAAAGTACTAATGACAGTTTCCAAATACCAACATAAATTACAGTAGATAAAAGAAATGTGCCTTCTTAAAGTGAACCTGAGATGACAAGAAAGAAAAGAAATGTATACGTACCTGGGTCTTCCACCAGCCCCCTTCAGCCTGATCAGTTCTTTGCCGCTGTCCTCCGCCCTTCTGGATCCTCCGTAAGTTCGGCCAGTCGGGACTTACTACGCATGGGCTGCCCGGCGAGGCGGGCCCCCCGTGACTTGGAGCATTCTGCGCAGGGCATTCTGGCACTACTGCGAGAGCACAGAATGCTCCCAGCCACGGGAAGTGCGCACAACCGCATTGCGCATGCGCCAACTGTCCAAACTTATGGGAGCCCTTACGGAGGATCCAGAAAGCAGAGAATGGCAGCGAGGAAGCGAACAGGCCAAAGGGGGCTGGAGGAAGCCCCAGGTATGTTACATTTTTTCTTTCTTGTCATCTCAGGTACACTTTATGACAGAAGGTATTTGTGATTATTCAGGTTGGAGTGAGTATATGAGGTATCCCACGATGCATCACTGCTAAATATGAAAATCATCCCTTGTTGTCCCTATAAGCCAGACAACTGGCAGCAGGCCAGCTCGCCCAGCAGAAAGCCAGACTAGCCAGCACAGAAGCCAGGTAACACTGCCTATTTATGTTTAACCACTTTCCCCACTGCTACAGTATATCTACATCAGCTGTGGCACCCTCCGAGCCACAGCCACGAAAATATACTGACCTGGTGTGCACGGTCGAGTGCGCTGCAGAGCGCACCCTCCGGCACTGTCAGCTGCATTACTAATTGGTGGAAGGGAACATGTTCCCTTTTGGCCAATTAGTCCACCCCCCCCCCCCCCCTCCCATGAATGAACGATTCTTCATCTGTCCTCCTCGGCGCACAAATAGTTAAAAAAATGCACAACCAAGCAGCCTCACTCACCTTACCTCGGTCCTGCGACTATCCTGAAGCCTGATCCTCCAATCACCGCTCTGCAGTCAGCCGCATATTGCCGGAAACCCGGGTCCCGGCTTGATGACGTCATCAAGCCGGGACCCGGGTTATCGGCAATATGCGGCTGACTGCAGAGCGGTGATCGGAGGATCAGGCTTCAGGATAGTCGCAAGTCCGAGGTAAGGTGAGTGAGGCTGCTTGGTTGTGCATTTTTTTTACTATTTCAGCACGGAGGGGGCTGCTTGGTGGGGAGGGGGGCATCTGGCTATGGATTCTTGGGGGGAGGGGGGGGGAATATGCAAAGGGGGATATACAAAGTTACTAGGGGACATCTTAGTAACAAAGGGGAGGGGGAGTTACAAATTTTGCACATCTGGGCACCTGGGGGGGGGGCATAACGTAATACTGGGGGCACATTTGGTTATAATGGGGGGGCAGCACTAATCCTGGGAGTACATCTGGCTATAATGGGGTAATCTTGATCCCGGGGACACATCTGGTTATAAAGAGGGGCACTATTCCTGGGGGTGCATCTGTCAATCTATTCTGGGGGTGGCAAACACAGGGGACACATCTGGCTATGCTGGGGGGGCTGATATTGGGGACACATCTGTCTATACTGGGGGGGGGGGGTGATACTGGGGACACATCTGGATATCTATACTGGGGCGACTTTAACTGGTGGCACAGTTTTTATGTCAATCGCAATTTTTATTTTTAAACAGAGATTGATCAAAATTGAAAAATAATGCATTTTTTATTTTTCCCCCTTTTCCCCATTATAATGCACAGAGAGGAACATTTTATTTGGGACTAAATACCCCCCAATGAAAGCTTAGTTTGTCTTGAAAAAAACGATATATAGATCATTTAAGTGGCACGAGTACAGGTGAAGTTATTGGTGATTAAACAGGGACACCGCTAAAGCGTAAGAACTGCTCTGGTCAATAAGGGGAAAACAAGGTCTGGATGCGAAGTGGTTAAAGGAAAGGTCCAAGCAAAATCAAAAAAAAGTGCAGGAACATTAACACATACATTTTTACGCGTTACTGGTTCAATGCGTAGAAATTTACGCATTGAACCGGTAACGCGTAAAAATGTATGTGTTCATGTTCCTGCACTAGCGGGAATGCGTAAAAATGTACGCAATGCGGCCCGCCGACCTCCGAGGTCCGCAAGCTGCCAGCGGGGGACTGGAGCAGCAGTGAGTGACTAGGAGGGCACAGGATGGCTGCATGGGGCCGGTAGAATCCCCAGGTAAGTGAAACTTTTTTTTAATTTTGCTTGGACCTTCCCTTTAAAGGAGTTATCAGGGATATTTGAACAAAATAAGTGCTACTTACCCTGGGCTTCGTCCAGCCCCAAGCTCCCAGCATGTCCCTCACCGCAGCTCTGCCCGCAGCCGTTCGCCTCCTCTGCCTCCCGCAGTACGCTCTGGTCCACATGGTGGTGACTGACAGTGCCGCTCGAGCAGGTGCAGTACAGGCCGACCTCCAGGTCGGCCTGACGACATCGCCAGGGACCAGGAGGCAGAGGAGGCGAACGCCATGCGGGCAGAGCTGCGGCGATGGACATGCTGGGAGCCGCATCGCATCACTTCCGCTGTCAGCCGCATCACTTCCGCATCTCCTGATGCGGAAGTCAATGGAGATGGGACGTGGATGCGGGCGGATGCGACCGTGCGAGAAGCTGCAGCATGCTGCAGATTCTCGGATCGTTCCGTACAACATGCACGCAGTGGAAACCCTTCCATTGCCGTGCATGTGTTTCAGCACACCTGCGGTGCGATGCGGCTATGTAGCAGCATCGCACTGCTCCTAGAGGAAATGGGCCCTTAGAATCCTAGCAACGCCCCCGTCCAGAGGCTTCCCTCTACTAAAGTTAATTATCTAACATTACCGTTTTTTTAAATCACAGATTTGCTTTAAAGAGTAGTGAGAGGGCTATGGAGGCTACCATATGTATGTTCTAATAACCAGTTGAGGACCACAGGTTTAAACCCTCCTAGTGACCACGTGATTTTTTACAATTCGGTACTGCACAGCTTTAATGGTTAATTGCTCGGCCATACAACTTACCACCCAAATGAATCAAGCCTCCTTTTCTTTCCACCAACAGAGCTTTCTGTTGGTGGCATCTGATTACTGCTGCAATGGGTTTTTTTTTTATTAATTTAATTTTTTTATTTTTTATTTTTATAAAATAATTTATTTTTTAAATATTTTCTTCTTTCCCCCATGATCCAATCAACGGAATCAACTCATAGGCATCAGAGAGGTGGTCACTTTGTCTTCCTCTCCTGGGGACAGCTCAGTGACAGAGTTGTCCCCCGTACAGCGCTGCACTAGATCGCATGCTGCGCTGTACAGCTCCAATCGGGGCTGTCATGTTGTTCGCGGCTGTCTCCCCATTCCTCCTGCAGTGAACAGGCACTCACGTGAGCACTAGTTCTCTGCTAATCTCATGCATCGCGAGATCACGCACCAGTGCGTCCTGGAGGAACGAAGAAGCCATTCTGCGGCCGCCATCCTGCATTAGGTGATTGCAGAGTGGTTAAAGGACACCCGAAGCGAAAATAAACGACTGTATCTATCTTCCTTCTCCTAAAAATAACTTTTTAAGATATACCACAGGTTTTTTTTAAGTTTTAACTGTTTTATTGTTTTTGCGCAATGACACATTCAATGAAGTATGCCAGAGCTAAAATCTATGAAATATTGACACTTTTTTATCTCTTTCCTACTTTCATAAGCCATTTTCTGCTAGGAAAGTGTTTTATAGTTGAAATGTCTTATCAGTGAGGGTCACACTGTTGTCACTTCCTGTCTGGACTGAGTCAGCACTTACATACCTTAACACTTTCAGGCAGAGAAAGAAAAAAAAGGAACACAGCATAGTTATTAGTGTGCTTGGCACTGTACATACCTATGTCTAGCTCATCATGTCACACGTCTCTTCGGGTATCCTTTAAAGGATAACTGAATTGTGAAGAATATGGAGGCTGCCATATTTAATTCCTTTAAAACAATACCAGTTGTCCGGATGCCCTGCTGATCTATTTGGCTGCAGTAGTATCTGAATAACAATAGAAACAAGCGGCTAATCTTGTCAGATCTGATAATAATGTCAGAAACACCTTATCTGCTGCATGCTTGTTCAGGGGCTATGGCTAAAAGTATTGGAGGCAGAGAGAGGATCAGCAGGACTGCCAAGCAACTGGTACTGCTTAAAAGGAAATAAATATGGCAGCCTCCACATACCTCTCACTACAGTTGTCCTTTAAAGAATGCCAGTTGCCTGTCTTGATGATCCTTTTGGCTGCAGTAGTGTCAGAATCATACCTGAAACAAGCATGCAGACAATATGGCCAGACTTTAATCACAGCACTTGATGTTTATACTTGTTCTGGGTAAATGGCTGAAGATCAGCAAGACAGCTAGGAAATTGTCATAGTTCAGTTTAAAAGGAAATAAATATGGTAGCCTGCATATTCCTCTCACTACAGGGTTACTTTAAAGGACTAGTGCTCCTACAAGCTTTTTTGTGTGTGTGTGTGTTGTTAGTAAATAAGTGTATTAAAATGGTCTGCCTCATGAGTACCTATTATTTAGTTGCCCACTCAGTTGGGTGCAGGGTGAGTCGAAAGACAACTCACCCTGCTCCTGCTGAAATTCTGGGCGGGGTGAAATACTATTCCCCCTCTGAGTTGTGGCAACCCTAGGGGAGATGTAATTCGGAGTCTGGCAATTGCCAAAATTTTTTTTTGAAATCCTGCTGCACTGCTATAGCCGTAGTTGACATTACAGTCTATGCCGGCTTCACACGCGGCAGGTCGCGGATCATGCGCCAAGATGACCTGATCCGCTGCCTCATGCCTTTTTCTCCACAGCACGGCTCTTTTGCACCCTTGGAGTTTGTAAATAAATGTTACTTTGAATCTTAGTAACGTCTCATTCTCCGGTTTTTCTTTCATTGAGGGAGGCGAGTCCACCAACTTCCCCCTTTTAGATGGATTTTAATTATTCTATTCTGTTTGACACCTCAGTTATACATACCTGCATTCTCTCCACAGCAGTCACAACTTGCCCCTCTACCTATGGTCCATGCCACAGCCAAGCTTACCTACTGAATGAGAGTTTACCAGTAGTGGGATATCACAGCTGAATAAGCTGCATTAAAGGACATGAAGTGAGAGGGATATGGAGGCTGCAATATTTATTTCCTTTAATACAATGATAATTGCCTGGGATCCTTCTGAAGGGAACTTTATAGGGAAGGAAAGACCACTAGACACCAGAGAACTGTATGTGGTGGGGGTGCACTGGAAACCAGAGAACAGTATAGGGGAGGGAGGGGGGACACCAGGGAACTGTATGAGGAAGGTGGTCGCTAGACATCGAGGTCGGCCTGTGATCTTGGTCCCAGTTTTCAGTTTGTATTAGAGTTTGACACCTCTGTATAAGAGGCAGAAGATCAGCAGGACAGCCAAGCAATATGCATAACTATGGCAGCCTATGGCATATCCCTCTCACTTCAATTGTCTTTTTTAAGGACATCTCCTTTTCAACAATACCAGTTGCCTGGCAGGATGCTGATGTCTGGCATCAGTAGTATCTGAATCCCACTCCTGAAACAAGCATGTGGCTAATCTAGTCAGGCTTTAGTCAGTGCACCTGCTCTGCATGGTTGTTCGGGGTCTACGGCTAAAAAGTATTAGAGGATCAACAGGACAGCCAGGCAATTTGCCTTGTTTAAAAGGAAATAAATTACAACATCAATATTTCTCTCATTACAGGTGTGCTTTAGACTCTGCACTGCAGTAACCAAGTGGCTGGCAGGGGGAAGGAAGGCAATTTCTTATCTCTTTGGAGGGCAGTGGACAGTGCAGTGGTGCCATACTGCCAGTGTTGTGTCTGATTGTGCTGCCCTATGATTTACACTGACCCTCCTGCGCAGTAGGAGCCTGTGCTGCCACATTTCCTATTCAATAATGATTCCAACGCTCAACACCCCAAATATCTCAGCAGCCACACCTCCCCCTCCCCTCAAACTAGCTCTGTACCTGTACCAAATTGCAGTCCCCAAACCCAGCTGATTCACAAGATAGGTTTCTGAAACCTATCTCGGGAACCAGCAAGTCTCCCTACCCTGAAAATTTAAATGAGTGTAGGTGGTGTGGCTGCAGAGATATGGGGGGGGGGGGGGGGAAGGGGGTATGCGTGTTACTCAGTGCGGAAGGCAGCTTCCGGGCAGCACAATCAGACATTACACTGGCAGGGAAACTGTTATTCACTGTACCAGGTACTTATACTTTTTCCATTCAAAAGGGAAGCTGACCTCCCCAACAAGCACACAGCTCAGCCATCTATGGAAAAGAGCCCTTACTATTGCTACCTTTTGTGGTGAATAACCTCACTTCCTGCCACTTCAATAAAAAGTGAGGTAAATTCTTCTCAACGGGGCAATAAACATCAATAAATTATTGAAAACAAGTTCACCAGGAAATGACTAACTGAAATATTGAAGTGGAATGAAACAATTGTTACAAAAAACACCAAAGTATCAACTTTTTCATATTTTTCTTTTTACCTTAGTTATTTTACCTTATGATGTTACATAAAATCTGCAAAGCTTTTATCTCCACTTAGCGAGTCAAGCAGCTAAAAGTAAATTGAAAAATTACATGCACTTACCAGCAAATACATATTTTATCTAATTTGTTACTGACTGCAGTAACCCAATACATTATTAATGTTCACCTGCCTGCCTTGATTTTCTGAATATACAGCATTAATAATACCCTGACTTCTTCATTTCATCTAACAGTCAGCTGTTTCCTGTGGTGCTGTTATTGTGTTCATTGGCAGGCAGATAGGATCCTAAAAGACAACCACAAGCAGGCAGGCGTACCCGCTTACAAGCATTGACATTAAACAGACTGTAATTGACCGCACTCCGCAGCACAGTAATTATAATTTGAGATGACTGTAAAAAGTTTAACTTTACAATAATTTTGTGCTCAACAGGAACCGGAATTTGTGGAGGATGAGCTAGACACTGAATAGGGCTTGTCAGATTTGGAAGGCTAAGGGCCGGTCCACACGGACATTTAACGCTAGTGCTCAATGCTACCCATTCAAGCAAATGGGCAGCACTTGTACCGTCGTTTGTGCAAATGGTGCAATCCAATCATGATTTTTCCATCGTTTCAGCCGACCCTGGAAGAAATATGCGGCTTCCAGTGCTGCATCTCCATGTCCATCTGCATGGGTGAGAAACACTGGAAGCCGCCGAAAGCATCAGAGGATGTCAAATGCTTCTCTGCACACTTGCATTAGAAAGCAGAAACCCGTGTAAACTGTCCCTTATGCTGGGAATACACGGTACGTTTTAGAACCATTAAGATGGCTCGATTGATAATTTCCGACCAGGCCCGGCCCTAGACTTTTTGCCGCCTGAGGCAATTTTCAGGAAGTGACGTCAGTGGAGCGCACGCTGACCTGGAACGAGGAAGAGGTGAGTAATCCCCGCCCGTTGCCTCTTACAAATAGCTGCCGCCAGCACGGACCTTGTTAAAGCTGGAGGGGAGCGGAGGACGGGGGACCCAGGCGAGGGAGGGGGGGGTCCGACCCCCCTCCCTGCCTCTAAGCCCAATACCCCCTTCCTGCTCGCTGTCCCCTCCAGCTCGGGCGGCCCCCCACACACACGGACGGGCGGGTGCCGCCCCCCCCCCCCCCCCAGAAGTGCCGCCTGAGGCAAAAGTTTCACCCCGCCTCATGGGCGGGCCGGCCCTGTTTCCGACATGTCCGATCTCCTGCCGGATCGATTCCGCGCTTGATTTTGCATAGGGATCAATGGGAAAAGAAAAACGAGTGAACGATAAACGAATCGACCGCAAAAATCGATCAGGCGCAAAATCGAGTGCGAAAAATGTACCGTGTATTCCCAGCATTATGCTAGGCAAACACCATACAATTTTCTGTTAGATTTTCTGTTATTACCTGTCAGATAGATAATTTCCAACATGTTGGAAATTATCTAACCATCGATCTGCCCAGCAATTAGGCATTGTTCTACTCAGCAGGAGATAGCCAGAAGACAATGCACCAGAGATAATGACCAGTCTCTATCATTACTTTACAGAAAATAATCTAATTACAGAAAATCTTAAGGTGGCCATACACTTATAGATTTGCAGCAGATTCGACCATCAGATAGATTTCTGGCAGATGCCTGTCTGGTTAAATCTGACAGGAATCTATCTGATGTTTGCCACACACTAGGAACAGATTTCCAATACATTTCACAATGAAATCTATTTTACATCAATCTAAATGCATTATTAGACCATTAGATTCAATGCAACTCTATAGGCCATCGATCCACTGCCAGCAGCAGATCGACCTAGATTTTCCATCCTGTCAGATCAAATCGCTCGAAATCGGCCGCAAATCGGTAGAATTGGGAATTTGATACAATCGATTTCTGATTGATCGATTCTACAGAATCGATTGATGACTGAAATCGACCACTGTATGGGCCCCTTTACAGAAAACAAAAAAATCTAACAGAAAATTGTATAGTGTGTACTAGGCATGACAGAAAATCGAACAGAAAAATCTAAAGACACCTACATTAACCCTTTCCAATCCATTTTCACGATCACCCATGCAACCCCAAGAACTTTTCCAGTGTGCTGGGGGGCATGGGTGATTGCAAAAATGCAGCAGCTGCACGGATCCGGAGGAGTGAGGGGGCAGGGCTAAGGCTAGCACTAACTTGTGCGCTGTAGCATGCCCCTTGCACATGTAAATTTGCAACTACATGATGCAGAGTGGTGCTGAAAGGATGTAGGTAAACATTATGTCAACCTGACTACTTTGCTGATATGTGCATATTATTAAACCAGGCGCAAGACACTCCGGCCACCGCTGCGCATGAACAACTAGCCAATTTACCGGAGCTTACCGCAGGACAAAAAAAAGCAGCCCAGGAGGACGGCGAGCATGGGGCTGGAAGAAGCCCTAGGTAAATATAAATGAATCAGGTACGTCTCAGGTACACTTAACTACCTCCCGCCAGCCCATACTGCAGAAACACAGCATAAAGTAATGCATTCTTAGAAGTGTCAAAGTTTGTTGCCAGTCAGTGGATTAGTGCTGGTCTTGTAAATGAGAAACCAAGTCTCCCGTTTTTTGCAAAGTTTATTACTGCTACAGCAGAAGGAGAATTTCCATGATCTCGAAGCAACAGTACTTACACCAGTCTCCAAAGAGTAATACTACTGCCAAGGTTGCAAAGAAGAGCGATTTAAGCTTAGTGTCAGAAATTTTTAGTTGGCTGCAAAATTTAATTAAAATATACTTTGTAATAACAAATATGCAAAAAGACTTGTGCAACACCCATCCTAAATGATTCCTTATGAGTATAAGCTCTTCCAGATAAAGATGTGATGTTTTGCCTTTATGCTATGCATCTCCTGCTTGCTATTATATACAACTCTAGATCATACGCATAGGGGAATGCACTGTATGTCTCACTGTATGGTCACACTGCAATGCTACTGTGCGATGCGATGTTTCGGCTCTGTTGTGATCTTTTCGCAACACAACATGCAGTGTGAAAGGAGTCTTACAGTTACATTGAAGCATACCTATAACATTCTATAGCCCTTTATTTACTTATTTGTCACAATGTAATCAGAGGCAAAGAATCACTGCCTCATCCATCCTCCACCCCCTTACCTAGTGTGTCCCCCACTACCCATTAGATTGTAAGCTCGCAAGGGCAGGGTCATCCTCCTAATGTTTACTGTTTTTGTAACAATATTTGTGCTGCTTGGAACTCTGCTGTATATTTGTTAGTTGTATCTATGTTCCCCTTGTCGTCTTATTGTGCTTTGTAAAGCGCTGCGGAATATGTTGGCGCTATATAAATAAAAATAATAATAATAATAATAATACCTTCCATGAACTGTATGCTTCCCTGTATGTGGAATATGTTGGTGGTATATATAATAATGATTCCTGGAAATATACCTGAAAGTGATTTTTCCCTATCATTAATCAAGCAGGGTCTTTAATCATTTGATTTCCAGATCTGTTTAGCCCAATGGAAAGTTCTAGTTCAGCCGAAGCTATTTCTAGCACAGGGGTCAGGAACCTTTTTGTTTGAGAGAGCCAAAAATGCCACATATTTTAAAATGTAATTCCATGAGAGCCGTACAATATGTTTCAAACTGGGACAGTAGGGCTCAGGTCCCTGTTGCCATGGTGATGTGTATACAGTTGGTCCACCTGGCAGCGGAAGAGTCAGACATGTCTTCAGCTTCTCTTGGGTTTCAGCAACATCATCAAGTGACAGGCAGCCTATTGGGCCAATCAAAGTGCTGGGATCTCGTTCTACAAAGTTACTGGACCTGACAAGGCCCAGAGTGGGGCAATTGGAGCAGCTGTTAGTTTTGGGGCAGTGCAAGTAAGTTAGTAGTGTGTGCTAGTCAGTGTTTCTCAACATTTTATTGGTATGTACCCCTTTTAAGGCCCGGTTCACATTAGCGGTTGTTTGCCAAACGGACCGGATGACCTGACCGGATCCGGACCGGATCCGGATCGGAACCGTACGGTTCTGATCCGGATCCGATCCGGATCCGGTCAGGTTGCATCAGGTGGTAATCAGGATGCGATCCGGATCCGTTTGGCAAAGTAACGTAAAAAAAAAAAAAAAAAATGTTGGGGTCTGGGAGGTCAGCAGAAGGGGGACCTGTGGAATCAGGCCCTCTGCTGTTTAGCACTCACCTCCACCTCCGACATGCTGCCAACATCCTGCCAACACCTCCAGCTCGTGCTGCTCCACTCCAAAATGCTTGCCCATGTGTCCCCAGCCAATATCGCCGCAACAATCCGCATAGGAAGTGGGGTAGAACATCCGGATTTCTCAGCCAGTGTGTTGTGCGGCCTCCGGTTCCCATTTGTTTGTATTGGCCGGATGGTGCAGTCCGGCTCCGCCCCGGATACGGCTGCCGGAGGGGCCGGATGAAAAAATAGCGCATGTTGGAACGGAGGCCGGAGTCCGGATCCGGCCCGGATCCGGTCCGGCTCCGGTTCTGCAGAACGGACCCATGTGAACGGACGCATAGGCTTTAATTGCTATGCCGTGCGTCCGTTCCGTCCGTTCTGCAGGCGGTGCGGCTCCGGCACGGCGATTCCGGAGGGCCACCGCAAGTGTGAACCGGGCCTAAAACCCTGTACTCACCAAGTACCCCCTGCTATAGTAAACATTATCTCAAGTACCCCTTGACAAATATATTTTTAATCATAGTACATAATTGGTTGTAAACAATTTCCAAGCATTTACTGTTGCTTTTAATTAGCTAAAATACTAATTTGGTGTTGTTTATATAGGATTTATCATTTTCTAAAACTCTAAATTTGTTATACTTGGTTAATTATATCAAGCCAAAGTACCCCCTGGAACCATCAGAAGTACCCCCTGGGGTACGCGTACCGCATGTTGAGAACCTAGGTGCTAGAGCAGTAGCGTGCCTACTTTGAAAATTTTACTTGCACTGCCACACTAAGCTGCGCTGCTTGAGCAGTGTAGCTTAGTGAATCATCCCCTACGGATTTGTCTGTGAGCCAGATGTAGCCATCAAAAGAGCCACATCTGGCTCCCGAGCCATAGGTTCCCTACCCTTCTCTAGCAACTGTAGCGCAACTGAGAAAAAAAAAACAAAAAAAAAAAACACACAAATCTGGCAAGTTATATTTTACTAGACATCTCCGACTATAAACCATACAATTATTCCCAGCTCTCTACAACACAGACTGTGGCGCAGCTAAGGAGCTGTGGGCCCCAGTGCAAGTTTTACAATGGAGTCCCCCAAGCACTCTATACATAAAAATTGATACAGCAAACCAAAACCTGCCCATGGCAACTACAGTGTCAGAGGTGCAAGAAGGGGAGGGGGGGCAGTTTATTAATGATTACCACTAATCAAAGTTTCTATAGAAGTGATTATTATGAGCACAGGACCAATAGAGAGCTAAAACTATAGTTGGGGGAGGGTCGGTCCTTGGGGGCCCCTCTGGCCCAAGGGCTCCGATACGGTCGCAACCTCCCCCCCCCCCCCCCCCCCTCTATTTCTGCGCCACTGACAGTTATTTATAAAGCAGGAGACACGAGAGAAAAAAATGAAAGCATAACAGTCCACTTCAGAATCTAGTGGAACATGTGACAGCTCTGTACACTGGCCTTCATCTTGGAAAGGGGAGGCCACATCCAAAAAAAACTGTAACATCATTACCTGTGTAAACTGCAGTGGCTCTAAGGTCATTAAAAACTCATATGCATGGATCCTGTTTGCTCAGTATAGAGCCAAGTAGGATACTTGTGTTGACATAAGTAAGGCACAGCCTAGGAGAGCAGTGTTGAATCACTGTGTATACATGCCAAGTCCTATCTGCACTATGCATACAATATAGCATATAGATGACAGTGTGAGACATGGCCTCTGTAGAGTTACCTGTTCTGCCAGCCCTGGATGATGTTGGTGTACTTGCTGAGCACCCCTTCTATGACTTGTTTCTGCTGCTCCCTGCTTGGCTGTGAAGATCCCCCATCCAGCCTCCCAGCTGCTGCCAGTGCCACAGCTTGCTGCTGCTGGACCCCCCTTCCGGAGAGCAGCCCCCGGCCGCCTGATGAGGGAGAGGAGCCGGCAGAGGTAGCTCTGCTGCTGCTTCGGCTGCTACTATTACTACTGCCTCCTCCACTGTGCTGCTGCTGAGGCGGCTTCTCCATGGCCCTGCTGCTGTATCCTCTGTACTCTCAGCTGAGGAGACTCATGCACGAGAAAGTGGAGGTCCCTCCCTCTTTAACCCTAGTTTTCAGTCTTGTTGTACAGTTTTTTTAATGCAATCTATTTCATGCAGCTTCCTGCTCTTTTCCTTTCTTCCAGCACCGCCTCCATGATATGATATACATAGATAGAGCTGGGAGGACGTGTCAGCTGCTGTTCACTCAGGCAGAGCCTTTATTGCTACAAGGCACATTTGTGCCTGTCACTTCGTGGAGGAGATTGAGCAGTGACACGTCCAGCGAAGATGCATGCCTCACAGTGTCGTTTGTTGTCATCAGAGCTGACTTTGCTAATGTGTGTGGAAGGGGAGGCGCCCTTACCATCCAGTGACACACCTCCTCCTGGTGACCGTCCCACCCGGATGCACGGGAAGCCTGGCAGCGCTCTCCTGAATGCCTCATTATTTTCTTCCTGGAGCCTGTGGTCCAATTTGGAAGCTTATTGATGTTTAACATAACACAAAGTGTGTTAGCTGAGATACCACAATATAATCAAGCATTTTAAAGCAAATCTTAAAGGAAACCTGTAATGAAGGTTAAAGGAGTACTGTAGGGGGAAGAAGTGTTGAACTTACCCGGGGCTTCTAATGGTCCCCCGCAGACATCCTGTGCCCGCGCAGCCACTCTCTGATGCTCCGGTCCCGCCTCCGGTTCACTTCTGGATTTTCCGACTTTAAAGTCGGAAATCCACTGCGCTTGTGTGGCCGCCCCCCCCCCCCCCCCCCCCAACATCACCAGGAGTGTATTGAGCAGGCCCAGTACAGTCTGGAGACGTCAGTACGCTCCTGGTGACATCAGCGGGAGCGAGGAGTCGAAAATTCCAGAAATTAACTGGATGTGGGGCCCACAGCATCGGTGAGTGTCTGCATGGGCACAGGATGTCTGCGGGGGACTACACCCCTACAGTAGTCCTTTAAATAAAAAAAGAGTTGAACTTACCTGGGGCTTCTACCAGCCCCCTGCAGCCGACCTGTGACCACGCCATCCTGGAAAGATCCTCTGGTCCCCTGCTGCGGCTCACTTTCAGGTTTGCCGACTGTGAGAAGCCCCAGGTGAGTTCAACCTTTTTTTATTTTTATTTTTTTACTGCATTTCAGATTTCCTTTAAAGGAAATCTAAAGACAGAGAAAAAAATCCAGATTAACTACTTGGAGCTTTTACCAGTCCCCTGTGTCCACGCTGTGACATACTGATCTTCCGGTCCCCTGCAGCGACTCGGTTTCTTTTTTTTCGACGACTCAGCCTGTCGATGGCCACTGCACCTGCGCGGCCCTGGCTGCGCTTTCTCGATCACACTCCCATAAGTGTCCTGCGCACTGTACTGAGAATGCGCAGAACGCTCCCAATGACAGGAGCGCGGTCAAGGACACGCGTGGCCAGGGCCATGCAGGCACAGTGGGCTGAGTTGCTGAAAAAGAAACTGGGTTGCTGCAGGGGACCAGAGGATCGGTATGTCACAGGGCGGCTGCAGGGGTCAGTAGAAGCCCCAGGTAAGTTAACCTGGATTTTTTCTTTGACTTTAGGTTTCCTTTAATGGAAATCTAAAGCCTGTAAGAAAAAAAAAAGTTTACTTGCGCGGGGCTTCTGGCAACTGACATCCCAGGGTGCTCTGATAATAAACTGACATTCCAGGGTGCTCTGACAGTAAACTGACATCCCAGGGTGCTCTGATAATAAACTGACATTCCAGGGTGCTCTAACATTAAACTGACATTACAGGGTGCTCTGGCAGTAAACTGACAGCCAGAGTGCTCTGGCAGTAAAATGACATCCCAGGGTGCTCTGACAATATACTGACATCCCAGAGTGCTCTGGCAGTAAAATGACATCCCAGGGTGCACTGACAATATACTGACATCCCAGAGTGCTCTGGCAGTAAACTGACATCCCAGGGTGCTCTGACAGTAAACTGACATCCCAGGGTGCTCTGACAGTAAACTGGCATCCTGGGGTGCTCTGACAGTAAACTGGCATTCCAGAGTGCTCTGACAATAAACTGACATCTCAGGGTGCTCTGGCAGTAAACTGACATTCCAGAGTGCTCTGGCAGTAAAATGACATCCCAGGGTGCACTGACAGTAAACTGACATCCCAGGGTGCTCTGACAGTAAACTGACATCCCAGGGTGCTCTGACAGTAAACTGGCATTCCAGAGTGCTCTGACAATAAACTGACATCCCAGGGTGCTCTGACAATAAACTGACATCCCAGGGTGCTCTGACAATAAACTGACATCCCAGGGTGCTCTGGCAGTAAACTGACATTCCAGAGTGCACTGACAATATATTGACATCCCAGAGTGCTCTGGCAGTAAACTGACATCCCGGGGTGCTCTGACAGTAAACTGACACCCCAGGGTGCTCTGGCAGTAAACTGACATCCCGGGGTGCTCTGGCAGTAAACTGACATCCCGGGGTGCTCTGACAGTAAACTGACATCCCAGGGTGCTCTGATAGTAAACCGACTTCCCAGGGTGCTCTGACAGTAAACTGGCATTCCAGGGTGCTCTGACAGTAAACTGACATCCCAGGGTGCTCTGACAATAAACTGACATCCCAGGGTGCTCTGACAATAAACTGACATCCCAGGATGCTCTGACAGTAAACTGGCTTTCCAGGGTGCTCTGACAATAAACTGACATCCCAGGGTGCTCTGACAATAAACTGACATCCCAGGGTGCTCTGGCAGTAAACTGACATTCCAGAGTGCTCTGACAATAAACTGACATCCCAGGGTGCTCTGACAGTAAACTGGCATTCCAGAGTGCTCTGACAATAAACTGACATCTCAGGGTGCTCTGGCAGTAAACTGACATCCCAGGGTGCTCTGACAGTAAACTGACATCCCAGGGTGCTCTGATAGTAAACTGACTTCCCAGGGTGCTCTGACAGTAAACTGGCATTCCAGGGTGCTCTGACAGTAAACTGACATCCCAGGGTGCTCTGACAATAAACTGACATCCCAGGGTGCTCTGACAATAAACTGACATCCCAGGGTGCTCTGGCAGTAAACTGACATTCCAGAGTGCTCTGACAATAAACTGACATCCCAGGGTGCTCTGACAGTAAAGTGACAACCCAGGGTGCTCTGACAATAAACTGACATCCCAGGGTGCTCTGGCAGTAAATTGACATTCCAGAGTGCTCTGACAATAAACTGACATCCCAGGGTGCTCTGACAGTAAAGTGACAACCCAGGGTGTTCTAACAGTAAACTGACATCCCAGGGTGCTCTGACAGTAAACTGGCATTCCAGGGTGCTCTGACAATAAACTGACATCCCAGGGTGCTCTGACAATAAACTGACATCCCAGGGTGCTCTGGCAGTAAACTGACATTCCAGAGTGCTCTGACAATAAACTGACATCCCAGGGTGCTCTGACAGTAAACTGGCATTCCAGAGTGCTCTGACAATAAACTGATATCCCAGGGTGCTCTGACAGTAAAGTGACTTCCCAAGGTGCTCTGACAATAAACTGACATCCCAGAGTGCTTTGACAGTAAACTGGCATTCCAGGGTGCTCTGACAGTAAAGTGACAACCCAGGGTGTTCTGACAGTAAACTGACTTCCCAGGGTGCTCTGACAATAAACTGACATCCCAGAGTGCTTTGACATTAACCTAACACCTCAGAGTACTCTCTGGCAATAAACTGACATCCCAGGGTCATCTGACAATTAACTGACATCCCAGGGTGCTCTGACAGTAAAGTGACAACCCAGGTTGTTCTGACAATAAACTGACATCCCAGGGTGCTCTCTGGCTGTATGGGCCCGTTTCCACTAGGAGTGGTGCAATGCGGCTACATAGCCGCATCGCACCACAGGTATGCTGAAACACATGCACGCCAGTGGAAGAGTTTCCATGTGTTCCAAGAGTTGCATGTTGTGCGGTGCGGTGCGAAAACCCCCCAGTATAGGTTAGATTAGGTAGGTGCCCCGCAGTATAGGTTAGATTAGGTAGGTGCCCCCAGTATGGGTTAGATTAGGTAGGTGCCCCCCCCAGTGTGGTTAGATTAGGTAGGTGCTCCCCCAGTATAGGTTAGATTAGGTAGGTGCCCCCCCTCCCCAGTGTGGTTAGGTTAGGTAGGTGCCCCCCAGTATAGGTTAGATTAGGTAGGTGCCCCCCCAGTATAGGTTAGATAGGTAGCTGCCCCCCAGTATGGAGGGGGGAGTCAGCCGTGGGGGGGGCAGCCCGACCTCTCCCTCCCTTCCTCTCCGCGGGCCACCCTCCGTGCTCCCCTTTCCGAGTCTGACTGTAGTGAAGGGAAGTGCTGTGTAGGGAGGGCAACTCACCTCCTTGGTTCCAGTTGCCGCCGGTCTCCTCTTCTGTCTTCTCCTCATAGCCGCTGATACACACGCTGCTTCCGGCTAAACAGGAAGCCGCGTGTGTATCAGCGGCTATGAAGAGAAGAGGAGACCGGCGGCGATTGGAACCAGGGAGGTGAGTTGCCCTCCCTACACAGCGCTTCCCTGCAGTCACACTCGGAGGCGGGAGCACGGAGGGCGGCGCCCGGAGAGGAAGGGAGGGAGAGGTCGGACTGCCCTCCCCACGGCTGACTCCCCCCTCCATTACAGCGCCCACAACTCCTTCGGCGCCCAGGGTGCCCGCACGGGCCGCACGGCCCTAGAAACGGGCCTGCACCCCAGAGTACTCTCTGGCAGTAAACTGACATCCCAGGGTCATCTGACAATTAACTGACTTCCCAGGGTGCTCTGACAATAAACTTATATCCCAGGGTGTTCTGACTGTAAACTTACATCCCAGGGTGCTCTGACAATAAACTTACATCCCAGGGTGCTCTGACAGAGTCAACTAACATCCAAGGGTGTTCTGACAATAAATTGACACCCCAGAGTGATTTGACAATAAACTGACACCCCAGAGTGATTTGACAATAAACTGACACCTCAGAGTTCTCTGGCAGTAAACTGACTTCACAGGTTGCTCTGGCAGTAAACTGACATCCCGGGGTGCTCTGACAGTAAACTGACATCCCAGGGTGCTCTGATAGTAAACTGATTTCCCAGGGTGCTCTGACAGTAAACTGGCATTCCAGGGTGCTCTGACAGTAAACTGACATCCCAGGGTGCTCTGACAATAAACTGACATCCCAGGGTGCTCTGACAATAAACTGACATCCCAGGATGCTCTGACAGTAAACTGGCTTTCCAGGGTGCTCTGACAATAAACTGACATCCCAGGGTGCTCTGACAATAAACTGACATCCCAGGGTGCTCTGGCAGTAAACTGACATTCCAGAGTGCTCTGACAATAAACTGACATCCCAGGGTGCTCTGACAGTAAAGTGACAACCCATGGTGCTCTGACAATAAACTGACATCCCAGGGTGCTCTGGCAGTAAATTGACATTCCAGAGTGCTCTGACAATAAACTGACATCCCAGGGTGCTCTGACAGTAAAGTGACAACCCAGGGTGTTCTAACAGTAAACTGACATCCCAGGGTGCTCTGACAGTAAACTGGCATTCCAGGGTGCTCTGACAATAAACTGACATCCCAGGGTGCTCTGACAATAAACTGACATCCCAGGGTGCTCTGGCAGTAAACTGACATTCCAGAGTGCTCTGACAATAAACTGACATCCCAGGGTGCTCTGACAGTAAACTGGCATTCCAGAGTGCTCTGACAATAAACTGACATCTCAGGGTGCTCTGGCAGTAAACTGACATCCCGGGGTGCTCTGACAGTAAACTGACATCCCAGGGTGCTCTGATAGTAAACTGACTTCCCAGGGTGCTCTGACAGTAAACTGGCATTCCAGGGTGCTCTGACAGTAAACTGACATCCCAGGGTGCTCTGACAATAAACTGACATCCCATGGTGCTCTGACAATAAACTGACATCCCAGGGTGCTCTGACAATAAACTGACATCCCAGGATGCTCTGACAGTAAACTGGCTTTCCAGGGTGCTCTGACAATAAACTGACATCCCAGGGTGCTCTGACAATAAACTGACATCCCAGGGTGCTCTGGCAGTAAACTGACATTCCAGAGTGCTCTGACAATAAACTGACATCCCAGGGTGCTCTGACAGTAAAGTGACAACCCAGGGTGCTCTGACAATAAACTGACATCCCAGGGTGCTCTGGCAGTAAATTGACATTCCAGAGTGCTCTGACAATAAACTGACATCCCAGGGTGCTCTGACAGTAAAGTGACAACCCAGGGTGTTCTAACAGTAAACTGACATCCCAGGGTGCTCTGACAGTAAACTGGCATTCCAGGGTGCTCTGACAATAAACTGACATCCCAGGGTGCTCTGACAATAAACTGACATCCCAGGGTGCTCTGGCAGTAAACTGACATTCCAGAGTGCTCTGACAACAAACTGACATCCCAGGGTGCTCTGACAGTAAACTGGCATTCCAGAGTGCTCTGACAATAAACTGACATCCCAGGGTGCTCTGACAGTAAAGTGACTTCCCAAGGTGCTCTGACAATAAACTGACATCCCAAAGTGCTTTGACAGTAAACTGGCATTCCAGGGTGCTCTGACAGTAAAGTGACAACCCAGGGTGTTCTGACAGTAAACTGACTTCCCAGGGTGCTCTGACAATAAACTGACATCCCAGAGTGCTTTGACATTAACCTAACACCTCAGAGTACTCTCTGGCAATAAACTGACATCCCAGGGTCATCTGACAATTAACTGACATCCCAGGGTGCTCTGACAGTAAAGTGACAACCCAGGTTGTTCTGACAATAAACTGACATCCCAGGGTGCTCTCTGGCTGTATGGGCCCGTTTCCACTAGGAGCGGTGCGATGCGGCTACATAGCCGCATCGCACCACAGGTATGCTGAAACACATGCACGCCAGTGGAAGAGTTTCCATGTGTTCCAAGAGTTGCATGTTGTGCGGTGCGGTGCGAAAACCCCCCAGTATAGGTTAGATTAGGTAGGTGCCCCGCAGTATAGGTTAGATAGGTAGCTGCCCCCCAGTATAGGTTAGATTAGGTAGGTGCCCCCAGTATGGGTTAGATTAGGTAGGTGCCCCCCCCCCCCAGTGTGGTTAGATTAGGTAGGTGCCCCCCCTCCCCAGTGTGGTTAGGTTAGGTGGATGCCCCCCCAGTATAGGTTAGATTAGGTAGGTGCCCCCCCTCCCCAGTGTGGTTAGGTTAGGTAGGTGCCCCCCAGTATAGGTTAGATTAGGTAGGTGCCCCCCCAGTATAGGTTAGATAGGTAGCTGCCCCCCAGTATGGAGGGGGGAGTCAGCCGTGGGGGGGGCAGCCCGACCTCTCCCTCCCTTCCTCTCCGCGGGCCACCCTCCGTGCTCCCCTTTCCGAGTCTGACTGCAGTGAAGGGAAGTGCTGTGTAGGGAGGGCAACTCACCTCCTTGGTTCCAGTTGCCGCCGGTCTCCTCTTCTGTCTTCTCCTCATAGCCGCTGATACACACGCTGCTTCCGGCTAAACAGGAAGCCGCGTGTGTATCAGCGGCTATGAAGAGAAGAGGAGACCGGCGGCGATTGGAACCAGGGAGGTGAGTTGCCCTCCCTACACAGCGCTTCCCTGCAGTTACACTCGGAGGCGGGAGCACGGAGGGCGGCGCCCGGAGAGGAAGGGAGGGAGAGGTCGGACTGCCCTCCCCACGGCTGACTCCCCCCTCCATTACAGCGCCCACAACTCCTTCGGCGCCCAGGGTGCCCGCACGGGCCGCACGGCCCTAGAAACGGGCCTGCACCCCAGAGTACTCTCTGGCAGTAAACTGACATCCCAGGGTCATCTGACAATTAACTGACTTCCCAGGGTGCTCTGACAATAAACTGATATCCCAGGGTGTTCTGACTGTAAACTTACATCCCAGGGTGCTCTGACAATAAACTTACATCCCAGGGTGCTCTGACAGAGTCAACTAACATCCAAGGGTGTTCTGACAATAAATTGACACCCCAGAGTGATTTGACAATAAACTGACACCCCAGAGTGATTTGACAATAAACTGACACCTCAGAGTTCTCTGGCAGTAAACTGACTTCACAGGTTGCTCTGACAGTAAACTGACATCCCAGGGTGCTCTGACTGTAAACTGACTTCCCAGGATGCTCTGAAAATGAACTGACATTCCAGGGTGCTCTGATAATAAACTGACATCTCAGGGTGCTCTGACAATAAACTGACACCCCAGGGTGCTCTGACTGTAAACTGACTTCCCAGGATGCTCTGAAAATGAACTGACATCCCAGGGTGCTCTGATAATAAACTGACATCTCAGGATACTCTGACAATAAATGGACACCCCAGGATGCTCTGACAATAAACTGACGTCCCAGGGTGCTCTGACAACTGACATCCCAGGGATTGTCAGTTGTCAGATTGTCAGTTGTTATTGTCAGACGCGACCAGTTTTCCACATGCGCAGGGACTCCCTCTGTCTCGCCGGCGCCTGCTTTACGTATGCACTTGTGTAGTACGGAGAGAGCGCACTGCGTCTGCGTCGCCTGGCCCTGACTGGCCGAATCGGTACCAGCGATTGAGAAGGCTGAGGATGGCGGCGTGGGAGTGGTCCATGCGGATGGGGCTGAAGGAAGCCCCAGGTATGTATAAATCTATTATGATCTTCGTCTCTGAGTCTCTTTAAAGTGGACCTGAACTCTTGCACAGGGGAGAAATGCACCCAGTATGCATTTAGAGAGTTTAGCCTGTCTAATTCCCCAGACACACTGCTTGGCTACAAGTGAGCAGTTTATATGACTCAATGGAAAGGGTGAGGGGGGGGGGGGGGGTCAGGAAGATTAAGTAGGGAAGCAGTGCACTTGTTTATACATATTCATCATTATTATTATTATTATCTTGGATTTATACCTGTATAATGCCAGTATATTCCAAGTGAATGCCAGGGAATAGCAAGGCGAGATAAGAAGAAACCAGCAATGCAAGGAAATTGAAGAAAACTGGAAAAAAAGAGGCATGCATATAATAAGGGCTCCAGTTAAAAAGGGCGCCAGATATAAATAATATTAAGGTTATCGTTTAGTAAAATGGGCACCGGGATATAATGTAAAATATTGTTTATAATATAGTTTAGAATACTGATATTCTACTATTTCCTCTGTAACCTCTATTTTTACATGTACTAAAATGAGGACCAGTAAAACTCATAAAATATTGTTTAACCTCCCTGGCGGTACGCAGTTTAAGTGGCTGCGTCCGCGGGAGGGATTTTTTAATTACCCTTTTTTTTTTGTATGTTAGCTAGCACTAAGCTAGCTAACTATGCTGCCCAAGCCCCCCGGCACTGGTCTGACCCCCCCATTTGCCGCCGGCAACACTCACTTGTCCGCGATCCTGCGAGAGCCGCAGCTTCCCAATCAGCATCACTCGTCGCTATGGCGAAGATAGGGCATGACGTCATGTGGAGTTCCGATCCTCCCCATAGCGAAGCCGGGTGCTGATTGCTGGTGGTGCTGCCGCCGCACCCCCCCTTCCCCCCGCATACAGTACCTACTCCGCCGGCGCGACTCCCCAGGTCTCCGCTGTCTTCTTCTCCGCTCAGGTCTGGTCTCCGGATCCAGCAGGCTTCACTTCTTCCAGGCTGGGGGAAGTTTAAACAGTAGAGCGCCCTCTACTGTTTAAACTTCCTGCCGGGACAGGAAGAAGCGAAGCCTGCTGGATCCGGAGCCCAACGAGGAGATGGAGCAGCAGTGACCGGGGGGATACGCACCGGCCGGATCAGGTAATGTATTGAAGCTGTATTGCGTCGGTCGTCGGGCACTCGAACGCCGCTAGCGACGCGCTCCCTACCCGCAGGCGATCGACGGTAATTTCCTGCATGGAGCGATCGACGGGATCGATCCATTTTGGGACGAAATAGATTGAAATTTAGCGTTAACGTTAACGATTTGACAGCAGATTCGATCCCAGTGATCGAATCTGCTGTCGATCAGCGGGGAATCGGCCCAGTGTATGGCTACCTTAAGATCTCCCTGATGGTGCCTGACCCTAAGATCCCTCTGGTGGTGCTTCTCCCCAAGACCCCCCTGGTGGTGCCTAACCCTGAGATCCACCTCGTGGTGCCTAACCCTAAGATACCTCTGATGCAAGGGCGTAGCAATAGTCATAGCAGCCATAGCAGCTGCTATGGGGCCCTGCAGCAGAGGGGGCCCAGTGGGTACTTAATGTATTTACAATTAACTTTCTTGTGTTTCTCCACCCTCTGACTTTGTCTCAGTGCCCATGAACTATGTGCAGTGATTGCATACGGATGTGAATTGACCAACAACGTCATATCCGTAGGGTAGGGGCAGGTGGCATTGCTATATCCAAGGGCCCCATGAAAGTTTTGCTATGGGGCCCCATGATCTCTAGCTACGCCACTGCTCTGATGGTGCCTATCCCTAAGGCCCCCCTGGTGGTGCCTAACCCTAAGTCGTCTCCCCCCCCCCCCCCCCCCATCCTGGTGGCACCATACCTTAATTCCCCTCCAGTGTAAAATAAATTTGTATATGATTGTCTATGGTTTTATTTAACATTAATTTAAGATGTTTGTTTATTTAATTTAAGAATAAAAGAAAAAAAAAAGATTATTGAGGAGTCAAATGTAAATATATATATATAAGTTTAAGTTTGTTGAAAAACCATAATTTGTAACATAGGTGAAAATAGCGGAAGCTGCTCGTTGTGGTGCAAAAAGTTGAAGTGTAAACCATTTTTTCTGAGAAAGCATAGGGAACGTGTTTTAGAAACAATTATACGGTTTTAGAACCAATTGCTTGTTAAAGTGGTATAAAACCCATTTCTTCTTTGCTCTGAGGCCTAGTGCACACCAGAGCGGTTCTGCTGCGGTTTGCGATCCGCTTGCGGCTGCGGATCCGCTAGGGTAATGTATTTCAATGGGCTGGTGCACACCAGAGCGGGAGGCGTTTTGCAGAAACGCAAACTCCCGGGCTGCTGCAGATTTTGGATTGCGGATGCGTTTCTGCCTCAATGTTAAGTATAGGAAAAACGCAAACCGCTCTGAAAAACGGCACTTCAGAGCCGTTTGCCAGGCGTTTTTTGTTACAGTAGCCATTCAGTAACAGCTTTACTGTAACAATACATGAAATCTACTACACCAAAAACGCTTCACAAAACCGCAAAATGCTAGCTGAAACGCTACATAAAAATAAGAAAAGGCGTTTCAAAATCTGCTAGCATTTTGCGGATCTGCTAGCGGTTTTCGGTGTGCACCAGGCCTAAGGCCTGGTGCACACCAGAGGAGTTTGTCTGAGCGTTTTGAGTTTTTAAATCTGCTGCTAATGTTATACTATGTGTCTGTGCACACTGGAGTGATGAGGTTTTGTAAAAAAAACCATAGCATTAGGCCCAGTGCACACCAAAACCGCTAGCAGATCCGCAATACGCTAGCGGTTTTGGGAACTGATTTCAGAGCGATTCTAGGTATATTTAGAGAGGTTTTCTAAACATACCTAGCGGTTTTGGGTGCGTTTTTGTGTAGCAGATTACACATATTGTTACAGTAAAAGCTGTTACTGAACAGCTTCTGTAAAAAAATGCCTGGCAAACCGCTCTGAAGTAGCGTTTTTCAGAGTGGTTTGCGTTTTTCCTATACTTTACATTGAGGACGAAACGCTTCCGAAATCCGCAAACGCGCAGCAGGAGGCGCGTTTGCGGCATGGCAAAGAACTCAAACCGCCGATGTGCACCATCCCATTGCAATACATTAGCCAAGCGTTTTTCCAGGCGGATGCGGCCGGCGGATCGCTCCAAAAACCGCTCGGTGTGCACTAGGCCTGAAAGATTATTTACAGCATGTAATATACTACCAGCATTGAAAGGGTTAAAACACAGGACTTACTTTTTCAATAGAATGCTCCTTGCCATGAGATCCGCATCCGAACTGGTGATAACATTATTGTGTGTTTACTTAATTGTAGCAGAGAGGAATGTAAACATTCCCTGACTGTGTGCAGAAACTTCTTAATGTGTCCCGAACTGAAACACTGCTCAGAAATCATTACTGGGTTCATTACAATATAAATACACCAGAAATGAATAAAATGCAATGGCAGCTTCCAGAGCAAATAAAACTTGTAATTTCTAAATTAATAATAATGCTTATGCACAAAACAAATATGATAACTGTACGGGATATAAAAAGTAGGAAAACACATTTTTATTGAATATTATGTCAGAGTTTAATACCGCTTTAAATAATGGGATACTGTAAATGATAAATTTGGTATGGAAATGAAAGTTAAAGAAAACAAGAGATATATTTGTTTTATATTTTTGCAAACGATTTGACAAATTATATAATTGTTTTATATCAATGTGGCACCCTTTTTATACAACTGGTGCCAATAGAGAAAATATTTGCATTGATGTGAATAAGGCGCCATTATTACGTGATACTAAAAAGAGATCTCTTCAAGAAAATTGGAGATATCAAGGGACTGTTTTACACTAAAATGGGCTTGATAAAAGATAAAAGTGGTAGGGAAATAACAGAATTGGATGGGAACACAGTTCCCATTTTTTGATCTAAGTCCCTGTGTGAATGACCGCAGCCGTCTATGAGACGGCGCCACCATTCACAAAAAAAACGATACTTACACATGCACACATAGCTTCCTGTATGTGCAGTAATACTACGCCTAGCAAAGTTATGCGCGAGGACATCTTGTGGCCAAATAGTAAGATTACATATACACACATTTTTTTCCATGAACAAACTTTTTTACATTTAGAATTAACCCTTATTTCCCACACTCACCAATAGTTACCCAAAATTTAAAAAAAAAATACAATAAAAAAATAAATAAATAGTTACTTTAGGGACTGAAATTTTTTAATATGTATGTCAAGAGGGTATATTACTGTTCCTTCATAAATTATGGGCTTGTAATTAGTGGTGGATGCAAAACTGAAATGTTGCAATAACTGGAACAAATGGGCAAATAAAATGTGTGGGTTTTCATTACGATAGCATGTATTATTTAAAAACTATAATAGTCGAAAACGGAGAAATAAGGAATTATTTTCCATTTTGTTTCTTCTTTTCCCTGTTAAAATGTAGTTAGAATAAAATAATTCTTAGCAAAAAGAAAGAAAGCCTAATTGGTGGTGAAAAAAACAAGGTATAGATTGTTTCATAGTGATAAGTAGTAATAAAGAAATAGGTGAATGAATGGAAGGAGCACTGACAGGTGAAAATTGCTCAGTTTTTTTTAAGGGGAAAAACCCTTGTAGGTGTAGGTGTTCTCTTTATCTCGAGTACAGAAAACACCATGCCATCTTTTCAGCTGGGGGGCAGGGCCACAAGTACGAAGTCAGCAGATACTGGATGTCTGCTTTAAGTAGGGTGAGGTGATACTGTAAAGCAGAGCCGTGACAAGGTCCTCCAGCACCCAAGGCTGAGATACCCAAGTGCACCCTCCCCATCCCTCCCAACCTAGCCGTCACACACTTAATCTCTAGTTATCTGGCTTGTAGTAACTGCCATGTATCTACTGTTCTCATTTATCTCTGCTTCAAACTCAATAAGGGAATGATAGCTGAGTGAGTTGTGCACCCTTTCCTAAACTGCGCCCTGAGGCTGGATCCTCTCTCGCCTCTTCATCGGCCCAGCCCTGCTGTAGAGTGCTTTGAAGGTCAGGGTTAAGGTCTTGGATTGTATCTTTTGCATGTTGTTTAGCAGTCCAGCATGATGGATCACTACACAACTTTTGAGGGCACCTGTTTAGCGATTCTCAGCTGAGATGGCATCGAATGAGAAATAAAACTTTGCTGTTGAGGGCAGTGAGGAATAAAAATACATATTTCAAAGTGCATACTCCGGTGGAGGTATTCAAGTTTTAAAATAAGCCTGGACTGAAAATAAATGTATGAGATAATTAGTTGTATGTATAGTAGTAATGGTAAATAGATCTTTCCTGGAGGCCCATATATAGTTTTTTCAATTTAAGGTTTTAATTTCTAGCTCTGAAGTTGAAAGGGAACCTGACGTGAGAAGTATAAGGAGGCTGGCATATTTATTTACTTTTAAACAATGCCAGTTGCCTGGCAGCACTGCTGATCTATTTGGCTGCAGTTGTGTCTGAATAACACCAGAAACAAGCATGCAGCTAATCTTGTCAGATCAGAAACACTTGAGGGTAGTTTCATTGTTACCATGCTCTTACAGCGCACCATAAACGCTGTTACAGCACTATTGAAGCAGCGTAACTTAATTATCCACGCGCTAGTGGCAGTGTAGCATGCGTACCTAAGCAACGGCCGATGCTTTCATTAGCTGCACGCTAGTGATGTATCACTATTACAATACTTCACTAGCGGCTACTACATTAATTAACGTAACAGCGGGCGCACTCATGAAGTATCGTGGTAGCAATACGTCACTAACGCGCGGCTAATGAAAGCATTAGCCCTTGCTTAGGTATGCATGCAAGGATGCCACTAAATGCCACTGAGGGATAATTAAGTCGTGCTGCTTCAATAGTGTGTGTAACAACATGTACAGTGGGATGCGAAAGTTTGGGCAACCTTGTTCATCGTCGTGATTTTCTTGTATAAATCGTTGGGTGTTACGATAAAAAATGTCAGTTAAATATATCATACAGGAGTCACACACAGTGATATCTGAGAAGTGAAATTAAGTTTATTGGATTTACAGAAAGTGTACAATAATTGTTTGAACAAAATTAGGCAGGTGCAAAAATTTGGGCACCACAAAAAAGAAACTAAATCAATATTTAGTGGATCCTCCTTTTGCAGAAATTACAGCCTCTGAATGCTTCCTGTAGGTTCCAATGAGAGTCTGGATTCTGCTTGAAGGCTTTTTGGACCATTCCTCTTTACAAAGCATCTCTAGTTCATTCAGATTTGATGGCTTCCGAGCATGGACCGCCCTCTTTAACTCACACCACAGATTTTCAATTATATTCAGGTCTGGGGACTGAGATGGCCATTCCAGAACGTTTTACTTGTCCCTCTGCATGAATGCCTTAGTGGATTTTGAGCAGTGTTTAGGGTCGTTGTCTTGTTGAAAGATCCAGCCCTGGCGCAGCTTCAGCTTTGTCACTGATTCCTGCACATTGGTCTCCAGAATCTGCTGATACTGAGTGTAATCCATGCGTCCCTCAACCTTGACAAGATTCCCAGTCCCTGCACTGGCCACACAGCCCCACAGCCCCACAGCATGATGGAACCACCACCATATTTTACTGTAGGTAGCAGGTGTTTTTCTTAGAATGCTGTGTTGTTTTTCCTCCATGCATAACGCCCCTTGTTATGCCCAAATAACTCAATTTTAGTTTCATCACTCCACAGCCTAGGTTCTCAACATGTGGTACGTGTACCCCAGGGGGTACGTCTGATGGTTCCAGGGGGTACTCGGGTTTGATATACTTAACCAAGAATAACAAATTTAGAGTTTTAAAAAAATGATAAATTTTATTTAAACTACACTAAATTTGTATTTTAGCTAATCAAAAGCAATAGTAAATGCTTGGAAATTGTTTAGAACCAATTATCATGTACTACAATTACATAAATATTTGTCAAGGGGTACCTGGGATAATGTTTATCATGTTAGGGGGTACTTGGTGAGTAAAGGGTTTTAAAAGGGGTACATACCAATAAAATGTTGAGAAACACTGCTCCACAGCACCTTATTCCAAAATGAAGCTGGCTTGTCCAAATGTGCTTTAGCATACCTAAAGTGGCTCTGTTTGTGCTGTGGGCGGAGAAAAGGCTTCCTCTGCATCACTCTCACATACAACATCTCCTTGTGTAAAGTGCGCTGAATGGTTGAACGATGCACAATGACTCCATCTGCAGCAAGATGATGGTGTAGGTCTTTGGTGCTGGTCTGTGGGTTGACTGATTTTACCATCCATGATTTCTGTTTATCCGAGATTTTTCTTGGTCTGCTACTTCAAGCTTTAACTTGAACTGAGCCTGTGGTCTTCCATTTCCTCAATATGTTCCTAACTGTGGAAACAGCTAAAATCTCTGAGCCAGCTTTCTGTATCCTTCCCCTAAACCATGATGGTGAACAATCTATGTCTTCAGGTCATTTGAGAGTTGTTTTCAGACCCCCATGTTGCTACTCTTCAGAGAAAATTAAAAGAGAAGGGAAACTTTAAATTTATGCACCCGCTTAATTTTATTTAAACAATTATTGCACACTTTCTGTAAATCCAATAAACTCATTTCACTTCTCAAATATCACTGTGTGTGTCTCCTATATGACATATTTAACTGACATTTTTTATCGTAACAACCAATGATTTATACAGGAAAATCATGACAATTAACAAGGTTGCCCAAACTTTCGCATCCCACTGTAACTCGCGCTATTACATCACGGTAACAATAATGAATCTACCCCCTGATCTGCTGCATGCTTGTCCAGGGTCTGTGGCTAAAAGCATCAGAGGCAGAGGATCAGCAGGACAGCCAGGCAACTGGTATTGCTTAAAAGAAAATAATATGACAACCACCATATCCTTCTCAGTTCAGGTTCTCTTTAAGCAGCCGACATGTTGGTGTAAAGTCTGCTTAATTCAGGTTCAACGCATAAAATGAGATATAATGACCTTTTGAACTTCTCAGCACTATCTTATCAATGTTACATATTCAGCCAGATCCAAGTGTTTTAGCTTTAACCTTTTCAATGAAAAAATAAAACAGCAACACAGACAAGTTCTTGGTAGGACCGGTACTATGTGGACCATGTTTATTTCATCATAGCATGCCACTTTAGGTATGTGTCAAACCAAGCAATTCTAATGAGAAAGAAAAGGAAACGCCAAATTGAGAAAACCTTATTAATCTAAAACGCGTACGTACGAAAAGGGCGTCGGGAAAAAAGGGCGCGTGGTATAAACGATAAATGGAAATATCGTTTATAGAAATTATTGTGTAGAATTTCGTTTATAAATAGTGTTTTAAGAATTTATAAATCACTAAATAATGTGTATGAGATCGGCAATTCTTAAAACGTTAATCTTCCCTGTTTGTAAAGTGAAACTTATATTTTCGTTTATTAAAAACCCTCCCTGTACCTATCCCTAACCCCTAGACCCCCTGTTGGTGCCTAAACCTAAGACCCCCCTGTTGGTGCCTAAACCTAAGACCCCCCTGTTGGTGCCTAAACCTAAGACCCCCCTGTTGCTGCCTAAACCTAAGACCCCCCTGTTGGTGCCTAAACCTAAGACCCCCCTGTTGGTGCCTAAACCTAAGACCCCCCTGTTGGTGCCTAAACCTAAGACCCCCCAGTTGGTGCCTAAACCTAAGACCCCCCAGTTGGTGCCTAAACCTAAGACCCCCCTGTTGGTGCCTAAACCTAAAACCCCCTATGGATAATAATATTTTACAGACATTAATAAATAAAAAATGTAAAGAAAAAAAATGTAAATTATTTTTTTGGGTGGATAATAATGTGTTAGAAATGTTTTAGAAATAGTGATTTATTATCTTCATAAACGTTATTCGTCACGGGCTCATTTTGTAAACTTAAATCATCACAAACATAGTTATAAATCCTTAAAAATCTCCGGGCGCCGTTATAAATCCTTAAAAATCTCCGGCGCCTTATTTTCCCCGTTCAGCGCCCATTAAACGATATTTATAATGGAAGTGAATGGGGCGCCCTTTTTGTCCACTTGTCTCATGCGCCCAAATCTACTGCTTCCATCTAAAACAGTCATGGGCAAAGTATGGCCTGTAAGCCATATCCAGCCTGTTCAGTTTTTTAATCTGATATAAGGCCAGGCTGGCGACTGCTGTGCCCTCTTCTCTCCCTTGCTCTCTATGCAAAGTCGCAAGCAGAGCATAGATGAGGTTACTCACTGGCTCTCAAGGGGTCCGACCTTCAGATCAGGTGTTTCTGTAACTTCTGTGGCGATTACGATATTCACACTTGTTTTATGCCCCATGTAAGAGTCCCAGGGGTAGACAAGGAAAAGCATAAGAACATTGGGGGGGCCCCATCACAGTTTTGCTGGGGGAGCACATGATTTGTAGTTACGCCCTTGCTAGTGTCATAAAATACTACCTGCTACTATAATCTACCGATCACTACCTACCTGCCACTATAATCTACCGATCACTACCTACCTGTCACTATAATCTACCAATCACTACCTACCTGCCACTATAATCTACTGATCACTACCTACCTGCCAATGTAATCTACCGATCACTACCTGCCTGCCACTATAATGTAGTGATCACTAGCTACCTGCCACTATAATCTACCGATCACTACCTACCTGCCACTCTAATCTATCGATCACTACCTACCTGTCACTATAATCTACCGATCACTACCTACCTGCCACTATAATCTACCGATCACTACCTACCTGCCACTATAATCTACCGATCACTACCTACCTGCCACTATAATCTACCGATCACTACCTACCTGCCAATGTAATCTACCGATCACTACCTGCCTGCCACTATAATGTAGCGATCACTAGCTACCTGCCACTATAATCTACCGATCACTAACTACTTGTCACTATAATCTACCAATCACTAGCTACCTGCCACTATAATCTACGATCACTACCTACCTGCCACTCTAATCTACCGATCACTACCTACCTGCGACTCTAATTTACCGATCACTACCTACCTGCCACTATAATCTACCGATCACTACCTACCTGCCACTATAATCTTCCGATCACTACCTACCTCTCACTATACTCTACCGATCACTACCTACCCGCCACTATAATCTACCGATCACTACCTACCCGCCACTATAATCTACCAATCATTACCTACCTGTCACTATAATCTACTAATCACTACCTACCTGCCACTATAATCTACCGATCACTACCTACCTGCCACTATAATCTACCGATCACTACCTACCTGCCACTATAATCTACCGATCACTAGCTACCTGCCACTATAATCTACCGATCACTACCTACCTGCCACTATAATCTACCGATCACTACCTACCTGCCACTATAATCTACCGATCACTACCTACCTGCGACTCTAATCTACCGATCACTACCTACCTGCCACTATAATCTACCGATCACTACCTACCTGCCACTATAATCTACCGATCACTACCTACCCGCCACTATAATCTACCAATCATTACCTACCTGTCACTATAATCTACTAATCACTACCTACCTGCCACTATAATCTACCGATCACTACCTACCTGCCACTATAATCTACCGATCACTACCTACCTGCCACTATAATCTACCGATCACTAGCTACCTGCCACTATAATCTACCTATCACTACCTACCTGCCACTATAATCTACCGATCACTACCTACCTGCCACTATAATCTACCGATCACTACCTACCATTCACTATAATCTACCAATCACTACCTACCTGCCACTCTAATCTACCGATCACTACCTACCGGCTACTCTAATATACTGATCACTACCTACCTGCCACTATAATCTACCGATCACTACCTACCTGCCACTATAATCTACCAATCACTACTTACCTGCCACTCTAATCTACCGATCACTACCTACCGGCTACTCTAATATACTGATCACTACCTACCTGTAACCTGCCACACTAATCTACTGATCACTACCTACCTGCCACACTTATCTACTGATCACTACCTACCTGCCACTCTGATCTACTGATGACTACCTACCTGCCACACTAATCTACTGATCACTACCTACCTGCCACTCTAATTTATCGATCACTACCTACCTGTCACTATAATCTACCGATCACTACCTACCTGCCACTATAATCTACCGATCACTACCTACCTGCCACTATAATCTACCGATCACTACCTACCTGCCACTATAATCTACCGATCACTACCTACCTGCCAATGTAATCTACCGATCACTACCTGCCTGCCACTATAATGTAGCGATCACTAGCTACCTGCCACTATAATCTACCAATCACTAACTACTTGTCACTATAATCTACCAATCACTAGCTACCTGCCACTATAATCTACGATCACTACCTACCTGCCACTCTAATCTACCGATCACTACCTACCTGCGACTCTAATTTACCGATCACTACCTACCTGCCACTATAATCTACCGATCACTACCTACCTGCCACTATAATCTTCCGATCACTACCTACCTCTCACTATACTCTACCGATCACTACCTACCCGCCACTATAATCTACCGATCACTACCTACCCGCCACTATAATCTACCAATCATTACCTACCTGTCACTATAATCTACTAATCACTACCTACCTGCCACTATAATCTACCGATCACTACCTACCTGCCACTATAATCTACCGATCACTACCTACCTGCCACTATAATCTACCGATCACTACCTACCTGCCACTATAATCTACCGATCACTACCTACCTGCCACTATAATCTACCGATCACTACCTACCTGCCACTATAATCTACCGATCACTACCTACCTGCGACTCTAATCTACCGATCACTACCTACCTGCCACTATAATCTACCGATCACTACCTACCTGCCACTATAATCTACCGATCACTACCTACCTGCGACTCTAATCTACCGATCACTACCTACCTGCCACTATAATCTACCGATCACTAGCTACCTGCCACTATAATCTACCTATCACTACCTACCTGCCACTATAATCTACCGATCACTACCTACCTGCCACTATAATCTACCGATCACTACCTACCATTCACTATAATCTACCAATCACTACCTACCTGCCACTCTAATCTACCGATCACTACCTACCGGCTACTCTAATATACTGATCACTACCTACCTGCCACTATAATCTACCGATCACTACCTACCTGCCACTATAATCTACCAATCACTACTTACCTGCCACTCTAATCTACCGATCACTACCTACCGGCTACTCTAATATACTGATCACTACCTACCTGTAACCTGCCACACTAATCTACTGATCACTACCTACCTGCCACACTTATCTACTGATCACTACCTACCTGCCACTCTGATCTACTGATGACTACCTACCTGCCACACTAATCTACTGATCACTACCTACCTGCCACACTAATCTACTGATTACTACCTACCTGCCAGTCTAATTTACTGATCACTACTCCCTACCTGCCACACTAATTTACTGATCACTACCTACCTGCCACACTAATCTACTGATTACTACCTACCTGCCACTCTAATTTACTGATCACTACTCCCTACCTGCCACACTAATTTACTGATCACTACCTACCTGCCACTCTATTCTACTGATCACTACTACCTACCTGCCACTCTAATCTACTGATCACTACCTACCTGCCACTAGAATCTGACTATCACTAGCAACCTGCCATTAGAATTTACCAATTGCTACCTGTCTGCCACTAGAAACTTCCTAATATCGCATGCCTGCCACTGATGTTCCTTGTTTGTGATTGGTATAATCTCATCATTGATAATATCTGCATCTAACTGATATCCTCTTTATCATTGGTAATATCTGCATTTCAGAGATACCTATCTATTGCTGGCATTAAGCGATGGCACGATCATGGTGAACAACGGCAAATGTTACATGAAGTTCCTGTTCACCCTATACTTTAACATGGGGCAAATGCGAACTTTGCGAATGTTCGCCACAAACTTTTCGCCTATAAACTGTTTGTACCATCACTACTGGCAATATCTGCATGTCAATGCATATCTGCATTGATATTTCCCTACTGCTTGTAATATCTGCATGTCATGTGTACCTGCATGTTATTGCTAATATTTGCACATAATTAGAATTTTGTGATTGTGCTTTCTTAGTAAGTTAGTATACTATATATTGTAAGAGTTTTCCCCCGCATTTGAATCTTTAACCCTCCTGGCGGTTTGCTAAAAAATCGCCAGGGGGCAGAAAATCTTTTTTTTTTAATTTTTTTTTTTTTCATGTAGCGAGACAAAGTCTCACTACATGATAGCCGCTGCTCAGCGGCATCCCCCCAGCCCCTCCGATCGCCGCCGGCGATCGGCGATCAGGAGATCCCGTTCAAAGAACGGGATCTCCTGGAGGGCTTCCCCCGTCGCCATGGCGACGGGGCGGGATGACGTCACCGACGTCATCGACGTCGTGACGTCAAAGGGGATTCCTATCCACCCCATAGAGCTGCCTGGCACTGATTGGCCAGGCAGCGCACGGGGTCTGGGGGGGGGGGGGCGGCTGCGGCGCGACGGATAGCGGCGGATCGGCGGGTAGCGGCGGCGATCGGGCACTGCACGCAGCTAGCAAAGTGCTAGCTGCGTGCAGCAAAAAAAAAATTATGCAAATCGGCCCAGCGGGGCCTGAGCGGTGCCTTCCGGCGGCATAGCCCGAGCTCAGCTCGGGCTTACCGCCAGGAAGGTTTTACATCTTGACTTGTGACACCGTGGAATGAGGAGCAGCTTGCAGGCCAGTAATGTATGGGTAAAAAGCGTGTGGCACATTAATGCAGTGCCTACAACATGCAATCTACTATACAGTAAGTAGGTAAGTACATTATGCCCAGTATTTGGCTCTGCCCCCAATCTGTTGTGGCCAGGCCCAGATTTACTTCACAGGAGCCTATAGGCACAGTTGACCTGGCACCCTAGACTTCACCCTCCATGAGCCTACAAACCCCCACCGCACCGCAAATGTGCTGGCTGGTCCAGCTATCACTTCTCCCTTATTTCCCTTAGGTCCATAGGTAGCTACAGGTGCACCTTAGTACTAGATAGTCAGAGCTATCCTCAGTATTAATTAGCTAGAGGTTCCTCAAGTATTGGGTAGCTAGAGGTCCCCCAGACTGAAGGGATCTCTGGTCAGTGGAATGCCAATACCTGTGTGAGTAACCTCTCATTCACACTCCGCTCGGGACTTTGCATAGATAAGGCAGGAGGGAGGCACTAGGGGATGGGAATGAGACGCCTTTCCATCCTCAGTCGCCTGTAGGCACGTGCCTATAGTGCCTTATGGTAAATCTGGTTGTGGCCACACCTGTACTACAAATCGGCACCTACTTTGTTGCCCAGAGTTGCTCCATATATACTGGGATCGTAGTATTTCCCTTGTTAATCTTTCAGAGGCAAGTGCTTGCACTGGGTAAAAACTATGTCTATTGGTGTGCTGGTTAAGGGCTCTGCCTCTGACATGGGAGACCTGGGTTCGAATCTCGGCTCTGCCTGATCAGTAAGCCAGTAATTCAGTAAGGAGTTCATTGGGCAAGACTCCCTAACACTGCTACTGCCTACTGAGTGCGCTCTAGTGGCTGCCTCGCAAGCGCTTTGAGTCCGACAGGAGAAAGGCGCTATACAAATACTGCCATTATTATTATTATTACTGTATTCTACTTTTATTCAGGACATTTTAAAAATAGTTTTCTTAACATAAATAGCATAGTGAGTAAATGTGTGTCAGGTTGTGATGGTTTTGGGGTAGGAGGTGACTCACATGCATTGTCTATGGTACCAGATAGGTCAGAAACAACTTGAGACAGAAGATAAGCGTGCAGGGCCTGTTGTGGGTGGTTGCATCAGCTGAGGAATCCAGGATGGTAGAGGTAATACCAGCTCTACCGCTGTCAATATCCGGTGATGCTGAAAGGTGGCTGCTAGGGGAGCACAGGAGGAGGACCTACCGTATTTTTCGGACTATAAGACGCTCCGGACTATAAGACGCACGTCACGCACCCAGGTTTAGAGAGTGAAAACTAGGAAAAAAATATATACTAAAGCTGGTACGTCCATGGTCCAGGAGCATCCTGTAGATGTTCTCCTCCCAATTACTGTCCTCCTCCTGTCCCCTTTGGTGTCCTACTCCTGTCCCCCTAGTGTCCTCCTCCTGTCCCCCAGTGTCCTTCTCCAGTTACCCCAGTGTCCTCATGCTGCCCCTCAGTTTCTTCCTTTTGTTCCGCAGTGTCCTCATGCTGCCCCCCAGTTTCCTCTTCCTGCCCCTCAGTGTCCTCATGCTCCCCCCATGTCCTCCTCTTGGGTCCCAGTGTCTTCATGCTGCCCCCCAGTTTCCTTCTCCTGTCCCCCATTGTCTTCATGCTGCCCCCCAGTTTCCTCCTCTTGTTCCGCAGTGTCCTCATTCTGCCCCCCAGTGTCCTCATTCTGCCCCCAGTTTCCTCATGCTGCCCCCCAGTGTCCTCCTCTTGTTTCCCAGTGTCCTCATGCTGCCCCCCAGTGTCCTCATTCTGGCCCCTAGTTTCCTTTTCATGTCCCCCAGTGTCCTCATACTTCCCCCCAGTTTGCTTCTCATGTCCCCCAGTGTCCTCATGCTGCCCCCCAGTGTTCTCCTCCTGTCTCCCAGTGTCCGTAAGCTGCCCCCCAGAGTCCTCATGCTGTCCCCCAGTAGCAGCTTATATCAAACAGCAGACCACGGTCTTTTTTCCTGTGCCCAGTGTATCCATTGTGTCGGCCTCCTTGCCCCCCTCACTGCGTTGTATGTCATGTAATTAGCAGCAGAATCCGCTCGTATCAAACTCCGGACCTCGGTCCTTTTTCCTGTCCCCAGTGTATCCATTGTGTCGGCCTCCTTGCCCCCCCTCGCTGTGCTGTGTGTCATGTAATTAGCGGCAGAAACCGCTCGTATCACTCACCAGACAGAGCGTGCCTGCGTCGAACAGCATCTCCTCTCTCGCTCACTCTTTCCCTCTAGTGCCGGTACTTTATGGTCGCGTCATTACACACATAACCGGCACTAGAGGGGAAGAGTGAGCAAGAGAGGAGTCGCTGTTCGCCGCAGGCACGCTCTGTCTGGTGAGTAATACGAGCGGCTTCTGCTGCCAATTACATGACACACAGCACAGCGAGGGGGGCAAGGAGGCGGGCACAAAGGAGGATATGCAGGCAGACATAGAGGGTGACACTAGGCGGGTCCACAAAAAGACACACAGGAGTGCAGGGCATCCCTGAACTGCGGCAGTCAGTTATTCATCTGCAATTTTAAGTCTGAGATTCCCTGCATTCGGACTATAAGACGCAGGGACTTATTCTCCCCACTTTTGGGGGAGAAAAGGTGCGTCTTATAGTCCGAAAGATACAGTATTTATATTATTTGTATTGAGTCCCTGTGTGTATGATATTGCAGTTGGTGAAAATTCAGCATTGTTAGAGTTTTTTTTGTCACTACTAACATTACTACAAAAAATGTCAGTTTTTTTCTACTGTCTGGTGTGGGTGGAGGTCTGCTGGGGAAGAGAGGGGTGCATTCACCCTTCAGATCACAGCGGGATCTCTGCAGTGGAAATGGAGAAAAACACGATCATGTGGTTCTCAGTGGAAAAGGGTCCTTACTTGCTCCAATTGGATAATCCATCATCCATAAAGCTGGGTTGGTGTGATGGTAAGCCAGCTCTTACAACCGGAGGCTTGGTATTACCAATAAGAGACCCAACATGTTTCACTGGCTAAATACTGGCGTCATCAGGGGGAGTAGTGGCTACAAGATTTCACTCAGGATAGAGTCAAATTTGCCCCATAAGGAAGTGGCCACATTGAAGATGGCACACCACCTGAAGCCCACCCAGCCAAGGAGGGAGTGGGTAACAGCTCCCGTCCCCACCACACCACCCCATGATTTGCTCTCCCTCCAGACAAAGCTGGAAGGGTCTGTGGGTCTTGCCCACATAAAAGGTGCTGCAAATACCATCTGGCAAACTATAAGCCATCGACAACAAAATTGTAGCCTCCATATGTATATTTGCCAAAAACTCTACAATGTGGCCATTGTGCCATACCAGAAAAAATGACTATGCCTAGCTGCTTTTCTAGTATGACTGGTTTTCTGTTATGACCCAATGGCCACATTGTAGATTGTATACATGTGGAGGCTACACTTTTATTTATCTTGACCTGGGCCAACTCCCAGGACGGTGCCTACCTTGTTTGGGCTGTGGCAGGGATAACTTGGTATTTTTACTTTGCTTTTCAGTTTGTATGCTTTATCATCGCAATTTATTTCCTTCAACCTGGGGCAAACCCTGGGACGGTGCTTTACACCCTCTTTTTGGGACTGTGGCAGGGGGAACCTGACAATATTTGGACAAGTGAGAGCCCATTCCATATTCATCATGGGTAATAATGTGTAATTAGGCCTAACATTATGGCACACTGGGTTCATGGGTAATTTTAAAGATTGGTTAATCTGTGTATTTAAGGTGGTTTAATAATAAAACATTAGATTTATTTATTTATTTATTTATTTATTTATTCCAAACTCCTTATATCCTTTGTTGCCCTACTTCTTATTCTCACTTTCATTGTTGCACAAGAAGACACAGGATATGTGTTTTGATTTTTTGTGTTTTGATTTTCCTATTTTTCACATATGTCTACCTGGGTGTAGGGTGCTGTGCTTTCTTTCTCTTTTACCTTACATAGTTCCTTAAATTTATGCCAAGACATCTGACCTGTTTGAAACTACCTGGATCCCCACTGTAGACGTTAGTTATTTTGTTAACTCAACTTGCTTTTGATTTCATGTTATGAATCTTGAACCATCTCCTATCATTTTAATAATTTTGAAAATATTGTTAACTTATCTTCTGTGTTTTTGAAAAACTAGTATGAAATTATGATCATTATTATTGGTTTATATAGCACCATCTTCCATGTTGCTGAACAGAATTAGAAAGACAAACATGGGTACATAAAATGCAGACATTTGGTACATAATACAGAAGTGGTTCACAATATAATAAGTTATATTGACAATTGTACAGTGATTAACAAAATATACAGCAACTTACAAGATGCAAAAGGGAAATAACCCTGTCCTTGCAGGCTTACAATTTAAAGGAATGAAGTAGCCATCATATAATGAATATACTCTAGTCAAAAAGGGATATACAGAGTCAGCAACAATAATCTATAAGTTGTCTATAGTGTCTAAACGATGATCAACTGGGACTAAGGGGACCAAAGTCTGCCTAAATGTCCCCTATTCTTTGCCTATAATTATTTCTTCCAATATTCTTGATAGAGGTTCCAGCAGCATGCTAGATAAAATAAAAGAGGTAATGGGCTGCAGGCCTATCTAATTCCTCCACAGACGCATGCAGGAAGCCTGGAGTATATACTTGGGCTCTATGTTGTGCATACATTGCTCTAAATAGATTTAAGAATGCCCATAAGGATTAAACCTGTTCCAGCCATATCCATCTTACACTATCAAATGCCTTCCCAGTCTCTAGTAATAGGATTGTGTATTTTAAACCTGTTTCTGGGAAAGGCTGGAGATGATCCCAGGGCCTTCAAAGCTTTTCTGCTATTAGTCACTGCTGACCTGTTCTTTATTTCTCTCATCTGATTTGGCTAGATCAGTTTTGGCATGAGCGCCGCCAACCAATCTGCCATTATTTTGGAAAGGATTAGAGAGATTGGCCTATACGGCTTCTATGAAGGTTCTTTTACCTTAACAAATATGACCACATCAGTATTTTATATTCATTAAAACTGCAATATAATTTATTTCACAAAGAATCAACATTCTTGAAAATATTGTTGATGCAATCTACATTCATAAATACAATATCCACATATCCCACATCTCTAGAGCCGGTACCAAAGCCGAAATAAACTGATAAGGTAATCAGCGCAATTGATAGTCTAGTGCTAGCCCTAAATAAGACTTTTATAAAAAGGTTAAAAACGACATTTAAAGGTTTCACTGTCTCAGGTGTGTACAGGTTATTTTTTTAATGTTATGCAGCTCTTAATAGACAAATTGAACAATGAACTTGTTATCTGTTTTGTTTCAATTAAAATAACTGCTGTGCCCAATAACAATTTTGTTTAGTGAAGTGCTTGAAATTAGTCTGAAATGTATTGGCTTGCAGAGATCAATAGAGAACTGGCAGATTTGATCAAAGTGAATCTGCTGAAAAGTCAGTGGACTATCTAATGAATGTATATCTTAAAGGTGAAATACAGTCAAAATGTCCTGCCTTCTCCAATAGATTAGCTACACTGTTTTAAATTCTAAACCCAACCAGTTTTGACAAAAAAAAAAAAAGTTTCCAGTTTTGTTCCATGTTCTCCTGGAATCTTTCCCGGTTACTGAACTGTGTATTGTTGAGCCACAGTACTGAGATCTCCAGGCTATCATTGTTCTTTTATCTCTGAATGCATGAGATAAATCTTGGTAGAAGCTTTATATGCAAGGAACAAGAGGGAAATATTTATATGGATATATATATAAAACAATGATATATAAAACAATGCTTTGATAAAAGGAAGATTGGATAACTATATAGTCACTTAAGGGGATCCTTAAAGGGACACTTAAGTCAAACAAAAAAAAATGAGTTTTGAGGCCCATACACACGTCGGATTTCCGCGAACGACAGGTCGTTTGAACGTCCCATCGTTCCGTCGTTCGCCCGCTAAATCGGGCGTGTGTACAGACTGTCGTTCGCTTGACTCACCCTTATCAAGCGAACGACAGTCTGTACACACGCCCGATTTAGCGGGCGAACGACGAAACGTTCAAACGACCCGTCGTTCGTGGAAATCCGACGTGTGTATGGGCCTTTACTCACCTAGGGCTTCCAATAGCCCCCTGCAGCTGTCCGGTGCCCTCGCCGTCTCCCTCCGATCCCCCTGGCCCCGCCGGCAGCCACTTCCTGTTTCGGTGACAGCAGCTGACAGGCTGGGGACGCGAGTGATTCTTCGCGTTCCCAGACACATTAGCACCCTCTATGCTGCTATATGATATATGCTATAGCAGCATAGATGGCGCTATTGTGGCCAGGAACGCGAAGAATCACTTGCGTCCCCAGCCTGTCAGCTCCTGTCACCGAAACAGGAAGTGGCTGCCGGCGGGGCCAGGAGAATCGGAGAGAGACGGCGAGGGCACCGGACAGCTGCAGGGGGCTATTGGAAGCCCCGGGTGAGTAAAACTCATTTTTTTTTACTTAAGTGTCCCTTTAAGCCTAAGCAAAAAAAAACAAAATCAGTTTTACTCATCTGGGGCTTCTACCAGCCCCCTGCAGCTGTCCCGTGCCCTCGCCGGCACGATCAGATCCTCCTGTCCCCCACTGCCACCTACTAACATTTTCATCCGACAGGCTTCCTGCGCCTGTCTGGCCACATGTCTCCTTCTACGCGTCTCCGTCCGCAATAGCACACTGCGCCTGTCGGCGAACTGAAAGTAGCTAGCAGCAGGGGACCGGAGAATCCGATCATGACTGCGAGGGCACGGGACAGCTGCAGGTGGCTGGTAGAAGCCCCAGGTAAAAACTGATTTTCTTTTCTAGGCTTAAGTGTCTCTTTAAGGTGGCCATACACCTATAGATGGCCACCAGATCAACCATAAGATAGATCCCTCTCTGATCCAATCTGAGAAGAGAGGGATCTATTGGCTGCCTGCACACTATGCAGAATTCCAATCCATTTCAGCATGAATTGAAAATCTGTGGAGCTGCTGGTTGAAGTTCAGTAGAGCGCCCTATGCAGGCATGACTGGGAGAATATTTTTCTCAATCCTGTGATCTCTGCCCCTCTTCCCCAAAGAGACTTGGCTTATTCCTACTATGCTCCCCCCCCCCTCAAGTGGTGATCATGGGCCGGTTTAAGCAACAATGGGGCCCCAGGGCAAAATAAACCTGGGGGGCCCCCCCCCCCCCAACATATACCCCGGAACAAAAATCGGCATTAGGGGACCTTTTTTGCAGCTGGTATGACAGGGTGTGAAGTCCCAATCGGTCGGAGCTCCACATTCTGGCTATTCCAGCCTGCATGGGGGACAAGGGGTTACAAAGTTTCAGGAGGGGGGACCCCACATAATTAAAAAAAAATAAAAAATACCACACTCTAAAAAAATTGGGAAAATAGGAAAAAATGCCAGGGATCTTCATACAGCCATATTGCGGCTGTATAGCGATCCCTGGCCAAAGCGCTGTGGCTGCGTATAGACCCCCTGGAAACCCCGTCAGGAAATTTATTGCGCTTTCGTTTGATGCATGTAAAATTACGCTACCGTTAGGTTTGCTACTAAAAGTGACATTTACCGTATTTAAAAGTATACTTTTTTCCTTCGAAACTTTAAAAACGATTTTCTCAAAAACTATAAGGTCTTTTTGAAAAATTGTTTTTTCCTCTTATTCCTAATGATCTCCTTAACATATCCTGCAAATTTAGGGTTTCTAGCATTTAAGGTGGATTTGCTATTAACCATTAAAGTCGGCAGGTTTTTAAATGTGTATTTTTTTTTTCCTTTGAAACTTTAAAATCGATTTTCTCAAAAACTATAATGCCGATTTGAAAAATCTTTTTTTCCACTTGTAGCCACTGGGGGCCCCTACAAGCTCTGGGGCCCTGGGGCAGCTGCCTCCTTTGCCTTAATGGTAGCGCCGGCCCTGTGGTGATGATAGCATGTATGGGGGCATTGCAATTAACTGCTAAAGTCAGTGGAATTTAACCACTTCACTCAACAGGCTGTTTTACTCTTCCCACCAAGAGCTATTTTCACCTTTCAGCACTCCTCCTATTCATTTGGCCATAACTTTATTACAGCTTATAACATCTAAATAATCTATATCCTGTTTTGTTGCCACAAATTAGGCTATTTGAGGATGATATTTCTTTTCAGTAATTACTTTATTTTCTATGCATTTTAAAGGAAAAAAAAAGAAAAAAAAACACTATTTCTCAAATTCAAAACCCTTTAGGTTTAAAATAAATAATGCTACTGTACATTCAATTTTGACTAAAAAGAATTCACAAGACATAGGTCTCAACCCTAAAACACCCTAAAATCTATTCTACAACTTATCACAGTTAAAATGGTATCACATATGCCTCAGTTAATAGGTAGCAGAGCATTTACCAGGTCATTAACTCCGAAGTGTGCATGTGACTTTCTACAGGCCAATTTTTTACACAAAGTATTTTTGAGCCATTCTTTGTTTGTATAGCCCCAGAAGAGTCTGACCAGCAGACAAAGGGCACAAATGTCACCATTATGGAAAGCTAACAGCCAAGGCTTTTCAAAAGTGGGTGTTTTATGAGCTACCAATTCCTGTAGTTTTGCTGTAACTTTCCCAAGTGTGATCATAATTTTAACTTTCCCAAGTGTGATCAGAATTAGAAAATTATATTTTTTTGATTGTTGGATTGAGTCTGTCCCTACCTATTTTTTTATGTGACATGGGTCCAAGCTATAAGACTCATCAAAATGTATTCTACAGCTTGCCACAGGTAGAAGGACAACCACAAGAAGATTAATGCGTGCTCAACACAAAAGCTTAACCCTTACAAGTCTGGCTGTGCAAATCTGGCTAAATTGGCTTATCATGAGGCATTGCTCATGCAAAATTGCATTTGCTTTTGCATGCCAAACAAACTTTGCAGGGTCAAAAACTAATACCCCGAAGCGGTTTCCCTGCGGGAATTAGTTCATGCTACATACCACTATCCAGGAGCGCCACGGAGAGGCTTCCCAATGCCCCCATACAACCGGGGGGCTGCGGGGCCCCAGGCTCTCTCACTGCCTAGGGACCACAGCGACACCCCGCCGGGGGAGGCTGGGTGGCACAGACGACCCACTCAAGCGTGGCTAGCGCCGGAGAAAGCCATCCGCACCCAAGCTATGCTCAGTAGCAGATCGCAGTGGACATTAAGGTAAGTGCCTGTTTTTAAATATTGGGAGGTGGGTGCGGACGGCTCTCCCCGGCACTGCGCCACCCAGCCTCCCCCTTCGGGGTGCTGCTGTGGTTCCCAGGCAGTGAGAGCTTGGTGTTGAGCACGCATAAATCTTCTTGTGGTTAGCATTTTGCATTTTCTGTCCTTTGGAGGCAGGTGGTGGATGGCTTGCTCTAGGTGGTGTGGATGGCCCTCCCCGGCGCTGGCCACGCTTGGGGGGGGGTCGTCTGCGCCACCCAGCCCCCCCCTCCGGAGTGTCACTGTGGTCCCTAGGCAGTGAGAGAGCCTGGGGCCCCAGCCCCCCCCCCCCGGTTGTATGGGGGCATTGGGAAGTCTCCCCGTGGTGCTCCTGGATAGTGCTATGTAGCATGAACTAATTCCCGCAGGGCAACCGCTTTGTGGTATTAGTTTTTGACCCTGCAAAGTTTGGCATGCGAAAGCAAATGCAATTTTGCATGAGCAATGCCTCATGATAAGCCAATTTAGCCAGATTTGCACAGCCAGACTTGTAAGGGTTAAGCTTGGTGTTGAGCACGCATAAATCTTCTTGTGGTTAGCACAGGTAGAATGACACCACATTTGCCACATTTAGTAACAATCTGGTGGTACAGCAAGAGCCATCTTTCAGCTTCTCCCTTTGCCCTAATTACACGTGGCCAGAACATATGTAGTCTGTTTAAGACCCTCTTAAACAGTGGAAATGAAGGTGGCCATACATCAAGCGAGTTGATAGTCGATTGATAATCCAATTCGATTATTATAATCGGATGAAAATCAGTGCCGCCAGGTGCATGCCCGTCCAACAATGCAACCAATTTCGGGCTAAAATTGGTCACATTAATCCATCGGACATGCTGCAAGATGTAGGGCAGACTTGCTTGATTGGGTGTTCGACGGTAACAGCAAGCGATATCAGGATAAGCCACAAATGTGACAAAGCCCCCAGTGCTGTCCCCCTAATGATTAAGGCCCCCCCCCCCCCCCAGTGCTCAGTGCCAGCTCCAGGCTTCCTCCAAAGATCATACATGCGCGCCACGTGGTTGCCTCGTAAAGTGGGCACATGGGTGACATCAGGCGTCACACATGCGCCCCTACTAGGCAACCACGTGGGGTGCGCATATATGGACAGAAAAGGAAGCCCAGAGCAAACGGAGGCCACGGACAGGTAATATATAGCTTGCACTGGGGGAGGGGAATATTAAACATTAGGGTGGACAGCATCAGTTCCGCGATGTGGTCAGATGCAGCATCACAAGGCTGATTCCTGATCAATTTCAAGCAGAAATTGATCGGAAAACTGCCTGTGATGTATGGGCAGCCAAAAGATCTCTCTCTAATTAGATTCGATTAGAGAGAGATTTGACTCTTGGTTGAATCCACCCATCATCGCTAGATGTATGGTTACCTTTACAGTTTAACATCAATAATGACAATAGCTATCTGTAGATCACATGGCTAAATTGTTAACATATTTCAAAATGTTGCATCACCGTAAAGGCTTTACCAAGTTCAATTCTTCTCCAACTGTAGATGGTCTTCAAGACAATGTAAAGTTTGATGCCCAATTGTATTGGTAATTTTTCTAATTCTCACAGATTCATAGCCACTTACAACCATATTTCTGGAGATCTCAGATACTTTCATCTAGACATGGTACATAGGCCCAGACTTCAAGAACAAAAAGCCAATATGTCTGACATTTCTTTTACTGACTCTCTGTGACCAGTGGCATCTGCTATTAATTTTGGTAATGTGCTCTGTTTGATTACCAAGGTGATGTGATTCATGGTGGATGGCAGCATGACCTGTGAGCAGCAATCACTCAGGATCGTTGGTCGCAAATCATAGGCTTAGCCAGACCTTTCCAGGCAGCTACCATCATAACAACAATGTTGTAAGACCTGGCAGATTGTTCACCAGCAGATCAGCCCCTATGTCCCAATCTATCACCACCTTCTTCACCCTATGTGGCGTGTCCCCGCTTGAACGGGAGATGAGGAAGCAACACCTGCCCGACTTCGGTTACACCCAGGCCTTGTAGGTGCAAGATATAGGAGCTGGTCGTAGAGCCAGCAAAGCAACCCACCAGGACACCACTGAGCAAGTCCAGGAGCACAGGAGTACTGATATGAATGTCACGGTACAAAAGGGTTAGGCAGAAATCGAGGTCAGGCAGTCCAGAGGTCAGGGCAGGCAGCAAAAAGGCAGAGTCCAGTAACAGGCAATTGGTCAGTTCAGGCAGCAAACAGAATCCAGTAATGAGCAATAGGTAAAAGTCCAGAAAGGCGATTCACAAGTTCAAAGAGCACCCAGCAGTAAGCAGAAGCATACGCTAACACGGGCAAAGTCAGAGTGCACTCAGCAGGCTTAAATATATCAGGTATCAAATCAGTGGCCGGCCACATGCACACAGCAGCCAATCACATGCAGGCATTAATCTTGTTTAGGTGTCAGCTGACGAGAGATCATCTGACACAGTACATGTCAGCTGACTAACCAGTACTGACCAGCAAAACATCCTGACTGTGTGTCAGCCATAGCATACTGGTTAAGAGCATCGCCAGCAACGTGAGACCAGGGTTCAATCCCAGCCAGGGTCAACATTCATTATTTTATATAATAAACTAAACCCCTGCCTAAGTGTCAGCTGACTATCTCTGTCGCCGCCTCAGACCATACTGCGGCCAAAGAGGACGCTGCGCCCGCCCACCAGTGACGTCACACGCATGCTGGTTAGCAGCGGGCGCACTATGCAGAGCGGGCGGCTGAGACCCGGAAGTGCAGCGATCGTCGCAGGCGCAATCAGAAGGTGAGTTTATTACAAATGTACTGGGATTTGAACCTATTGTCTAACATCCAGAGATTGCACATCAAGGGGGTTAAGCAGTGTCTGGTGAATACAGAAGCTATTATCTAGGATGAAACCAAGGGTTTCCAGGTGAATATCATTAAGATGGCACCCAAAGATAAGCTGCTAAGATAAAGCTTTAGGCAGACATTGAAAGATGACCAAGTACTGTGAAGGCTCATACACACGCTCAACAAAATAACTTTTGTTGTTGAAACAAACCAAAAAAAGTTGGATTGACTTGAGCTGCATCTTATCAGTTATTTGAACAATAGCAAACAACGTTTTTGGTTTGTTTCAACAACAAAAAATGTTAGATAATTGTGCATTCAAAAGAATTTTGTTGAGCGTGTGCATGAGGCTTAAGTGCCATGGCAAGTCAAGACCTAGCATGGAAGGTACTATTGATAGACAGATGAAGTTACTGACCTTAGGAAAATAGTTTGACAGGACTGAGCCACTAAGCATGAGCAACACAAGAATAGAAACTATGCACAAGATCCATAGAAGCAGGGATTTACCACACTAGACAGGTCCCAGGTTGAGGGATGTGTGGATAAGACAAATTAGCAGTTGGTAAGATAAAGGCAAGAAGAGTATACACTGAACATCACAGCCAAGTAGCTTGCATTATATACAGGAGCATCTGCACAAACTCTCCCAAATCTCAATCAGAAATTCCATAGCAGGCCATAAGAAATAACAGGGCTGGGTTCCTCAGGCATGTATGGAAAGGTACTGGCTAATCAACCAAACATAATGGCAGTAGACAAGCATTGCAGATTGATGGCAACATCAGGAAGGAGTGTGAAAATCTAGAGAAATACCGGGACTGATAGAGGAAGGAAAGAGGCTGTGGGAGTAAAGACCAAAGTGGTCTTAATGGTGTTAGTTTGTGCTTGTCACCGCCATGTATTTTGCAATGAACGTGTGAAGAAACGCGGAAAAGTCGCCACATGGACGCAGGATGAGGCGGCTGTTTCCGCGGCTGGCATAGCGGAACGCGTAGAAACCGCCGCGTCTGATGCGGCGGTTTGCGCGCACAGGCCTGCTACTGACAGTCTGACCAGGCGCGGGGAGGCCACCGCATGTGCAGATAGCGGTGCGTCTCACCCCGCGTGCAGGCCAGCAGAGACATTGCAAAGCGTGACTGGTGTGGCTGGGACTGATAGTCCACACAGGTACAGAATGACGCGCGCGCGCGATGAGAGGCAGAGTTTATGTGACAGCCAGAAGAAGGTCAGCTGACCAAGCTGGTCAGCTGACATTTCCACCACTTTTCATTGGTCCAGCACTTAAGAGTGGCGCTGGAGAGCGCTATAGTATATATACTGGGTGCTGGTCATTTCTCTGGTGTCTGTCGTTGCGATCACTACGTGGTAGCACTCAGGCCTTGTCTGTTTCTGTGTTCTAGCATAGTTTCCAAAGGTGTTGACATCAAGGAGCTCACACCTTAGCATTAGGAATAATGAATTGTATTATTTGTTATGACCTTCTGCCTGCCTGACTATTCCTCTGAACTCTCATCCTGTACCTTGCTATTTCTGATATCCTGTTGCCAATCTCTGCTCGTTCCTGGACTCTGTACCTGCCTCCTGATTCTGTACCTCGTTATTCTGATTCTCCGTTGCCTGACCCTGCCTGTTATTGGATTCCGTATCTGCCTTCTGATTCTGTACTTTATCTGCCTGTGTGTTGACGACCTGGCTTGGCCGACCTCGAGAACTATCCTTACTGTTAGAGGCAGTTCCCAGATCTGTTAGTGACACCTGCTCATTGGTGTCACTCACGCTCTGTCCTTCCCACATTCTGCTTAGCTCCTCCCCCGGGAGAGTCTAGGCTTACGGAAGGAGCATACTTCTGTGCAGTATTCCTTACTGCCTCTGTACCTACTCCTTAGGTACGGTCCTCTAATGTTACTGTTACACCCAAACACTCACTTCCCTCTCAGGTGTCCAGAGGTTAGTAGATATATCTGATTATCGGTGATACTGCAGATCATCAATAATCGGGTATATTCTGCATTCTCGGTGATACTGCACATCACCGGTAATCAGACCCTCTTTGTGTTACACCGATCGTTACAGAACGGAAATACGTCCGTGTTTTGTACCCAGGTGTTTGGGTGACTATCATATGGAGCTTTGGGGTTTGACACATACGTTCCACCTGAAGGTTCCTCCTCTAAGGCATCAAATGGGCGCATGGCCTGCAGACATCTCTGTTGCTTTCTCAGTGGTGATTGGAGCACTGGGGTTGTGGCACCTAGGCTTGGAGCCCAGGAACAACGTTAAAAGCTCACCGCTAATAAAAGCTAAGCACAAACCCTCAAGGTGGCCACACACGATACTATAAAATGATCAAATTTTATGGAAATTCAGTAAAAGCGATCGGTTGTATAGAAAAGAAAACTTGCAAGCTTTTTTTTTTTTTTATTAATTCGAGAAATCTGATTTCATTCAATATAAGTGGATCGGGAGTGGTGGATTCTTCTGATCAATTTTTATGAAAATTGAATGTTTTATGGTTGTCAATTTCTTGATATATGTACCCAAGCAATTTTCTCAAAGTTATCAATCATTATTTTATAATTTTGGAAAAACCAAACACGTGTGTGATATATTGGTCAGATTTTTAAAATGTTACAAACAATCAAAATAAAATGATTAAAAATTAAAACAAAAATCATATACTGGTGCTATGTATGAACACATACTGGTGCTATACTGTATGTGGAACCCAGTATATAACACTATTGGTCACTATATACCCAGTATATAAAAGGATTGGTCAGCTCTACCTGTCTCCAAGCGGATTGGTCAGCTCTCCTTGTCTCCCTGTTTATCAGAGCGGTATGGAAGAATAGATTGCCCATAAAACAAGCCTCTTTCACCCGTCTGGCCTACCCTTGTATACTATTTACCTCCTTCTCTGCCTCTCAGATCTCGCACATGTGCACCTACCCCACTTCACTTCAGTCCTCAGCAGCGAGATCTAACAGGATAGGGTGGGCAAAACGGTTTTATGGGCACAGCACAATCTCTTTCTTCTCTGACCTTGGTTGGAGTGTGAGCGATGAGCTCTCCCCCAGCATATGCAACAGCTGCCGAATCTCCAGCACCCAGTAATTAAACATCAGCATGTCGCGTATGTGCATCACGAATCAGCACCGCGCAAACATCAGCATGTTGCGTACATGCATCGTGTATCAGCATCGCGTATCAACCAGCATCAATGACACTCAGCGTACAAGAAGACCCCCGACTTTTTAGAAGAATTTCAAGGGTAAAAAAGTAGTCTTATACGCCAGAATATACAGTATATATGTATGACTATAAAAAGAAAATGAATCTGAAAGCTGTTTCTAAAGGGAATGTATGTGAATAAGTGCACATTGTCACTGTGTAAGGTCTCTATACATGCAGCTCTCTGTTTGCTCAGAGTATGATTTATACAGTAGTACAAAGGTCGTGCCTGAGTTTTGTGCTAGAAAATGATAAGCTGTGCCAGCGCTGTGACAGCAAAATGATCTTCCGCCTGACAGAGGCTCACTTATCATGGCCTTTGGCACCTCTTCTACTTTTATTTGCACCATGTCTCTGCCAGGAGATGAAGATAAAGACAGAGGGAAAAGCTGTAACCTTTCGGATACTGACCATAAAAACAAACATGTTACTTCTGTAGTCCGTATTATTTTTCTTTCCTTTGCAATTTATAGCGTTGTTGTAATGAATAGATGGAGATTTCTCCTAGCCATATCAACAAAAATGACTCTTATGTTTGCAAGGTAATAGTTAATACATTGGCAGGAAGAGGATGAAATGGAACTGTGCAGCCACAAAAGGACCAGAGTAAAATGTACAATTTCTTTTTGTAACAGACAGGCCAGCCGGAGCGATGCTGTGTACTCCAGAAACTGAGATAATGTAGCGGTACAAAGTGTTCACTGCAAGCAAGGTTGCTTTCTGTTTTGCACTCAAAAGGAAAATGATGTTGTTAGAGCTGGAGGCATATTACCAAACCCTCTCAAGATCAAGATCCAAGTACAAGAACCATGACAACACTCAAGATCCAAAGTCCTACAGCAGCGTAAACACAGAATTGAAAATATCACAGCCATGAACAGCTGAGATCTAAGCCCTGATACATTTAACTTTTCTAATAGGTTTTCACTTCTTATCTCTTTCTTTCCTTATCTATATAACACCTTTACAGCCCTTATAAAGAAAAATCTACTCAAAACAAGTCGTCCTGTATTGAGTAAAGTTTGAAATGACTTCTTTCACATTGTTTTAGTACTTTTTTTGCTGGCTTTGTGCTGTAAAGGTAAAGTCCCGGTTAGACTCAGTTCCCACTTGTCTTCCGCATCATGTGTGACCAGCGGGTAAGGACAATATAATGTCTGGTCCACAGTGATGCGGCTGCAGCCTGGAGCAGATGCACTCCCCCATAGGCTATATAGGGTAATGCATCTGCCTGGCCTGGGATTATTGCGGACTGCACAGAAGTGCGGCCCGCTTACCAAAACTGATCCCACGGATCTGTTGCAGCGTGACAAGTGTGAACGGCTCCTATGTATAACATAGGAGCTGTTTACTCTCCAATTAGCAACTGTTATGTTACCTGTCCTCAGTGTGCAGCGCTCTAGCGAAGGTCCTCACGCGCGCACAGGCACATCCCCAGAATTATACAGGAAGTGGCTGGGGGCACGTGCTGTAACGCAATAGCACGCATGTGTGAAAATTAGGCAAAACATTTGTATTTAGTATTTAAAGGAGAAGACACTGACAGCCATCCAGTGCTGTCACTTCTATACAGCTTGGTGCTAGTACGCTAGAGCCATATTATTATTGTTTGATTACTTGTTCCTGACCCGGCCTCAGGTAAGTTTTCTCTTAGGATTTTTATTCTATATCAGACATGTGTCCAATCGTGTATACGCTCATCATATGTGTAGGATGTGGATGCATCCACAGTTAGTGTAGGGACACCACTAGGAGATTGGCCTTGATGCCAGCAGAGGGGCTTAACCCACATGCCTGTTGGTTATGTGGCACCAACAATCTCATTTATTTTGGGATGCTGTCTTAGCCGCTTGCTATCTGTGAGTTTTGAGCCCAGGTCCCTTTAAATATTGCTCTGTGTATTTGCCCAGCCTTGTGAGCTCCTCATATGATGGTTATCAGCCTGACTGAACTTAAATTTTGCTCTTACGCCTAAATAGGACTGGAAGTAGGACTGGAATCCCAAATTAGTCTTATTTTGTGTATGAATATACTCACACTTTTTGTTGCAAAAGCCAGGCCACTGCCAACTTAGTTACTTAGATGTAACTGGTAAAGAATGTTTAACAGCTCCTACTGGATATGGTTGCTTGCTATCTTGGGAAAACCCTTTCTCCTTGCCAAAAAGCCTACTTTATAGAGATGAGACCAAGATAAGGTGTTTGACCTTGGCATGGGGTTGGGATATAGACAAACTGAATATGAGTTACCCAGTATAATAAAATGTTGATCATCTTGCAGTCAACCATACAGTATGTCTCACTGGACTTCCCCATATTAACCTCCCTGGTGGTTCATTTCTGTCTGGATTCATGGATCTAAAAGTGGTACATTTTTTACAACAATTTAGGCCTCCAATTCTAAAGTCATAACTCACCAAAATATGTCAGAATAAAGGTCTTAAAAACATCCCGCATATAATAAAAGACTAGAACACAAAATTGTTGAAATAATTCAATTTATGAGTAAACTTAAAAAATAGTGAAACTGTACAAATAAGGCACCAGACTATACCATACAGTGGGATGCATACATTTTATTTAAACAATTATTGCACACTTTCTGTAAATCCAATAAACTTAATTTCACTTCTCAAATATCACTGTGTGTGCTTCCTATATGATATATTTGACATTTTTTATCGTAACAACCAATGATTTACGCAGGAAAATCATGACGATTAACAAGGTTGCCCAAACTTTCGCATCCCACTTTATGTACATAAATACACCTCCCGCGTGTGGTATATTTTGAAACAGAGAATGACACAAAAGGCGACATCACAATCGGGGCAGTAGAAGCGTGATTCCTTTCTGACTTTTTCCCCTTTGCTATCAGTTTTAGGCAGCAGGCAGAAAGTAGTCGAAATCCAGGCAGAGGTCGGTGCAGGCGGCAGGCAGAGAGCAGTCAAAATCCAGGCAGAGGTCAGTGCAGGCGGCAGGCAGAGAGTAGTCAAAATCCAGGCAGAGGTTGGTGCAGGGGGAAGACAGAGAGTAGTCAAAATCCAGGCAGGGGTTGGTGCAGGGGGCAGGCAGAGAGTAGTCAAAATCCAGGCAAAAATCGGTAACAGTACGGCAGAACAGTAGAAGCACTTAGCTCAGAAGCAGTTGGGAAGCAAATGGCTATATTGTTAACATCCTGTGCTTTCAAATGAGCTTATCTACCATCTCTGCCATGGCAGTCATGTGACACAAGAGAGAGATCAAATTACAACTTGTGATTAGAGACAAATGAGGTATCAGGCAGGCTAAACTCTCTTCATACATACAGGCTGCATATGTTTACCTTCTGAACAGTGCCAGAGATCGGGGTCCAGATGGGGGATTAGTCAGGCTAAACTCTCTACATACATCCCGGGTGCATTTCCCTCTGTTTTCCTTCTGTCCTGTGCAAAAGTTCAGGTCCATTTTAAATACAACCGATGCCCCTGATGACATCACACATTCTGCTGCACCGCCGCATCACCCCCTGATTTACCACCAGATCCGGGGACAGAAGATCCGGGGACACGGGGATCTCGGTGGTTACGTGGAGAAGCCTGGAGTCCCACTGCACAGCGCCGATCGCGCCCGGGACTTAGAAGATCATAGGAAAACAGGTATTTTGCTACCCCGAGGTGAGCTTGGCATTACTCCTCTGCCCTATTTTTTCCTACTGTACCCCGGGCTCAGCTCTGGGCTACGGCCAGGGAGGATAATCATGTAGGTAGGTTCCCTCTGCTGTTATACCTACTGTAAGGGATTCATGCTAGGATTAGCAGCAAAGTAAGTATATATCACATAAAGTTGGCAATAACCAGCTAAACAAGTTATGAATAAACTCTAAACTCTTTCCACCATATCTCCATGATCGAGTTATTGTCCCTGGTTCTTGAAAAACAGACCAGTGACATGAAGAGATAATGACCAACAATAGTCTTCGGGCAAAACAAACGAACTATAGCTTGAATAAAAGTAAATCGCTTAAGATTGAAGCTGAAAAACAATAAAAACTGTCATCATTCACCTGAAATAACAAAAAGTTTAAATATATTTTAGCTTTTTTAATGAACACCAAGATTAACACATTGGGCATGGCCCCAGTAAGCAATTCTCTGTTCTCTCTTTCTACATTGCATTTATGGGGTTTTATTACTCTTAGGTTTCAGTTTTCACTATTTAATAAGTCTCTTAAGGCTTCATTCACATCTGTAACGTGTGCAAGCAGGGCCGCCATCAGGGGGGGGACAACAATGAGTCCCGTGACGGGCCCTGGGCCTGCAGGGGGGCCCGCCTCACACCTGAACACCCCCCTTCGATCCATGCGCAGAGCTGCCGCTACAACTTGGGCCCTTTGTTTGGGCCTCTCTAAGTCACCCTTGTGCGCCTTGTCCCCGCCCGAATCCCCGCTCCCTCCCTGTGCTTCGTGGCCCCCTTCCCCCTTCTCAGTTAACTCACATTACAGCCCCCGGTCCAAGCGCTGGAACTCCCCGCTCTCCTGCATAGCGTCCTGGCCATCACCATGGTTACTTCCGGCACGCGCATCTGACATCATGAGATGCGCTTGCCGGAAGTAACCATAGTGACGGTCGGGACGCCATGCAGTGAGCAGGAGAGCGGCAAGGTTCGGCGCGTGGATCGCATGTGAGTTAATGGAGAAGGGGGCCACGGAGCATAGGGAGGGAGGGGAGAGTCAGGGAAACAGTGCACAAGGGGAGGGGGGGGGAAGCCGGCGCACAAAAGGTGACACTACTGGCCTGGGGCCTAGGAGGACAAGAGATGACACGGGGGAGTGGAATGGACATTGGACATTGATGACACAGGGGGGATGCGGGGGGGACATGAAATGACAAGGGAGGGAAGCTGGCGAGTGGACAAGAGATGACACGGGGGAGTGGAATGGACATTGGACATTGATGACACAGGGGGGATGCGGGGGGGACATGAAATGACAAGGGAGGGAAGCTGGCGAGTGGACAAGAGATGACACTGGGAGTGGGAGGACATTGATGACACAGGAGAGGAGGCTGGGGGGACATGAGATGACAAGGGGGGGAAGCTGGGGGGACAAGATGACAAAGGAAGCCGGGAGGCTTCAAGAGATGATATGGGGAGCTGGGGGAACATTGATGACAAGGGGGGAAGCTGGGGGGACAAGGTGACAAAAGGAAGCTGTGGGTCAAGAGAAGATATGGGGAGCTGGGAGGGCATTGATAAAACTGGGGGACAAGAGAGTTGACACGGGAAAGCTGGGGGGGCAAGATGACACAGGGAGATGGGGGGACATTAATGACACAAGAGGAAGCTGTAGGGACAAGAGATGACACAGGGAACCTGGGGGGGCAAGAGGTGTCATGGGGAAGCTGGGGGAACAAGGGGTGACAGGGGAAGCCAGGGGGCATAAGGTGACACAGGGAAGCCAAGGGCACAAGAGGTGACACTGGGGAACAGGGGTGACCCAGGGGAACAAGAGGTGACACGAAGGGGGAAAATGAGAGGGTACACAGAGGGGGACAAGAGCTGACACGGGGACAAAAGAGGCACAGCAGCACAAGAGGTGACACAGAGGGAGACAAAACAGGCACAGGGGAACAGGGGTGATGAAAAGAAACAGATAAACACAGAGGGACATGAGGTGACACAGAGAGGAACAAAATAGGCACAGGGGAACAGAGGTGAGGTGACACAGAATGACAGAAAAACACACAGGCACATGAGGTGACACAGAGAGGGACAAAACAGACACTGGAACAGAGTTAAAACAGGCAGAGAAGAGACAGAGGTAAAACACAGGGTAAAAGAAGTGATACAGGACAAGCGGACAAAAGAGATAAGAGATTTTTGGTCCCTGTTGTCGTGATAGCATCATGCAAGTAGCCAGGCTTGCTCTCCATGGATTAATCACGAGTTACCACGGTGGTTATTCGTGATTCAAATTAGCTCTGGCCATTCGGACGCTTGCACCTTGTTGAAACGTTGGGCGGAGAGCGGTATTCTGGGTAATTAACCCCGCCGCATCTACCCGCTCAGCTGCGCCAAAAAGCTAATTTGAATCACGAGTATCCACCGTGGTTACTCGTGATTAATCTGCGGAGAGCAAACCTGCAAGTAGCTCTGCCAACATGTAATGGCTAAGCACATTTCTCACTTCGTGGTGGTGGTGGTGGGGGGGGAGGGGGAGGGTCCAGGGCTGATGATTTGTGAGGGGCCCCAAAATTTCTGATGGCGGCCCTGTGTGCAAGCCCATGTTCTTCCCCACATTTTCTTGTGTCATCCTCAAAATTGTTCCTAGTTGCGCTACTCACGACTTAATCACACTGTACTGTTAACAGTAACATAGTCTATGGACCTCCATGTTAGCACACAGATCATACACCACATGCAGCGTGTCAGAACTGACATCACCACACATAATGTGCATGGACCGACTCTCAGCAGCCCTGAGAGCGAGCGACTCACTTCCTGTTGCATAGCGGCATGGTGAAGTGACTGGAAGCTGGATCACATCCACCTAACTGAAGAGATGCCAGCAGTTAGTGTGATTACAAGCACCCAGTTTGTTGAACTCACAGTGAATTTGTCATAAGCCTAAAAGTTAGAGCTGTTAATTCAATAGAATCGGAGTACCATTAAATTAATGCCATTGGCAGAGAAAGGTTTAGAGGAAAAGTGATGATTGCTTTTGATGGCACTGCAAGTCATTTAAAAGGAACAATAGGCAGGAATAAAGGGAACATATTCTGGAAGAGAAGCACTTCATCCATCTATGCCATATAGTAGACAAAATATTATTTTGTCATAAAAGCTTAAGCTTAGGCACATTTTTTATATGCATTTAATAGAACATTGTTTTAAAGCCTTAGTTCAAGCACATTTTATAAGGCATTTCATACCAATGCACATATTAGAAAGAAGGAAAGGCTTCTTGCTGTGCTCTTTACAATTAGCACAAGCAGCCACCTATAAAGAATAAAGCTGAAAATAGCGTGATACTATATGATAAATAACATGCAACGAGCAATCCAGTGACTTGTTACAAGTTCCTCGAGGTGGTACCACTGTGGGGAACTTGTACCACTGTGAGGTACTTGTCACAAGTCACTGGATTGCACATTGCATGTTATTTATCATACGGTATTCAGGCCCGGTCCACCCATGATGCCAAGTGAGGCGAATTCCTAGGCAGCAGAAGTCTGGGGACAGCACCAGGCAGAAACAGGAAGTGAAGAAAGTGCCTGGCCAACCTATACTGAGGGCAACTGTACTTAGCTACCAATACTGGGGGCACCTATACCTGGCTACATACCTATACTGGGTGTGTTTTGGAGGGCTCACCGCAGCTATAACGTGTGGTGAAAATTGTCGGGTGCTGTGCGACCATTCCAATTCAGGGGGTTGAATCCTTACATATTTGCCTCAGGCAGCAAAAAGTCTTGAACTGGCCCGGACAATATTACACTATTTTGAGCTTTATTTTTTATAGGCGGCTGCTTGTGCTAATTGTGAAGAGCACAGCAAGCAACCTTTCCTTCTTTTTGACGTCTTAAACTGTAAATTGATTTGCATGCATTCTCACTTGGGAAGCACACATGGGCAAATACAATTATGTGATCACTGGCTTTCTTTTTTGTTTACTTTTTTCTATTAATGGAATGTCAGAGATTAAAAAAGACATAAAACAAATCATATAAGACATTACAGAGTATGTCAAATAAATCTGTCGCATTAAAGTTACAAAAATATCCAGGTCAATAATAGGAGTAACAGTAAAACTTGCAAACACAAAACACAAGTAATACACTGTAGTGTAGTTTGCATGGAAATCCAACTCAATAGAATCAATAATACATTTATATTAGCAATTAACCAATGACATCAGTATGCAAATAGTCGAAGCTATATCCATAACGCTCCTCCTTTCTACACCCAATGTAGAATTAGCAAGGTATGAGCTCCAAGCATATATAGAGACATAGAGTATACAATTATCACTGGCTTTTCATGAGCAAGTACCTTATATACTCACATATAAGCCTGATTTTTCAGCACAAAAAATGTGCAAAAAAGATACCCCCTTGGGTTATATGTGAGTCAGTGGAGCAGAACGGATGTTGCAGCAGGTTTTGTTACTGGCAGAGGAGCGTAGGGACCATGCAGTAGTGATCCTGCTCTTGCCAGCTGGCTCACTGCTGAGTCTGTGCCCCCATCCTCTGCATCATGGTGTGCAGACAGAGTGCACTGTTGAAGACTATCTGTGTACCTCCAGCTTGTGGAGCGGAGTGTGCAAGCAACGTGTCAGCAGTGCAATGATCAGGGATTCTTCCTGTGTGGAAATCGCTGTGTCTCATATCTATGACACAATCTAGTGGCTTAAGACACAGCTGTATCATCTTTGGAACACATCAGGCTATGAGGAGGAGGACTGACTAGTAATAGGGCACATCTGGCTATGGAGAGGGGGCTGAATTGTAATGAGGGCACTCAGGAGTGGGCTTATACACGGGTCAATCACTTTTTCCTTGTTTCTGAGGGAAAAGTGGGTACCTCTGCTTATACACGGGTCAGCTTATATGCTAGTATATACTGTATATTAATTCTAAACACTAAGCTCGCAGCTAGTGTACACAAATACAAAATGTACAGTTTCATACTGCTGCGTCTAGCCTGTTTAATTGGCCTTTTAAATGACAAATCTGTGATTTTACTACTGGAGCAGCTAATAAAATATTTGCACTTATGTATACAATTTTCTATACATCTTAGCAGTGAGGATGTGAACATTCTGTTAAAGTTAATAAAGAAGTACTATACCGTACAGAGGCAGTGTAAATCATTGTTTATTCCACCTGGGAGACTAAGCACTTCTTTTTAATAAACTGCAAAATAGAAAGTGGCAAGCATTTACTTATATGATAAAGAACATGTATTTCTTTTTGTGGAATGAACAAAGAGCATAGCCAAGGAAGGGGCAGGAGCACCAGGAATGGGTACCTGTATTAAGAATTTTTTTATATATATATTTTTTAGTAAACAGGTTAATGTGAGATCATTTACACTGAATATTTTACTCTAAAATCAACTTGCTGTAGCACCGATATGTGAAGGAGTTCATTTTCTGCTTTTACATTGGATATAAAAGAAATGTAAGTACCGTAACAGTATCCAAAGGCATTTGATGAAAGGATGAAGGAATGTACAAATGATTTCCTGTGCAGTTCTATGTACAGTCATTATAGGCTGGAAAGAAGTGTTGTTTGATGAGAAAAGATGGCCAAAGACTTCAGATGATGACTGTGCAGCATGATGTGACCTTTGGAAGAGGCCTGAATGGCCAAATGCATACATAAACATCAGAGATGGTTACTGAGATGCAAATAATTTTGACTTGCATTCTGAATTAAAGGCCGGTTTTACACCTGACCAAAGCGTTGCGGGGCAATGCTCCGACCCCTCGTATCACACTGCAGCGTCAATAACGACATTCATGTGATCATGCGGCAGAGTGCGCCAACAGGGTCATATGCATAGCGCTGCCCCCCTGCCCTTCGCCATCCATCGCCACCCCTTGACAACTGACGTACTCCCTGCTGGACAGTAAGTACGTCACTGGGATTTCCGACTACCCGCATGCCGCACTGCCACCGACAATGTATTTACATTTTCTGCATCGCCCATTGACTTACAGTCATTCTGTTGTTACAGAAGTCCGATGGTAACGTGCTGTTGACTTTGCGGCGTGCCGATGGTGAATTGGGCACTTCTGGTGCAATGTGACGGGATTAGTGTGCCAGGCCCCATAGACCTTCATTGCTGTTGCGTTACCGTGCGAACAGAAAAGGTAATGCAACGCAAAAAAGAGGCCTAGTGTAAAAGGGGCCTCAATGAAATTTGAAAGCAAATTGAAAATATTTTCATCTCCTTATTAGGGATTTATCTACAACCTACTGATCTGTCAACCACAGATGCAACTCCATTGGGGAGCTACTTGTCCGCCACCCATGCCAAGCAACAGCAAGCAGTGAACGGGAGACCCAACAGGCAGTAATGTCACTGTCTACTGCTGCCCATGGAAAAAAGGCCTCAATTAATTCCAAGTACATACAGTGCTGCCCATAATTATTCCTACCCCTGGCAATTTTTGACTAAATTTTATTTTATTCAACCAGCGACTAATTTTTTTGATGGGAAACGGCATAGGTGTCTCCCAAAAGATAATAAGATGATGTACAAGAGGCATTATTGTGGAAAAAACATTTCTCAGCTTTTGTTTACATTTGAGCAAAAAGTGTCCAGTCCAAAATTATTTATACCCTTCTCAGTAATCAATAAAAATTGTCTATTACAGCAATCAAGCGCTTCCTATAATTGCAGACCAGCTTTTTGCAGGTCTTCACAGGTATTTTTGCCCATTCATCTTTAGCAATTAGCTCCAAATCTTTCAGGTTGGAGGGTCGTCTTGCCATCACCCTGATCTTTAGCTCCCTCCACAGATTCTCAACTGGATTCAAGTCAGGACTCTGGCTGGGCCACTCCAAAACGTTAATGTTGTTGTCTGCTATTCATTTCTTCACCACTTTTGCTGTGTATTTTGGGTCATTGTCGTGCTGAAATGTCCACTGATGCCCAAGGCCAAGTTTCTCTGCAGACTGCCTGATGTTGTCATTGAGAATTCTCATGTATTGCTCTTTTTTATGGTGCCGTTTACTGTCATTAGGTTCCCTGGTCCATTGGCTCAAAAACACCCCTAAAGCATTAGGTTCCCACCACTATATTTGACAATGAGGATGGTATTCTTTGGGTTGAAGGCTTGTCTTTTTTTTACACCAAATGAAGGAAACATTGCTACCAAACAAATCAATTTTTGTTTCATCTGACCATAACACAGAAGTCCAGAAGTCTTCTTCTTTGTCCAGATGAGCATTTGCAAAAGCCAAGAAAGCTTTTGTGTGCCTTATCTGGAGAAGTGGTGTCCTCCTTGGTCTGCATCGAACCCAGCAGTGTGCAGTGTTCGATGGATTGCCCGCCTTGAGACATTGCCACCAGCAGAGGCCAGATTCACCAGGATGGCCTTGGTGGTGATCCTTGGATTCTTCTTCACCTCTCTCACTAGCCCAGGAGGGCCATCACAGGTGTCACTTTAGCTTCCGACCACGTCCTCTGATATTTTCCACAGTGCGTAACATCTTGTATTTTTTAATAATACCTTGCACTGTAGCCACTGGAACTTGAAAACATTTAGAAAACGGCCTTGTAGCCCTTTCTTGACTTGTGAGCAGCCACAATGTGCAGCCACAGTTCCTCACTGAGCTCCTTTGTCTTAGCCATGACTGTCCACACCTATGTCATTTCCTGTCGAAAAATTACTTGCTGGTTGAATAAAAGTAACATTAAGTCAAAATTTGCCAGGGGTATGAATAATTATAGGCAGCACTGTAATTATCCACCTAAATTTAAAAACAAATGGAACCCCCGCATCCAGCTTACTACTGTTATCTGTTATTTAGCATTGTGTGATTATTCTGTGTGTAATCCTCTCAGAGCCCCAAACTATACTGACAGGTTAATTTGGGTTTCTGGCCTCTGTCTTTGGTAGGATTTTAGGATAATTAATGACACAAGTGTAATTGGCATCTTAGTGCTATATACAGTAAATGCATAATAGGAATAACAATATTATTTAGTGTTGGTGCCCGAATTCGGGACCACAACGTTCAATTCCCTGAACACACACATTCAGCACCATTTCAGCACTGGACAGCAGGACTGGATGTGTTCCATTTAGCTCACCCCATCCTGCCTTCCAGAGCTGAAATGGTGCTGAATGTGGCTGTTAAGGCTCCTAACCACATGGTCCCAAATTTGAACATGAACACTAATAATAATTTGCACAATATTAATTATTCTTTGTAAAGCAGCCACTTTTGTTATATTTACATCAGTACAATAATGACTCCAACATTAGCCATTTTTAATAGATTGGCACATGTGTTATGACTTGAAGTATTTAATTGGAGATATGTGGTCTTTAGATAATTGATGCCAGGATCAGAGCGGGGAGCTGTAGGCGGAGTGTGGTACCCTATCCAGGTTTGTATAGGTTTATACAACATCAAGCAGGACAAAGGTAATGGCTGAGAAGGCATGAACAATATTAAACAAGATTTCTGCTAGAGAGTCTCATAGTAATTCTTTTCCTAACAGAATGCAGAGTATTGTTACTAAAGCGACAAAAAAACAAACAAACAGCCTGAGCTTACTGATACTTCTGGAAAATACTTAGGTTGCAGATTGAAATGGAAATATAACTTTTTTAAAACATTTAAGAGACTTTGTAACAAAATGTTCATCCTATACCTGTTCTAATGTGCTCTGTCTTATTGCAGCCTTTTCTAGTTGCACAGTGGCTGTGTTATCTTTGTTATATGATCTACTCTTCTCTCCTCTGTCGGCTCTGTCGGGCTGAGACAGTCAGGCTGGAATGGGCTTTGCTGCGTGTGATTGGATAGAAGCTATACACACCCTCTCCAGGCCCCCTGCAGTCCCTCTGTATGACTCACACACTGAGCTACTCTCAGCCTATCACTTGCTATGTCTTTTGTTTGTAAACACTGCAAAAATGGCAATTACAAGCCAGGATTACAACAGGAAGTGGCAGAAACAGAACACAGGGGCCCAGGAGAACATAATGAATAGAATGGTATGCTTTTTATTGTAAGAAATTTAGAGTACAGATTCTCTTTAAATTTCAGATTGAAAAAAAGAAAACAGTCCAGATTTGCTGACTTGTGACATTCCCAGTGAAGATGCTTATTGATGGTTTAGTAAATCAGGAGATATTTGGAGAAACGTTAGGCTGCTTTTACACTGACACGCTGTTTTGTGTTGGACAATATAGTTGCATAGCAAACGCCATATGATAATATAGTTATGGGATGTCCACATTTGCATGTCAGCAGTGCGGTGCGGTGGAATCCGTCTCAATGACACAAGGCATGCTGTGTGTTTTGGGACAACGCGCACATCTACAGTTGCAATGAAGCATAGTTTTTATGTACTGTATGTTTCACTGTTGTGTTGCATCACATGCATACCAAACGATGCAACTTTTTCTGTCCATTGCGATCAAATGTTTACAGGATGTGCAATGCCCAAGTCTGAAACTAGCCTTTGCAACTTAGGCACAGTTTTTATGTCTCTTCAGCATAGATCCTTTGATGTTGTGTTGGAGTAATGGAGACAAGAGGGGCATCTCAATACTTTCCATTACATGCTGGATAGAGTTTCTTTGTGTCATTTACCAGTATTTAAGTAGATAATTATATATTTGGAAATAATTGAGTGTTGATTCACAGTCTCACTGCCAGAGTTTACCATATTAACCTTTGAAGAGGCAGTGTTCAATGCTCTGCATATATAATCTCATTGCTAAAGTGTGCCAAATTAACCTTTAAAAAAGACAAAGTACTTATGGCTTAACATGCATAGCTTGATTGCTGGAGCGTATTAACCCTTTAAGTGATAGAGCGCTCATTGTCTTGTATATATATCCTTAAAGAGAACCTGAGCTGAAAATAAAAAGTAAAAATAACCATACACAGGTCATACTCCTGTGTAGCCTACTCATCAATCTCTTTCTCCTCTTCTGCGTCCCATTTGTATACTGTGATCAAGGGATTTCTCTGTCCTCTACTTGAAAAAATAGCCATTATTCCCTAACAGCTTCCTGGTAAGCACACTGTTAAACTGTAATATCACCCACTTGAGTCATAGGGAAACATGGACATTACCTTGCACATTCAGTTGTAACTGACAGCTGCTGATATACAGTATAACTGACAGCAACTGGTATATTTCAGTTCTGACAAAATATTGGCAGAACTGGAAGGGACCACTGTAAGAAGAAAATGGTAAACTTCTGATAGGAACTGATGGCGAGTTAAGTATGTAATATTCATTTGCAGCTATGACGTGTTTATTTTAAAAAATTTTCTTCACTTCAGTTTCCCTTTAATTATTAATAACTAAGGTATAACAAGTTAAGATTCCAAATCCTTAAAATAACGACAGAATTCTAAAGTTAAAGACAGGATGTACATTCACAGAGAGGAATGCAAGTGCAATGTGTGTGAGAAGTTATCACCTGGCCTGAGTTGTCGTTAAGGGAAGTGTTTTACAGACTGCAATGTGAAGTGCAGGATTCTGAGCTGTCTGCTTTATTTTTTACTAGTCTATGCACAAGGGGACTCTGTATAAAGAGAAATATACAGAGCAGGCACACAGAGAGGGAGGGAGAGAGAGAGAGAGAGACTCCAAGCATATATATAGACACACACACACACACACACACACACACACACACACACACACACACACACACACACACACAGCAATACACACAGACCCAGCCACACAGATACACACACACAGCCACAGCCTCTCTTTCTCCTTCCCTGGCTGTCCTACACAGGCTAGCTGTAATTGTCCTGGCAACAGGAGGGGTGGAGCTACATCCTGCCTGCATGTGCTCCTCCCTTCCCGATCTACTGCATGTGTTATCAAAAGGGCTATCTGGACAATTGCCCCAGGGCCCCTGCATGCTGCCAGGCCCCCAGGTCTTCCCTCGACTTTTGCTCTCCCGTGCCTCTGCAAAGTTTTCTGTAGCATAGTACCTCACCTGTTCCTGCCAACGTGCTCCTCCATTTGTCCGTTATTCCTGTCTTCATCCCCATTGGACGCATGTTCTCAGTGACCCGACGCATGTTTTTTATGTAATGACATGTGCCAGGTCAGTAAGAAGAGGCACCCCTGCCAGGATGAAGATGAGAGCTCACAGATTAATGGAGCAGCGAACCAGCAGGGACAGGTTGAGCTATTATGCTGCAAAAACTTTGCAGTGGCCAAGTTTCAGAGCGGAGATCTGGGGAGAGGGAGATTTGGGGGTGTTGTTTGTTGCCAAGGGGGGGGGGGGGGGTATTGGAGACAGGGGGTCCCTCAGGTTAGGTTACTTATTCCCCAGGGCCCTGTGTATTTGTATGCAATTATTTTAGTTGTTTTATTAGGTGTTATGGAATATTTGAAAGTGAAAACAAAGATACTTGTAACCTGTATAACCTGTGCCATCCCAGCTATCAGCAGGTTCTGATATCTAATAACAACCCATGACTGAGAATAATGCTCCACTTTTAATTGTGGCTTTTATAAGGCAAAGTTTTTTTTACTCACTATCCAGTGCTGTAGTAGAAGTTACTCAACACATGCATGTTACATGGTGTATCCGGCAATAAGTGTATTTATAAATGAACGCTTGCAACTGATATCATCAAAATAAAGTACGGTATATGTGTATTTGGTAAAAAAACCAAAAACCTTTCTACAGTAGTACAACAGTATATTTTGGACCCTGTTTTCTTGTGTCTTTTGCATAAACATAGTGAACTCCAAAAATAGATGTGATAAGTGTTTTCTGGTATTTGGCCATCTATTTATGCATTTGTTATGTTATGATTTGGGCACTGTTTGCAGTAGATAAATAGGTTAGGTATCATGAGCCTAATGTTTACATAATTTGTGATAATTACATGCCTGCTAACAGAACACTTCAGTAAATGTAATAAGTTACCAGCTTTTTTCCCCACATTTTTCCAATTGTTTATTCGCATGTGTAGTCCTCCAGCTAACAATAAAGGTGCATACACACCTCTTGACTTATGTTGCCCTTTGAGGATTGAGACCTGATCCCCTAGGGCGACATCACTGGCTGGCCTGTAGATGTGTTTCAGCTATGAAGCTGACAACGCATTCTGTTGCTATGGAGGCGGGGGCGGAGGGACAATAGAGCAACTCATGCATGATGTTACACGGTAGGCGGAGGAGTGGCGGAGAATATGCGATCAGCATATTGGCTTGGGAATCTATTAATGCAGACCAATTATAAAACAGTTACAGCTTCGGTAGCACATTAACAGCTCCTGCTACCTAATTTGTATGCTATACAGGCCTACTTTGGTTATGGTAATCAGTAGTGTCTATTTGGGTGTTAAAATTACCATCCATCCCTTCCTTAAAAAACTCCTGAAGTGAGAGAGATAGGGAGGCTGCCATATTTAATTCCTTTTGAACAATACCAGTTACCTGACAATCCTGCTGATCTTTCTGGCTTCAGCAGTGTCTGAATCCCATACCTAAAACATGCATGGGGCTAATCTAGTCAGTTATCACACCTGAGCTGCATGTTTGACAGGCACCGGGAGCCACAAGGTGAGTGGCTGCATGATGGTCTCATTGAAGAGGTAGTGAAGAAGACCTGTCATGCCACGGAGAAGGTAAAGTGTGCAGCTCCACTGCTATTCTACTCTTCAAGATCGGGGGGGGGGGGGGGGGGGATGGAGGAAGGAGGCAGGAGCTGCACGCACAGACAGGGCCGGATTTGTACTTTCCAGCGCCCAAGGCCTGCTGTCTCCCCTCCAGTGAGCTGCTCTGCCCCTCATTCACCAGAGATGCAGTGCATGCTTTGTCCACTTGCACTCCCCGACTCCCTGTAATGTTGTGCTCTTGCCCAGATGTGCACAGCCTCCTTAGCCCCCAGTCCTCCCCCTTGTGACGGCAGGAGTCACAAGGGCTATTGTTCTTATGCCTCTTCCTGAAGGAGTACTACAAGCCTTATGGCTCTAGAATTCAATGATATTTATGAACTGTCAGTAACTTTACTGGCACTTGTCAACACTGCTCATCACTTTGGATTTGTATACATTGGATGTATAAAATGATTACAGTGAAAGTATTTGATGCACAAACATACAGATAGAAAATAAATGGAAGTGTGATGATCGCTGCTGCAGCAGCTGTTGCTGGAAGTAGTAGTGCTGCAGCTCAGGCAGCTCTGATGTCTTTCCATGCAAACTGCATAGCTTTGTCTGTCTTTCCCTGCTGTCAGCTTGTGACTGATTATCATTCACCTGTGTGGGAATCTGCATGTCTGCTCCCATTGGATGACCTCAGTATAAAGATCTGCTTCCTGCAGGGTTTCCTTGGGTTTTCATAGCTTCAGCTTAAGCCTGTCTTGCTGTCGCTTCAGCCCTCGATCGTGTTTCTTGTTCTAAAGATACTTTGCTGGTCTTTGCATCATATATTGGTTCATTGCCAATATATATGCATACCAGCACGTTTATTATTTTCCTTGTATTTGTGTTACGTTGATGTATACGTACACGAACTGTTTATATCCTGTGTGCAGTTAGTCAGCTTTCCAGCACGTTTTGGTAGGTTGCGCGTACCGTGACCACCCGTGCTGAGGTAGTTACCCTGCTCCTGGTTCTGTTTGTGGATTGCGTTCATCTCTGCGAAGAGATAACGAATCCTTCTGAATCCTGTTCTGTTACCGTTTGTGGATTGCGTTCATCTCTGCGAGGAGATAACGAATCCTTCTGAATCCTGTCCTGTTACCGTTTGTGGATTGCGTTCATCTCTGCGAAGAGATAACAAATCCTTCTGAATCCTGTTCTGTTACTGTTTGTGGATTGCGTTCATCTCTGCGAAGAGATAACGAATCCTTCTGAATCCTGTTCTGTTACAGTTTGTGGATTGCGTTCATCTCTGCGAAGAGATAGCGAATCCTTCTGAGTCCTGTTCCCTGTGTTACTCCATTCCTAGTCAGCTTTCCTGCTTATGTCATATATCGGTTCATTGCCGATATATACATATGTTAGTCAGACGTTACAAATAGTTTCATTGATAGCTGTAATTGTAATACGCTAGGAAAACATACTTATTGTATATTTATCTGTGTTACGTTCATCTATCTTAATCCTGCTATTTTCTGACTGTCCTGTCCTGTCTTTGTGAGGCACGCCATCGCCGCATCGCATTGGCTGCCTAATTCCAGTCTGTCTGGTTTTGGACGCTTGCTGTCGCTAAGTAGCCGCTAGCTAGCAAGCGTTCATTCTGTCTACCTGTCCTGATCTCCTCAGTTCTGGTTTATGCGCTCATCGCTACTTTGCGCTGAGACGTTATAACGAAAGCATTGTTTGTGGCTGTCAGATCTGCACCGGCTCTGTGCGCCACAATCTCCTATTGGAGTCAGTCCTCCCCTCCACTATACTAGGGATAGCCTGTTTCCTTGTGCTAGTGTGTGTACCTCCTCCACGCCAGCTCATGCGTTGCATGCTGACTGTGGAGAATACACCACCAAGCCTTACAGGAAGTCTGCGAGATGCTGGGGGGATTAAAAAAAAAAAAAAACCCAGAGAAAGCCTTACAACTATTAGGCACCAGGGAATATGCAATATGTCAGTCAGAAGTCAGGGGGAATAGGGGGTATGAAAGAAAACATTTAATCAATGTCAAGATCCACAGGAAAGAGGGAAACGCCAACACAGACTTCAGCTAAAGTGAGTGACAGCTTAGGGCAAACTGGGGCACAGTCAAGCCAACTTGCTCAGCATATGATATTTAGGACATTATGCTATAGAGTTTGTTACTAAGTTTGATTTTAGAGTGGATCAGGTCAGGTTGTTATTAAAAGACACTGTTTATTTGTAGTTAAGACCACCGGCACAGCAGGGATATATTAAGTTGCAGTTCCAAAATTCTGTATACGCCACAGGATCAAATCTAGGCAAGTCCACAAACCTCCTCTCTCCCCTCCATCCCCTTCCCCCACAATAGAAAAGAATTACAAGAATACCTCTCTTTATATTTATTCTCTATTTATACATTCCCTTTTTTTTATTCCATTCCAAGAGAAAAATTTCTCATAAAAAAGCAGCAGCTGACAATCTTTGCACAAGATTAAAGAAAATAAGACGCCTACAAAGATTTAGCAAAATAAAATATGCTCCCTATTCCGAACCAGGTAATTTAGGTTCTGTGCATGCCTGGTAAATTGGGTGATTCCACAAGCCGTAATTCAGTTAGGGCCTATAGATCGGCTATTATAGCCAAAACCCGTCAGGATTGCGGCGGTGACCCTGTGCCGCGGATTCGGCCACATCAGCTGCAGGTGGGATTTGCAGCAATGGGGGACGGAGGTTCAGATTCATCAGTTGTGGACACGGTACGGCGGAAATGGGTGCTCGGGTCTGGCCTTTGGTCACATCAGCTGCAAGTGAGATTGTGGCAATGGGCGCCGGGGGCTCAGCTACATCAGCTACAGGCAGAACTTAGGGCAATGGGCGTTGGGGATTCAGCTATATCAGCTGCATGGGGGATTGTGCACATGGAGCAGCGGCAATGGATCCTAATTTCCAATAAGCACTAGGATCATGGAAAGTAAGCATTTAGACCGTTGGCTGTAATGTAGTTGAGCATCGTGGGTTGACTTTAGGCACCGGGTTATCAGTGTAGGTAAGGGGGGTTAGTGTTCGGCATCGGCATAGATAGTGGAGAAATTAAATATACACCCTTATTAAAACATGATGGTTTAAACTGCTAGTTCCCATTCATATATGCAGACTTCTTGTGATAGCTCAGGAAACTGGCCACTTATGGTGAGACAGGTTTTCTCGGCTACTGCTCCAAGCCACGCCTTGCCTGCATAGGGCACTGCCATAGACCGTAATGTTATTATGACGATAGCGGCGCTGGGGGGAAAACACTGTAAATTGGGTGCTGGCAGTAGCTGTACCACAAATTACTCCACCAGAGGACAGGCTAGGTAATCAGTAAAGAAATATATTTGATATATTTTATTTTACTACTTTGTTTTGTACAGGGAGAGCCGTCTCTTGGCTTCTCCCTTTGCCCAGCTTAATACCGCCGGTAACATACCGGTACATACGCACTTAAAATGCTGTAAGGTTGTTAATATGTAGCTTCAGAAAGACAATATAATATGTGGATGTTGATTCCATATCTTAGGGCTGGGATCCACCATTTTTGGCAGCGTTTTGGGATCGCTTTCAATCACTAGCGATTTCCCATAACGCTTTGCCAACGTAAGTGGATGGAGCATATCCCGCTGGAGTGATTGCAATTAGGGAAATTGCCATCGCAGGACATATAGCATTTCGGGAGATTTTCCACTCTACTGCATTGTTGTAAGGATCCGCTCCTCGTCTCGGCCCCAGTATGGTCTGAGGCGACGATTGAGGTAGTTAGCTGACACTTAGCAGGGGTTTATTTTAGTAATATAAAATTATAGTTTCTGACCCTGCCTGGGATTGAACCCTGTTCTCTCATGTCAGAGGTGGTGAGCTTGACCACTGTGCTATGGTTAATACTCTCAGAAAGCTTTGCTGGTCAGCATTGGGTGGGTCAGCTGACCTGTTGTGGTCATCTGTTTCAGCTGATCTCACTGTCAGCTGATTTATGCCTGCGTGTGATTGGCTGTTGTGTGCATGTGGCCGGCCACTGATTGGTTGCATGTAGTATATAAGTCTGCTGAGTGCTTCCTGTCATTGCCCGGGATAGCGTTAGCTAGTCTAGCTGCTGGGTGCGTGTATCCTGGTTGGAAAACTATTCTTTATTGGATTACTTGAATTTTTGACCTCTGCCTGATTTTGGACCTTCCTTGCTCGCTGCCTGAACTGACCCCGGAAACTCTCGACTACTCTCTTGCCTGCTCCTTCTGTACTGCGAATCTCGGATACCTGTGTATGACCCCGGATTGTTATTGGACTCTGCTTTTGTTTCTTGTGTTTGGTGTTGGTGATCTATCTATACCCACCCTGCATTCAGCCTCAATATCTTGCGCCCTAAAGGCCTGGGTGTAACCGAAATCGGGTAGGTGTTGTCTCTCACCTCCCGTTCAAGCGGGGACGCGCCACACAAGGCGAAGACGGCGGAGGTAGATTGGGACATTGAGGCTGATTCGTGGGTGGATAGGTTGCCAGGCCTTACAATTGTATAGGATCAGGGAAATCGCTACTAAAATCGATTACAAAGCACTACCACAAATTGCTAGCAATTGCGATAGCGCTTTGTAGTGGGCCCCAGACCTAAAACCTGTTTCACTGATCTCAGTAAGCCACACCCACCTTTTGCAGCAGACATCACAAACTTTGACACACAGTTGATGGAAGGCTTCCACTGTCTAACCCACTGGTGGGCAGTAGGCTTTCCAGCCCACCAATGAGTGTGCCTCTGAAGGTCCACTTATGTATGGTGCTATAAAATAAACAAATAAACCAATAAGTTTGTACTATTAATTTTCAGTTAATTACCTACCTTCCCTCGCTCACCTCCTCCTGACTGAGTGCCACAGGAATGGATTAACATTAGAAGCAAATATTTCCTATTTCACACTAAATGCATCTGCAAACTAGAACTTGAGTTAGATATCTGGCAAAGTAGATGTGTCCATGGAATATTCCTCCTATTGGGAACACATTTCTTGTTTTCTTTTCCTCATATGCCATTTCTTTAGCTAGTTCAAATAAGCTATGTTTCAGCTCACATGTCCAACTGTTCATGTTCGCATGCCATAAATGTTTGCTGCAATGATAGTTGGCAACTGGACAGTTATTATTCGCTTAGCACACACATTTCAGATTATACTGTCTCTGCTTTTTTTTATGCAAGTGTTGGTAGTAACAGCATTATTAGTTAAACTGCAGTATAGTAAAGCAACCACAAGATGTCACTGTCTGTAAAATTATGTGAAGATCTCTATGGTATTCTGACTGGTTTCACCTTGTTTTCCTCTCTGTTCTAAGTAAGCTGCATTGTCTGATGGTGATATATGTTTTATCTCTGTATATTTTACTTCAGTAAAGAGTTCTAACTTGTTATACTGGGTGCCTCTCTGCGTGTACAGACCGCTCTGCTCCATCACTAAGTAGTCTCCACATCACGTTATCCAGCTCGTCTCTGTTATCTAGTCAGGGCACCTCAGCTTATTGGTTCCCTTCATTTTCTGTTTTATCCCTCTTTACCACTAGACCATACATGTCAAACTCTGGGCCACCCGCAGGCCAATCTTGCCCGCAGTGCCTTCAAATTTGGCCTGCAAGTGGTTTCCCTACTTTGCATTATATTTGGCCAGCAACCACTTGAGCGCCAAGCCTATATAGCTAAGTACTGCAACTTTGAAGCCACATGGTGAAGGGAAAGGGTCTACAAGAGACACCAGGACTGTTAGGGGAGAGAGGGAGGCCACTAGACACCAAGAAACTGCATAAGGGAGGGAGAAATGGACCATTACACAACAGGGAACTGTATGGGGAGGGAGGGGGAACTAGACACCAGGGAACTGTATAGGGGAGGGGGGCCACTGCACACCAAGAAACTGTATAAGGGAAGGAGGGATGGGCCATTATACACCAGGGAACTGATTGTAAAGGGGAGGGAGGGCGTCCACTAGACACCAGGAGGGGGGGGGGGGCAATAGACACCAAGAAACTGCATAAGGGAGGGAAGGGGGGCACTAAACACCAGGAAACTGAATAGGGGATACGTGTGTGTTCGTGCGTGTGTGTGTGTGTGTGTGTGTGGTGGTGGGGGGGGGGGGGGGTCAGAGTATGAGACCCAGTACATTCTGAAGGCAGCCCTCATTAAAGTCAATGATCTTGACAAATAATAATTCCCATTTTGTCTATATATGAAAAACGGAGGCTTTATCATATGTTGACTTTTTTATGTGCTGTGGATCTGTTCATTCTTTTAGAGTAGGTATATTATTGCTATTACAGTATCTTAGGAATAATATTTTTCCTGCAGTTAATAAAGGAAGGTCAGTTCATTTCTATAATTTCTACATCTAGGAATATTTTTAACTGGGGAGGAAATAAAATTAATATTTGTAATTATGCTAATGTACAATACAAAGTAATTTTTGTTGCAAAAGAGTTAGTGCTTGAGCTCCAGAGATGATAAAAGCTTCCCCTCTCTATCAGGCATTTCCAGCATATTTCACTGTATTTACAGCCTGCATTTTAAAGGCAATTATATTACAAAGTTGTATTGTATTTTAGTACAGCAGCACACATTGTTTCTCCTGCAATCTGCTATGGCTGCCTAAAACATGCATACAGCTGTATTAGCGATGCTCAGTGAGAAATAGTGCCAAGTTGCATGCAAACAGTGTTTATGCTAGGTACACACGATACAATTTTTGGACAGGTTTACTGTCAGATCGATTATTTCCAACAGATCCGATCTGATTTCCGCTCGATTTTCCATTCACTTCTATTACTTCACTTAACTTCTATTCACTTCTATCGGAAAATCGATCGGAAATCAGAAAATCGATCGGATATCTGATCGGACCTGTTGGAAATAATTGAACTGACAGTGAATCTGTCCGAAAATTGTATCGCGTGTACTTAGCATTACAGTTGGCCAATCATATGCACTTTCTGTCGATAGTGACAATTAGCATTTTTTGGGCATATTATTTGCATCTCATAGACCATCTGTATTGTTTATACAGTTTTTTGCCTTATGTCATTGTTGTTCAGAGAATCATGCAGTATTGTTATGGCTATTGTAGGCTGTAATATATGCCTTATGCTGGGTACGCACGATGCTTTTTTTGGTCGATTTCCCGTTCAATCGATTTTTGATTCACTTTTCAATTTCCTGCTCGATTCTCTTATCTTTTCTTATGAATTCACTTCTATGAGAAATCAAGCGGTAAAACGATCAAAAGTAATATCGGACATGATATAAATTTTCAATCGAATGCATCTATCAACCACAAAATTGCAACGTATGTACCTAGCATAAAAGGGAGACTTAAGTCTGTCTAAAAAATGTAGTTTTACTGGGGCTTCCACTGGCCCCCTGCAGTCGACCTGTGTCTGGGCCGGTACTCTTGGTTGTTTCGGTCCCCCGCGGTTTATCAGTTTCGCTTTTGGCGATGACAGGCCACTGTGCCTGCACGGCCCGGGCTGCGCGTGTCCTCATTCGCGCTCCCGTCACCTGGAACGTCCTGTGCAGGCGCAGTAGAGATTTTCTCGTACAGGCTCAGTCACTGAAATTGAAACTGAGCCGGGGCGAGGGACTGGAGCATCCTAGAGTACCGGCGCAGGCACAGGCCGACTGCAGGGGGCCGATAGAAGCCTCAGGGATTTTTTAAACTGACTTAAGAATCCCTTTAAGTTGCATACTCGCCTTTGACGAATGTCCCCCGTCATGGATCAGTTCCTGATCCCCTTGGGCGACATTGCTGGGCTGCACACACGTTTGTCAGCTGTGTAGCTGGCAACGCGCTGTGTTGCTATGCGGGGGTCAGGCAGGGGCGACGACGAGCGGCATGTATGTGATGTCACGTGGTGGGCGGGGTAGTAGCGTAGACAATGGGATTGGCAAAGGCATCAGCATCGCTGGGGTTGAGTAGATACGCCCGGCGGATCGTTCATGGGTTGGGGGTTGCTGGCTACCATACACACGCCTGTTTTTTCTGCTATATCCCTAACTATACTACAGTATAGCGTAGTGTCCAGAGCCTGGAAGTGCTACCAGGAGACAGGCCGGAACATCAGGAGACGTGGAGGAGGCTGTAGGAGGGATGGTAACAACCCAGCAGCAGGACCGCTGCTTCCACCTTTGTGCAAGGAGGAACAGGAGGAGTTCTGCCAGAGCCCTGCAAAATAACTTCCAGCAAGCCCCAAATGTGTATGCGTCTGCTCAAACAGTCAGAAATAGAGCTGTCTCGAACCTCCGATTTTAGGTTCTCGAACCTCGAACAAGAACTTCCGCAAAAGTTCGCGATCCGCAATAGACTTCAATGGGCAGGCGAACTTTCAAAACTACAAACACTAATTCTGGCCACTAAAGTGACAGAACAGATGTTTCAAGGGGTCTAACACCTGGAGGGGGGCGTGGCGGAGTGGGATACACGTCAAAAGTCCCGGGAAAAAATCCGGATTTGACGCACAGCAGGGTTTAAGGGTAAAAATCACATTGCATTGCTAAATTGGAGGCCTGAAGTGCTTTAAAATGTCTTGCATGTGCATACATCAATCAGATAGCGTAATTAGTGTACTGCTTCACACTGACAAACTCACTGTGTAACACACCGCAAACAGCTGTTTGTGTAGTGACGGCCGTGGTGGACTGGTGCGCACCATGCCGAGAGTGCAGGCGATGGCGGTTTTCAAGCCCATATGGTCGCCGGGCTGAGGTAGCTCAATGACAAAACAACAGTGACTGTGTATCCAGCTGATCGAATTTGGTCTGTCCACAATGAAGCAATGACCTTATTATCTTCTTGGGTCAGGTGTGCCCCCCAACCCCAACACACTCATTTAGCTGGTCATTGCTTCATTGTGATACGCAAGCCCTTTCACCACGGCAAGGTAATGATACGAAGGGGAATTGACACATGTACATGCCTTAAAAATTCAGAGTTCCACCTGGAGTCCTGGACCCTGTTGGTGGTCACTAACTAAGATGGCGCCGGGTGAGGACGCCACGGCCACAGGGCTCCGGTCTTTTTCTGTTTTTTCCCCCTAACTCCCCCGCTGGCGACCTCCCGTCCACCTCCATTCACCTGTGGATGATGCAGGGGGCTCGGATGTGCCCCGCGGGCTGCTGGAGGATCGGGAGGTCGCGTGCTCTGCTCCGCTGCGGGGTGGGGATCGTCTGACCTGGGGAATCCGCCAGGGGAGCCGGAACACCACTCTGGAGCCAGGAAAGCCGGGACACCGCACGCAGCGCCGTATCCATGCAGCACATGGTTTGCTCTCCTGCCGGGGACCAAACGGAGAGGGGCAGCGGCGGCTCCACAATGCCCTCGGTCGCTCAGGACTGTCGGGGGCTGCCGCCTGGGAAGAAGCCGCATTATGCCCCCGCCGCCAACACGTGCTCCCGCCGCCACCACTTGCCGACCAGGGCCGCCGCCGGAGACCTCCCCCAGTGACCTCCCCATCACAGGACTGCTGGGGTTGCCGGCCACCCTCCACCACGGGTCGCCCAGGGACCAGCAAGGACACATGGGTCACCCGCCACGTGCGGAGGAGGCCTGCCTGCAGCGGCTCCCCAGTCACCAGGACCACGACCAGGCTGCCACCGTGCTGATGGAGGGCCTGTGACTGCTCCTCGCAGCCACAGAGAAGGTATGCTGCCCCTGGCCTGTCCACCTCTGCTGCCTAGCCAGGGTGCCCCCTTCCCGGCCTGATGTCCACCAATGGGGCCTAGCCGAGGTGCCCCCCGGCCTCATGTCCACCACTGCTGGGTGGCCCCAGGCCCCATGCCCACCACTGCTGCCCAGCAAAGGTGCCCCCTGGCACCACAGTCTCATGTCCACCACTGCTGGGTGGCCCCAGGCCCCACGTTCACCACTGCTGCCCCCTGGCACCACAGGGCCCCACTGGGTCTGAACCCTCATCACCCAGCCATGCGGACCCTGAAATTAGGAGCGATTCTCCTGGAGTAACCTGGCTCAAGTGATCCCTGCTGGCCGCCTCCATCACGACCCCCCCCCCCCCCCCCCCCCAGCATCCTCTCTACTTTCCGCGGACAATCGGAGCACCTGTCTAGTTGGGAGCGCGTCGCTGTGTAGCGTCCAGTGCCGAAAATGGCAGCGCTCATATCAGCTCTCAGGCTGCTCCTCCAGTCCCACTCTTTTTCTGTCCCGCTATCAGTGTATGTCTTGCTATGCTATGTGTGTATTACGTAAATTGTACGTGTATGCTGTAATGCTCTGTTTGTATTATGTTACTGTACGTGTATGCTGTAATGCTCTGTTTTTGCTTTGATTTTGCTTTTGTTTATACGTATGTACCTATGCTTAATTGTATACGACGCTCTGCTTAAATGTACGCACAAACTGTAATGTTGCCCTATGTATGCTTGTCCCACGTCCACGTATGTACCATGCTATTTTCTGTTTTCACCAACGACCCTGTATGCGCCAAAACCAATTCCGGGTACAATTCACCTTTGTACTTGGCGAAATAAATTCTGATTCTGATTCTGATTCTGATTCTGGTGGCGGAGAAGGCAGTCAAGCGGCCTGCAGGCAGAGATGCTGTGTGGGGAGCGACTTTCTCTTGGGGCAGGCAGTCACACAGCGTGCAGGCAGAGATGCTGTGTGTGGGACTGACTTACTCTTCGGGTGGGCAGTAGCCCTCCGGGATCCATGCCTCATTCATTTTGATAAAGGTGAGCTACTGAACAGTTTTTTTGACCTAGGCGACTTCTCTTCTCAGTGACAATGCCTCCAGCTGTGCTGAAGGTCCTTTCTGACAGGACACTTGAGGCAAGGCAAGACAGAAGTTGGATGGCAAATTGTGACAACTCTGGCCACAGGTCAAACCTGCGCACCCAGTAGTCCAGGGGTTCATCGCTGCTCATAGTGTCTACATCCAGACTTAAGGCCAGGTAGTCGGCTACCTGCCAGTCGAGGCGTTGGTGGAGGGTGGATCCGGAAGGGCTAAGGCGAGGCGTTGGACTTAAGAATGTCCGCATGTCCGACATCACCATGAGATCGCTGGAGCGTCCTGCCCTTGCCTGCGTGGACATGGGAGATGGGTATCAATACAAAGTGCAGTTGTCACACACACAGGTACCGTGAACAGGTGCAGTGACTGGTATATAACACTGCGTGCTTCTGTCACGCAGCTACAGTAAACATGAACATTTATGCAGTGATTGTTATTACAAATGTACAGCTGTCACACACACAGGTACTGTGAACAGGTGCAGTGACTGGTTTATAATATCCCTTGTGAAACCATATGCTGGTGTGGTTGGCCCTGGGTTCCTCCTAATGCAAGACAATGCTACACCTCATGTGGCTAGATCGTGTTAGCAGTTCCTGCAAGATGAAAGCATTGATGCTATAGGCTGGCCTGCCCGTTCCCAAGACCTGAATCCAATTGAGCACATCTAGGACACTATGGGCCTGATTCACAAAGCGGTGCAAACTTTTTCGCGGACTTTTTCGCGCGCAATTTGCCGCGATTTGCGTGATCGCGGACTTTTGCGCGCGCAATTTGCCGCAATTTGCGCACGCAAATGTCCGCGATCGCGCGAATCGCGGCAAATTGCGCACGAAAAAGTCATCGAAAAGGTTTGCACCGCTTTGTGAATCAGGCCCTATGTCTCACTCCATGCACCAACGCCATATTGCACCACAGACTGTCCAGGAGTTGATGGATGCTTTAGTCCAGGTCTGGAAGGAGATCCCTTTAGAGACCATCCGCCATCTCATCAGGAGCATGCCCAGGTGTTGTAGGGAGGTCATACAGGCATGTGGAGGCCACATACACTACAGAGTCACATTTTGTCTTGTTTTAAGGACATCAAAGTTGGATCAGCCTGTAGTGTTTTTTTCCACTATAATTTTGAGTGTGACTCCAAATCCAGACCTCCATGGGATGATAAATTGATTTCCACTAATCATTTTTTGTGATTTCATTGTCAGCACATTCAACTATGTAAAGAACTAAGTATTTAATACAAATATTTAATTCATTCAGATCTAGGATGCCTTACGTTGTGTTCCCTTTATTTTTTCGAGCAGTGTATTTTGCCATCCCACAGAGATATGATTCCAGAGATTTCTAACGCACAAATCTGAGAGACCATAGTTCTGCTTCAATGATCGGAGTGTGTGGCCTTCACAGAATGTAGCCGGTGAGCACTTACTTTTCCCAGCCTAGGCTAGACTTTTACAGCAGGCACTTCCTGATCAATTATAAAAATGATTATTATCAATTATTTTATATTCAAGTATAAAAATATGAACCTATGAACATATGAAATATATTTGAATATAAATCTATGCACTTTTCATTTTACCAGCAGGAAGACATAGCTAAACATGAGTGCTGCTATTGCAGCAATCAGGGGCATAACTGCAGAGCAGCCCCTGCAATCTCAGAGGGGCCCAGAGCGGTGAGGGGACCACAACTACTAGCCTTACCTTCCTCCAATAAAGTTGTCCATTCCTCAGTTCGGGTGTTTTTGTGGCTACTAGTGTTGGGCGAACATCTAGATGTTCGGGTTCGGGCCGAACAGGCCGAACATGGCCGCGATGTTCGGGTGTTCGACCCGAACTCCGAACATAATGGAAGTCAATGGGGACCCGAACTTTTGTGGTTTGTAAAGCCTCCTTACATGCTACATACCCCAAATTTGCAGGGTATGTGCACCTTGGGAGTGGGTACAAGAGGAAAAAAAAATTAGCAAAAAGAGCTTATAGTTTTTGAGAAAATCGATTTTAAAGTTTCAAAGGGAAAACTGTCTTTTAAATGCGGGAAATGTCTGTTTTCTTTGCACAGGTAACATGTTTTTTGTCGGCATGCAGTCATAAATGTAATACATATAAGAGGTTCCAGGAAAAGGGACCGGTAACGCTAACCCAGCAGCAGCACACGTGATGGAACAGGAGGAGGGTGGCGCAGGAGGAGAAGAAGGCCACGCTTTGTGAGACACAACAACCCCGGCCTTGCATGAGGGCAAGAAGCGTGCGGATAGCAGGCTTTGTACCGCCATGCAGTCATAAATGTAATAAAGATAAGTGGTTCAATAAACAGGGACCACGCGGCAACGCTAACCCAGCAGCAGCAGACGTGATGGAACAGGAGCAGGCGCAGGAGGAGAAGGCCACGCTTTGTGAGACACAACAACCCAGGCCTTGCATGAGGGCAAGAAGCGTGCGGATAGCAGGCTTTGTACCGCCATGCAGTCATAAATGTAATAAAGATAAGTGGTTCAATAAACAGGGACCACGCGGCAACGCTAACCCAGCAGCAGCAGACGTGATGGAACAGGAGCAGGCGCAGGAGGAGAAGGCCACGCTTTGTGAGACACAACAACCCAGGCCTTGCATGAGGGCAAGAAGCGTGCGGATAGCAGGCTTTGTACGGCCATGCAGTCATAAATGTAATAAAGATAAGTGGTTCAATAAACAGGGACCACGCGGCAACGCTAACCCAGCAGCAGCAGACGTGATGGAACAGGAGGAGGCGCAGGAGGAGAAGGCCACGCTTTGTGAGACACAACAACCCAGGCCTTGCATGAGGGCAAGAAGCGTGCGGATAGCATGCTTTGTACCGCCATGCAGTCATAAATGTAATAAAGATAAGTGGTTCAATAAACAGGGACCACGCGGCAACGCTAACCCAGCAGCAGCAGACGTGATGGAACAGGAGCAGGCGCAGGAGGAGAAGGCCACGCTTTGTGAGACACAACAACCCAGGCCTTGCATGTGGACAAAAAGCGTGCGGATATAGCAGCAATGCTTTTTGCCGCCATGCAGTCATAAATGTAATACAGATGAGAGGTTCAATAAACAGGGCCCGGAAACGCAACACCATCCCAGATGTTCATTGGTCATGTTACTTGGTTGGGGTCCTGGAGTGTTGCGTAGTCATTTCCAATCCAGGATTGATTCATTTTAATTTGAGTCAGACGGTCTGCATTGTCTGTAGAGAGGCGGATACGCCGATCTGTGACGATGCCTCCGGCAGCACTGAAACAGCGTTCCGACATAACGCTGGCTGCCGGGCAAGCCAGCACCTCTATTGCGTACATTGCCAGTTCGTGCCAGGTGTCTAGCTTCGATACCCAATAGTTGAAGGGTGCAGATGGATGGTTCGACACAGCTACGCCATCTGACATGTAGTCCTTGACCATCTTCTCCAGGCGATCGGTGTTGGAGGTGGATCTGCACGCTTGCTGTTCAGTGGGCTGCGGCTGCATGGGTGTCAGAAAATTTTCCCACTCCAAGGACACTGCCGATACCATTCCCTTTTGGGTACTAGCTGCGGCTTGCGTTGTTTGCTGCCCTCCTGGTCGTCCTGGGTTTGCGGAAGTCAGTCTGTCTGCGTACAACTGGCTAGAGGAGGGGGAGGATGTCAATCTCCTCTCTAAAGTCTCCACAAGGGCCTGCTGGTATTCTTCCATTTTGACCTGTCTGACTCTTTCTTCAAGCAGTTTTGGAACATTGTGTTTGTACCGTGGATCCAGAAGGGTATAAACCCAGTAATTGGTGTTGTCCAGAATGCGCACAATGCGTGGGTCACGTTCAATGCAGTCTAGCATGAATTGAGCCATGTGTGCCAGAGTCCTACCAGAATCCTCATCATCCTCTTGTGAGCGTTGTGATAGTTGTTGTGATGCATCATAGTCGTCACCTTCCTCCTGGTCTGCTTCTGCTGACCATTCGCGTTGAATTGTGGAAGTCCAACGTGCACCGCTCTGGCCCTCGTCAGTGGTGGCATGAAATTCCTGCTCCAACTCCAGCTGTTCCTCCTCCTCTTCTTCGTCATAGCTGCTGGGGCCAGCGTTCCCTGAGGCGGATGGCCTGATGTTGGTACCATCACGCTGATCGTTTTCTCCTTCAGATTCCCCCAGTTGCATCATGACAGCTGTTTCCTTGATTTTTAACATCGACCTCTTCAGTAAACACAGCAGTGGTATGGTAATGCTGACTGAAGAGTTGTCACTGCTCACAAGCAACGTGGATTGCTCAAAATTTTGGAGGACTTGGCAGAGGTCCAACATGTTGGCCCAATCGGATCCACAGAAGCTTGGCAGCTGGCCGGATGCGCCTCGGTACTGCGCCGTCATGTACTGGACCACTGCACTCTTCTGCTCGCAAAAGCGGGCTAGCATGTGCAGCGTAGAATTCCAGCGCGTAGGGACATCACACAGCAAGCGATGGTGGGGGAGATTGAAGCGCTCCTGCATCTTGGCGAGTGCCCCCGAAGCAGTACTGGAATTTCTACAATGTTTGGACACTCGACGCACCTTCAACAGCAGATCGGGCACGCCTGGGTATGTCCTCAGGAACCGCTGAACTACTAGGTTCATCACGTGCGCCAGGCAAGGGATGTGTGTCAGCTTAGCCAACCTTAAAGCGCGAATGAGATTACTCCCATTATCACACACAACCATGCCCGGTTTCAGGTCCAGCGGTGCCAGCCACAAATCCGTCTGTTCCTTTATTCCCCTCCAAATTTCCTCCCCTGTGTGCTGCTTATCCCCAAGGCAGATTAGCTTCAGCAACGCTTGCTGACGCATGCCAACAGCTGTGCTGCACTGCTTCCACGATCCTACTGCTGCTGGGTTAGCGTTTCCGGATGAGGTACAGCTTTGAGATGCGTTGGAGGAGAAGGAGTCAGAGAGGTAGGTGCTGCTGTTATCCAGTGGGAGGGACGGCGGTGCAGCTGTTTGTGGCGTGGGCAACACCCGTGCCGTAGCAGGTGAGGAATCGCTGCCAGGCTCCACAAGGTTCACCCAGTGCGCGGTAAGGGAGATGTATCGACCCTGGCCGAACGCACTCGTCCAGGTGTCAGTGGTGAGGTGAACCTTGCAGGCAACGGCATTCTTCAAGCTTCGGGTTATTTTGCTGACCACGTGCTCATGCAACTCAGGCACTGCAGAGCGTGCAAAGTGGTAGCGGCTGGGAACCACGTAACGTGGGATGGCCACTGACATCATGCCCTTGAAGCTGTTTGTCTCCACCAATCGATATGGCAGCATTTCGCAGGCCAGAAGCTTGGCTATGCTGGCTGTTACTGCCACGGCCCGGGGGTCATTTGCTGGCAATTTCCTCTTGCGCTCAAACATCTCCGACACAGACAACTGAACCGTAGCGCTGCACACGGAAGGGCTGTTGGTTGTTGTGTTTGATGAACACTGGGAGACCTCAAGAGCACTACTCCGGAAAGTGACAGTGTCAGCGTCGTCTGATGTTTGTGAATGTTGTGAACCACGCAATGGCTGGGCTACTGCTGCTGCTGAGGCGGGTCTGGTGAACCCAAGGGAGGCAGTGTTGTTTCTGGTACCCTGTCCTGACGCGTTTGCCCAAAGAGTGGGATGTTTGGATAGCATGTGACGGCTCATGCTGGTGGTGGAGAGGTTGTTAATATTTTTCCCCCTGCTCAGGCGGGTCTTGCACACCTTGCAAATCGCCATGGTAACATCCTCAGTGCAGTCTTCAAAGAAAGCCCAGACTTTGGAGCACCTGCCTCCTTGCTGGCGATTTCTGTTTGCTCCTCTTTTGCCTCTCACTTGAACTTCCACGCTTGTGGTGCCTGAAATTGCGCGCCGCCTACCTTGTGGCACAAGGCGAACTCGTGCAGCAGTGTGTTCTTCAACAGACTCATCTGTGCTGCTGCTACGACGGCGATGTTCTCGTTCACAAACAAAATCTGGGTCTCTGTCCACATTGTCCATACCCTCCTCTTCCATCTCCTCAAACTCGTCATATGTCATTGTGGGCCACCGCCGTGGAGTAGAGCTCCCCACAACAACCTCTGCGCAGCACACTCCAACGTCGTCTTCCAGATCTTGTCGGCCGACCTCCTGCAATTGCAACCCCTCCTGCCCAAATTGCTCTGGGATTTGGGTTTCCGAGTCCTCTTCGGACTCGCCTCGTATTTCAGTGCGCGGTACATTTCCCACAGTTAACGGTTGTGAATCCAGGCACAACATTTCTGGCTGTTCCTCCATTGACCTTTGAAAGGTGGAAGTTTGTTGGGCTGGGAATAGCTCCTGCGAATACCCCATTGTGTCCTGAGGTAATTCATCGGACTGGTTATCTGGCAGTTGTGTGCGTGGTGTCGCTGCCGGTTGTGTCAGCTTTGTGCCCACTGGCTCCTTGTAACTGGCTGAGGACTCGGACCTCGTGCGTGATGTGCTGGTGCTGCTTAACCCACTGCTGGACGCTTGAGAGGTCATCCAAGTAATTATCTGGTCCTGTTCTTTTGGATTTGTGAGGGTTGTTGTCCTGGACAACATGGGTGGTATTGAGTGGGTTTTCTTGGGTGCTCCCCTGTGGCCTGTACGTGAACCGTCAGGGGAAACACCTCTTCCCTTGCCCCTCCCTCTTTCACCGGATTTCTTCCTCATTTCACTTATCCTTACAGTACACGCTGACTGGCAGCAGTACAGTGGCAGTACAGAAATGCTATACAGTACCACTATTCCCAGCAGCGACACAGAGCACAATGCTATACAGTGACGGGTGAGCGGTGTACCACTATTCCCAGCAGACACAGAACAGTGAACAGAATGCTATATAGTGTGGCTGAGCGAGCGGTGTACCACTATTCCCAGCAGACACAGAACAGTGAACAGAATGCTATATAGTGTGGCTGAACGAGCGGTGTACTACTGTTCCCAGCAGACACAGAACAGTACACAGAATGCTATATAGTGTGGCTGAACGAGCGGTGTACTACTGTTCCCAGCAGACACAGAACAGTACACAGAATGCTATATAGTGTGGCTGAACGAGCGGTGTACTACTGTTCCCAGCAGACACAGAACAGTGAACAGAATGCTATATAGTGTGGCTGAGCGAGCGGTGTACCACTATTCCCAGCAGACACAGAACAGTGAACAGAATGCTATATAGTGTGGCTGAGCGAGCGGTGTACCACTATTCCCAGCAGACACAGAACAGTAAACAGAATGCTATATAGTGTGGCTGAGCGAGCGGTGTACCACTATTCCCAGCAGACACAGAACAGTGAACAGAATGCTATATAGTGTGGCTGAGCGAGCGGTGTACCACTATTCCCAGCAGACACAGAACAGTGAACAGAATGCTATATAGTGTGGCTGAGCGAGCGGTGTACCACTATTCCCAGCAGACACAGAACAGTGAACAGAATGCTATATAGTGTGGCTGAGCGAGCGGTGTACCACTATTCCCAGCAGACACAGAACAGTGAACAGAATGCTATATAGTGTGGCTGAGCGAGCGGTGTACTACTGTTCCCAGCAGACACAGAACAGTACACAGAATGCTATATAGTGTGGCTGAACGAGCGGTGTACTACTGTTCCCAGCAGACACAGAACAGTACACAGAATGCTATATAGTGTGGCTGAACGAGCGGTGTACCACTATTCCAAGCAGACACAGAACAGTGAACAGAATGCTATATAGTGTGGCTGAGCGAGCGGTGTACCACTATTCCCAGCAGACACAGAGTGGCAGTAAACAGAATGCTATATAGTGTGGCTGAGCGAGGTACACAGAGTGGCAGTAAACAGAATGCTATATAGTGTGGCTGTGCAAGCGGTGTACTACTATTCCCAGCAGACACAGAGTGGCAGTAAACAGAATGCTATATAGTGTGGCTGAGCGAGGTACACAGAGTGGCAGTAAACAGAATGCTGAGCGAGCGGTGTACTACTATTCCCAGCAGCGACACACAATGACTGGGGGGGACCCTGGCTAGCGTGGCTGGAGCGCGAACTACCCTGCCTGCCTACCCAAAGCTAAACCCACAGACAAATGGCGGAGATATGACGTGGTTCGGGTATTTATTTACCCGAACCACGTGACAGTTCGGCCAATCAGAGCGCGTTCGGGTCCGAACCACGTGACCCGTTCGGCCAATCACAGCGCTAGCCGAACGTTCGGGGAACGTTCGGCCATGCGCTCTTAGTTCGGCCATATGGCCGAACGGTTTGGCCGAGCACCGTCAGGTGTTCGGCCGAACTCGAACATCACCCGAACAGGGTGATGTTCTGCAGAACCCGAACAGTGGCGAACACTGTTCGCCCAACACTAGTGGCTACACATGTTCTGGGTGTGAACATGTCCACATTTGTTTTATAACACTTGCAAAATGGGCCCCCAGGCTATTAGGGTCCTCTCGCCCCTGATTTTTACTTTAATCATGGAAACCGTAGCCCAGAAATTAGTTCTCATTCTGGTATAGATGGCATCAACAATGACAATAAATTATTACTAGCCTGCAATCTCACTGAGGATCATAAGAATTAGATATCCTCGAATTTTCCCTTCCCAATTGCTGAGACCACTATTTCCTACCCTGGCATACAGGTACAGTTCATGTAGATGAGATTCTTAGCTGTTGTGTTTCATTTATGGGTTAATGATAGCCTGTAATTTCTGAATTCTCATAAATAGCTCTCCGCTGCACTTTGTTTAACTCCAGGATATTGATCTGTGATATACAATACTGACTATTGTTATATGAATATCCTCCAAGAAGCCATTAGCTTCCACATATAATCTGATGGTATTGTTCTATTTCTGTTTTACCTTGCTGTGCTGTTTCTAGTTTTCAAATGAAAGGGGAAGCAGAAAATAAGTCTGAAATACACTATTATTAAAGAGAGAAGGCCTTCAAGTCAAGTATTTCCAATCAAATAAAAAAGAAACATACATACATGGCAGCCATACTAAATGGATATATTACACATGCTGCGGAACAATCATTCATTATTCCTATGTTCTTAGATAGAAAATTAGGGCTAGTGTACAATGCGTGGTGCATTAGCGGGCACAGTGAAGAAGAGAACAATGTGCTTGGGGTTGATCAGGGATCATTGTCACTATAGAGCCCCCATGCAGGGCCGGCCCGCTCATGAGGCGGGGTGAAACATTTGCCTCAGGCGGCATTTCTGGGGGGGCGGCACCTGCCTGTCTATGGGTGCAGGGGGCCGCCCGCCGAGCTCGAGGGGTAGCGGGCAGAAAGGGGGTATTGGGCCTAGCGGTGGGGAGGGGGGTCGGACCCCCCCCCTCCCTCGCCTGGATCCCCCGATCTGCGCTCCCTCCAGCTTTAAAAAGTGAAGTACCAGCTCTATGATTTAGAGGCAACGGGCGGGGATCACTCACCTTTTCCGCGTTCCAGCGTGCGCTCCACTGACGTCACTTCCTGCAACGCCGCCCACTGTATTGTAAGTGGACGGCGTTGCAGGAAGTGACGTCAGTGAAGTGCACGATGGAACACGGAAAAGGTGAGTGATCCCTGCCCGTTGCCTCTTAATCATAGAGCTGGTACTTAACTTTTTAAAGCTGGAGGGGAGCGCAGATCGGGGGACCCAGGCGAGGGAGGGGGGGTCCGACCCCCCCTCCCCACCGCTAGCCCCAATACCCCCTTCCTGCCCGCTACCCCTCGAGCTCGGCGGCCCCCCCACCCACGGACGGACGAGGGGGGGGGGGGGGGGGGGTTTGCGGGGATTTTTCCTAATTTTGCCTCAGGCGGCAAAAAGTCTAGGGCTGGCCCTGCCCCCACGTCATATCTTTAGGTAACATCAGTGGGCTCCTGTACATACACATGCCAACCGGCTATCTCTGCCAAGACTGTAGCATGTGTGCAGCAGCCCCCAACACCTGTCGAATCATTAACAGTCAATTGACTTGGCTTAGGGCATTGTTTCTCCCTCTGCCTGCATGCTCTGCCCTGTGCCATTCCGTCAGCTAGCAAATCGTCAGTACTGTACCCTATCTCAACGGTCACCCGGGAGATCGAGTCCTGAAACCTGCCGTGCGAAAATCGTTGTATGTACTGTATGTACCTAGATTTAGCTCTACAGTTACCCAGACACAAGAAGCTTGGTGCACAGGATGTAGGAGCAGCAGTTTATGATTCCTTAAAGCAGTAGGATCAGCCATACTATGCCAGGGAAAAAAAACACATATATAAGTAGATAAATACTTGATCTACTTACATAACACATGTATTATACTGTCCACGTTTTGATTTCAGTGAATGTTATTTAGTAAATGATGAGAATTCTGTTAGTGGTGGGGGCCATGTCTTTTGCCCACAGTTAAGGCTAACTCGTGATGTCATTTCTGCCCTTTACTTTTTTTCTTGTCTCCTCCAATCGCTGAGTCGCCTCAGCCTTGCTTGTAAACACAAGTGAGTAGGGGATTTAGAGATGAGCGTAATGACGTAATTATGATTTCGCGAAATTTCGCGTAATTAGTGTAATTACGATTATGGGCGTAAGTACATAATCGTAATGAAGAAGGATTTCGCGAAATTTCGCGTAAGCGTAATTTTTCGCGTAATTTTCGCATTACTGTGGGTATTACGAAATTAATGGGTATGGCCATGCTCCCAAGCGGAAAAGTTGACGCATGGATCAATGTTAGGTAGCCGCCGACTTTAAGGGTTAATAGCAAAGCCCCCTTAAATGCTAAGAGCCTCAAATTTGGAGAATATATTAAGGAGATCAGGAGGAATAAGAGGAAAAAAATTTTTTTCAAAAAGACCTTATAGTTTTTGAGAAAATCGATGTTAAAGTTTCAAAGTAAAAATGTATACAGTTAAAAACCCACCGACTTTAACGGTTAATAGCAAAGCCTGCTTAAAGTTTAGGAACACCAAATTCCTAGGGTATATTAAGGGGATCAGTGGGAATAAGAGGAAAAATTTTTTTTTCAAAAAGACCTTATAGTTTTTGAGAAAATCGATTTTTAAGTTTCAAGGGCAAAAATGTCTTTTAAATGCGGAAAATGTCAGTTTTTTTTGCACAGGTAACAATAGTGTATTATTTTCATAGATTCTCCCAAGTGGGAAGAGTTTTACTTACTTCGTTCTGAGTGTGGGAAATATAAAAAAAAAACGACGTGGGGTCCCCCCTCCCAGACCTCTTTAACCCCTTGTCCCCCATGCAGGCTGGGATAGCCAGAATGCGGAGCACCGGCCGCGTGGGGCTCCGCACCCTGACTATACCAGCCCACATGGTCCATGGATTGGGGGGTCTCGGAAGGGGAGGGGCAGCCAAGCTTTCCCCTCCCCCTCCAAGCCCTTGTCCAATCCAAGGACAAGGGGCTCTTCTCCACCTCCGATGGGCGGTGGAGGTGGAGGCCGCGATTTCCTGGGGGGGGGGGTTCATGGTGGAATCTGGGAGTCCCCTTTAAAAAGGGGTCCCCCAGATGCCCACCCCCCCTCCCAGGAGAAATGAGTATAGAGGTACTTGTACCCCTTACCCATTTACTTTAAGAGTTAAAAGTAAATAAACACACAATCACTTAGAAAAAGTATTTTAACTACTTCACCACTGAGGGGTTTTACCCCCTGACCACCAGAGCAATTTTCACCTTTCAGCGCTCTTTCTATTCATTCGTCTATAACTTTATTATTACTTATCCCAATGAAATGAACTATATCTTGTTTTTTTGCCACCAATTAGGCTTTCTTTAGGTGGGACATTATGCCAAGAATTATTTTATTCTAAATGTGTTTTAATGGGGAAATAGGAAAAAATGTGGGAAAAAATTATTATTTTTCAGTTTTCGGCCATTATAGTTTTTAAATAAAGCATGCTACTGTAATTAAAACACATGAAATGTATTAACCCATTTGTCCCGGTTATAAAACCATTTAAATTATGTCCCTATCACAATGTTTGGCGACAATATTTTATTTGGAAATAAAGGTGCATTTTTTTCAGTTTTGCATCCATCCCTAATTACAAGCCCGCAGTTTATAAAGTAACAGTGTTATACCCTCTTGACATAAATATTTAAAAAGTTCAGTCCCTAAGGTAACTATTTATGTTTTTTTTTTTTATTGTATTTTTTTTTTTTATTACAAAAAAAAAATAAAAATTGGGGAGTGTGGGAGGTAATGAGTTAATTTATTGTGTAAATGTAATGTTTGTATATGTAAAATGCTTTTAGGGTGTAGTTTACTATTTGGCCACAAGATGGCCACAGAGTGTTTGTTTACATGCGACCTGTAAGCGTCCGGAAGGACGCTTACAGGAAGCAGTAGGAGGCTGGGAGACTCACAATGATCTCGCTGTTTCTGAAAGAAGCAGCAGATCATTGCGGGGGCTAGATCAACGAACGGGAATGGATTTTCCCGTTCATTGATCTCCGGGCGAGCGGGCGGCGGCGTGCACGAGCGGCGGGTGCGCGCGCACGAGCGGCGGGAGCGCGGACAGCGGCGGTAGCGCGGAAGGTATGGATTTCTCCGTCCCTGGTTTTTTAGGAGGGAAAAAAGGGGCGGAGAAATTCGTACCGCTGGGGGTAAAGTGGTTAATTGAACAAAAAACATAACCACGAAAAAAGTCCTTTAATATTCTTAATTAACCAATTATACTTACCTGTCCCTTTAAATAAATGATCCCTCGCAATATCCTCGGAAATGTTCTATCAGTTACAATGTAACAAAGTTATTACAATGTAACAACTTTGTTACATTGTAACTACGCCGCACCCGACGTCACTCGCCGCTCAGCCGCCGCATACGCATCCGTGCAGGACGCTAAGTCCCCGCTGGCCCCCGCTGTCCACCCCGCCCACATCTGTCACCCACATGTCACTCACATGTGAGTGACATGTGGGTGACATGTGGGAGAGGCGGGGAGGGCAGCGGAGTCGGCGGAACTTAGCGTCCTGCACGGAGTCCGGACCCGACAGAGCTCTGAGCTATATAGCTCAGAGCTCTCTAAGCATCTTTGTATTTGGGCTCCAAGGAGCCCCATTGGTCCTTAGCAGACCAATGGGGTTCCTTCAAATCAGAAGGAACCCCATTGGTCTGCTAAGGACCAATGGGGCTCCTTGGAGCCCAAATACAAAGATGCTTAGAGAGCTCTGAGCTATATAGCTCAGAGCTCTGTCGGTACCGTGCAGCACGGACGCGTATGCGGCGGCTGAGCGGCGAGTGGCGTCGGGTGCGGCGTAGTTACAATGTAACAAAGTTGTTACATTGTAATAACTTTGTTACATTGTAACTGATAGAACATTTCCAAGGATATTGCGAGGGATCATTTATTTAAAGGGACAGGTAAGTATTAATGGTTAATTAAGGATATTAAAGGACTTTTTTCGTGGTTATGTTTTTTGTTCAATTAAAATACTTTTTCTAAGTGTTTGTGTGTTTATTTACTTTTAACTCTTAAAGGAAATGGGTAAGGGGTACAAGTACCTCTATACTCATTTCTCCTGGGAGGGGGGGTGGGCATCTGGGGGACCCCTTTTTAAAGGGGACTCCCAGATTCCACCATGAACCCCCTCCCCAGGAAATCGCGGCCTCCACCTCCACCGCCCATCGGAGGTGGAGAAGAGCCCCTTGTCCTTGGATTGGACAAGGGCTCGGAGGGGGAGGGGAAAGCTTGGCTGCCCCTCCCCTTCCGAGACCCCCCAATCCATGGACCATGCGGGCTGGTATAGTCAGGGTGCAGAGCCCCACGAGGCCGGTGCTCCGCATTCTGGCTATCCCAGCCTGCATGGGGGACAAGGGGTTAAAGAGGTCTGGGAGAGGGGACCCCACGTCGTTTTTTTTTTATATTTCCCACACTCAGAACGAAGTAAGTAAAACTCTTCCCACTTGGGGGAATCTATGAAAATAATATACTATTGTTATCTGTGCAAAAAAAACTGACATTTTCCGCATTTAAAAGACATTTTTGCCCTTGAAACTTAAAAATCGATTTTCTCAAAAACTATAAGGTCTTTTTGAAAAAAAAATTTTTCCTCTTATTCCCACTGATCCCCTTAATATACCCTAGGAATTTGGTGTTCCTAAACTTTAAGCAGGCTTTGCTATTAACCGTTAAAGTCGGCAGGTTTTTAAATGTATACATTTTTACTTTGAAAGTTTAACATCGATTTTCTCAAAAACTATAAGGTCTTTTTGAAAAAAAATTTTTTCCTCTTATTCCTCCTTATCTCCTTAATATATTCTCCAAATTTGAGGCTCTTAGCATTTAAGGGGGCTTTGCTATTAACCCTTAAATTCGGTGGCTTTTTTATATTATACGGAGCGTTACGGTTTAACGCGAAATTACGGTAGCGTTTAATGCGAAATTACGGCATGAACGAAACGCGAAATTACGCGTTGAAAATTACGCTTACGGTATTTTCAATTACGATTTTAATGGCAATTACGCTACCGTAATTTCGCATCGTAATCGCAAATTTTGCATGCGTAATTATAGTAATGCGAAATTACGAAAATTTCGGCTCAACTCTAGGGATTAGGTTTCAGATAAGCAGATAGCAGGGAAATAAAGGAAAGAGGAGGAATACATTATAGATAAAAAGAACCCCCAGCATGCAATTCTTTGGCACGACTACTAAAGGGCCAGTGCTCCTAAAGTATGCGATAACTCCAAACCATAACAGCAGAAAAAGTTTTGCAAGTTCTGAATGCAGGATTAGCATCTTTATCACTTAATACACTCAGACCAGTTGCTGTTGAAATTTGATTTTTATGGTGACGATACCACTTTAAAGTGAATCCGAGGGCAGAATGATATGAAGGCTGCCATATTTATTTCCTTTTAAACAATATCAGTTGCCTGGCAGCCCTGCTGGTCTATTTGGCTGCAGTAGTGCCTGAGTCACACCTGAAACAAGCATGCAGCTAATTTTGTTAGATCGGACAATAATGTCAGAAACAGCTGATCTGAATATTCTTGCTCAGGGTCTGTAGCTATAAGTATTAGAGGCAGAGGATCAGCAGGACAGCCAAGCAACTGGTATTGCTTAAAAGGAAATAAATATGGCAGCCTCCATATCACTCTAAGGCCTGGTGCACACCAGAGGAGTTTTTCCCCAAGCTTCCATGGCAGCACTACGGGTATTGTCCCGCCCTCACAATACCTCACAGGACCCCTATGTATAAATGTTTGCTCCTCCCCATTCCATGTGTCTTTTTTTCTGTCCTCACCTCATAGGACCTGCAGGTTTATTCCTGCGCAACTTTTTATTTTGAAACCTCCCTCCTGGCTGCATAAATTGTGGTCTGATTGTAAGTACAGAGTGCCTTTAACTGTACTGCACCTCACAAACTCTAAATGAGTTTTTATAGGTGGACCCCCCTTCTGCTGTCTCTGAGGGGGGTCATGGTATCTGACACTGTGTGGTGTGCCTGTAAGCTACCCAGCCATAAAATGGTGTAGAGCATTTGGCGATACCTGAATTGGTCAGGCTAAAAGCCTGAGTGTGGGGCGGCATCCTTCTTCCTTCCTCCCTTTCCGAGTACTTTCAGTCTCCCCCTCTATGCCGGGGTGTCGGGCCAGCGTGTGCTCCATTGCCGGGATGTTCGGGGTTGACTCCGCCCCTGCCGGCCACGGTGGAGCGCATGACGCAGTGCGACTTCCGACCGTTCCTGCCCGATGATTGGCTGAGGCGGGCAGAGCGGAAGGGCTGTTGGCCGGCCCATTCTCCGCCTCCCTCACTCGTAACAATGTTTTTAAATAGCCTGCGGGCGCGCAGGCAAGATGAGGGTTGCAGATGGCGTGGAGGTCGAGACAGGCAACTGCTCCTTATGGAGGTAAGAGGAGCAGTGATCTGCCGGCGGCATAATACGGGGGGGGGACTAGCTCTCTTGCTAAAACTTCTTGCTAAAACTTCTCTATGCTCCTTTCTAGCTATGGCTTCAGTAAATCGGGGGCCAGCTGTGGATGCCAGGATGCCCCGGTCAGAGCAGCGACATGGAGAGAGGTAAGGAGGGGGGTCAGGTAGGTCCCTCTCTTATTTTAATCTTTTTAAAGGCATATGCTGTATATTTTTTCTCTATTTTTTTCTACAGCAGCCACCGAGGGAAGCAAGGAGAGAAGAAACATTCTCCCAAGAGGCGTTCCTCAAAAGACAGATCTCGTGAGAGGTCCAAAAGACGGAAGTCTAAACATCATAAGAGAAAGTCCAGGTCTAGATCTCCGAGGAATCGTACAACGGACTCGCACCAGAATTATTGTTGGAGTTGCGGTCAGCCGGCCGCTCCAGGAAAAACTGTCTGTATGGACTGCTTTCAGGAGCTAGGAAGACAGGAAATGGCAGAACCAGTTGATGTCTCTGAAATGATCCATAAGGCTGTTCAGGAATCTATCAAAAAGTGTATCTCAGCATTGCCACCTCAGGAATGCCAGCCGTCCACTTCTGCTGCTTCACAGGGGGCTGCCGCGGCGGAGGAAGATATGGAAATTGGCTTTGATTTTTCCCTGGTGGAACCTTTCGTAAGATCAGTTAGGGAGGCCATCGAGTGGGAAGACTCGGAAGAAGAATTGGAAGAAACCAAAAAGAGAACAAAAAAACGTTATTACAAACATCTGAAAAAGGATAGATCCACCTTTCCAGTGATGGAGGAGATCCAAGCGATCATTGAAGAAGAATGGTCAAAACTAGATAAGAAATTACCCCTTACAAACAGATTTTCCAAACTGTATCCTATCCCGACACAAAACGCAAAGCCTCTGGACACAGCACCCCCAGTGGACGCGTCAGTCATAAGACTGGCGAAACATGTCACGCTTCCTCAGGATGACGCGATCTCGTTTAAAGATACACTGGAGAGGAAAGTGGACTTTGATTTGAAGAAGATTTATACTATATCTGGGGGGTCATGTAAACCGGCAATAGCCCTTACGTCAGTGGGGAGAGCTATCAGGAGCTGGTCGGAAACCTTAGAACAAGCCATAGAAGTGGATGATAAAGAGACCATTACCTATGCCCTAGCTAACCTCAAATTATCAGGAGATTTTGTGGGGGAATCGGCCATTGATGTACTAAGAGCTTCGTCCAGGTCAATGTTATATTCAGTGACTGCAAAGAGAGCATTATGGCTGAGAGCGTGGGCAGCGGATCCAGCCTCGAAGCTTTTATGGTGCAAGATCCCATATGATGGGAAGTCCTTGTTCGGAGAGAAGATGGACTCAGCCATCAGTAAAGTGACCGGAGGCAAGTCAGGCTTGATTCCTCAGGATAAGCGTGCGGGGAAACAATCCTCCTTCAGTCAGTCGCAATCCCAGTCGAACAAGTACCGCAATTTCAGAGCGTACAGGCCGGGGAAAAACTACAGAAGAAGTTGGCCATCTGGGCAATCATCTTTTAATAGGTCCCAGAAACAAAAGTCGACTACAACTCCGCCGTCAGGGAAAAAATCCTTTTGACGGTTGCACTGTCCAGGCTGGTCCGGTGGGGTCAAGATTACAGAAGTTTGCCCAGGTGTGGCAGGACAATGTCCAATCACCCTGGGTAAAAAGAACGATTATCACGGGCCATTCTTGGACGTTTCTAAAACAACCACCTCAAGCACATTTCATTCGTACAAGGGTGCCACGGCTACCGGAGAAAAAGCTAATATTACAGGAATATCTAACAGGTCTATTGGACAAGAAAGCTATTGTACCAGTGCCTCTCCAAGATCAAGGAACAGGGTTTTATTCAACACTATTCTTTGTTCAGAAAAAGTCAGGAGACTGGAGACCGGTTCTCAATCTGAAAAGGCTAAACTCTTTAATCTTTCTGGAGAAATTCAAAATGGAGTCAATCAATACGATCATCTCTATTGTACGTCCACAGGATTATTTACTGTCCATAGATCTGGAGGACGCATATTTGCACGTTCCCATAAAACCCAGTTTTCAGAAGTACCTCCGTTTCTCAATACAAGAACATCACTTCCAGTTTGGGTGCCTCCCGTTTGGCATCTGTACGGCCCCCAGGACGTTTTCCAAAATACTAGTGGAAGTCATAGCGCTACTCAGAATACAGAACATAAGAGTCTTCCATTATTTGGACGATGTGCTTCTCCTAGCGGACTCCAGGGAACAAAGTATCGCTCACAGGAAGATTCTTGTAGATACCTTGGAAACCTTCGGATGGCTGATCAACTTCAGGAAAAGCCAGCTGGAACCGTCGAGGGATTTAATCTACTTGGGAGCAAGATTTCTAACGGGAAAGAACTTAGTGTGCATCCCAGATCAGAAGGTTCCGATAATAAAGGAGAGAGTATTACAAATTCTGCTATCTCATCGACTGGAAGCGAGTATTTGTATGAAGACCCTGGGTACCATGGCAGCAGCTATACCCATGGTGCCATGGGCACAATGGCATCAGAGATTCCTCCAACAAGGGTTTCTAAGACAATGGGACGGCGAAAGTCTTCATCAACCAATTATGATAACGCGACTAATGAAGAAGGACCTAAGTTGGTGGCTCTCAGACATAAATCTTCTGAAGGGACTTCCGCTGCTTCCATCTCGTCCAATAGAGATCTCGACAGACGCAAGTATGTGGGGATGGGGAGCAGTCTGCCAGAAACAAACGGCTCAGGGACAATGGCCTGCCTACATCACGCATTGGCCAGCGAACAAACTGGAGCTGCGAGCAGCCTACTGCGCTCTTTGTCATTTTCGACATCTAGTGAAGGACAAGCCAGTACTGATGAAAATGGACAATGTGACGGCAGTCTCCTATATTCGCCACCAGGGAGGAACTCGAAGTTTTTCACTTCTAATGGAAGCAGAGAAAATCTTCAGATTCGCTGTATGCAATCTCCTCTCTTTGACGGCTATTCATATCCCGGGGAATCTAAACATAGTTCCAGATTATCTCAGCCGCCATCAGGTTTCCAAATCAGAGTGGTCTCTGTCCCGGAAGGCATTCAACATGATCTGTGCTCGTTGGGGAGTTCCGGAGGTGGATCTGATGGCGACCAGGTTCAACAAAAAAGCATTGAGATTTTTCAGCAGATTTCCAGATCCGGAGGCGGAAGAAGTGGATGCCCTGACAGCTCCTTGGCACTTTCAACGGGGTTATGTGTTCCCCCCAGTACCAATAATTCTCCAACTACTTTTGAGGTTGAGGAGAGAGAATGTGACGGTATTAGCGGTACTACCAGACTGGCCAAAGCGCCCTTGGTACCCTATAGCTCGACAGATGATGAAGTGCAAACCATTCCTGTTGCCGATCAGCGAAGACCTGCTGAGCCAGGGCCCAGTGTACCATCCGAATCCGACACGTCTGAGACTGATGGCCTGGCAATTGAAAGGAGGAAACTAAGGAGCTTTGGTTGTGATAAATCTGTGATTTCTACACTGATGCAATCAAGGAAGGCCACTACAAATGTATCCTATGAGAGAATTTGGAAGGTTTATCTGGCCTTTGCTGCTACTGGTAACTTTGATCCTTTACAGCCAGAAGTCAGCAACATACTATCCTTTCTGCAGTCAGGAGTGGATAAGGGTCTGAGTTATCACTCAATTAAAGTACAAATCTCAGCTGTGTCTGCCCTTACGTCAGTGAGGTGGGCATTTCATCCACTTGTCAAGAGGTTTGTGGCAGCAGTTATGAGACTACGGCCTCCTATCAAACCAATTTTTGCCCAGTGGGACCTTCCTTTAGTCCTTAACTTCTTGTCGAGTGATATGTTTCATCCAGTAGAACGCTGCTCCCTGGAGAATATAACACTTAAAACAGTGTTTTTGGTTGCAATAACCTCGGCCAGAAGAGTCTCTGAGATCCAGGCCCTTGGTCATCAGGAGCCACATCTAACTTTTCTTGCAGATAGAGTGGTTTTAAGACCTGTACAGGGATACCTACCAAAGGTTGTGTCATCTTATCATTTGAACCAGGAGTGGTCTTTGCCTAAATTAACTTTGCCTGATTCAGAGGACCTGCACCCGCTTGATGTAGCCTCTACGTTAAAGACGTATGTTCAGGTAACCAAGGACTTTAGGAAGTCTAATAGACTGTTCGTTGTCCACTCTGGTTACAGGAAGGGTGTAGCTGCCTCATCGAGAACTATTGCAGCATGGTTAGTCCGCTTAATCCAAAGAGCCTATAAAGCAGCGGACTTAGAACCTCCTAGGGAAATTCGGGCTCAATCAACCAGATATATTGCAACATCCTGGGCGGCACAAGCAAAAGTGGCTCCAGAGAAAGTATGTCAGGCTGCCAACTGGTCAAGCTTGAATACCTTTGTTACTCATTACAGAGTAGATACCTCAACTGACACGACAGTTAACTTTGGAAGAGCAGTGTTATCTTCCGCAGCCAATTCTGCTGATGTTTAATTTCTGTAATAAAGTTGCTTATATTTTTGTTCACCTGCAATGGTCTCCCTCCCTGTTTTTTCTTTGGCTACTTAAGTCCCGTAATGCTGCCATGGAAGCTTGGGGAAAGCAGAAAATTGTATACTAACCTGACGGTAATTTTCCTTTCCCCATGCGTCCATGGCAGCATAGGGTACCCACCACATATTCGGTGAGGTCTAGCTAATGAGACACATGGAATGGGGAGGAGCAAACATTTATACATAGGGGTCCTGTGAGGTATTGTGAGGGCGGGACAATACCCGTAGTGCTGCCATGGACGCATGGGGAAAGGAAAATTACCGTCAGGTAAGTATACAATTTTCTGCTTTCTGAGCGTTTTGAGTTTTTGAAACCTCCTGCTAATGTTATCCTATGTGTCTATGCACACTGGAGTGATGAGGTTTTGTAAAAAAAAAACACCATAGCATTACATTGAGAAGAGCTTTTGAAACCTCTAGCCTTTGGGGAGCTTTTCTGGTGTGTCTCAGCCCAAAGGCCCAGTGCACACCAAAACCGCTAGCAGATCCGCAATACGCTAGCGGTTTTGGGAGCTGATTTCAGAGCGATTCTAGGTATGTTTAGAGAGGTTTTCTAAACATACCTAGCGGTTTTGCGTGCGTTTTTGTGTAGCAGATTACACATATTGTTACAGTAAAAGCTGTTACTGAACAGCTACTGTAACAAAAATGCCTGGCAAACCGCTCTGAACTAGCGTTTTTCAGAGCGGTTTGCGTTTTTCCTATACTTTACATTGAGGTCGAAACGCTTCCGAAAACCGCAAACGCGCAGCAGGAGGCGCGTTTGCGGCTTGGCAAAAACCGCAAACCGCCGGTGTGCACCATCCCATTGCAATACATTAGACAAGCGTTTTTAGAGGCGGATGCGGCCGGCGGATCGCTCCAAAAACCGCTCGGTGTGCACTGGGCCTAACTTTGGGTTCATTTTTTTTATCTGACAGGTGTGGCTTTGAAAGACTCAGCAGATATTTATACACATATATTACACATGAGAGAAGACTTATGTAGTACAGTCTTGTGATCTATTGCAGTAATCTGCAAACGTGGCTCTCCAGCTGTCAAGGAACTACCAGTCCCACAGTGCATTGCGGTAGTCTGACAGCAACAGTCATGATTTATAAAGGCAAATGCATTTTGGGATTTTGGAGAGCCAAGTTTGCAGAATCTGCATTGCATAGACAAAAGGTCAAATTTTCATCTATGGTTGTTTGATATGAAGTAGAGCTCACTACACTTTATTGTATCTAATCTTTCAGAGATTATGGGCTCGATTCACAAAGCGGTGCTAACCCAGTTAGAGACTTTAGGCGTGATAACCATTGCACCACGCTGGTGAAAAGTCAGTTTAGGCGTGATAAGTTTAGGCGTGATAAGTTTAGGCGTGATAAGTTTAGGCATGCTAAGTTTAGATAAGTTTAGATCGCACGCAAAGTCCCTCACGCAAAGCAGCGCCATTAAACTCTATGCAAAGTGCACCAGACTTTGCTAGCCCAAAACTTTTGATCAGCTGTGCACTGCGGTGCTAACCCAGTTGGTGCTTCAACTTTTCATGCCTAAACTTATCACACCTAAACTTAACATGCCTAAACTTATCACACCTAAACTTATCACACCTAAACTTATCATGCCTAAACTGAGTTTAGGCATGATAAAGGGCTTTTCACCAGCGTGCTAACTGTTAGCACCGCTTTGTGAATCAGGCCCAATGTCTTTGAGAATTGCAAGCATTTTGTGAATAAATAATATGGGGCAGTTCCTTGAAACATCTTGTGAACACAAAACTACATTAACTAGATGAAACCCATTATTACATTTTATGGTGCATTCTCAGATGCCTTTTACTATTTTTCAAGAGGCGTGTAATGTGCTTTGGCACTTACTAGCGTAGTAATGTGTTTTTGGCACATATAAGCTGAAAGCCAAGCTTTTTAGCTAAAAACTCTCTACAAAGAAGGTGTTATTGTGTGTCAGGTGTTGAATGTTGCTCATGTCGCTCAAAAAAGCAACATATTTTTGCAAGGTGGGAATGATATGTCACTTACCTGGTCATTATATTTGTACAGAGCAGTTTCAGATGCCTCCTGCTGTCTTTTAAGTGAAGTGCAATGCATTTACATAGCATTAAGGGCCCTTTTCCACCAGCACGTTTGCGCTGGCTGAATCGCAAAACCGCAAACCGCTAGCGATTTTACAATCGCTACGGTTTGCTTTTTAACATAGGAATCGCGGTAGGTCATTTCCACTACCGCGATTCGCTTTTGTCGGGAACGCGAACGCGCGGCGGAGCGATAATTGCCGCGATTTTGCTATGCAGTGCATAGCATAGCAAAATCGCGGCCGCAAACGTCGGGGGAATCGCCGGTTTTGCGATTCAGCAATCGCTAGCGTTCAGCGTGAACGCTAGCGATTGCAGGTGGAAAAGGGCCCTAATAGTATTCATCCACTTGCTGAGATGGTAAATTATTCATACACATGTCTATGCAAACTAAATGTGTTGAAAATAATCGCCATTTTCACATGTTTTGTCCCCAACTACTTTCCTACCAGGGAGATGATTACACTGGGTGGGTGCTGCTGCTGCTGGTGGGATGGGGTCACATTGGTTGCTATTTTTAAACCGGCGCTTCAGGGACACACTGGGTGCTGCTGGTGGTTGGCAGTGGTGGTAGTGAGGGCATATTGAGTGCTACTGTTGTTGGTGGTGGTGGTAGTGGTGGTGGAGGGCATATTGAGTGCTACTGTTGTTGTTGTTGGTGGTGGTAGTGGTGGTGGAGGGCATATTGAGTGCTATTGTTGCTGTTGGTGGTGGTGGTAGTGGTGGTGGAGGGCATATTGAGTGCTACTGTTGCTGTTGGTGGTGGTGGTAGTGGTGGTGGAGGGCATATTGAGTGCCTCTGTTGTTATTGGTGGCGGTGGTGGTGGTGGGGAAGCAGGAAGTTTGGGCGCATGAGGCAAGAGGACAAAAAGGGCTCCACCATTGACTCTCATGTTGAATATCGTTTGGCAGGCGCCCACTTCATTTGGACTTTAGTGCTGTCTGCTTTGATTGTTATATACGTGCATTTAAAGTTGTTGTTTGATTACCTTTTTTGTGTATGACTTTATTATGTCCTTTTTATATCATGGATGTTTATGCTCATTCTGGAAATTTACTAAAAAGCATTTATATATGTAGCGTTGGCGAATCTATGGCACGCATGCCAGACCCGGCACGTGTAGCCGAATCTGCTGACACGCCAATGCTGCATGAACTGGCCGCAGCGTCTACTAGACTAGTACTACTAGACGCCGCGCCGGTTCATAGCCCGCAGCCCCACTCCAGCCCGCAGTCTCCCGGGAGGCAGGGCGGGGCTACGGGAAGATGGCGTCCGAAGCCCTGTACTGGAGACTATTTGTGTCTCCAGTACAGGGCTTCGGGCGCTGTCATCCCGTAGCCCTTCTCTCTGCCTGTCAGCGCGGGAGACTGCAGGAGGATCGTCCGGGGAGCTGCGCGCCAGAGGTCGGCCGGGAGAGGAGACTGCTGTCAGGTGAGTACATTCCTTTTTTTGCAGGTGAAATGTGGCTCACTGTGTCTATTTTCTGGTGAAATGTGTCCCACTGTGTTTATTTTCTGCTGAAATGTTGCCCACTCTGTTTATTTTCTGGTGAAATGTGGCCCACATTGCGTTATTTTCTGGTGAAATGTTGCCCACTGTGTTTATTTTCTGGTGAAATGTTGCCCACATTGCGTTATTTTCTGGTGAAATGTGGCCCACTGTGTTTATTTTCTGGTGAAATGTGGCCCACTGTGTTTATTTTCTGCTGAAATGTGGCCCACGGTGTTTATTTTCTGCTGAAATGTGGCCCACTGTGTTTATTTTCTGCTGAAATGTGGCCCACTGTGTTTATTTTCTGGTGAAATGTGGCCCACATTGCGTTATTTTCTGGTGAAATGTGGCCTACTGTCTTTATTTTCTGGTGAAGTGTTGCCCACTGCATTTATTTTCTTGTGAAATGTGTCCCACTGTATCTATTTTCTGGTAAAAAGTGGCCCACTGCGTTTATTTTCTGCTGAAATGTGGCCCACTGCGTTTATTTTCTGCTGAAATGTGGCCCACATTGCGTTATTTTCTGCTGAAATGTGGTCCACTGTGTTTATATTCTGCTGAAATGTGGCCCACTACGTTTATTTTCTGCTGAAATGTGGCCCACTACGTTTATTTTCTGCTGAAATGTTGCCCACATTGCGTTATTTTCTGCTGAAATGGGGTCCACTGTGTTTATTTTCTGCTGAAATGTGGCCCACTGCGTTTATTTTCTGCTGAAATGCTGCCCAATGCGTTTATTTTCTGCTGAAATATTACCCACATTGCGCTATTTTCTGCTGAAATGTGGCCCACTGCGTTTATTTTCTGCTGAAATGTGGCCCACATTGCGTTATTTTCTGCTGAAATGTGGCCCACATTGCGTTTATTTTCTGGTGAAATGTTGCCCACATTGCGTTATTTTCTGCTGAAATGTGGCCCACTGCGTTTATTTTCTGCTGAAATGCTGCCCACTGCGTTTATTTTCTGCTGAAATGTTGCCCACATTGCGTGATTTTCTACTGAAATGTGGCCCACATTGCGTTATTTTCTGCTGAAATGTGGCCCACATTGCGCTATTTTCTGCTGAAATGTGGCCCACATTGCGTTATTTTCTGCTGAAATGTGGCCCACATTGCGTTTATTTTCTGCTGAAATGTTGCCCACATTGCGTTATTTTCTGCTGAAATGTGGCCCACTGCGTTTATTTTCTGCTGAAATGCTGCCCACTGCGTTTATTTTCTGCTGAAATGTTGCCCACATTGCGTGATTTTCTACTGAAATGTGGCCCACATTGCGTTATTTTCTGCTGAAATGTGGCCCACATTGCGCTATTTTCTGCTGAAATGTGGCCCACATTGCGTTATTTTCTGCTGAAATGTGGCCCACATTGCGTTTATTTTCTGGTGAAATGTTGCCCACATTGCGTTATTTTCTGCTGAAATGTGGCCCACTGCGTTTATTTTCTGCTGAAATGCTGCCCACTGCGTTTATTTTCTGCTGAAATGTTGCCCACATTGCGTGATTTTCTACTGAAATGTTACCAACATTGCGTTATTTTCTGCTGAAATGTTGCCACATTGTGTTTATTTTCTGGTGTCTGGGGAAACTGTTGCTGCATTTATTATTTAATGGTCATAGTTGGCTATATTTGCTGCTTTGGGGTTACGGCAGGTATACTAACAAATATCATCACACAGTTTCTGCACACCCATGATGCGAATCCTCGTTTCATCACATCATGGCGGAAACACTGCTTTCTTATGCCTCGCTGTTACATCATTACGTTAGCTCCGCCCATACAATGCCATGGCCATGCCCATTTTGCAGCACTGCTTAGCGCGCCGCAATACCCCCCCCCCCCTCCCTCCATCGGCACTCAGTGATAAATAAGTCGATGTTAGGTCGCAGTTTGGGCACTCGGCCTCTGAAAGGTTAGCCATCACTGATACAGTGGTGTGAAAAACTATTTGCCCCCTTCCTGATTTCTTATTCTTTTGCATGTTTGTCACACTTAAATGTTTCTGCTCATCAAAAACCGTTAACTATTAGTCAAAGATAACATAATTGAACACAAAATGCAGTTTTAAATGCTGGTTTTTATTATTTAGTAAGAAAAAAAACTCCAAATCTACATGGCCCTGTGTGAAAAAGTAATTGCCCCCCCCCCCTTGTTAAAAAATAACGTAAGGGTGGTTTATCACACCTGAGTTCAATTTCTGTAGTCACCCCCAGGCCTGATTACTGCCATACCTGTTTCAATCAAGAAATCACTTAAATAGGAGCTATCTGACACAGAGAAGTAGACCAAAAGCACCTCAAAAGCTAGACATCATGCCAAGATCCAAAGAAATTCAGGAACAAATGAGAACAAAAGTACTGTAATTGAGATCTATCAGTCTGGTAAAGGTTATAAAGCCATTTCTAAAGCTTTGGGACTCCAGCGAACCACAGTGAGAGCCATTATCCACAAATGGCAAAAACATGGAACAGTGATGAACCTTCCCAGGAGTGGCCGGCCGACCAATATTACCCCAAGAGCGCACAGAAAACTCATCCGAGAGGCCACAAAACACCCAAGGACAACATCTAAAGAACTGCAGGCCTTACTTGCCTCAATTAAGGTCAGTGTTCACGACTCCACCATAAGAAAGAGACTGGGCAAAGACGGCCTGCATGGCAGATATCCAAGGCGCAAACCACTTTCAGCAAAAAAAACATTAAGGCTCGTCTCAATTTTGCTAAAAAACATCTCCATGATTGCCAAGACTTTTGGGAAAATACCTTGTGGACCAACGAGACAAAAGTTGAACTTTTTGGAAGGTGCGTGTCCCATTACATCTGCCGTAGAAGTAACACAGCATTTCAGCAAAAGAACATCATACCAACAGTAAAATATGGTGGTGGTAGTGTGATGGTCTGGGGTTGTTTTGCTGCTTCAAGACGTGGAAGGCTTGTTGTGATAGAGGGAACCATGAATTCTACTGTCTACCAAAAAATCCTGAAGGAGAATGTCTGGCCATCTGTTCGTCAACTCAAGCTGAAGCGATCTTGGGTGCTGCAGCAGGACAATGACTTAAAACACACCAGCAAATCCACCTCTGAATGGCTGAAGAAAAACACAATGAAGACTTTGGAGTGGCCTAGTCAAAGTCCTGACCTGAATCCTATTGAGATGTTGTGGCATGACCTTAAAAAGGCGGTTCATGCTAGAAAACCCTCAAATAAAGCTGAATTACAACAATTCTGCAAAGATGAGTGGGCCAAAATTCCTCCAGAGCGCTGTAAAAGACTCGTTGCAAGTTATCGCAAACGCTTGATTGCAGTTGTTGCTGCTAAGGGTGGCCCAACCAGTTATTAGGTTCAGGGGGCAATTTCTTTTTCACACAGGGCCATGTAGGTTTTGAGGTTTTTTTTCTTACTAAATAATAAAAACCATAATTTAAAACTGCATTTTGTGTTCAATTATGTTATCTTTGACTAATAGTTAATGGTTTTTGATGAGCAGAAACATTTAAGTGTGACAAACATGCAAAAGAATAAGAAATCAGGAAGGGGGCAAATAGTTTTTCACACCACTGTGTGTATGTATATATATATATATATATATATATATATATATATATATATATATATATATATATATATATATATATATATATATATATATATATATATATATATATATATATATAAAATGATATAGGAGTTTTAAGGTTTAGGCACCACCAGGAGGGTCTTAGGGTTAAGCACCATCAGGGGGGTCTCAGGGTGAGGCACACTGGGAGGGGGGTTTAGGGTTAGGCGCCACCAAAGAGGTTTTAGGGTTAGGCACCACCAGGGGGGTCTTAGGGTTAGGCACCACCAGAGGGGTCTTAAGGTTAGGCACCACCAAGGGGGTCTTAGGGTTAAGCACCACCAGGGGGGTTTTAGGGTTGGGCACCAGCAGAGGGGTCTTAGTGTTAGGCACCACCAGGTGTTCTTAGGGTTATGCACCACCAGGCGTGTCTCAAGGTTAGGCACCACCGGGGGGGGGGGGTCTTAGGGTTAGGCATCACCGGGGGGGGGGGGTTAGGCACCACTAGGGAGTTTTAGTGTTAGGCACCACCAGGGGGGTTTTAGGTTTAGCACCACCAGGGGGGTCTTAGGATTATGCACCACCTAATGGTATAAGGGTTAGGGATAGGTAGTTCTGTGTGAGGGTTAGGTTTAGTTGTAGTAAAATATTGGTAATATTTACTAACGTTTTACTATAGTTATTACAAGTGTACTTATATTTTTTTTACATTGTTATAAACAATATTTTTAGATTTTATTACATGAAGAAACAATAAAAGCAGGTTATAACCAATATTATAAAATGATAACGATTATACATACAGTATATTATCGTTTTCAGTGTTATAAATAATATTTTCAGATTTGTATTACAAGAAGAAACTATAAAATGTGGTTAATTATAGACAATAGGGCCCCTTTTCCAGGCGCGCTTTTTTGATGTACGCTTAGTGGGGGGTTTTCACTGGGTGCTGCTGTTGAACTGATGCTGGAGAGTTACAGTGGATGCTGCTGTTGGTGGTGTTATGGAGGGGGGTCACCCAGGAAACTGCTGTAGAACTGGTGGTGGGAGAGTTATGCTGGGTGCTGTTGTTGGTGGTGGGTGGGGTCACCCTGGACACTGCTGTTGAACTGGTGGTGGGAGAGCTCCAGTGCTGTTGCTGCTGGTGTGTGTGTTCACAGTGAGTGCTAATGTTGGTTGTGGGAGGGGTTACACTGGGTGCTGTTATTGTTGGTAGGAACAGGGTCAACCTGGGCACTGCTGTTGAACTGGTGGTGGGAGAGGTACACTCACTGCTGTTGCTGCTTGTGTTTGTGTGTTCACAGAGAGTGCTAATGTTGGTGGTGGAAGGGGGTCACCCTGGGCACTGCTGTTGAAGTAGTGGTGTGGGAGCTTCACTGGTTGCTGCTGGTGGGATGGGGTCACACTGGTTACTGCTGTTGAACTGGTACTGCAGGGTTACACTGTGTTAGGGGCATAACTACAAATTATTGGGCCCCTCAGCAAATCTTTGATGGCCCCCCTTAATGTTCACAACCCTTCCCTTTTCTCCCTTTGGTGACCCTCACGACATGGGGGTTTATCATACAAGGCTCATAAAACAAGTGTGGTCATCAGGATTGTCACACCTATAACATGTGTAGCCACAAACAAAACTGATCTAGAGTATCAGAGAAAGGGTAGGTTAGTAGTTGGGGCCCTCTGTGGGCTGCTCCCCCCCCCCCCCTAGTTACGCCACTGCACTGGGTGCTACTGTTGGTGGTGGAAAAGGGGCATACTGAGTGCTATTGTTGGTGGTGGTGGGGCTGGGGGGGGGGGGGGGGTCACACTGGGTACTGCTGTTGAATTAAAGGTGGGGGAGTTACACTGGGTGCTGCTTTTGGTGGTGATGGTGGTGGGAGTTTTCAAAGTTGAACTAGTGGTGGTGGAGTAACATTCAGTACTGCTACTGGTAGGAAGGGGGTGGATAGCACTGAAAGCTGCTGTTGGTGGTGGTGGTGGTGGTGGGGAGTGTCATTCTGGGTATTGTTGTTGACCTGGTGGTGGGGGAGTTTTCCTTGAGTTTTGCATCTTGAAGCTGGTGTGCTAACCTGAATCTGCATTTGACTACATTGCCTATGCAGGGGGGCTAGACCTCTTCCAGCCAGCAGCAACAGTCACAAAACAACACAGCTGCCAAGTCTCTACTAATTGTGGCAATTGTAGAGCAAACAAAAAAAAGTTAGACTTCTAATTCTGAAGAAACCTTTATGCTTTGATCGTCGATTACGTGTGATTCCATGAAGACATACAACTGTTGCAGGCTGAGGTCTAAATGTACAGATACAGGCACATCCAAGTAATGCAGGTTCTGGGGCTACTTATACATAATCAGTACTTAAATTGCATATAACTAGCCTCAGACCTGTATAATTCATATGTGTCAGTAATTAAAGTGATGAGTTGGCAGCATTGCTTTGTAACATCATTGGCCTAGGCTAAACATCACTGGAAGGGAAGAGTACATTCCAATTTAATAGAAAGGTGGATATACCGCTGCACTTGTAGTGGGAACCGAGCTGGACCTGGGCAACCAGCCCACAAATCAAAGTAGAAAAAAGAAAGTTTGGTCCGCTTCAAAGTCACTCCAACAGTTTATTTGGGACTTATCCCAGAGCAGCCACAGAAACACTCAGCTAACATGTTTCGGACCTGCAGCGGTCCTTAATCATAGCATGATGCTATGATGCTAAAAAACTTTCTTTTTTCTACATTCCAATTTACAGCAAATATAGCTATAGGGAGTGTTTATGATGCTGAAACCAGGATAATTACTGTAAAATTGGGTATTTTGAATAATTTAGCACCTTATTCTATACAGTATGTCGTTGCAGTACCTCTTTACCAGCAGGATTGCTCCAGGCGTTGTACAAGGTGCATTTTACGTTTCTACAGAAATTTTAATGCCACTGATAGAGCGATATTGGCAGTCTGTTGTCATATATTAAAAACTTTGAGAGCACGTCTAGTAGCAGGCCATCTGCTCTATATAATGTTCTATATATTGAAGAATTGTCAGGCTCTATGCCTTTGTTATCCTGCTGGTGGCAGCACTGGTGAACTTTGGTGCGGACTTCTTCTGTCCACCAGCAGATGGCTCTCATCTGGCTGGCAGCTGTGCAGTTCCCCAGCTCACCAGCAGATGGAACTGTGAGGAAATTCTGGCCAGTCACCTGATCAATGTGCTGCATACTTAAAGAGACACTGTAACTAGAAAAACTTCCCCTGGGGGGTACTCACCTTGGGAGGAGGAAGCCTCAGGATCCTAATGAGGGTTCACCCGTCCTCCTCTGTCCCACGGGGGTCTCGCTGCAGCCCTTCAAAGCCGGCCCGACAGATCGTGTTTCTTGGATTGTATGATTGTACGTGTATGGTGGATGTATATTTGAATTACTTTTGTAAATAAACACGTTTTCACCTTCAATCCATCCTGTGCAGACCTCAGTATTTTCATATATGTGATTTCTTGCTCTTGCATTGTCTTGATAAGAATCTTCATGTGCAGATCTTTACTAGAATATTGTCCCTCTGTAACTAAGATATAGGATATGGATATAACACTGAACATGTGTGATAGTGTGTGAGAGCGATAGCACCAAATTTAACACACCTGTTCCCCATTCACACCTGAAACCTGGTAACACTAACACGTAACATGGCCCTGGAGATAGAAAAAGTCTAATTGGGCAGAAATGTGACATTCTTCACTTATGGGGTGTTCTCAATTTTGTTGTCAGCCGTTTAGGCCTCTTTCACAGTGCGACGTGAAAGTCGCACGTTACAAAAATGTTTTAACGTGGACTAACGCACAGCAATATTAAGTCTGTGCAACATTCACAGTGCACACGTTGCGTTGTGTGTAACGTGTAGAAATATTTAGAAAGTGCTGCATGCTGTGCGTTTAGCAATAAATCTGCTGCGTTGTGTGTGTTGAACGTGCTCAGTAATGTTTTTGGTTTTTTAATGCAATGCATGCACCGTTTTCATTCCATCACTGTGCGACGAAAATGGTGCACCAAACGGAGGGCTAAAGAATGTACTATAATGTCTAAGTTATAGTCTTTCAATGCGTTGCATTAGAGGCACGTTATGCGACCTTAACGTCGCATCAAATGCACCGTCCCACTGTGAAAGAGACCTTATGCTGGGAATACACGTTAAGTTTTTACTTTAGATAGATGGGTTCGATAGATAAATTCCAACCTGTTGGATCTGGTCGATTCTACTTTCGTTTCGATTCTCCTCATTCAAGTGAATGTAATTGATAAGAAAAGATAAGGAATCGAGAGGGGAATCGAGCAGTGAATCGAGACTAGAATCGATCGAAAGCGAAAACGACGGCAAAAACGAACGCAAAAACGCATCGTGTATTCCCAGCATAAGACATTCATGGCTGTGTGTTGAGTTTTTTGATGGGACAGCAAATTTACACTGCTATACTGTATAAGCTGTCACAGACTACTGTACACTGTATGAAAGGGTCATATCTTTAGTGTTGTCCCATGAAAAGATATAATAAATATTTACAAAAAAAATTATATATACTTCAGCAAAATGAACACAGTTATAATTTCAATGAGAAAGACTCCATATACTGATGTATTTAGACAGTCTCAGTTGAGAAACTGTCACTTAACAAATGTATAGTAACTTGATACTACCAGATTTGGAATGTCACTCTACCAGTCGGTGTATTTACTACATATACTACAAACTGGTTGGTGTGGTACATTGTTGGAAACCAAGGTGATAAACTTTAAACTAGAGTTTGCAAACAGCAATTTTAGTTAAGGTACTTCACATTGCATTCAAAACTGGTCCGTGTAAAAACTGATTTGTGAAACTGATCAGTTTTTATTGGGCATTAGTTTTTGAACCGCGACCCTCCGTTCCGTTAGCGTACAGCGAATGCAACGCATCCGCTGATCTGAAAGAATTTCTCCCTCCTCTAAACTTGCCCCAGCTCTCGGCATTCCACTGATGAGCTCTCCCTTCAGTCGGGGGACCACTAGCTACTTAATACGGAAGGTACCCCCGGCTGCCTAATGCTAAGGGACACCTGTAGCTATGACGGGCAAGGGAATTAAGGGAGAAGTGAAACCCTGGCTAGCCAGCACCTGTGGTGCAGTTTGGCAGGGGTTTATAGATTCGTAGAAGGCAAAGTCTTGGGTGCCTATAGGCTTCTGTGATGTAAATCCGGGCCTGTATGTATGCATCTTCAGTGAACCTGTGCTACTCCAATGGACACGCATCTTCTATTAGCATCGGAAGGTGCTCAGAGTTTACCCTCTGGAAAAAAATTTTGTTTTTTTTTCCATTTTCCTTTCTCTCACTGACCCCTGCTTACCCCCAAACTCTTTTACCCACCTTCTCTCACATCCAAGATATTAGCAGAATCCCTATAATTTTAGAACCAGATTTAGAATAATGAGCAGCCCATCCTGTGTTTTGCTTTACATTAAGTATTTTGAAGTTCATGTTATAATACGACACAGGGGCGTAGCAATAGGGGGTGCAGAGGTAGCAACCGCATCGGGGCCCTTGGGCCAGAGGGGCCCCTAAGGGCCCTCCCTCAAGTACAGTATTAGCTCTCTATTGGTCCTGTGCTCATAATTACTTCTATAGATACTTGGAATAGTGGTAATCATAAACAAACTGCTCCCCATTCCCTTCTTGCGCCTCTGACACTGTAGTTGCAATTGGCAGTTGTTGGTGCGCCGTATCAATTGTTATGTATAGAGTGCTTGGGGGGGGGGGGGGGGGCATTGTAAAACTTGCATTGGGGCCCACAGCTCCTTAGCTACGCCACTGCGCTGGTGTGAATTATAATGATATTACTTGTTCTGTTTTCTACTCTGTACCATTTTTCTCATGTCTTTGATAATATTTAAATGAACAATCTACTGTATATAAAAATGTTTATAATGAAAAGAGCAAATAGCAAGTGTTTGAACCCAGAGGCAAGAGTGTAGAATACCCCAGAAGGTGCAATTTAGGAGGTTATAAAGAAATATCCATAACAATACACATATAAAATTACATTTGTTTATTGGGTACATATAAAAGGACAGAGAATACAAGTTACATACATCCCTAAAAACGATCATATGCAGCTTGACAGAACAGGCAGGTTTCTGCTGATGAATTTAGGGGAGAAGCACCATGTTCAGATTAATGTATTGTACTCAGGATGGATAGCTACCGGCGCCAAAGAACTTTGTTTATATGCTTTCTATTCATTAACCACTTAACAACCTCTGCCACGCTTATCTACGCCCCTTTAAACTTCACCTGAGTCACAGGGGCGTAGATAGGCAACTCCTGTTTATTTTGCTGCTGTTCGCGTTCGCGTCCGCGTGCACGCGGATGTGCATACGCGTCGGGCACCCGCTGGTCCGTGATTGGCTGATGTGAACATGTGTTCACAAAGCCAATGACGGTGCTCATTCATGCAGAATGTGTGCAAACATTGTATCAGTCTCTATGCTGTTACAGTTACTGAGATCACTCGTGAGAGGATCTCAGATAACTAACACAGCATTAGTGACTGATCAGCATCAGTGAGGTTTTTTTTAAATAAATTATACCCCCATTAAGCCCATTAACCCTTGCCTCCCTTAAATGTGAAAATTGCTGTGGTTTTTAGGTGAAAAACCCTGTGGTAGAGAAGTGGTTAAAATACAAAAAAAGACACAAAACATTGTTTTGATTGTGTTCTCCATTCATTGAAATACAAACAAATGATGCAAAGCATTCTTTATATTGTAAGCTTGCATGGGCAGGTCTCTCTCCCTTTTGTGTCTTGAAGAATGTGGTATGTTTTGTTAATCGCCATAGAATTTGCCCCTGTAACTTACTATATTGTCAATCACTTCTAAATTACAAACAATTGTCTATATTGTCATGGAGCAAATGACTGTATACTATGTATCCCTGTTTGTTTATTCTATTGTAGAGCGCCACGGAAGATGACGGTGCTATATAAATCAGCAATGATAACATACCTCCCAATTTTTTTGAAATAAGAAAGAGGGATATCTTTAAGATGCGCAAAAAATACACATTAAAAAGGGCTCTTTGATTTCATATGGTCAGTCTCCATATAATCATCAATATATAAGCCAAAAGCTATATAAAAGCAAAGTGCAAGGAGGGGCATCTACTTTGCCTTTGGTTGAGCCATACAGAGCTGGGTATCATGGCCTGATGAAGGGCGCATACATTATATACAAAGCCCGAAACTAACATGTGTCGCTGCCTTTGAGATAAATACCCATAAAAGCTACAACCATTTATCAAGCCAAGTTAGACTACGTGTCAGCCCCACTCTTTGGTCATTTGATATATTGTTGATTATATGGAGACTGATCATATGAAATCGAAGAACCCTTTTTAATGTGTATTTCTTGCTGCACTTTTTGCTACATGTGTCAAAGCTTTTTCTAAAGATTTTTCTGCATTATGAGATTGCACTTTAGTTCTTTTTTGATGTAGAGTCCTTTTCTAAAGTATCAAAGGTTCAAATGGGCAAGGTGGATTGCCCTTTAAAAGGACTGTGTTTTTGATCCGTCACGCTGCAAAGGACTGCACCCGAATATATATATATATATATATATATATATATATATATATATATATATATATATATATATATATATATATATATAGGCAGCGCACAGTCCTGCCTCTGTGATTATCGCAGCTGCAGGCACTTGCCTGAGCCGATCATACTGCAAAGTCTGCTGTCTCTATGGTGGGAATTCACTGCAGGCAGGAGGACTAAGCTGCAGCGTGGTTTGAATAAAACGCTAAATAGCATTTTAAATAACTTGCGCCATTTTTTGACACTTAAAACACTAAATAGTGTTTTATAATGTAACTTAATGCGGCGCTATTATTATACCCACGGCGATGTGCGCCATTTTTATCTGCTCCGCCCCGTTACACCCCTAATCACACATAGCACAAATAATGAATTGACAAAATGCAGAATTTCCTTATTTAAATCACACTAGTCCATGCAATAATCACAGTTTTTTATTCCTATTAACATTTAAAATGAGCAATTTATCAATTTTGTGGATGGTAATAAAGTTTAACATCATATAAATATCTTTTTATTAGGAAAATACATATATTTACACAAATATGTAAAATACATACATAAAAGAGGGACATTTAAATGCAAAAGAGGGACTGTTCCTCCGAAAAAAACAGCCCATTTCATCAGAGGACACATACACTATATTGCAAATCATAGATCAACCATATACCTCCCAACTTTTTGAGATGAGAAAAAGGGACACTTAAGCCACGCCCTGACCACGCCTCTAGTCACGCATACCATAAAGATTTCATAAGAAACATATGTTGTTTTATAATTCAAACCACACTGGTCCTTTCTATCCTGGTTCATTTTCCTTTATAGTAACATTTTAAAATTAGTAATATATCAATTTAAAGGTTGGGAACAAAGTTTAGAGTCAATCCAACACATTTTTAGTATATATATATATTTTTTTTTTTACATAGAAAGAGGGACAGAGCTAACAAAAAGGGACTGTCCCTCCGAAAGAGGGACAGTTGGGAGCTATCACCCAAGCCCAGAATGATAACATCAGACAAATGTCAGGCCAAGGGAGAACTAATTATTTTTTCTTTGTAAAGCAAGCTCAGGAACTACAGCTCCCAGAATGCAGCGGGCCTCAGTGCTGTCGCTGAATGGTTACGTTGTACTCTGTAGTTGGACGGCTCAGCTGGCAGGAGAGATTTCACAACAAGCCAGAGGCAGCGGGAGGATCATCTTTTATCCTCTTTGCAGCAGAGACACCCGGTTTCCCCGCCAACAAGCATGGCTCTGGCAGGACCCTTTAAAGTGTGCATCGTGGGCTCAGGAAACTGGTGAGAGGGCGATGTGCGGTCACTCATGGCTGATGCCTGTAATAACAAGAAAGGTGCAGCACATGGGGGAGAATACGGAATGATTATTTCTCTGTGCCATGTGCTGCAGCTAATAGTTGGGCAGTGCCCAGCCTGATCACGTGAGGCCAGGCAGTGTCTTGGTGTTTTTTCTGAGACTATGTATGAATATGTGAGCTTTGCTCATGGCTGCTGCATCTACTGTATTTTTTGACAGCTTTAATACAACTTATCTGGAGTACCTACATCTGGAGTACCTAGTGTACATGGTAAAGCTGTTATACTTGATGCGAGATTTGAGCCCATGACCATTGTTTAAATTGCGGTTCAAGCCAGTACATAAAACAGGAAGGAGTCTTTGGGCAAGGCTTCCTAATGATCCTGGTCATCCCTGTAGCACGCCCTAAGTAACTGCAATTTTTGCAGTGAGCCAGGAGAAAAGCACAATATAAATGTTCTTTGTCTTGTCTTAGTGGCTGCAGCTCAGGCGCTTCGATGCTGTTGGGAGAAAAGCATGATATAAATGTTGTGTGTCTTCTCTTTTCTGTCATATGTAAGAAAAACACAGTAGTAGCAAGTAAATCTGAATTCATTTACATAAAAAGCATGGTCATTCTAATTTAGCAGAGTCTCCTTAATCTCCTGTCCATATGTAATACCCATGTGCTTCCTCCCTCCCTCATGACTGGTTAGAGCTACAAAAGTTCCTCCTTATGGACAGGTACAGCCTTTGTCTTCTTTGAGTCTATTCACATTCAAAGTCTTTACATCAGGGTGTGTTCACATGTGTGTTGCATTATTGCTTGAAAACACACTGGTCATACAATTGTATGGGCATGCTCACACATTAGTATTGTAAAGGATCACATTAACCTTACACACTGTATACAGTGCATTACTGGACAACATGTGTAAAAAAATGCACGTGTATCTTGGCAATTGACCAGGCTATAAAATAAGAGTGTGTTTCATTACACCAGTGTTGTAGTGCTGGCACCTTCTTAATCTCTAAGGTCCTCAGACACTTGCTTATTGTGCCCTGGCCTCCCTTCCATGCTGCTGCTGCTGCTAGTCTACTTTAGGGAACCTGGTAGGAAACCTCATAGGGAACTCCTGCTAACGTGATTGGGTGGACAGCACCCTCTCAGATTGCTAGGTTTCGGATGGGTTGTAATAAGCTACGCCCCACTATTCAGCCAATCACAAAGCTTTGTTCTGTAAAGGGTCCTGTGATTGGAGACATTTTACCTATGACGTTTACTGCTGGGTCCCTCAAACTAGACTAGCGCCGCTGTAGCCTCCATTCACAGGTTCAGTCAAGCAGGGAGCATGTGCTGTCCACTCCATGTGCCATTGTGTATCACTCCACTCCCAAACTGCTGTGCAGAGCAACTGCAGCCAAGAGTGTGCTGGGCATGTGTGGATACAGAATACTTTATTTCGCCAAGCATGACAGGGTCATGCCCGGAATTGGGTTTGGCACAATAACATAGCTCAAGTAGAAGACAGGTACAAAAATAAATAAGTACACAGGCTCACACAGACAAGGAAAAACAACAATCAACAGAGCACCGATGAGCATCTAGAAATTGTGACATAAGGCATAAGAGGGACCAAACAGTTATGAGCTTGTGGCAGGTTGGCTGAGGTGGCAGTGATGTTGGGCTTCCATCTTAGGTCGCTGGTGCTTAGGAGACAGGCGGGATCAGAGACCTTAGTAACTGCGCATGCCCAGTATGCTCCCGCCTTTGGCTGCTGCACACAGTGAGTGTGTGGAGTGGGCAGAGCATGCGCCCCTGATCTCTGAACAAAACTAAGAATGAGGGCTACAATGGCAGCATGGAGGGGACAGTCAGGGAGCAGCAAGTATCTGGGGAGCGAGCGACTGCTCTGTTGCCTGAAACCACGCCTCTCTGCTGACTGACGGCATGTCCTGCATTGAAGCCCCTGTCCCACTAAGAGGGGCAGGAGTGAGCAGGCAGAGGCAGCTGTGGGGGATCTATGAATTCCTGCAGGAGCTATTTTATTTTTTTCACTTTCCAATTTTGTTTCATATGCTGTTAATTTAAATTATTATATTAACTGCATCTATAAATATGAAAGGAATAAACAATATTGTCACTCACAAGTTGCTAATCATGACTAAAGAACAATAGAGTGCTCATTAAAGCCATAAATTGTGCCAAGCAGCAAGTACTGTAATTAAGTGGTGTGTGTGTGATTCAATAATTGCCACTGTGGCAGTATATGTGAGTACAGAAACCCACAATCATACATTTGTCCCCGCTGGGTACCAGAGCAGCATCAGAAATGTTCCATCCAGCAAAGTGTACAGACACCTGACATTCACATTAGGCAAATGACTGAAAAGAGTAATGATCATACAGACGTAGCCTTACGGAAAAACTCACTGGGATTTGTACAAACTAGGAGCCACCACTACATCAAGCTTATTACTTGACATCTATAGAAGCTGCTTATAATGCTGTGTAAATAAACAGAATGTTGTATACAATATTGTGGCTCGGTACATTGTTGTGTACATGATTGTGGCTCTGTACAATTAACAAGTTGACAACTTATTGCATTCCAGTGCTTCTGGAGGTGAGGTTAGCTTACACTCCTTACAGAGACAGCAAAGGATGATTTGCATTTTCAGCAGTGATGCATCATGGGAGACATCATATACTCGCTCAATCTGAATAATTGGAGATACTTTCTGTTTTAAGAAGGAAAACTTTTTACTTTGGATAACCTTTTAGTAAGAGGGCTTTTTGGTCCTCTGTAGCCCCTAATGCTGGGAATACACGGCTCGATTCTGAGCCGTTTAGATGGCTCGATGGATAATTTCCGACATGCCCGATCGTTTCCGCGCTCGATTCTGCGTGGAGGACAATGGCAAAAGATAAGAAAAACGAGCGGATGATAAGAGAATCGTCTGCAGAATCGAGCACGGAAACCGATTGGGCGTGGAATCGAGCGCCAAAATCGAGAAGTGTATGCCCAGCATTACGCACTTCTAAGAGTTTTGGTTCACCATGAGCTTGCGGGGTAATCTGTAACTCTGTGTAAACACTTGAAATAGAATGTACTTTGTATGGCTTTTATCTACCAATAGCTAATTATTATTCTTTTTTTTTTTTTTTTTTTTTTTTTTTTTTTTTCCTTCAATTTTGTTTTTTTTATATCTAGCAGAGTTCTTGGTTTTGGAGTCAGTAATCGCTCTTTAACGTTAATATATTTATTCCGATTACTTTGAAATTGTAGGAGACTTTATATCTTGTGTATATGTTCCGTTAAATATGCAGTACATTCTGTCCATAAACTGGCCGCCTTGCCAGTCCATATGTATAGTGTGCCGTAGAGTTTTACATGGGTTAATCTGATTATAGTTTCGGTTAATCACACCTTGTCAGAGCAGCAGCCAAGCTGTCCCCTTCATACGTCACAAGTGAGCGGTTCATACGCTTGTCACAGTTGGCTTATTAAATGTAGCTTATACTCTTCTGCCTCGTATTAGTATCTGCATTATAAAGACAGACATGTGGCTTACCTGTTGAAGATCAGGATGGCAAATCAGAATTTTCAAGAGAATGCTAATGCTGTAAAAAGTGTAATGACATTTTTCATGGTTGTTACACAGGCCTCTACTGGTACACCATTATCAGCTTGTACAATCTGTGAAATGAACAATTCTTCAGCTGAATGCTTTCACTCCACCCAGCCCTTTAGCCCTGAACCTGTCTGTTTACTCACAGCTCTTCCAGGCATGCTATTCACACTGCACTGCTGACTAATCAGGATGCTTTCAGTTCTCATCCAGAAGTTCATATCTTCCATTTTTCCTGCCTTTACAGGGGCTCTGCTGTAGCAAAGATCATAGGAAGCAATGTGAAGAGCCTGCAGAGGTTTGCTCCTACTGTCAACATGTGGGTGTTTGAAGAAAATGTTAATGGGAGGAAGCTAACAGAAATCATCAACACGGAGCATGAAAATGTTAAATATCTCCCAGGATATAAGTTACCAGAGAATGTGGTAAGCTATAATATTGTGTACCTGGACTAAGCAGGTATTTGTATCCCATCCTCTGAAGCATGATTTCTTTTTGAAGTCTTAAAGGACACCCGAGGTGAAAATAAACAAATTGCTTCTATCCTCCTTCTCCTAAAAATGACTTTTCACTATATTCCAGTTTTATTTTATATTTAAATCTACTTTTTAAGTTTTTACGGTTTTATTGTTTTTGCTTAATGACACATTCATTGAAGTACGCCAGAGCTAAAATCTATGAACTATTGGCCCTTTTTATCTCTTCCCTGCTCTGACGCCATTTTCTGCTAGGAAAGTGTTTTCTAGATGAAATTTCTTATCACACTAGTCTGACCCAGTCATGACACCTGACACTTACATACCTGACTTTCAGGCAGAGAAAGGAAACAAAGTAACACAGTATAGTTATTTGTGTGCTAGGCGCTGTACATATACATGTCTCTCTCATCCATGTCACAAGTCACCTCGGTTATCCTTTAAAGGAGTTATCAGGGAAATAAACTAAAAATAAGCTTTACTCACCTGGGGCTTTCTCCACCCCCTTGCAGCCGACTGTCCCACGCTGCCACCTCCGCTCCCTGCCGCTGTCCCGCATTCGCCTCTCCGTATTACGGCCGACCGCAGGGTTGGCCATACTGTGGCTTCGTGAAGCGCCCCTGTCAATCATGGCCACATGGACCGCGGCGAGCTGCAGAGGCGCAGAACTACTGCGTCTACGCAGTTCGCCACAGCCCACGTGGCCATGATTGACAGCGGCGCTTCGCGCAGCCACAGTTAGGCCGACCCCGCGGCCTGAATACCGAGCCGGACAGCGTCGGGGAGTGGAGGTGACAGCGTCGGACAGTTGGCTGCAAGGGGCGGGAGAAAGCCCCAGGTGAAAAAAGCTTATTTTTAGTTTTTTCCCTGCTAACTCCTTTTAAGCCTGGTACATAATTTTATTGGCCAATCAGTGACCAATTGTACCACTTCCGTGTAGTATAAAAGTTTACCTACACAATCTCTTCATAGTATTCAAAATCTGTTCACCCTCATACTACATGGAAATGGTAAAATCATCCCCCCCCCCCCCCCCCCTTTCCACATAATCTGCCATCTTCTACTGACTATGACATTAATAGTTCAGAGTCATCTTATGGTTTAGGCCCCCTTCAGTGGTGAAGTGGTGGTGCGACATAATGGACGCACTGTAACACAAAACGGTGCACTGCAATGTAAAACCTATAAGACTTTCACTTTCGGGATTTTAACAGTGTGCGGCATCACAACACATGGCATGCAGAGCATCAACACAAAATGCACATTAACAGTGCCATTAAAGCATACTTTTCATTGACTGTTTCACTGTACGCGACACACCACGCATAAGGTGTGGCGCGACTCTTTCGCTCTGTTGCGTTCCTTCTTTTGCAGTTTAGCAGTCTGATTTTCTTGCCCAGTTCTTCCCTACCCCTCACACTTCCCAGTCTGTCTATATAAGCTATGTAAACCTCTCACCATCCTACCTGCTATAAGAAATTATTTTCCAATGCTTTGCTTTTATCTAACCACGTTCTATAAAAACTAAACAGGTAACCACTAGAAAGGAACTGAAGAGACTCTAGAATAGCTGAAGTACTGGTAACAAAGAGTTACATTCTCAGCATTATATGGAGTAGATGGGTGGAATCAACTTTGTTCACAGTCAGACTAGCAGCTGTCCCCTCCCTCACTAAATCATGTGAGTGAAGATGGAATGAGGGGAGAAGTTGGGATAAACTACAGACTGCTGTTTCTCAGTCTTCAGGCTAGAAAATAAAAGAAGACAGCCAGATAATAAAAAGATGATGAGAAAATGGTTTACCATATGTTTACGCTATAATCTATGTCAATCAATATTCATTAAAAATGGGCGCCTTAGCTGTTTTAAGAAGACTTTGAGTTTTCAATGCCAGCACTTCTGTTATGGAATATAATGACAATCCTGTAATAAACAGAATGGTATTTTTTAATCAAACATTTGTGTGTTTAGCACCTGAATAGATAATCAGTTAAACTGGCAGCTAGTTGACTTAAAGTCAATAACTTGTCGCTCCCGCCGGTCACGATGTTCTGTCCCCGCTGCAGCCTCCTCTCTCTGACGTCTCTATGACGGCAGAGTGCTGTGCTCCAGTCAGGAGCCGCTTTCATTGGCTCTTGACCCTGTCAATCAATGTAAGCCAATGGGATTGGCTTACAGTGATGACAGGGCCAGGAGCCAGTGAAAGCAGCTCCTGACCGGTCCACAGAGTAAGACGGCAGAGCAAGCAAATTGCGGTGGGTGCAGAGCGGCGAGTTTGGCGGTATCGGTGGGGACACACGATTTACTGCGATGTAGAGTCTACATTCAGTCAGGGCCGCAGCACCACCTGCTGGACGTAGATTTGTACTGCGTCAGTACGGGATAGGTTAAGCATTGAGTGCAGGTAGTCTATCAGAGCCAGTAAAGCTCTCCACCTCTAATTCAATGTTGTAGAGGACATAATTTGGCAGCATCCAATACACTGCAGTAGAAGAGTTATTGTAAGTCCCAACATAACACAGCTCAGTGTTGCAGTAATAGTTTAGATTTCAGCTCTAAGGACATCTGAAGTGAGTGGGACATGGAGGCTGCCATATTTATTTTCTTTTAAATAATTTCAGTTGTCTGGTGTCTCGTTGATCTTTTATGCATCAGTAGCACCTGAGTCAGACTTCAGTCAGAACACTTGTTTTAGCTATGGCTCAGGGCTCGTTCCCACTGTTGCGACGCGATTTCGGCCGCATTCCGACGCTTGTAAAAACGCATGCGGATGCGTTTCCGCATGCGTTTTTACCCGCGATTTCGCATGCGATTTCGCATGGCAGGGTGCCATGCGAAATTAACCATGACACTGCCAGGGCTAAATAAAATTGAAAAAGGTGCGAAATCGCGGGTAAAAACGCATGTAACAAACGCATGCGTTTTTACTATTAAATACATTAGCGGCGATTCGCACGGATTCCCGACGCAGGCGAAATCGTTGGCTCTTTTGTGCGTTTTTTTACCGCTGAAAAAAACGCACCTCAACAACGCTACAGTGGAAACAGGCCCATCCACTTGCATTACATGTGCGGATCTGCATGCGTTGGACGCATGCAGATTCGCGATAGTGGGAACGAGCCCTGAAAGTATATGAAGCAGGGGAACAGCAGGACAGCCAGGCAATCTGCATTCTTTAAAAGTAAATAAATATGGTAGCCTCCATATTCCTCTCAGTTCAGGTGTCCTTTAATGCTTTGTGGTCTTTGTACTCCTGTTAAAGTTATCAAAATATAGTTTTAGTACATTTTGGAGGGAGAAATAGAGGCAACAACATCAGTTTTTATCACTTAAGCTGGCCCTATAAAAGTTGTTTATGGCCTGATATGCCTAGCGAATTGATCCATATCCAGTTAAAATTTGAGGTTTGTTGAATCCATTATGATACCACATAGACTGTATTCCCCCAATACCCCTCTATGGACTGTATATCCCAGTCCCCCATGCTGTCCCTTACATCCTCCACACACCTATGGACTATATATCCCAACCCCCTATATCTTCCCTTATTCCCACAATCCCCCCCCCCCCCCCCTCCCATGTTAATGCTTTGTTTTGCTTTGGCAATGCTAAATAATTGGTCCTGCCAATAAAGCTTTTTTGGATTTGGATATTCATCTGGAGATGCCTTGACACACACAAAGATTGTCGTCCACAAGGATTGGTACTTGCTCTCTTGGGCAATAGTTTGGGGTTGTGTGTCGTGCAAGAGGCGTTGCAAGGCTACAACCTCGTGACTTATTCTGTTGCTATGGATGGGGGAAGGGGCCTCCAGCGGGAGGAGTGTGGAGGGGAAGAATGGGCTCAGGTCAAAGCTGGATCATCCACAAGGCAAACCTAGGCAGTTGCATAGGGCCTGTAGAGGGACTAGAGGCCTGGTGGATGATAGCACTAACCAAACTTACAAAGAAATCCAGGTAATCAGGGGCACAACTACAGGGGAGCAGCTCCTGCAACCACTGGGGGACCCAAGGCTGTAAGGGGACCCCAACTACTACTTCACTTCCTCCAATAAAGGGTTCCATCCTTCAGATCAGGGTTTTTTGGGGCTACACTTGTTGTGGGTGTAAAGGTGATGTCCACATTTCCTGTATGACCCTTGTGAGATGGGCCCTAGGCTTTGAGGCTCACCAGGAGTTGGCGAAGGAAAGGGTGTGAACATTGGGGGGGCCCTATCAAAGTTTTGCTCGGGGCCTCAGGATTTAAAGTTATGCCCCCTGCAGGTGATCACTGGCTTAATCCTTTTCTTGCTCAGGCGTCTCTGTCCGCTAGGTGTCATGTAGCGTGTGTACTTTGCTTTAGTAAGGCCTGAAGAGTCTGTTGCGTCCACTTCTAGGCTTACTGTGGGATCAGGGGAGAAGTGAGTCAAAACTATTGTATCTAAAAACATTAAATTGACTACAGTTCCTTCTTTCATTTTGTTTTCCTCCATTCTAGGTTGCCATTCCAAGCCTTACTGATGCAGTGAAAGATGCAGATCTTCTAGTCTTTGTAATTCCTCATCAATTCATACATAAGATCTGCCAGGAGATTGCAGGGAAAGTCCATAAGAAAGCTCTTGGGATAACACTTATTAAGGTAATGGCTTCACATCAAGATTTATAATTGTCATTTGGAAGAGAAAGAGCCTTCATGTCACATATTTTTAATATTACCAATTTCAAGTGCTCTAGATTAGTGCTCCTGAATACTGTATTACTATAGCATGTAACCCTTTATGAAATTAAGCTTTAGCTAAATACCCACTGTCATCTCAAATATCTCTTGATCCATGCTTCTGAGTACTTGACACTTATGGATATGAGACTCATGTAATGATTTTTGAACATTCCTTAGGGCTTTTAATTAATAAAAAATACTTACGACTTGACTTTTTTTTTTTGTTTTTTTTTGTTTTATGATTTACCATTTTTAACCTCATAGCTTAACTATAATGTAATTAGTTAATGTGCCCTCTGGAGTCCAACTTAAATCTTCATTCTCTCTCAGAAATAAGTTAGAGTCTGGACTTGCTAATCAGAATTGTGATATCTGTTCCTTCTTGTTGCTTGTTGCAGTGTTCTCAGTCATTGTTGCATTACCCAATTATCTGAAGATATCCCTTTTTATCTTCTCCTCTAGAGTTATGCTGGGGATACACGGTACGATTCTGTACCGTGTATCGAGCAGCTGATGCCGGGAGCTGATAATATTGAGCAGGTCCGTTGACCCCGCTCAATCCCTGCTGACGGACAATGGCGGGGAATCGAGTGGCTGATAAGGAGCACCGGCGGGGATCGATCCATGCCGCCATCGAGCCGCTGGCTCGATATAGGCGCATTATCGCGCCGTGTATGCCCAGCATTAGATGTCATTGCTATACAAATACATACTATATTTTTGGCCATATAAGATGCTACGGAATATAAGATGCACCTAGGATTAGGGGGGCAAAAAACTAAAGAAAAAAAAAGTATGTATGTATGTATGTATGTATATCCCCAAATTGGTGTCCTCCTGTGTCTCTTATGTGTCTTCCTGTGTCCGTGTCCCTTATGTGTCCTACCGTGTCTCCTTCAGTCCCTCGTGTCTCCTTCAGTCCATCGTGTTACCTTCAGTGCCCGTCCCTGTCACCCCCTCCCCCTTGCATCTCTGTTCCCCCGTGTAAGTGTAGAAGTGTATCGGGCAGCTGGCTTACATACCTGCGGTGATGGCAGGCCTCCTTCTCTGTACGGCTGGCTCTAG